>NC_134015.1:1524444-2140944 GCF_040712315.1 Castanea sativa | reverse complement strand
AGCAGCACGTGTGAAACAGTGGCATCTATTGGCGTATGCGGTTCGTATGACTACAGTTGGTGCTACAGCAGTGGGCTGGTGACGTGTTTTCAAAAAACTACTCATGCCACAGCTGGTGCTACATCATGTTTACTGTATATTAAAATCTGTTTACTGCATTCATAAAATTTGTTTTCTGCATTAATTAAAACTATTCACTGTTTTCTACATAAACTATTTTTAGCATTTTCCATAAAATTATTTTTTGTTCAGCATTATTTAAAAAATTGTTCCTTGTTTTTTTTGCATAAATTATTCACTATTCACCGCATGTTTACATACAACCTTAGGACTATATGATTCGTCCAAAAAAGGCATAATAACTACTCTTGTCTGTATAGTAGGATTATTAGTTATTCTTTGGATTTATTCGAGGCATTTACCATTAGGTGATTTATACGAATCATTCATTTTTCCTTCATGGAGGTTTTCCATTATGCATATGGTTACGTATATAAAAAAACACAAAAACCATTTAAGTGCAATAACCGCGCCAATGCTAAAAATAGTTTATGCACAAAACAGGAAACAATTTTTTTGAGAAAATAGTGAATAGTTTTAATTAATGCAAAAAATAGATTTTATTAATATAGAAACAGATTTTATCAATGTAGAAAAATAGATTCGATTATTGTGAAATTCAAACATGAAAAAGTATTCAAATTTGACTTTTAAATTTAGAAAACACGATTTCACTAGGTATTTTATGATGAAACATTGAATAATTTATGCAGTGAACAAAGAATAATTTATGCAGAAAAGAGAGTGAACAATTTTTTAAATAATTCTGAACAGAAAATAATTTTATACAGAATGCTAGAAATAGTTTATGCAAAAAACAGTGAACAATTTTTACGAGAAAACAATGAACAATTTTAATTAATGCAGAAAACAGATTTTATGAATGCAGCAAGTAGATTTGAATATACAATAAACATGATGTGCAGAGAGCAAATTTTATTAATGTAGAAATAGATTTTATCAATGCAGAAAAATAGATTTGATTTTTTGTGAAATTCAAACATGAAAAAGCATTCAGATTTGGCCTTTAAATTTAGAAAACATGATTTCACTAGGTGTTTTATGAGAAAACAGTGAACAATTTATACTATGAACGGAGAATAATTTATGTAGAAAAGAGAGTGAACAATTTTTTAAATAATGCTGAACAGGAAATAATTTTATGCAAAATGCTAGAAATAGTTTATGTAAAAAACAGTGAACAATTTTTATGAGAAAGCAATGAACAATTTTAATTAATGTAGAAAATAGATTTTATGAATGCAGTAAGCAGAGTTGAATATACAGTAAATATGATGTGTAGAGAGCAGATTTTATTAATGTAGAAATAGATTTTATCAATGTAGAAAAATATATTCGATAATTATGAAATTCAAACATGAAAAAACATTCAGATTTGGCTTTCAAATTTAGAAAACACTAGGTGTTTTATGAGAAAACAGTAAACAATTTATGTAGCTTAAACTTCTTTCAATGTGCCCATGGCTAAAAATGGAGTGAGATTTTTCTTTTACATGTTGTTTTAATTTCTCATTGTAACCCCAATATTTTAACCAATTTGACCATAATGCTTCCGGGAAGTAAAAAATTGATGAATGTGTTAAAAATGAATGAACAAGGGGTATAAGTAGCCTAAAAATTCATATTTTGAAATTAAAATCTCTATATTTTACAATGCTTCTATTTAAATAAATAAAAACATTAAAAAAAAACTACTTATTTTTTATGTTTATGTTTATTTCTAGATTATCCAAAAAAAAGTTATAAGGAACTCGAGTTTATGAAACTCGAGTTCCATATTACAAGGAACGAGCTCGAGTACTGTAGAAAAATAATAAACATAAACATTTTTATTTTCAAAGAACTCAAGCTTGGTATGCTCGAATATTATGTTGCATGGAACTTGAGTTTACCAAGCTCGAATACCAAATTATTTTTTTAATTGCACAAATTCCAGGTTAGCAGTGTCACGATGGTTTCTAGGAACTTGAGTTTCATAAACTCGAGTACCATTTAGAACTTGAGTTTGTAAAACTTGAGTATTAGAAAAGTGGTAGATCACTAATAAGTTCCGAAACAGTGCTTTTTTACTACAAATTTTGTAAAATGATAGTATTTGGCCATTTTCACCTGATGAGTCTAATTAATTATAACTCAGTAGACTTTCTCTTTTTATCAATGTTGGAATTAGGTATCTAACACTTAACCTTTTGAGAGTTTTATTTATTTATTTTGGGTGGTGCTTGGGTCTTAGATCTAAGCCTTTGGCTTGTGCTGAAAGAATTTCGGATAAAGTTGCATAGGAATTTTAGGCATTAGGAGGCTCTAATGCGTTGCTAGAAGATTTGAGTTGTGGCTCAAGTTGCTTCTTTCGAAAGTAGAAACCTGGAAGCCATTTGATTAATTTAGAACTATGTTACAGGCTTTTGCTTGAACGGCTGGATTTGGGAGTTATTTGTTAATTTGTTGGGCTGGTAGAAACCTTGGATTGTTGGGCTTTGAGGCCCAATACTGTGCATTTTTTTTTCATTGAGGTTGCCTTAGCTAAATAAAACTGGAACAAAAAGGGTCCTAAACCCCCTTGAAACTACTATATTTTTCTAATTCAATTAACTAGATTATTATCCTGATAAATATTCCATTAATTCAGTTATTTAGTTTTTTTTTTTCTTAATTGATAGTAGATAATAGATGGGGATAGGAGATTTGAACCTTAATTTTTTTTTTTAAATAAAAAGGAAAAAAAAAAAAAGAAAAAAAAAAGAGAGAGAGCAGGCTATGTTAACATTATTTTTTCAAAAAAAAGAAGAAGAAAAGAATGAAGGAAAGAATAAATGAAAGAAATCCTTTATTTCATCAACACAATCGGAGCTCCTCTTAAATAACACAACAAATTTAGGACATTTACGACAACATGACGCATATAGTGCATTTTTCCAACTAACATGATGTAGAATATGAACAACTTGCCCATTGATTTTTCTGTGGTCCATTAATGTACAATTTTCAAATGGTAAAAATATTACTATAAGTTTGTGCTCATAGAAATTTTCACACCCTCTCTAAACCAATTGTTTTGGTGGTCTCACATCGAGTGAATGGTTATTCAATGTGACGGAGTATGTGACATTTTATGGTTATTCATTTTTTCTTAGTCCACCAATAAAAGTTCGGATTTGTAAGTTGAGAATTACATTTCACCAATCAAAGAGGACCTTTTCCTTAAGATGACTTGTAAATGATCATCTAAAATGAGTTCCAACAGATAATGAAATGCTGGCTACTTGGTCAATGGGAGATCTAGATAGTTTGTCATGCTTAATCATGGAAATTATTAGGTACTCTCTCCTTTAATATGTGAATAGTAGATTAAGCTATAAATTTAATAAGTATGCCCTATTGCTATTATGTGAGAGGAGAGAGCACGTTATTATATATTTCGAAACTACAGAATAATGTTAACCAAAAAAGAAAAAGAAAATATAGAATAATTACTCGGTTGATCACTTGTTTTCTCAATTATAATACTATACATGAAATAAGATAAGTAGATTTTTAAAAATATATATATAATGGAACAGAAAGAATATATATATATATATATATATATATATATATATATATATATTTTTTTTTTTTAATTCTAGTTTCCTAGTCTATTTGAAAATCTATAAAATAAAATGAAAAAATATATATTTTTAACTATTGAATCTCTTATATTTTATTTCTTTCCTTTCTAAATAGGGATGGCACCTATAATCGAATAAAAAAAAATTTACGATCAAAAAAAATTTATTTCTCTTAATTATTGAGGAAAATGATCATTTCCCTAATTTCTTACCTTCCACTCGCTTGAAAAACTATCAAACAGTAGAATAAATGAATAATGGTGGGATCCACTGTCCCTTTCAGTACTTCTCTTCCATCCATTTCCTTTGTCCTAATCAAGATGTTAAAATATAATGATAAACTATACAAAGATACAGAAAATTGAGCTCGCTGACCTATTCTGCAATAGATGTAGGAATGTGGGGTATATATATACGTACCTTATTTTACCTTCTTACCCTCCCTACTGCCAAGTTGACATCCCTAACAGTCAAAGAACATAAATGCATCACTACCCACTCAATTTCTAATGGGCTAATAGGATGGAAGATCTTATAAAATAAGCTACTGTACGTTGGAGTAAGCCAAAGAGGACCGTTTCCTCTTTGTTACCATGGAAACCCTCAAACTTAGACAGCTTCAAGTCTTTCTTCTATGCAGCAATACACGTTTTGGTTTACAGAGAAAAACTGCCAGTCCCATCTTCACTAACTTCATTCCTATAAATACTTTGCTAACAACAACCTTTATCTTCATCTCCATCTTGCTTATAATATTCTTCTTTAGCTGTTCTTTCTCTGCTCTTTACTCTCAGTCTTATTCATTCCCTCATTAGGGTATTGCGGTATTTGGGTTGTAGAGTAACTATGGCAACAATCAAATTTTTCTTGGTTTTCTTTGTTATTATGTCTATGATGGTGTCAATGTCACTGGCGATGCCATCACTCAAAGTGGGTTTCTATCAATCAACTTGTCCTTCTGCAGAGACCATAGTGAGAAACACTGTGAACAAAGCTGTGTCAAGTAACCCTGGCCTAGCTGCTGGCCTTATCAGAATGCATTTTCATGACTGTTTTGTCAGGGTATGTTATTTAGCTCTTTGCAACACCAATTAACTTTTAATATGTTTAACAGAAACTGTACCTAAATTTGTAGTCCCTTTTGATTTTTTTTTCCTCCGAATATACCTTATAAGCTACTTAATTACTAAGATGTGGAGTTAAATATTGTACATGTTATCTATGCCAGGGTTGTGATGCTTCTATCCTACTTGATTCAACCCCTGGAAATCAAGCCGAGAGGGACAATCCAGCCAACAAACCAAGCTTAAGAGGCTTTGAAGTGATATTTGAGGCAAAGGCTGAACTTGAAGCTCAATGCCCACAAACAGTCTCATGCGCAGACATTGTTGCATTTGCTGCTCGTGACAGTGCTTACAAAGTTGGAGGCATAAGTTACATGGTGCCATCAGGACGCCGTGATGGCAGGGTATCACGTAAAGATGAGCCCAATCATAACCTTCCACCACCTACCTTCAATGCTCAGCAACTAGAAGAAAGATTTGCACTAAAAGGACTTAGTCTTGATGAAATGGTGACACTTTCTGGGGCACATTCCATTGGAAGGTCACATTGTTCTTCTTTCACAAAGCGATTATACAATTTCAGTGAAACAAATCTACAAGACCCTTCGATGAATCCCATATTTGCTAGAGACTTAAAGACCAAGTGTCCAAAAAATGCTAATAATGGCAATGATCCAACAGTACCTCTTGATGTACTTACACCATATAGGCTTGATAATAAGTACTATAAAAATTTGAAGAACCACCATGGCTTATTGACCTCTGATCAATCTCTTTTGAGCAGCACTTCAACAGCTGAAATTGTTAGGAATAATGCAAGGCACGGTCAAGCATGGGCTTATAAGTTTGGAGCAGCTATGATAAAAATGGGTTACACTGATGTGCTTACAGGAAGTCAGGGTGAGATAAGGAAAAATTGTAGGTTTGTGAACTAAATATATATTATAGGTTTATTTGTGTGACTATTGAAACTTTTTTGTATGATTTGCTTACGTATTTGTTTCATTTTTCTATGTTGATTCAAGTGTAAATTCGTTCTTTTGAAAGTTTGTGAGTGAATTTTGTTGAGACATTAATGGGATAAATTGGTATTTGTAGGATGTTACAAAATGTGCAAAGCATTCATTTGTGGATCTTGAGGTTTATGTTCATTGCTTTATTTACAACATTTTTTTTAATGATACCGAAATATGTGAAGTGATTGTAACACAAACAAACATAATTACTTGAAAGTGCTATTAACCAATTCGCTGACCCTAATTTAGATTTTGATTTTTTATTCAATAAATTTTAATACATAAAATTCACAGTTGACCATCAACTTTTTTTTATATTTTTATTATTATTATTATTATTATAAGTGGAGATATCTACCTTTTTATTATTATTAATTCTTATAATAATAACTGGTTATTTAAAACCTAAGTTCTCTGTATCGAAATAAATAGACAATACTATTGAGTTATAAGGTACTTGATAATTGTCCCTCTAAGTGTGCATTTGGTATTAGATTATTTATCTTTTTGCTGATTTTTTTTTTTTTGAAATAGTGCTATATCATATTTTTAATTTAAAAAAAATTGAAAAATATTTATATAAAAGCCAAATACTAAAATCTAAACGATTTATTTATTTATTTATTTATTTATGAAATAGTTACAATATGCTGTTAAAATTAAAATGCATGAACACCAGTATTCATTTAGTTAGTCATTATGTCTACTTCCCCAAGAAAGAAGAAAGAAATCCTTTATTTGATTATCGAAATGAGAGATCTTAATAACACTTCTAATTCTTGACATTTATAGCTGCATAGCGCATTTCTCAACTGAGCTAATAAATTGAACATGACGTAGGATGCCACTGAAAACCTTTTGTAATTTTCGTACCCCAATCTTATTTCTATGACGTGGAGGGGCCAAATTAGTTGAGTTGTTATTCAATGTGACGGAGTAATAAGTGAAATTTTATGTAAATTGTTCAGTGTTAATATTTTAAGGTTTATGCTCTACTCTGAATAAAGATAGACCCAATTTTTATTTGCACATATAGGCCAAATGTCCCAATATCACATCTTTTTGCTATGGGTTTTTTTTTTTTTCAATTTACTTTATTTCATGTTTTCCATGAGGTAGAGACTGATAGAATAGAGGCATTGAGTTGTTTTTTTTTTTTTAATATGTAATAATTGAAAGAAAAGAATAGGGGATCCTCATATCTATTAGATAGACTATAAAAATATCTTTGAAAGTAATTAGAAACATTCTATGTTAAAGGGTAAAATTAATATTTAAAATTTAGAGATAACAAATCTCTTGCCAAAAAATTCAATTGAAATAAAATAAAGTAATTTTTGTGAATTAGTTGGAGTATGCTTTTATCTATTAATTAATAGGTTTTCTAACAGAACTAAAATAATTACGAAGGTGCAATAAACACTGAATGGTCGAACTAATTAAGAAACTAGTTGTTTTTTTCATAGTTAGCCTTATGTATTAATCCATGAAATTAAAGCTGGGATTTGTAAGCCAAGAAAGGAATTTCATTAGGCTAAGAACGAACTCTTCCCTATGGATGACACCTACATGGTCATCTTAAGTGGGTTCCAATTAATTTTGAAATGTAGCTACTTGATTAATAGGATATATTTAGCTAATTTGTCATGGTTAATCACCAATGGCGGCTCTAGAATTATTTTTAGGAGTGTCAATAAAAAGATAAATTTTGGATAGGAAATGATTCTTATAGTCGATGAGGTTTCCTTACTACATATTTGACCATAGTACTAGCATACAAGAAAATAAAAAGATAAACTATTACTTCATTTGGCATATTGGTTCATAATACAATGAACATACTTGTTATTGTTGTTAAAATGAAATCTTAAAAATCTTCAATTTTTTATAAATACAATAAACATATTAATTATTATTGGTAAGTAAACTTTAATTACTATTGCCCAAAATCCTTTTATTTATTAGTTTGTCTTTACTCTTTACGATTCTTTTATTTAACAATTCAACTCAACTTTGACAACTATTGTTCTTTGTAATTTTATTTAGTTTGTGTTTGAGTCTTGATTATAAAGCGAGCTTATTGCTCTCTTTCTTTTCTTGTTATATGCAGGTCTCATGTGAGTCCCTACTTGTTTTATTTAGCTTTTACCTTTTAGTTGGGCTTTTTTATTGGTTTAAAAATGCTAAGATATTGGTAAGAGGATCATATTCAATGTTATTTCAGCTGTACTTTGAAAAAAAATAAGTCAGAGTGTTGAAAATTTTATTTTAGGAGGGTCAAAAAAAATAAAAAGAAAAATATTATATATAATATTTTTTTTTTTTTTGCAAGTTAGCTAGCACCAACCTTATTAATCATGGAAAATTACTAGATACACTCATAGTAGAGGAACGCAGTACTCCTTTATCCTAGCTATATGAATGGTAAATATTATCATATATATCTAATTAATGTGAGAGGAAGTATCACGTTGTAAAACTTTTAGAATATTGAATAACTACTTGTTTAGTAACCTATTTTCCCAATTGCAATAAATAATTGTTCCTTCATAAATTAATTTGTCTAATAAGTTATACTCTATTATGGGTGTTTATAAACACTATATATATGAAATGAAATGAAATAATTTAATATTAAGTCTCATTATATTTTATTTCTTTCCATTTAAATAGGGACAAAAAATTCATTTCCTCTTCACCTATTAGACTTGTTCCATTCTTCACTTCTGAAGAGCTCTCAAACAGTAGAATAGTATTAGTGGGATGCACTAATATTCCTTTCGGTTTTTTTCCATCAATTTTCTTGTCCTAATGAAGTTGTTAACACGTGAGGAGAAACTATAACCCCAATGATACTGAAAATTAAGCTCACTGAATAGTCTGCATAATATGAATGACTGACCCAATTTGCATATTATGTAGAGGTGTGCATAAAACCCGCCAAACCCGACCTGACTCGACCCAACCCACCGGATTGGGTCGGTTTTGAGGGCTGGGTGGGTTGGGTTGGGTTATAAAAAAAATTTTGTAGCGGGTCGGGTTGGGTTTGGGTTATAAAACTACAAACCCGACCCGACCCATCCATATTTTAATATATATATTTAAAATATATTATATATTTAATAAATTTTTTTAAAAGTTAAAACCCAGTTGTAAAGCACTTCATCAATTCCTACAAACATATATAATATAAAATCCTATTACTTTCTTTAATATATATTTAAATATATTATATAATTAATAAAAAACATATATGGGTTCAATTTAATAATAATAATAAAAAATGTCCAACCCACGGGTTGGGTTGGACATATGTGATGGGTTGGGTTGGGTCGAATTTTTTTTGACCCACCATGGTGGGGGTTTGGTCAAAAAATTCCCTCAACCCAACCCAACTTATGTACACATTAAGGGTATGAAGATTATTTTGCCTTCTTATTCTCTCCATTGTCAAGTTGAGTTCCCTGAAAGTCAAAGAAGATAGATACATCACCACCCACTAAAAATAATCTAATAGGCTAGAAGATCTTGTAAAATAAGCTACTCAGAATTAATGAGCCATTGAAGACGGTTTCCTCTTAGCTAATTACGTACCACGGAAACCCTTAAACTTATATAGCTTCAAGTTTTTCTTCTATGCTATACACGTTTTTGTTTAAAAGTAAAACTGCATGTCAATTCTGTAATGTTGTGATTTTCAACTTTATTTTATTGGCTTTAATTCCATGTAAAATTTGATTATATTTGGCAGGGATGGACACAAATGGGAGCCCGGACCCCTTGGCCCAATTTTATTTATTTATTAGTAGGTATATTTTAAAAAAAAAATAATAATAATAATAATAATAATAATAATAACAACTTGGGCCCCCCCTCTAAAACTTTCAGCCCCATTACTAGCCGGCCAACTCAATGTAAATCATCCAAAAAAAAAAAGGTAAATACAAAAATTCAATCCAAACTCCAAATGCAATAGACCCCCTCCAACATTTTCAACCCCATTACTAGCCGGCCAGCCCAATGTAAATCAACCAAACGAAGAAAACCTCCAAAATTTTGTGCCACAATTGACAATACCCAGCCGGCCAGCCCAATGTAAATCATTAAAAAAAAAGTAAATGCAAAAATTCAGTCCAAACTCCAAACAGAGAGCGCAAAAAAAAAAAAAAAAAAAAAAAAACTAAGAAGAAAGAGTGAGACCGCAAGACAGAGATAATTTTTTTTTTTCCACTTATATCCGGCCCCCCTAGCTTGAATTCCTGGGTCCGTTCCTAGTATTTAGTCAATCATTTTCCTATATGTTTGTGAGATTTAATGTAAGGGTTGAGTGTGAATGTTTGGTGAAGATCTGTGAAGAACAGTGAAATTTGCGACTTGCTTGCGACTGACTTGCGAGTGGACAACTCGTGAAAGATTACGTGAAAAGCATATACTGGAAGCTGAATAGTCAAATGCCATGTGGTATTTTGCGAGTCAACCAGAAGGTGCGCACCACCTTTCCAAGTAAGCGTTCCTCAACATACTCAGCTGCTCACAGTCATACAAGAGTTGTTTTCATATCAAAGACATACTCATAGCCTATCAAAGAAAGGTACAAAGTCATTCTCAAGGTACAAATTACAAACCATATACATCCTAGAGGTACAAATCATTTTATCATTCCAAAATACAAAATATACATCCAAATATCATATGTTTGCTTTGTACAAAATGAAAATTGTGTTTACTAACCATGATAGTACAAGCTCAAAGTGACACTAATACAGCTAAATAGGAATTGTTCTATAGGGCTGTCCACAAAGGCAAAATACAAGAAAAAGTGCCTCTAAGGTAGTAGCCCCTGTGACACATTACAACTAGTTCAAACTTCCAAAGCTTGAAGCACAATACAAAGCAATCGGAAAAAAAAAAAAAATCAAGAAAGGAGGTGATGTCATAGTCCCTGTCCAACATCACCATGTTCGGGACATTGGCTTGCAATTACTCTCTTCTTTACTTTAAAGCCGCAAGCAAGAGACGAACCAAAAAGAGTTCTAAGTTACTAACGGCAACCATGGCACCATCTGTTGCAGCTCTATGTTGCCATCCTTAGTAGCTTCAACCTCAAAAAATGATGCATTGGCAATGAGATTGGCCTTGAGAATGAAAGTCCCAACAATAGCACCACAATTGTCTAAAGCCAAAGTCATATTACAAGAAATCATAGTACAACTCGCTTAATATACTATTATATGCAATCAAGAAAAGAAAACGGAGAAGAACTGTGACTTACTAAGTGAGTTACAAGTTCCCACTCAATAATGGTGTAGTCTTCTAAAGTACACTTATACCACACAAAAGGGAAAAGTGGCGCACTTAACAAATGAAGTTGCGGCTTCATTCTCAAACAAATGAAATTGCTGTCCATGTGCCATTTTCAGTATGTTACAATGATGTAGATAGAATAGTGGCTGGCTAGTTACGACTGGCTCTTGACTGGCTAGTCATCAGAATGGCACATGTGTGAAGCATGCAGGGGGAGCTAAAGGGTCATGACGGCTGGAGCACTACAGGACAAAACTTTTAGTCTGACCAGGCAGTTAGCTCATGAACTCAAACTTGCGCCTCGTTTCAATCGCGAGGCCAAGTCACAAGAATGCCCTGTTTGGATGAAAACTGACTTTTTACATTCCATCTCATACCCTACTATAGATACCCTTATTTCCACAAAATGTAGGTATGACTATTCAGAGAGAAAAACTCTAGGAGGGGTTTCTACAACACACCCACCTCATTAAAGAGAGATCTGTATCCAAAATACTACCCACACCCATTTAGAGTGTTGAGTGTTTTTTGGAGCTTTAGGAAGCATTGGAAGATGCCAAAGATGGTGGATGCAATATGGAACTTAATACAGGATCCGGTAAGCTAGAGAAGACAAGGTTCGGCGTAACCCTGTTAGAGCAAGAAGCTTGGAAGGCTTAGGTGCATCGGGTAGATTAGGCTTAAAAGGTCTATTGCTATTCATATATCGCAATTGATTTTCTAGTGGATCATTTACTGCTTGGAGGGCGGCAGAGAGGCTTTCGTTGAGGTCTTCAATTTTTTTTTTGATAACACATCACCGTGTTTTCCTTGTATTTGCATCTTTCTTCCTTTACTCTTTATCTTTTAATTGCTGCTGTGTTTGTGATTGATTTTGGTTTAGAATGTTTTACCAATTTGGGTTTAGCTTATATTCATCATTCTGCACATATATTGTTTGTGTATAAGCTTGTGTTGGTTATTTTGTAATTGGGGGTCTAAACGTTCATTGGTGTTTTACACGCTAATTGAACTTTCAAGTTTGATTGAGACAGCAATATGCCTTAACTCATTGACTCCAGCAAAACAAGTCCTGTTCTAATGAAATAAGAGTTTTAACTCAAGTAACTGAACCTATTAGGCAATGCCAATGGGCTGCCGGTGCCAACAATGTAGTAGATAAAATCTAACTGGTATTGATTTTCGCCAATGCAAAGATAGTTTAGTTAAAATGAAAATTGCCCAAAAGATAATGATTTAAGTTTGAAAAAAAAAAAATCATTTACATGGTATAATTTTAAGCTTTAAGTAAGTAATCTGAGGTTAAGCTTTCTCTCAACTTGAGATTTCGGGTGAAGTTATATATATAACTCATAATTAAGGTTTTAAGGTGGCTAGAAAATTTAAAGAACATTAGCACTTCTAGAATTAATCCCCATTCAAGGCTATCATAGGGACTTTTCTAACCCGATTTTTAAGGCCATAGACCCAGAATCTAATTTATTTAATTATTTATTTATACTTTTAATATTTCGAAATGACATTAGCAAAAAAAGCCAAGCGTTTTTCATTAATCAAGAATAATGACTACAATACAAGAACTCTGTTTTATATATATAACTAATAGAGTTGATTAACATGACCAAAAGTATCCTATCAAATACCTGTTATAAGTGGAAAAAGTCTTGTATGAGATGGACTGATGAGATATCTTCTCATTATCAGTGATAATCACGTGATATAAACACTCTACATAGATATACAACACGGAACACAATAAGCTTAGGCTATAGTCATCTTTTGATTATGAACAATCAATTCATGTTTTCATCAAATCAACTGGTTTTACATTTGAATCTCTAACCAAATATGCTCTTTTAATATATTATTATATAAGATATAGATTTATCTAAAATGTAAGGTCACTGTTCATCGCTTTATCTTTTGGTGGTGGACCCAGGATTTTGGTTAGGGGAGTGAAATTAAGATAAAATATTGAAGACAAAATTAATTCCAAAATTTCAAATTAATATAAAAAAGAATATATTTGATTAACATAGAAAATATAATATAAATGTAAGTTATAAAAAGAATAATATCAATCAAAAACACAAAAATTAATAAAATTATATATTTGTAAAATAGAGAGATAGAAATTACTTTTAAAATTGTATAATTTTTTGGGAGAACAATTTGGTCCCCTTGGGTCTATTCGGTCTACTTCAATCCACTTTGGTCCAATTCGTTACACTTTGGTTTATTTGGCCCATTTCGGTTCATTTGGTCCACTTTGTTCTATTTGGTCCATATGTCCATTTGGTCTAATTCGGTCCAATTTGATCCACTCCAGTCCAATTTTCTTTATTCGGTCTAGTTTGGTCTATATCAGTCCACTTCCATTCAATTTAGTCAATTTCGGTCCATTCAGCCAATTTTGGTACAATTACTTAAGAATGAGAAAAGATAAGTTTAGGTTGAGAGTAATAAGAATTATTTGAGTAATATTAATTGTAATTATAAGATAAATTCTGATTATCATGATAATCTCTATAAAATTATTTGAGTAATATTAATTGAGATTAATTGTATTGAATCTATTAAATTTTGCTACAAGTAATGCACAATAAATCTAATTTGGGTGATAAGGGCTATATGTGAAACATTTCAAATTTCACAAACAGAACATTGGAAACATCAACATATCTAACTAGAGGTATTTCACTTCCTAAGGTGTTTCCTACATTAAAAAGCAGAGGACATTGTCCAACCAAAACACAAGAATCATATGTAGCAACAAAGAATAGCAGGGAAAAAATGAGCAAGTGATTTCATATAAACTTAGCCAAAACTAATGAACAGTTAATCTTTAGATTTGCAAAATTTGAATGTACATAATCATTAGTTGTCAGACATTAATAACAACATTTTGTATTGCACAGAACGTGCAGACATTAACAATAACGTCTAATGTTCGTAGGTAAAAATTTTTGAAAATCATCATTACTTGAATCTAAGAAGTCTGAAATATCTCTTTCATCATCTAACACAGTAACTTCATTAATAGATTTGATGGCTTGCTCTTGCGCCTTCCCCTTCAGATGCTTCCTAACTTTTTGGATTACATGAAAACGGTCTAGTCGCCTTTGCATTTGATTGTTCTCTTGTTCAAGATGAGCAAGTATGTTGGTAGGTTCATCTCTAGGTAACTCGGTTGAGCGTGCCTTAGGAACTTGTAACCCGTGCCATCGACAATACACCTTCAACTCACACCTCTTCTCGTATAGAGTTGGGTGTGCGTGGTTCGGTAGGGTCGGTTTTTTTCCAAATTTATTACCGAACCGATAGAGGTCGGTTTTTTCATAATTGGAACCGATGCACACCACCTAAGGTCGGTTTTCCGACCTATAGCGGTGCGGTTTTTGCGGTACGGTTTAGTCGGTTTGGTCGGTTTGAAATATTAAAAAAATGTTTTTTTTAATAATAAAAAAATTGGGTTTTCAAGCACAATATCATATATATCAACCTGTTCAAGAAACCTATGCCAACCCAGTCACACAAAAGCATATTCCAAAACCTGCGCAAAAGTTCTGTTCACATAATGATCCAAATTTTTTCATTTCATTCACCATACAAAAATATTTTAAAATTGCCTCAATAAGAGTTCAACTTCCAAAATAATATCATGTAGCATATAATATCATTAGTGTCACTGTGTGTGTCAGTATTAATAACAATAAACGTTAATGTTTCCACTTCATAACGTATTACAAAATCATTTTTCACTGTCCACAAATACCAAAAGAAAGATATACAAATTAAATTAGCATTTAGGCAAAAGAATGCTAATTGCTTGTATCCCCAATAATAATCCCACCCATAAATACCTAAATAACTACTATTAGTGAAAAGTCCACTACTAATAACATGTACAGATATAATTAGTATATAAGCAAAAGAATGCTAATTCATGTAAGTCCTTTGTCCATTAAGTCTGTGCACTATGCATCATTGATCATTCTAGAACTACTACAAAATGCTAAACAAAACAAAATAAACACGTGTTAATAACAATAAAACGTTTATGAACAATAGAATATTTACAATTAACACAAACGAATGATAATAGCAAGTATACTTACATAATACTAACTATTAACTAACTCCAAGCAAAGAGTAGCACATCACTCATCATCATCCAACACAACGGTGCTTGGATCCTCCTCTATAGGCATTGGGCAAACCGATGCAATTTCTACAATCTCATTCAAAATAAAATGATTCATAAGTATTGAGCAAATAAATAAACAATTGATATATACAACAAACAAAATGAACATATATTTACCTGTGTCAATCTCAAAACCATCCATATCCACCACATTATCCATGCACTCCCGAAGCTTTATTGGCCTTTTTTTTCTTTGCATTCTTCAACCAATTTTGGGTACAAATAAGGGCTTCAACTGTATTAGGAGATAGCGAACTACGGAACGAATCCAAAACACGCCCCCCATACTAAAAGCAGACTCAGATGCAACTGTAGAGACAAGAATAGCCAACACATCATGCGCAAATTGGGAAAGGACTCGATATCTAGAAGAATTCATTTTCCACCACACAAGATGTCAAAATCTTCCACATTAGGGTCCTCAGAAGATTTCAAAAAATACCTATCCAACTCAGATTTGCTTTCCACACTGCCCTCGTCCGCCAAGTGTTGCTTAAACCTATTATTATAACTTTTAATTCGATCAGACAATGAAGCATTTCCAACACCTGGCATGGAGTCCCTAGACAATGAAGCACCACTACCACTAGAACTCGAAGCTCCATTTTGACCCACTCTCTCCACATACAACCTCTTCAATGCATCCCAAACCTTAGAGCTCATCTCATCCCCCTTGTCCTTTTCATACCACTCCCTAAACCAAAACTTTACATACTTCAATCTATACCTTGGGTCAAGAACAACAGCAACAAAAAGCATCAAATTGATATTATCCATACTTCCCTAATACTTATCATTTTTTTTCATCTCTACCGCTATACTCTTCAAAAGTGGATCCCCATCAACACTACACAACTGTTGCAATTGATCTTCAATGCTAATTAGCTCATGGAAGTATGTATTAGAAGTGACAAACAAGGACCCAGAAAATCTAAATGTCGCCTCATAAAATATGCCAAGAAATTTCACAAAGATCTTGACATTTTCCCAATCAAGATAGTTAGGAGGATCAATGGGCTTTTTCCCATTCCCATCCGATTCACAAAAATAAAGTTTGTAATGCCCATCCTCCTCTTCCAACCTATCAAACGCTCTCACAAATTTCAAAGCACAATCTAACATGAGATAAGTGGAATTTCACCTTGTTGGCACATCAAGGGACAACAAACATTTGACTTTGATTTTCTCGTTTTCAACACATTCTTGAAACTTCTCAAACCTTGCGAAAGAGGCTCTCACATATCGCACTGCATTCCTAACTTTTGCAATTGATTCATGAATGGACTTCAACCCACTTTGCACTATCAAATTCAAGATATGCGCACAACAACGCATATGCATAAACTCACCACCCAATATGCTAATATCTCTTTCTTTTGTTTTTTTCTTCACATAATCAATTGCCACATCATTAGAACTAGTATTTTCCGTGGTGATTGTAAACAACCGGTCTATACCCCACTTTAACAAACATGACTCAACCGCTCTACCTATGGTGTCCCCTTTGTGATTAGCTATAGGGCAAAAGTTCAAGATTTTCTTTTGGTAAGTCCAATCCCCGTCAATGAAGTGTGCATTGATTACCATGTAGTTCAAGTTTTGTATGGATGTCTAAGTATCCGTTGTCAGACAAACTCGTTGCCCAACAAAAGCCCCTCTCAAAATATCCACCTCACTAGAATAAATCTTCATACAAGCCCTTGCAATGGTAGTGCGATGGGGAATAGGAAACCTAGGCTCAACTATTTGCATAAATTCTTGAAAGCCTTGACGCTACACAAATTTAAAAGGCAATTCATCAATGATGATCATCCTTGCCAACGCCAACCTTATCATCTCTTCACTATAGTTTGCAACCATTAACACATTTGAACCACTTTCCCCTTCTCTCTTGGCTTGGAAAGGCAAAGTTTTTTGTTTTTCATCACGGGGAAAAGGCCACTTCTTACACGCCTTCATGTGTTGCAACATGCCCGAAGTACCATTTTTCTTACCATGACATTTATATTGATTTTTACAATACTTGCATTGAGACCTAGGATTTTTGGGATCAGAACCAGCCAACTTAATGAAGTGTTATCATACTATAGACGGGTCTTTACCACCTTGTTTAGGTGATAGTGGGGGAAGTTATGCACCAAGTTCAATTGGTGCTGTAGGTTTAGGTGAATTAGGGTTAGCACTACCAGGACTAGGAGGAGGTGGGTTAGGGTCTCCAAGTGCACCAAATCTAGGTAGAGCATCGACATCCATCTAATAAAACAATTTCCAACCAACAAAAAAAAAATTTCCACAACAATATCAAATTATAATTTTTCCAGCAAATACAATATCAACAATAACAGACTAACAATCATTAATCATCACTCAACAATTCATGTCACTAATATTAACAACAATTCAGAACTAGAGAATTAGCTTTTATTTTATATTTATATTGAATATATATAAAATAAAAGCTAATTTTCTATATAATTATATATAAAGAAGTTGTTACTAAGTACTAAAAACTTAAAATCATAATGTTAAATATAGTGAGTGTTTAGTGATTACCTCTCAATGAAGTATTGAAAGCGTGAACTCTCTCAATCTCGTCTCCCTCAAATATTAAAATGCTGAAAAAAAAAAAAAAAACGTTAGTGCTTACTACTTAGTATACTATGACAAATAAGTGCTGAAAAATTGATAAAATTAAAAACTAAACTGACAAGCATTAACTATAAGCAACTAAAGCAAGAGTGCATTATAAAACTACACAGTATAAATTAACTAAAATGACTAAATAATTTTTTTTTTTTTGATCAGTGACTAACTAAATAAATAAACTAAGTAAAAACTAACTAAATAAATTAAATGCACGGTATAATAAATTAACTAACTAAACTAACTAAATAAATGCATGGTATAAATTAAGCATTATAAATTTAAGAGAGCAAGAGAGCAAAAAAAATATAAGCAAGAGAGCAAAAAAAAATTTGCTATAATATAACTATAATATAAGCAAGAGAGCAAGAAAAATCTGCTGCTGAATGTCCACTGGCACAATGGCACTGAGTGTTTATTGTCCAGCCAAGACTCAAGAGGAAAGGGGCTGATGGGATGGCTTACCGTGTTTGGCTGTAGGCCTTCTGTGAGCTGACCTGCTGCTACTGCGAGGCGCGACTCAGGCCGGCGAGATGGCGAGGCCGCGAAAGTTAGAGGCGAGGCGACTGGCGACTGCGAGAGCGAGGGAAAGAGTTAAGGAATATGAGAGAATTAAGAACAAATTTATATGAGGCTGTGTATCTGAAAACCTAAACAAAATGGTGCCGTATTGTGTTTTTTATTTTTTCTATTTTTTATTTTTATAACAACCCAATATGACGACGTTTAGGTTTAGTGAAAAAATTTAAAATGAACACACCTAAACGATGCCGTATTCATTTGAACTGAAATAGGGAAACACTGAAGTCTGAAACTATTTCTTCTTAGTCGCCTGTGTATCGGTTCGGTTCGGCTCTCCTTCGGTGTGCGCTTTGCGTCTCCGATGTCCTCACCACACCGGTGTCGGAGCTTCGTTCGCGTTCCGATCGCCGACATCGGCTCAGTCGGTCGGTGCCTGTGGCAGTGCGGGAGGATCGGTGCCGATCAGTTTTGTTGGCTCTGGTTATGGTTTGCACACTCCTATTGACCATGGTGGTTTTGCTACGGTGAACTCTATTGCAGTGGTATTTGTACTTAGTTTTGTAGGTTTGCCGACCATGATGTGCTTGACGCTTCTAAGACTCTCGTACGTATCTATTGGCATATTAACGAAATCTCTCTTCTTTCCAACCCATTTCCCTCCATAGTGGTCTATGTATGTCTGTAGTTGTTGATCTGCTGGAACTTGTGACAATCCATTTGTTGAAGTAGATTCAAACTTGTTTCGCATTGTACGATTTGATGTTGAGGCATTGCGACTCATAGCTTAGTTAATCTATGAAGTTAGTGGGGGTAGAAATAAGATCATTATTGTGGTGTATTTATAACCTCATTTCATGTTCCAAGCATTATGATTTCAGTTATTAGGGCTTGTCATGTCAATACAGGCTGGAAAAACACTATATGAACAGGATTTTAAATGTTTCCAATGTCATAGTGAGATTTGAAGATGTGGGCGATAGTTGCAGTGTTCTTGAATAGAGCATCGTATTTAATTGATGCAGTGATATGTCCCTGGCACCAAGGTATGATTATTCATATATTTAAGTATTCACGTGAATGTGGATGATATGACTGGACAGTGTGTGAAATAGTGTTGAGCTGTTGAGCAGCACGTGTGAAACAATGACATCTATTGGCGTATGCGGTTCGTATGATTATAGTTGGTGCTACAGCAGCGGGCTGGTGACGTGTCTTCAAAAAACTACTCATGCCACAGTGGGTGCTACATCATGTTTACTGTATATTCAAATCTTCTTACTGCATTCATAAAATTTGTTTTCTGCATTAATTAAAACTATTCACTGTTTTCTATATAAACTATTTTTAGCATTCTCCATAAAATTATTTTCTGTTCAGCATTATTTAAAAAATTGTTCATTGTTTTTTTTTCATAAATTATTCACTGTTCACGGCATGTTTACATGCAACCTTAGGACTATATGATTCGTCCATAAAAGGCATAATAACTACTCTTGTCTGTATAGTAGGATTATTAGTTATTCTTTGGATTTATTCGAGGCATTTACCATTAGGTGATTTATACGAATCATTCATTTTTCTTTCATGGAGGTTGTCCGTTATGCATATGGTTACGTATATAAAAAAACACAAAAACCATTTAAGTGCAATAACTGCGCCAATGCTAAAAATAGTTTATGCACAAAACAAGGAACAATTTTTATGAGAAAACAGTGAATAGTTTTAATTAATGCAAAAAATAGATTTTATTAATGTAAAAACAGGTTTTATCAAAGCAAAAAAAAAGATTCGATTATTGTGAAATTCAAACATGAAAAAGCATTCAGATTTGACTTTTAAATTTAGAAAACACGATTTCACTAGGTGTTTTATAAGGAAACATTGAACAATTTATGCAGTGAACAGAGAATAATTTATGCAGAAAAGAGAGTGAACAATTTTTTAAATAATGCTGAACATAAAATAATTTTATGCAGAATGCTAGAAATAGTTTATGCAGAAAACAGTGAACAATTTTTATGAGAAAACAATGAACAGTTTTAATTAATGCAGAAAATAGATTTTATGAATGCAGCAAGTAGATTTGAATATACAATAAACATGATGTGCAGAAAGCAAATTTTATTAATGTAGAAACAGATTTTATCGATGCAAAAAAATATATTTGATTTTTTGCGAAATTCAAACATGAAAAAGCATTCAGATTTGGCCTTTAAATTTAGAAAACACGATTTCACTAGGTGTTTTATGAGAAAACAGTGAAAAATTTATACTATGAACAGAGAATAATTTATGTAGAAAAGAGAGTGAACAATTTTTTAAATAATGCTGAATAGGAAATAATTTTATGCAAAATGCTAGAAATAGTTTATGCAGAAAACAGTGAACAATTTTTATGAGAAAACAATGAACAGTTTTAATTAATGCAAAAAATAGATATTATGAATGCAGTAATCAGAGTTGAATATACAGTAGATATGATGTGCAGAGAGCAGATTTTATTAATGTAGAAAAATAGATTCGATTATTATGAAATTCAAACATGAAAAAACATTCAGATTTGGCTTTCAAATTTAGAAAACACTAGGTGTTTTATGAGAAAACAGTAAACAATTTATGTAGCTTAAATTTCATTCGATGTGCCCATGGCTAAAAATAGAGTGAGATTTTTCTTTTACATGTTATTTTAATTTCTCATTGTAACCCCAATATTTTATCCAATTTGACCATAATGCTTCCGGGAAGTAAGAAATTGATGAATGTGTTAAAAATGAATGAACAAGGGGTATAAGTGGCCTAAAAATTCATATTTTGAAATTAAAATCTCTATATTTTACAATGCTTCTATTTAAATAAATAAAAACATAAAAAAAACTACTTATTTTTATGTTTATGTTTATTTCTCGATTATCCAAAAAAAAGTTATAAGGAACTCGAGTTTACGAAACTCGAGTTCCATATTACAAGGAACGAGCTCGAGTACTGTAGAAAAACAATAAACATAAACATTTTTATTTACAAAGAACTCGAGCTTGATATGCTCGAGTATTGTGTTGCATGGAACTTGAGTTTACCAAGCTCGAATACCAAATTATTTTTTTAATTGCACAAATTCCAGGTCAGCAGTGTCACGGTGGTTTCTAGGAACTTGAGTTTCATAAACTCGAGTACCATTTAGAACTTGAGTTTGTAAAACTTGAGTATTAGAAAAGTGGTAGATCACTAATAAGTTCCGAAAGAGTGCTTTTTTGCTACAAATTTTGCAAAATGGTGGTATTTGGCCATTTTCACCTTATGAGTCTAATTAATTATAACTTAGTAGACTTTCTCTTTTTATCAATGTTGGAATTAGGTATCTAACACTTAACCTTTTGAGAGTTTTATTTATTTATTTTGGGTGGTGCTTGGGTCTTAGATTTAAGCCTTAGGCTTGTGCTGAAAGAATTTCGGATAAAGTTGCATAGGAATTTTAGGCTTGAGGAGGCTCTAATGCGTTGCTAGAAGATTTGAGTTGTGGCTCAAGTTGCTTCTTTCGAAAGTAGAAACCTGGAAGCCATTTGATTAATTTAGAACTATGTTACAGGCTTTTGCTTGAACGGCTGGATTTGGGAGTTATTTGTTAATTTGTTGGGCTGGTGGAAACCTTGGAATGTTGGGCTTTGAGGCCCAATACTGTGCATTTTTTTTTTCATTGAGGTTGCCTTAGCTAAATAAAACTGGAACAAAAAGGGTCCTAAACTCCCTTGAAACTACTATATTTTTCTAATTCAACTAACTAGATTATTATCCTGATAAATATTCCATTAATTCAGTTTTTTTTTTCTTAATTGATAGTAGATAATAGGTGGGGATAGGAGATTTGAACCTTAATTTTTTTTTTTAAATAAAAAGGAAAAAAAAAGAAGAGAGCAGGCTATGTTAACATTATTTTTTCAAAAAAAAGAAGAAGAAAAGAATGAGGAAAGAATAAATGAAAGAAATCCTTTATTTCATCAACACAATCGGAGCTCCTCTTAAATAACACAACAAATTTAGGACATTTACGACAACATGACGCATATAGTGCATTTTTCCAACTAACATGATGTAGAATATGAACAACTTGCCCATTGATTTTTCTGTGGTCCATTAATGTACAATTTTCAAATGGTAAAAATATTACTATAAGTTTGTGCTCATAGAAATTTTCACACTCTCTCTAAACCAAGTGTTTTGGTGGTCTCACATCGAGTGAATGGTTATTCAATGTGACGGAGTATGTGACATTTTATGGTTATTCATTTTTTCTTAGTCCACCAAATAAAAGTTCGGATTTGTAAGTTGAGAATTACATTTCACCAATCAAAGAGGACCTTTTCCTTAAGATGACTTATAAATGATCATCTAAAATGAGTTCCAACAGATAATGAAATGCTGGCTACTTGGTCAATGGGAGATCTAGATAGTTTGTTATGCTTAATCATGGAAATTATTAGGTACTCTCTCTTTTAATATGTGAATCGTAGATTAAGCTATAAATTTAATAAGTATGTCATATTGCTATTATGTGAGAGGAGAGAGCACGTTATTATATATTTCGAAACTACAGAATAATGTTAACCAAAAAAAAAAAATATATATATATATATATAGAATAATTACTCTGTTGATCACTTGTTTTCTCAATTATAATACTATACATGAAATAAGATAAGTAGATTTAAAAAAAATATATAATGGAACAGAAATAATATATATATATATATATATTTTTTTTTTTAATTCTAGTTTCCTAGTCTAGTTGAAAATCTATAAAATAAAATGAAAAAATATATATTTTTAACTATTGAATCTCTTATATTTTATTTCTTTCCTTTCTAAATAGGGATGGCACCTATAATCGAATAAAAAATTTTAGGATCAATAAAATTTATTTCTCTTAATTATTGAGGAAAATGATCATTTCCCTAATTTCTTACCTTCCACTCGCTTGAAAAAATATCAAACAGTAGAATAAATGAATAATGGTGGGATCCACTATCTCTTTCAGTACTTCTCTTCCATCCATTTCCTTTGTCCTAATCAACATGTTAAAATATAATGAAAAACTATACAAAGATACAGCAAATTGAGCTCATTGACCTAGTCTGCAATAGATGCAGGAATGTGGGGTATATATATACGTACATTATTGTACCTTCTTACCCTCCCTATTGCCAAGTTGACATCCCTAACAGTTAAAGAACATAAATGCATCACTACCCACTCAATTTCTAATGGGCTAATAGGATGGAAGATCTTGTAAAATAAGCTACTGTACGTTGGAGTAAGCCAAAGAGGATCGTTTCCTCTTTGTTACCATGGAAACCCTCAAACTTAGACAGCTTCAAGTCTTTCTTCTATGCAGCAATACACGTTTTGGTTTACAGAGAAAAACTGCCAGTCCCATCTTCACTAACTTCATTCCTATAAGTACTTGGCTAACAACAACCTTTATCTTCATCTCCATCTTGCTTATAATATTCTTCTTTAGCTGTTCTTTCTCTGCTCTTTACTCTTAGTCTTATTCATTCCCTCATTAGAGTATTGCGGTATTTGGGTTGTAGAGTAACTATGGCAACAATCAAATTTTTCTTGGTTTTCTTTGTTACTATGTCTATGATGGTGTCAATGTCACTGGCGATGCCATCACTCAAAGTGGGTTTCTATCAATCAACTTGTCCTTCTGCAGAGACCATAGTGAGAAACACTGTGAACAAAGCTGTGTCAAGTAACCCTGGCCTAGCTGCTGGCCTTATCAGAATGCATTTTCATGACTGTTTTGTCAGGGTATGTTAATTAGCTCTTTGCAACACCAATTAACTTTTAATATGTTTAACAGAAACTGTACCTAAATTTGTAGTCCCTTTTGATTTTTTTTTCCTCCGAATATACCTTATAAGCTACTTAATTACTAAGATGTGGAGTTAAATATTGTACATGTTATCTATGCCAGGGTTGTGATGCTTCTATCCTACTTGATTCAACCCCTGGAAATCAAGCCGAGAGGGACAATCCAGCCAACAAACCAAGCTTAAGAGGCTTTGAAGTGATATTTGAGGCAAAGGCTGAACTTGAAGCTCAATGCCCACAAACAGTCTCATGCGCAGACATTGTTGCATTTGCTGCTCGTGACAGTGCTTACAAAGTTGGAGGCATAAGTTACATGGTGCCATCAGGACGCCGTGATGGCAGGGTATCACGTAAAGATGAGCCCAATCATAACCTTCCACCACCTACCTTCAATGCTCAGCAACTAGAAGAAAGATTTGCACTAAAAGGACTTAGTCTTGATGAAATGGTGACACTTTCTGGGGCACATTCCATTGGAAGGTCACATTGTTCTTCTTTCACAAAGCGATTATACAATTTCAGTGAAACAAATCTACAAGACCCTTCGATGAATCCCATATTTGCTAGAGACTTAAAGACCAAGTGTCCAAAAAATGCTAATAATGGCAATGATCCAACAGTACCTCTTGATGTACTTACACCATATAGGCTTGATAATAAGTACTATAAAAATTTGAAGAACCACCATGGCTTATTGACCTCTGATCAATCTCTTTTGAGCAGCACTTCAACAGCTGAAATTGTTAGGAATAATGCAAGGCACGGTCAAGCATGGGCTTATAAGTTTGGAGCAGCTATGATAAAAATGGGTTACACTGATGTGCTTAGAGGAAGTCAGGGTGAGATAAGGAAAAATTGTAGGTTTGTGAACTAAATATATATTATAGGTTTATTTGTGTGACTATTGAAACTTTTTTGCATGATTTGCTTACGTATTTGTTTCATTTTTCTATGTTGATTCAAGTGTAAATTCGTTCTTTTGAAAGTTTGTGAGTGAATTTTGTTGAGACATTAACGGGATAAATTGGTATTTGTAGGATGTTACAAAATGTGCAAAGCATTCGTTTGTGGATCTTGAGGTTTATGTTCATTGCTTTATTTACAAAATTTTTTTTAATGATACCGAAATATGTGAAGTGATTGTAACACATACAAACATAATTACTTGAAAGTAGTGTTATTAACCAATTCGCTGACCCTAATTTGGATTTTGATTTTTTATTCAATTAATTTTAATTCATAATATTCACAGTTGACCATCAACTTATTATTATTATTATTATAATTATAACTGGAGATATCTACCTTTTTATTATTATTAATTCTTATAATAATAACTGGTTATTTAAAACCTAAGTTCTCTGTATCAAGAGAAATAGACAATACTATTGAGTTATGAGGCACTTGGTAATTGTCCCTCTAAGTGTGCATTGCGTATTAGATTATTTATCTTTTTGTTGATTTTTTTTTCTGAAATAGTGCTAAATCATATTTTTAATTTGAAAAAAAAAAATGAAATTTGAAAAATATTTACATAAAGTCTAAATGAATTTTTTTTTTTTTTTATAAAATAGTTACAATATGCTTTTAAAATTAAAATGCATGAACACAAGTATTCATTTAGTTAGTCATTATGTCTCCTTCTCCAAGAAAGAAGAAAGAAAGAAAGAAATCCTTTATTTGATTATCGAAATGAGAGATCTTAATAACACTACTAATTCATGACATTTATAGCTGCATAGCGCATTTCTCAACTGAGCTAATAAATTTGAACATGTCTTAGGATGCCACTGAAAACCTTTGATAATTTTCGTACCCCTATCTTATTTCTATGTCGTGGAGGGGCCAAATTAGGTGAGTTCTTATTCAATGTGATGGAGTAATAAGTGAAATTTTATGTAAATTGTTCAGTGTTAATATTTGAAGGTTTATGCTCTACTCTGAATAAAGATAGACTCAATTTTTATTTGCACATATAGGGCACCTGTCCCAATATCACATCTTTTTGCTATGGGTTTTTTTTTTTTTTTTTTTTCAATTTACTTTATTTCATGTTTTCCATGAGGTAAAGACTGATAGAATAGAGGCTTTGAGTTGCTATTTTTTTTTAATAAGTAATAATTGAAAGAAAAGAATAGGGGATCCCCATATCTATTAGATAGACTATAAAAATATCTTTGAAAGTAATTAGAAACATTATATGTTAAAAGGTAAAATTAATATTTAAAATTTAGAGATAACAAATCTCTTGACACAAAACTCAATTGAAAGAAAATAAAGTAATTTTTGTGAATTAGTTGGAGTATGCTTTTATCTATTAATTAATAGGTTTTCTAACAGAACTGAAATAATTACGAAGGTGCAATAAACACTGAATGGTTGAACTAATTAAGAAAGTAGTTGTTTTTTCATAGTTAGCCTTATGTATTACTCCATGAAATTAAGGCTGGGATTTGTAAGCCGAGAAAGGAATTTCATTAGGCTAAGAACGAACTCTTCCCTATGGATAACACTTACATGGTCATCTTAAGTGGGTTCCAATTAATTTTGAAATGTAGCTACTTGATTAATGGGATATATTTAGCTAATTTGTCATGGTTAATCACCAATGGCAGCTCTAGAATTATTTTTAGGAGTGTCAATAAAAAGATAAATTTTTGATAGGAAATGATTCTTGTAGTCTACGAGATTTCTTTAATACAAATTTGACCATAGTACTAGCATACAAGAAAATAAAAGATAAACTATTACTTCATTTGGCATATTGGTTCATAATACAACGAACATACTAATTATTGTTGTTAAAATGAAATCTTAAAAAGCATCTATTGTTTATAAATACAATAAACATATTAATTTTATTGTTAAGTGAACTTTAATTACTATTGCTCAAAATTCTTTTTTCTATTAGTTTGTCTTTACTCTTTTCGATTCTTTTATTTAACAATTTAACTCAACTTTGACAACTATTGTTCTTTGTAATTTTATTAAGTGTGTGTTTGAGTCTTTATAAAGCGAGCTTATTGCTCTCTTTCTTTTCCTGCTATATACGGGTCTCATGTGAGTCCCTACTTATTTTATTTAGCTTGTAGCTTTTATTTATATTACTTTCAGCAAAAAGTAAGATAACTGTTCCAAAATGGACTAAGAAAATTTTTGTTATGTTAACATTTGTTTTTGTCTTCACCCAATCATGCTCGGCCTATCCCATGCCTCCAGTCCCTACTCAACAAATAACAAGTTAAAAGCACATGTATAATTAGCAACTATTTTTTTTATTTTCAAGGTTTTAGATCAAATTGGTTTGATGTTTGGCTTTTTTCTTTGTTTAAAAATGCTAAAATATTGGTAAGAGGATCATATTCAATGTTATTTTAGTTGTACTTTGAAAAACAAAAGGGTGTTGAAAATTTTATTTTAGAAGGGTCAAAACAAAATAAAAATAAAAATATTATATATAATATTATTATTTTTTGGCAAGTCAGCTAGCGCCACCCCTATTAATCACGAAAAATTACTAGATACTCACAGAGTAGAGGAATATAGTACTCCTTCATCCTATATGAATGGTAAATATTATCATATAAATCTAATTAATGTGAGAGGAAGTATCACATTGTAAAACATTGAGAATATTGAATAACTACTTGTTTAGTAACCTATTTTCCCAATTGCAATAAAAAATTGTTCCTTCATAAATTAATTTGTCTAATAAGTTATACTCTATTATGGGTGTTGTAAGGACCAAAAATCAAGCACAGACTCCAAAGCCCAATCCAAGGTCCAAAACAAAGAATTTGTAGAGAGGGAACACAACAACAAAAGACAGGAGCGTCCTGAGGATTTCACTTGAACAATTAGTACTGGTCCTAGGATTTTTCCCGAGGAAGAGTCTATTACAAATAACTGCCAATATTCTCTCTATCTTCTTACTCCCTCTAGCAAAAAAAAAACCTCCCTCTACTTAGCCACCTTCATCCTCATTTATACTCCTTGCCTTTGTTATCTCAACCCTTCATTTCTCACCTAACTATACTCTTTTGTTGACACTTGTACATTTGCCTGTAGATGGTAGTGGAAAGAGGCTCCTTAGTTGTGATTCGTACTGTTCAGGACACCTCCACATCAATGCAACTGATAAAGCTAGTGTTCCTTATTTAATGTGGCTAGAAAGCTTGGTGCAGAGCATTCAATACAGCGTTCATAGCTACCTACCCCCAAACCCGATATTTTCACTTTCTCTACCATGTATCACCAATTTACCCCTTGCACTTCTCCAAGCAAACACATCTCGACATCTTCGGGTCTTCGGGTCCTTGACTTTCATCCTAATTGTAATCTCCTTTGTTCTCTACGCTTCATCTTTAGTCCTCAGGTCTTCGTCCTTGGTCCTCGGATCTTCATCCTTGGTCCTCGGGTCTTCATCCTCGGTCCTCGGGTCCCCACAGGTGTTTATAAACACTATATATATGAAATGAAATGAAATAATTTAATATTAAGTCTCTTTATATTTTATTTCTTTCCATTTAAATAGGGACAAAAAATCCTGTTAGGTTCTAAGCACTTAGGAACTAATGTATTAGAACTCTAATATGTATTGTTGGCAAACCATGATTAAAACATGTGTCTATTTATGTTTTAGACTTGCTCAAAGTATGTGATTTATGTAAAATTGGAATCGAGTTAACTGCAGAAATTACTGTGCATTTCTGCCTGACTCGATCGATCGAGAATTAGACTCGACCGATCGAAAGTCGTGCAGATTGTTTATTCTACAAATTTTTCAACTCAGCCCTAAGCCCATATGACGTGTAGGATTTTATGTTTTGCCCTAAGTATAAAAGGCAAACCCTAGTCACGTTTTTTAGGCTACTCATATTGCTGTTTATGTGAATCTCTTGTGAGATCTGAGAGGTGCTTGCCTTCACACAAGCTTGGGATTATCAAGAAGGAAATTTCTTCGAGAGCTTGATGATCGTTTAGTTGCTGCCATAAGAGCTTAAAGATACATAAGCAATGGTGCTTGTACTTGCTGGAGAATCTAAGAAAGAAGGAGTCCGTGGTCTCGGAGCTTGCACGTAGTCGTGTCAGTAAGTTCTACTGGTGGGTAGCAATAGGATGTTAGTGGTCTAAGTCGCTATTGTATAACTTCGATTCTTTCATAGTGGATTCAGGTTTACCTTGAGGATAGCTAGGTTAAATCCTCCCCAGGTTTTTTACCAGTTTGGTTTTCCTAGGTCATCATATTTTTGTGTTTTTATATTCCGCACTTTACATTGATATGATTATATGATTGTGTTAACCTAGATCTGGAATTTGGACTAAGTAATAACTTGGCTTGTTAACTAGGTTAATCCAATTGTAGTTTAAGGGGTCTAAATAAACTCTACAAATTCATTTCCACTTCACCTATTAGACTTGTTCCATTCTTCACTTCTGAAGAGCTCTCAAACAGTAGAATAGTATTAGTGGGATGCACTAATTTTCCTTTCGGTTCTTTTCCATCCATTTTCTTGTCCTAATGAAGTTGTTAACACGTGAGGAGAAACTATAACCCCAATGATACTGAAAATTGAGCTCACTGAATAGTCTGCATAATATGAATGACTGACCCAATCTGCATATTATGTACGCATTAAGGGTATGAAGATTATTTTGCCTTCTTATTCTCTCCATTGTCAAGTTGAGTTCCCTGAAAGTCAAAGAAGATAGATACATCACCACCCACTAAAAATCTAATAGGCTAAAAGATCTTGTAAAATAAGCTACTCGGAATTAATGAGCCATTGAAGACTGTTTCCTCTTAGCTAATTACGTACCACGAAAACCCTTAAACTTATACAGCTTCAAGTCATTCTTCTATGCTATACACGTTTTATGTTTAAAAGTAAAACTGCATGTCAATCCTGTAAAGTTGTGATTTTCAACTATATTTCGTTGGCTTTAATTCCGTGTCAAATTTGGTTGTATTTAGTCAATTATTTCCCTGTATGTTTGTGAGATTTAATATAAGGGCTGAGTGTGGTGAAGATCTGTGAAAAAAGTAAAGTTCGCAACTTTCTTGCGACTGACTCGAGAGTGGATAACTTATGAAAAATTACGTGAAAAGCACATACTGGAAGCTAAACAGTCAAATGTCATGTGGTATTTTGCGAGTCAACCAGAAGGTGCACATGACCTTTCCAAGTAAGCTTTCCTCAACATACTCGGCTACTCATAGCCATACAAGAGTTGTTTTCATAACAAAGACATACTCATAGCCTATCAAAGAAAGGTACAAAGTCATTCTCTAGTGTAAAGTTTTAGACCCCTTCAACACAATATGTTTAGCCTAGTTATTTAGCCAAGTAATTATTCAGATAAATTATTCAGTTCTAGATTAACACATATAAATCATATCATGTGAATAATGCGAAAATATAAAGAACAGAACGATATGATAACCCAGGAAAACTAAACCGGTAAAAAACCTGAGGAGGATTTAACCTAACTATCCTCAAGCTAAAAACAGATCTATGAAAGAATTGAAGTTTTTACGATAAGACTTAGACCACTAACATCCTATTACTACCACGTGACAGCTCCGAGTCCATGGACTACTTCTCTCCTTGATCTGTTGCAACCACAAGTTCTCCTACTTGTGACTTTGAGACTCCACTCAAAGGTTTCAGATCTTCTTTAAGTTCTTTAAGCAGCAACTAAGCGGTCATCAAGCTCTTAATACGTATCTTAATCTTGAGAGTCCTATGTGTGTGTGTATGAAGGTAAATAGCTCTAGATCTCACAAAAGATTCAGTACACAACACTCAAAAATACCTCTAAAACGTAGTTAGGGTTTTTCCTTTTATATGTGAAGTAAAACATAAAATCCTACACATCAAATGAACTTGGGCTGAATTGAAAATTCTACAGGAAATTTAATCTACACGAGTTTTGATCGATCGAATCTAATTTTTGATCGATCAAGCTTTGCAGATTTTGTCAAATAATTTCTGCAATCACTCGATTCTAATTTTACAATTAAACATACTTTGAGCAAGCCTAAACTTAGACTCTATGTTTTGATCATGGTTTTCCAACACATTACATATTGAAGTTCTAATACATTAGTTCCTAAGATCTTAGAACCTAACATCATGGTACAAATTACAAACCATATACATCCTAGAGGTACAAATCAATTTTTCATTCCAAAATGCAAAATATACATCCAAATATCACATATGTTTGCTTTGTACAAAATGAAAATTGTGTCTACTAACCATGATAGTACAAGCTCAAAGTGACACCAATACAACTAAATAGGAATTGTTCTATATGGCTGTCCGCAAAGGCAAAATACAAGAAAAAGTGCCTCTAAGGCAGTAGTCCGTATGACACATTGCAACTAGTTCAAACTTCCAAAGCTTGAAGCACAATACAAAGCAATCGGATAAAAAAAAAAATCAAGAAAGGAGGTGATGTCATAGTCCCTGTCCAACATCACCATCTTCGGGACATTGGCTTGCAATTACTCACTTCTTTACTTCAAAGCCGCAAGCAAGGGACAGACCAAAAAGAGTTCAAAGTTACTAACGGCAACCATGGTACCATCTATTGCAGCTCTATGTTGCTATCCTCAGTGGCTTCAACCTCAAAAAATGATGCATTGACAATGGGATTGGCCTCGAGAATGAAAGTCCCAACAACAACACCACAGTTTTCTAAGCGAAAGTCATCTTACAAGAAATCATAGTACAACTCGCTCAATATACTATTATATGCAATCAAGAAAAGAAAACGGAGAAGAACTGTGACTTACTAAGCGAGTTACAAGTTCCCACTCAATAATGGCGTAGTCTTCTAAAGTACACTTATTCCACACAAAAGGGCAAAGTGGCGCACACAACAACTCCTATTGACATAACAGGAAGGGGTGGCAACGGGTTTTGACTTGTCACATCAAGTTTTGACTTACCAAAGAAGTTGCGGCTTTATTCTCAAAAAAATGAAATTGTTGTCCATGTACCATTTTTAGTATGTTACAACGATGTAGAAAGAATAGTGGCTACGACATTGCCACATGCAAAAGCATCTCGGAAAAATGAGTCTCATTATATAATATCCTATTATAGATGATAGGTCAAGAATGTATTGATCCCTTATGATGAATTAACCAATTAATTAGGCAAGTAAATTAATTATGTTCAATTACATGCAATGAGCGTGGCAGCACAAACAAATCACCAATTAACTAAGTATGCAGCGGAAATTAAATGACACAGTGATTTGTTTACGAATGAGGAAAACTTACACGAAAAAAACCTCACCGGGTGATTTTAAGGTCACCACTCCCGAGAACTACTATTATCAAAACAAGCGGTTACAAGTAAAGGAATCCTAGTACCTTATACCAACCTATAGTTGAACCCTTACCCCAATACTCAATTGGACTTGTTCTGTAGTGACAATCTCTTCTTTTCAATGCACGGCTCCTAGTACATGACTAACTAATAGATGCGCAGATCCCAGTACGCGACTTGATTAACAACTTGAGAAAGATGTTGGCTGCAAAATTCTTCTGTTCTTCAACACATGAAGATCACAAAATTTCTTGGTCACAAAATCCTACGGTATACAAACACAGTAACTTCTTTAAGAACTAGGGTAAACTAGGTTTCCAGTTACACTTGAGGAATTATGCTCTTGTGCAATTGTGCTCTTGGCTGTGCAACTTGATACAACCCTTAAAATAATCCTTATATATGATTAGGGTTATGAGAAAAGAAAGTTCAAACACATAATCACGGATTGGATGAAAATCAGTCCAGAAAAACTGAGTTTCATAAACCTCGACAGATGTTGACACCCCAATTTGCAACCTGCATTTAACCTCACAAGGAGGGTAAAAGGGTAATTTTTCCTTGAAAATTTGCATCTTAATCTCATTTCACCAAAATGATTTTGATGCTGTTACGATCAAATCGATTGGTCATAAGCCCTAATCGGACCATCAAATTGAAAGTTATCATCAAATCAAGTTTTAATAGCCAAGATGCACTATCACAAATTGAGTCCGACTATATGTGATTATGAAAAATTGATTCCAATTGGTTATAATTATAATCAATTTGAGATTAATGATGTGTTATAATTTGATTGGTTAAGACTATATTTTATGATAAGGTTGCATACACCTAATTAATTAGATAGTTAAACATTAATTATTCAATGAGTAATTTGTGCAATTATCTTTTAATAAGGTAAATTTGGAACTAATTAAGTCTGAAATGTGAGTGATTGGAGCCTATTAATGTTAATTGGGAGCTAATTTGGGACCTATTAATGTTAATTATGCTGAAATTGTTTTCTAACAAATGACCTCTGCTCACCATTTCGTTGATATCTCTCAGAATATTTTGAATCTGTGAATGAGGTTAATTTTCCCAGAAACTAGACATCCAGTCAAAATTGAGTCATATATGATTTTTCAAAGTTGCCTCTACAGGCTGTTACAGCAACTACGGAAAAACCAAATTTTGGCTTGCTCCTCACTCCCACCAATCTCTACATTTAATGCACTAGATTTCCCCCATGGCTAAAATGAGGTCTAGGTTCATGATTCTTTGTCAACCCTCATTAAATGGTCTTCCATTCATATTTACTCAACTATTACTATATAAACCCCCCTCTCCTCCATTCCAAAAACAAAAAACCCCCTCTTTTCCTCTCTCTTGAGTTTTAGTGAAGTTGAGTAGTCTTGTCATATCTTGGTCTTCCTGAGACTCAAGGTATTGAGTGAGACTCACTCTTCCTCTCCTAGCTCTTCTTTTCCTCCTCCCTTAGGACCTCCATCAAGAGTCTCCTTCTTTATCCTCCTCCCCCATATGTATCTTGCATGAAGGTATAATCCATTTTCCTAACTTTTTTTGTGTTGCCATAATGAGAATTTAGGATTAAAGCACGATAGTAGTTATTTAAATTCTCTTAAATATGTTTGAATGTTCTTAAATATTCTTATGTGTTCTTTACATGTTTTTGGTTGTTCATCACATGTTCATGCATAAACACTAGTTTTGATCTTAAATACACATCAAAATATGAAAAACATGTTTATTTCATAATTCTTCCAAATCCTTGAATCTAGGATATCACCATACACACACATTCACTAGAATTTATTTTTCAATCCAAATGCAATGCTTAATAAATTGAATTAGGGTTCATCACATGCACACACATTTAACTCAACATGCAAATTGATTGACATATTGGATGATATAATATGAATGTTGGCCACCATAGTCTAAAAGACCAGTTTCACCGGGTAAGGTGGGTGCCTAATACCTTCTCACCTTGTAACATAGCCTCCGAGCTTAGATCAAGGGTTAGTAAATCCAATACTTATCCATGTAATTTTTTAATTTCTAGATTGTAACTAGGAAACAAAGCCATGTACTTTATCTTAGATTGTACCTAGGACCAAAGCCATGTAATTTTCTATGATCAATGCAAATTCAATTTCAAATTAATAAAATGAAGAATTTTTCAATTTTGGTTTTCTTATTTATTCCAATAATTAAATAAGTGGCGATTCCATTGTCAAATCCTTAATCTAAAAGAGAAAATATAACTAGTCAAACCTCCATTTTGAGAGGCAATAACACAACTTCACCCATTCACGTGGGTTTGGCCCACATTCCATAAAAAGAGAGCTTGGGGCGTGGTCTCTCACAACAGATACCATAGCTGTCGAGCAGCTGTTGAGCCTTGGGCTTAAACAACTCTTTTAAACCTCGATTGAAGCTAGCTATCAAGTTTTAATGAACAACACTTCTTCACTTCTTTCTTGGATAGACTTGCATGGCTTTAATACTTGAACTTGAAACCTTGTTTCTTGAAACATTAAACACATCCTAAATCTTTCCAATTGCAAGTAAAGTGCGTTTTGTTAAAAGATTAGCCAATACATAAAATATTGACATATGTTCCTAACATCCAATCACATATGTCCTAACAATAGACAAGCATCAAAGAAGAACCTCCCACTTGCTTACAAGTTGTGTTATTTATCTCCTTAAGCATATACAACATCCATCTTACAAGGCGTCTTCTCAAGCTATCATGGTCAATTTTTCCCATCATGGCCCAAGATGCGAGGGCTATTATGGATGGGCAATACCATGATCGAACAATAGACACTCTATGGAAATCATTAATCAAGGCTTTGCCAACACGCTTCTCATTATTACAACAAGCATGAAGTGAAAACAACTTGTGACTCTACATTTTTATTCGCATTCGTGACAAGAAAACAATACTGGGGACTACTAGCACATATAATAGCTATGTCACGCCCCCTATATTATATCACCAAGTGATATCTTCGCTTTGTTCCATCTCAAATAAGTTGTCTCAAGGCGACCAGAAATGTTGTTCATGGATATGGCTTCATCAAAACTAATCTTGGCAAACATAATCTCACCAAGTTGGCCAACAATAAAGCAACTGAAAAATTGAAGCATCGTTAATGTCTCATTCATCATCATCTCCTCATCTGGACCCAATTTGCCTATTTAAATTTACAACAAACAATGGGGACAATTTACTTCAAACAAGATGGCCAACTCAAAGTCAAGCATAGCTGCATTGAAAACTAATTTCCAAGCCTTGCCACTATCAGAAATAATGGGAGTCGGCTTTGAAATGAGCTTCAACTTCAATGAGTATAACGGCTCAACAACAAAGTGTCGCTTATGACATCATCTTCCTATAACAAAGTGTCACTCCTTTTTGAAGAAGGTTCCTTCCTATTCGCCACTTAGCATTGCTTAGCCAAAATTGGTACAAATGGTCCTGTGGCCATGGGTGAGAATCTATCGTAAACCTCCATTAACATCATCGATGGAACAACTCTACTCTTTGTCAATAGGTTTCCTCTTTCTTTAGCAATGGCACTTCATCCCACATAAATCCCGTAATTTTGAACGGTGGGCGGTGCTGAGATCTTCAAATTTATGCCCTTCACCAGCGGAGATCTCATCTTTTTCACCTTAACTATCTCATCTCCCTCCTTGGGTTTGGGTAGCATGAGTGATGAAGGCTTGGAGGTGGGCTTGTGAAAGCCAAAAAAAAGTTATGAAGAAAAAATTCTAAAGCTACATGTGTGATGCGAACTTCAATCGACATGCTTTAAGACCCAACAAATAATATTGAAGTACTTGCCCAAGAATGCTAAAATTTAGATTTTGATAGAGATCCTGACCCAACATTCATAAGTGAAACACGAACTAAAGGTATAAGTAACAGACCTCAACCTAATGATTATAACTGAATCACTAACCAAAGATATATTTTTGAACGCCACAAGGAAGAATCCCTGATAAGTTCACAAATCTTGAAGAACTAAAAGAAGAGAAAAACCTCATGTTTTTCTAATTTTTATTCAATAATCGTCTATTACAATGAGTGCATGCTATTTATAAGACATGGCTGAAAATTTTAAAAAAAAACATACAAAATAATAAAAGCCTAAATTAAAGTTGATTTGGTTTGAAATTAGCAGTTCTAAAATAGGAAAATAGCTAAAAAAAAAAAAAGTTCTAAATAATAGAAGCCTAAAATTAAGGTAGATTTAGTCTGGAATTAGCAACTCCAAAATAGGAAAAATATCTATTAATTGATATAGAGTTGAAAAGTCAATCAGTCATTGATTCACACCATAAATCAAGCCCAATTAAGCCAGATCAGCCCTCAATAGCTTAGATTAAATTTATTACGCGTTCATCTTCCTTTGAGCTAAGCTTGGAATGTCCTGTGTTAGAATCAGCCCAAATCTCTTGAATTAGCCCTTTAAGTGCTTCTTTAATCTTCTTGAATCTTGCTCTAGTAATAGGCCCAACTGGAACATGCAATGGATCCTTTAATGCTTGTTGATCCTCATCAATGTGGACATAAAAATCAAGGAGCATTATGGGTTGAAACTATCATTTGGATACAAGTCAATTTACTTGGACTTCACAATCCATTACATCTCGACATATATAAGCTTCTTTGACCTAAGAGTTTTCTACAAGTGGACTCCACAAGCCATGATATATCTACAAACAGGCTTCATCGACTTGTATTTTCTCAACAAAAAATAAATCACTTGGGTAAAATAATTCCCAAACCCACAACATCTACAAGCAATGGGAAACATTAACTACTCATACGCATGCCATAATCATCATGCATGCTCAGGGGCTAACGTTGATACCCATTTTTGTGACACAATTTATACAAGCCCAACTTCCTTTTGAGCTCAATTCAGGAATTTTATTATATTTTATTCTTTTAAGCATGGCTCAAGCCCATGTAACATATTGGGGGACATTGAGGAAGTGTGATTTGGAGGGTATGTGTTGGTTTCTTTCAGATCTTTTGTATGAGCCAGCCCATGCGTGCTACCAAGTGGGTAAGAGACATTGGTAGCACCTTAGGCTCATGGAGGAGGTCTTGTACCTGAAATTTCCACCCCAAAAGAGCTATTATACTTTGGCTATCTGTGGCCCAAAGTTTCTGCCCTAACCCATTTTTTCTTTTAAAACATAGTTGGCTCTCATTGGCCAACTCCAGCTGCTAGCCCTCACTTAGGTGAGTATTCCAATAATCTAAAATGGTTGACAAACGGCAGCTAATTAGAGCAAACTCCTTTATATCCAAAATTATGTTAAAAGCAACCAACTCATTTCCTAAGCATAAAGCAAACCAGGTGCAGAGCCACGTAGTCCTTTGGGGAGGTCGTGGCCCCTGCACACAAAAAAAAAAAAAAAAAAAAAAAAAAAAAAAGGTTCATTAGAGGATATAGGAAAATTTTTTGGGGCCCCCCAATTTTTTTAGTTTGCCCCCCCCCCCCCCCCCATATCTCCATAGTCCACTATTCTCCCAGCTTTAGTTTTAGGCCTCTTTTATACTCAAATAAAACAAAAACCTGGCCTACCTTACATTTAAATACTCAAAATTCAAACATTTCACACCAAAATTACACTTCATCGATCTCAAAAAACCCACCGTAGAACCCATTCTCAATCTCAAAAAACCCACCCCACGGATCCCTTTACTTCTTATTCTTCCTTTTTTTTTGTCTTCTATGGTACACTTTCACTTCCCTCTGGTACCGCTACCAACCCCCAAAACTCAGCATATTTCATTGTCAAATTTCAAGATTTGGAACTTGGTGACTGCCTAGTGAGTTTTCTTCTCTTTCTTAAGCATTAGACCTTCATCCCTTTTTAGTTTTTTTTTTTTTTTTTCTCAACTATCTACACCTAAATATTCACATGCTCTTTATATTTTCATAGATTTTTAGAGAAATATATGATTGAAGGCATGGGGAGATTGTTTGTGATGAGTCTTGAAGGGAAGATCTACAGTTGTAGGCATTGCCACACCGACATAGCGCACAACCATCTTTGCACTTTGTGAAGACAAAGTTTCTAAGGTACAATTGTTTTGATTTATTACCTATTTTTGATTAGTTAGATATCATGTGGCTGTGGGTGTTGTTAAATTGTTTGGTTTATGTTGTGTATCAATACTTGTGTGTTTAATTTTTGTTTTTGTTTTAAGGGTTATTATTAATTAAATTTGTATTAAAAAAAATTAAAATACAGGAAAATTTTAATAATAGGAATGATGATGATTGATGGGTTGACTTTTAAATTAGAGTGAAAATTTTGTTTTTTTTTCTTGAGTATGAATAACATCCATATAACTAAGTAAAAATTTCTAATTAAAATTTTATTTTTAAAGTTCTTTTCAAGTTAATTTTTGAGTCATATTCTTAAAGCTAAAACAATTATGAGCAAATGAAAAACAATTGATGCATTCTTTAAGAAAAAAGATTTTAGCAATTCAGAAATTAGGACACCTGTGGTTGTAGAAACAAATGTTGATACTTCAATGCCTGATGAACACCCCTTTAAGTGTTCAAGAATTCAAGCTGAAGAGATAGATCGTGATCCAGGATCACATACACAAATATGTGAATTCCCTATCAATAAATAAAATGAAATCCAACAAGCTTATCTCAAAGAAGATCCATATCAACTGACAAATATAGACTATCCATACAACAATAATACTCATCGTCGTCAATTTCAAGTTTCATGGTTTGAATCACATAGGGATTGGTTGGAATACTCACCTTCAATGGATGCGATATATTGTCTACCTTGCTACCTTTTTGGTAAGAAACCAATAGGTCGTCCCAGATCATATGCATTCATTTCAACATGTTTTAATAATTGGGAAAATGTGAATAATGGAATGAATTGTCCTTTAATTCATCATGTAGGGAAAGATCTAAACTCCCCACATAAAATTGCTGTGAAATGTTGTGAGAATTTAAAGAATTATTCACGACATATTGACAAGCTAATTGAGAAACAAACGTCAAAAGAATTAGAGAATAATTGGTTATGGCTCAAAACCTCAATAGAGTGTGTTCAATGGCTAGTATTCCAAGCTTGTGCTTTTAGAGGTCATGTTGAAAGCCTTGATTCAAAAAATAGAGGTAATTTTATTGAATTGATAAAATTCACATCAACTTTCAATGACAAAGTAGCTAGTGTTGTTTTGGAAAATGCTCCATGAAATGCCAAATATACATCACCCACATTTCAAAATGAGATTTTGCATATTCTTGCTAGTAATGTGTGAAATGCTATTTGTGAAAAAATTGGGAATGCAAAATTTTGCATTCTCGTTGATGAAGCCCGGGATGAGTAGAAGAGAGAGCAAATGACCATTATTTTGAGGTTTGTTGATAAAAATGGTTTCATTAAAAAACATTTCTTTCATGTTGTGCATGTTAGAGATACTACTGCATTGACCATAAAGAAGGAGATATGTGCTATCCTTTCTCGTTACAACCTTCACATTAAGAATATTCAAGGTCAAGGGTATGATGGAGTTAGTAATATGCGTGGTGAATGGAATGGATTACAATCTCTATTTCTTAAAGAATGTCCATATGCTTATTATATACATTGCATGGGTCATAGGTTGCAATTGGCTTTAGTTTCAGCATCTAGAGAAGTAAAAATTGTTCATTAATTCTTTGATCATTTGACTAATATTATCAATATTATCATTGGTTCTAGTAAGCATAATGATGAATTGCAATATGCTCAAGGGGAACAAATTGAGAATATGATTGCTTTTAATGAAATTAAGACTGGAAGAGGAGCAAACCAAATTGGTACTTTGCAACGGGCTGGAGATACACGTTAGGGATCTCATTTTCAATCTATTTGTAGTTTGATAAAAATGTTTGATGCAACTTGCAAAGTTATCAATACTATCTTTGAGGAATGGATTAATTATAAACAACATGGTGATGCAGATGAAGCTTATTAGGTATTAACATCATTTGAATTTGTTTTAATTTTGCATATGATGAAAGAGGTTATGGGAATTACTAATATTCTTTGCCAAGCTTCGCAACAACATTCTCGAAATCTTTTAAATGCCATACATTTAGTTTCAACTACAAAATCACTTATTCAAAAGTTGAGAGATAATAGATGGGAGCCTTTACTTGCTAGTGTTACATCATTTTGTGGACAATATGAAATTGATATTCCTAATTTAAATGCTCGTTACACTAAAGCTCGAGGTAGATACCGTCATCAAGATGAAGCTTTGACAACAATAGAACATCATTTAAGAATTGACATATTTACAGTTGCAATAGATTTTCAATTGCAAGAATTGAATAGTAGATTTTGTGAGCTAACAACAAATCTTCTCACTCTTAGTTCAGCATTAGATCCTAAGGATGGTTTTAGATCATTCAAAATTGGTGATATTTGCAATTTGGCTGAAAATAATTATCCTGAAGATTTCACTAAGCAGGAAATTTGTCTTTTGAAGTATTAATTGCAACATTATGAGCTTGATGTGACAAAGCATCCAGATTTTCAAAATATGGGTACAATATTTGAGCTATGTAGGGGATTATAAATTTCAAGGAAGTCTAAATTCTATCATTTAATTGATAGACTGATTCGTCATATGTTGACTCTTCCAGTTTCTACAGCAACTACAGAATTAGCTTCTTCAGCTATGAAACTATTAAAAACAAGACTTCGCAATAGAATGGAGGATGAACTTTTGGCAAATAATATGATAGTTTATATAGAAAAGGAAATTACTAGGAATTTCACCATGGAAATGATTATGGATGACTTCTATTCCATGAAAAATTTTTGATAGGCATGATTTTGATGTGAATTTTTTTTTTTTGGCTATTTTTGTATATATCTATAGTGAATTAGACAGTTTTGTATGTTCAAAATTGAAATTTCATATTCAATAGACTTATAACTTATGTTTTTTACATCAATACTTTGAATCACTCCCCCCCCCCCCCCCCATGTAAAAATTCCAGGCTACGCCACTAAAGCAAACTACACCAAATCATGGAAATAGCACTTAGAATGTCCAAAGCCTCTCTCTCTCTCTCTGCCTAAAAACTAGTCATTAGCAACATCCCAAATTCAATATAAAACTCTCTCTTCAGCTCAAAAACCCACCAACCACGTTTTACCCACATAGCTAAAACTTTAGAGAAAAAGTTCATTCACCCAGCCAACATTCTCACAATTCTGAAGCTTAGGTTGGAAATATGGGTACAAGGGAGCCTTTGTTCTCAATTTTCTCCTCTTGCTAACTATGGGTTGAAGTTTTAGACTTGTGTACTTTTTCATCATTTTCTAGTATTTCAGTTATGGCATTTCAATTTCTCTCTTATTAAAGCACTATTAGCCTTTGTTCATTATACATTTGGAATTTTGGGATTGACTCTCCACAAAGATTCTTCTAAAGAATTCAAGAGGAGATTTGGGTCGTTCTCACATTTTTTGGCCCTTGTCGCAAAACATCCCTGACATTGGGCTTTGTGGCCCAATACACTGCCATGTTGTTTTTTATTTCCATTGAACTTGCTCTACCTAATTATTTAATTCTTAAAAAGAATAAAAGATTATTATCCTTTTCAATAGTCCATTAATTCAGTTATTCAATGGAAGATGGAGGATTTTAGCCCTAATTCTTCTAATAAAGGTGAGTAAACAATTTTGAACATCGGTTTTCTTTTAGTTAGTCATTACCCGCTACTCCCACCAAAAAAAAAAAATGAATGAATGAATGAAAAAAATCCTTTATTTCATCCTCGAAATCAAAGCTCTTCTTAAATAACACAACAAATTCAAGACATTTACAACCACAAGATATGCATTATAGTGCATTTTCCCAGCTAATAATTTTGAACATGATGTGAACAAATAGCCCACAGATTTTCTTATGATCCACTATAAAATTGTCAAATGGAAAAAAATATTACGATAAATCTTTAATTACTTTCCAAAAAATTTCAAAAAAAATTTCATACCCACTCTCTCATCCATGTTTTTTAGTGGCCCTATATCAAGTCAATGGTTTTTCAATGTGACGGAGTGTGTGAATTTTTTATCTAGCGGAACTAAAAAAATTATGAAGAAAGGTGGGAGAAATAGTGAGTGGTTGAACTAAACTACAAGTTATCTTTTCACAGCTAATCATTTTGTTTTAGTCAACGAAATAAAAGTTGGGATTACTAAGCTGAGAAAGGCATTTCATAGGATAGAGAATAGCCTTAGAATGACGTATAAATGATCATCTTAAATGAGTTCCAATTGATGATGAAATGCTAGCTACTTGGTCAATGGGAGACCTAGCTAATTATCATGCTTAATCATGGAAATTTTTAGGTATTCCCTCCTCTAATATGTGAATGGCAAATTTAAATACAAATTTAATTAGTGCTAAATTACCAATTGTCCCAAAATGTTAAAATAATTAGGATATATATGGTAAATTTAATTATTTAACCTCACAATTCTAACATTCTCTCTCACGTGTGGACCAAAACTACATTTCAATAGGTGGAACCCAATACGTGAAATTTTAAATGGGAGGTAGAGTAAAGGAAACAATGATCGAACTCAGGATTTTATACTAAATAAAATGTGAACTTTATTAATGAATCAAGAAAGAATAGAAAGCGTAATTAAGTTACACTAATGCTTTGAGATATACACACACACACAGTATTAAGTCACTCCACAAGTATTAAGTGTTTGTGAGGTGTGAGAGACAAGGGTCATGATCTAGAAGAGAGCTTCACATACATAAAGAGCATATCACTGTATTTTAAGAATATAGAATAATTACTTGGTTGGTCACTTGTTTTCTCAATATATTTATATAGTGCATGCAAGAAGTGAGAAAAATAAATTTAATAAAAAAAGAATGGAATAGAAATAGATAGATTAAAAAAAAATTCTAGTTTCCTAGTCAATTTGAAATCTATTAAATAAAATGAAAAATAAAATAGTTTTACTATTATTTTCTTACATTTTATTTATTTCCTTTTTAAATAGGGATGACGTCTATGGATCTGCTAACAAAGATATCCAGTAATCAAGTTTTTCTACACCAATTATCGAATTATTAAATAAATAAAAAAGGGTGACGAAAAATTCATTTCTCTTTATTATTGAGGAAAATGATCTTCCCAATAACTTGCTCCATTCATCTCTCTTGAAAAACTCTCGAACAGAAGATAATGCTGGGATCCACTATTCCTTTCAGTTCTTGTCCTCCATTTCCTTGTCCTAATCACAGTTGTTAAAATATCATGAAAAGCTAGAACCCCTAGACAATAAGTGAAAGATACTGAAAATTAAGCTCACTGACCTAGTATGCATAACATGCACGTATGTGGGGTATATACGTACGTTAATTTACCTTCTTACCCTCTCCATGCCAAGTTGACATCCCTGAAAGTCAAAGAAAATACATCACCACCCACTCAAAAACAAATAGAATAGAAGATCTTGTACATTAAGCAACTGGACGTTGGAGTGTGCCAAAGAGGACTGTTTCCTCTGTGTTTCCATGGAAACTCTCAAACTTAGAAAGCTTCAAGCACTTCTTCTATGCAGCTATACACGCTTTGGTTTACAGAGTAAAACTGACAAACCCATCTTCGCTTAATTCTTTCCTAAAAATACTTGGTTAACATCAACCTTTATCTTCATCTCCTACTTGCTTATGATATTCTTCTTTATCTGTTCTTTCTCTGCTCTTTTCTCCAAGTCTTATTCATTCACTCTTTACAGTATTGGGGTATTTCATATTTGGGCTGTAGCTTAACTATGGCAACCATCAAATTTTGCTTGGTTTTCTTTGTTACTATGTCTATGATGGTGTCAATGTCACTGGCATTGCCATCACTCAAAGTGGATTACTATCAATCAACTTGTCCTTCTGCAGAGTCCATTGTGAGAACACTGTGAACAAAGCGGTGTCAAGTAACCCTAGCCTAGCCTAGCCGCTGGCCTCATCAGAATGCATTTTCATGACTGTTTTGTCAGGGTATGTAAGCTCTTTGTAACAGCAACTAACGTGTTATACGTTCAACAGTATCTGTATCTAAATTTATAGCCCGTTCTCCTTTTCCTTTTTTTTTTTATATTTTTATTTTTTTTATCCTCCGCTTAAAGAATATACTTTATATTATACGTTACTTAATTACTAAACTCTAAGAGTTAAATAACATTTTTGTCATTTTCTATGTTATCTATGCCAGGGTTGTGATGCCTCTGTCCTACTTGACTCAACACCTGGAAATCCAGAGGAAAAAGACAGTCCAGTCAACAATCCAAGTTTAAGAGGCTTTGAAGTGATATTTGATGCAAAGGCTGAACATGAAGCTCAATGCCCACAAACAGTCTCTTGTGCAGACATTATTGCATTTGCTGCTCGTAACAGTGCTTACAAAGTTGGGGGCATAAGTTATAAAGTTCCATCAGGACGTCGAGATGGGAGGGTATCACGTGAAGAAGAGCCTATTCAAAACCTTCCACCACCTACCTTTAATGCTCAGCAACTAGAACAAAGATTTGTAGAAAAAGGACTTAGTCTTGATGAAATGGTGACACTTTCTGGGGCACATTCCATAGGAAGGTCACATTGTTCTTCTTTCTCAAAGCAGTTATACACTTTCAATGAAACAAATCCACAAGACCCTTCAATGGATCCCATATTTGCAAGAGACTTAAAGACCAAGTGTTCACAAAATACTGGCAATGATGACCTGACTGTGCCACTTGATGTACTTACACCATATAGGCTTGATAATAAGTACTATATAAATTTGAAAAACCACCATGGCTTATTGACCTCTGATCAATCTCTTTTGAGCAGCCCTTCAACGGTTGGAATTGTCAAGAATAATGCAAGGCAAGGTGAAACATGGACTTATGAGTTTGCTGCAGCTATGGTGAAAATGGGTTACGTTGATGTGCTTACAGGAAGCCAGGGTGAGATCAGGAAAAATTGTAGGTTTGTGAACTAGATATTATAAGTTTGTTGCTATGAGTAATGTGACAATTGAAATAATTTTATTATTTACTATTGATTCAAGTGTAAATTAATTCTTTTGTAAGTGTTTTGAACAAATGTTGATGAGAAATTAATGGGATAACCTTAAAAATTATGTTCATTGCTTTATTTATAACCTTGTTTTTTAATTTTATTATCTTTTGAAAAATATCATAAAAAAAATGTTTGCAATAGTGATTGCAACACACAAAATAAATAAATAACTAAATTGAAGGAGCTATTGTCTACTTAGCTTACTTGCACTTACAGATTTTGATTTTTCATTCAACCAAATTCAGTGTATAACTCTCTACCTTTTTTATATAGTAAAAAAAATAAGGGAATCAAACTTAAGTTCTCCCTTTCGGGAGAATCAAACAATACTATTTAGCTATAAGGCTCTTAGTTGTCCCTCTAACTTTGGCACTTACATGAAGTGTGCTATTTCATTCACTAAAGACTAAAAGTGGCAAAATTAATTGTTCAAACTTCTCATTTTATTAATTCCACCAACTATTGAGCAATAAATTATGTGAAACATTGAATTTATGTTAAACTAATCCATTTTTTAGAGTTTAATTTACTTTCAAATGATGTAAATCTCATTTAAATATATAATGGTTTAATATGCAATATGGTTTTCAATCAAGTTGTTTGTGTAAAATAATTAATTGCTATGAAGACTAGATAAGTGGCACCATGAGTTAGAAGAAATTTTTTATTCCTACAAGAGGGGTCCTACCTCCTCTCACAAAAGGCATGGGTCCCACACAGGTCTCACATTGGGACCCACACCTCCAGTTTGAGGAGTGAAGACTCTACAAGAAATTATTCGCTCCTACAAAAAGATTGTGGGAGTGAATAATTTCTTGTGAGTTAGTGTTGAGGACCAAAATTTCACAAGAAAGTCCATTCCATGAAAAGTAAGAAAAGACCATAGGTCTTAACAAAAAAAAAAACTCAATTCATGAAGTTAAGAATAACCATGAAGGCCCAAAGTCCCAAAAAGAAGGAAAAAAAAAAAGAGAAAGAAATAATAATAATAAAGAAAAAAAATGATCTCGGTTAGGTCAAAGGACATGCAGCAAGGATCTCAGTCAGAGGATATGCAGCAAGAAGAGTATTAAGGCCTTAGTACCTTGATGTGTCATTTTGAAGCCTTGAGAAGAGGACCTTGGCTAACACATGGGAAAACCAAGATGTATATTCAAATATTCAGCAAAAAAGCTATTAAAAATTCAGCAAAATAAGTATTTCCTTTATAACCCGTGGTCGAAGCCCGTGGGATCCTGAGTGGATAGTAAGGGGGAAGTGGTTTGGTCGGTAGGGGAGTGATTTCTAATGAAAGGAGGATCCTGAAGGTTTCCCTTGGTTCATATATTTGCTTGGAATGCATGAACCAATGGAAAACTCAGTTCCTTCATGTGCATGACACCTCTCCACAATTTCCTCTCAATTGTCATTTTCAACTAAAGCTGTTATTGTTAGGATATGTGACATAAAATCCTATTGTATAATGTTATGTATGACATTATATATGACTTAATGTTGTAATTAATAAAGTTTTTTTTTTATTATCTAAAATAATGGTAACATGAATATTTGGACATTATCATATAGTCCATGAAATGCATAATATGTTATTTATGTGAAAAGTCACAAAAGACATAAATCTCAATTTCTTTGTAAACTTAGAATTATAGTTCGTAGTTGGTGATGAAATTGGGCATTTTATCTATGAAAACTATAACATATCAACTAAGATGATTTGTCTTGATCATGGAAGTGGAGACTTCTAGTTGGTATGTTGATATGTTTTAAGAATTAAGACATATTGAACTGGATTATTGTAAGATTTATTATTCTTCTAACGACTGTCAAATGAATAATAAATCTCACGACTTCTATTTACATGAACTCTTAATCTTGAAAGAATAATGGACCTGATCATAAAATGTAGGTTGCTTTGATATATCAGGAGTGAGATCTAAAACCACGGTCAAAACCTCAGCACATTTAGTATTGATGAAACATATATTTTCAAGATGGAATTCATAATCTTTTAACGGAGATATAAAATATTCACTTGAGATAAGTTTAATGAGTTTGATTATTCAGAGTGTTAGGCCTAATCACTTTAGTAAGGAGATACTAAAGTATATATTTATAAAATTGGATTTCATAAATATATGATGAATAACTTAAAAGATTAAATCGGGTACTCAAGGATTAAGATGTAGTAATCTTCAAAGTGGCAGTCTACATTCATGACTTTGTATTACTACAAATATTTTATAAAAGGGTTGTATGTATAATAAAGTTTTGGGATATAATTTATTAATAAGGCCTAGAGTGTAATTATATATATATATATATATATAGTGGTATTAAATATAATTAATGGTAACTTTGAATTCGTCAAGAGTTGACAGAAAAGCTCACGGCTCATTGGAGCTAGTGTCTTATTGGTTCCTTTTGGTCCCACTCCAAGCCACACACTAAAGCCCAACTGGAAAGGTTCAATAGGTCAACCCAGTTAGATAATTAGTTAGATATAAAGAAAGAAACATACAAAATTTTTTATAAAAAAAAAAGACATCATTATGAAATGGTGTGAATATGTGAGTGAAACCACTTGATTATTCTCCCTTGAAAACTGATTGAGAAACTACACTTTTTGGACGTAAAGTGGAATTGGAGTGAAGATTAAAAGTGTTCTCAAGTACTTCTAATCTTTTATTTTGAATTTCACCACACCAAGGTACACTATCTTGTTTTTAAATTTTGAAATTTACATAGTGCATGTTATCAATCATGAATGAAATATATCCATTTTTGTTGCTTCTGCTGTGTGTTTTGTGTGAGATACAAAACCAGATTTTCCAACAGTTATCTAGTACATTGAGCAGCCCACCCACTCTTTTGACTTTCCAATAAGGAATCTTTCATTTATAGCTACAGTCGAATGCCCCTTTTAAGTTATAACTGTCTAATTAAGCTAAATCTCTGCCCAATGCACTTTTTAGATTCCAGAGAACATGGTTTTACCCATCAGACCAGGGATGTCCTCGTCCGAGATACCAGACCATGTCTACTATAAAAGGAACACTAAGGCATAGCAAAATGGGGGGGGGGGGGGAAAGGGATTCAGATGGAGGGAAAAAGGAAGAGTTCAAAGATTCAAATTAGAGCTTTTATAGCCCAACAAGAGAAAGAAAGAAACAAAATAAGAGAGCCAAGGTGGAGGAATTTGTCCCATATCCTTGAGATCATTCAAAATATCACTTAGCTTCCAAAGAAACATATGTCAAAACATGCACACATCAAATATCACTCTCTCCCACAAAATCCTCCTCACCTAACTATCTTGGAAGGCAATGCCCAAATAAAGCCACTTGGACTTAAGTTCCAAATCTCACAAGTCTTGTGCAAAAACACTAAGTCTGTGAAAATTGGGGCCAGGATTCTCATGGCTGACTCATTCTTATGAAATTCATTTACATATATGTATATGTATTAAAATGTATATCTTAATCTAAGAAACTAACAATTATTTGAAGATATGTGTATTGTACAGTGTGTTCTTATGCAGGACCTATAGAGGTGAAAGGAAAGGACAAAACTCCATTGCATAATAAGCATGGAGAAAGATCGTATAGTTTATAGAATTAGCATTCTGGGATTACTGGCCTAGTACGTCCAGGGTACCACGACAGTACGTCCGAGGTACCAAGTGAATGAACTCTTTTAAATGTTTACACAATAAAAGATAAGCCTTAAATATTCTATTTCAATCTCTTTCTCATTGTGAATATTATGAATAATTATTTTACTTGTTTCGTAAGAGTGAAGGGTCATTTTATGACACTAAAACACTTATAATGGTATTTTATTACTTAGGAGGAATAGCATTTTTGCCTTGAGGAGTTTTATGTGACTTGCGCACAACTTGGTTTGTAATCAACCCCATTTAGTTGTGGTGAACCAAGCCCAATTCACCAAACAATAAGTAAAGGGCCCAAGGTCCTTGTTTCTACTTGGGTCTGGGTACTGTCCAAAAGAATTGACCCACATAGTTACTGAAGGCTATAACATGGTGGTTCCTAAAAAAGAAAAAGGAGATAGCGTTAGTATATCAAAACTGGTGGTACATGAGAATTGTGATAGGATTTAGGTTCTAACACTTAATTGAACAACATTTTATCTATACTATTAATCAAGGAAGTCAATACCGTACCGGAGGTTGTACTTGTTTGGCTCATGGTACGATATATTTTGGGCATCGATCAATAACGGTGTACCTTTTCGAGTTTACTGCTATTTTTTTTTTCTATTTTATACAATATACAAAGTTATATTTCTAATAACTCAATATATCATTTTGGCAACTTTTTATATTTTTTTGATGGAGTTATTAACATAAATATATAAAAGTGAAAACTATTAAATAATCAAACATTCACTAAACTCAATAAATGCTAGTCCCACGTGTCAAAAGATTTGTGACACCAATTCAAATTATCATCTGATTCTTTGAGAAAATCAAAAGGCAAGTGTACTCTTTTGACCAAGCATACAAGTTACAATTTACATCTGAAAAGTCTATTTCTTGGGCAGAGAGGTTTGAAAAACTAAGAAAGAGAGAGAGAAAGAGAAAGTTAGATAGGCAGAGAGAGAGAGAGAGAGGGAAGCAGAAGAAGATGAAAATGAAGATGAAGTAATAGCAGCCAAATCAGTCAACGACCTCGACTTGAGGTTGAGAATGTAGAGATCGTCGTCGGTGGAAGGTGAAAGTGAGAAAGAAACATTTTTCTTTTTTTGGTCCGGTATGCATTTACCGGCCGAAATCTGATATTTCCTCCAATATGGCCAAAATGACCCAGTATAGGTTGGTATATTTTCCGGTACAAAACAACCTTGTTTCGATACCGGCTGGTATGGTATAAAATAGACTTCACTGCTATTAATAACAAAATTCTCTGTTCGGGTTTCAATTTTTTACATACTAAAATACCTTCAGACAAATTCTTAAACTCTCTAAAATGCCCTTATTTTTTAGTTAAATAATTTCAAATTAAAAAACACAAACTGGTTAAAAGAGTAATTTATTATTCCTAAATTTTAGTCTTTTTTCCTTTATTTTTTTCATTCAACTTAAAACTTAGAATACTATCTTTATCTCATTTTTAAACATTATTCCACGTTACCTTACCTCTTTCTTAAAAATCAAAAAACAAAAAACACGCAATTATTTATATATCACTTTAAACATTATAACAATAAAAAAGAGAATTATTGCACGCATAAAGCGCGTGTGATGAGTCTAGTTAATTATAACTCAGTAGACTTTCTCTTTTTACCAATATTGGAATTAGGTTTCTAACACTTAACCTTTTGAGAGTTTTATTTATTTATTTTGGGTGGTGCTTGAGTCTTAAATCTAAGCCTTTGGCTTGTGCTGAAAGAATTTCGGATAAAGTTGCCTAGGAATTTTAGGTCTCAGGAGGCTCTAATGCATTGCTTGAAGATTTGGGTTGTGGCTCAAGTTGCTTCTTTCAAAAGTAGAAACCTGGGAGCCATTTGATTAATTTAGGACTATGTTACAGGCTTTCTGCTTAAACGGTTGGATTTGGGAGTTATTCGTTAATTTATTGGATTCGTAGTTTCCTTTCATTGAGGTTGCCTTAGCTAAATAAAACCAGCACAAAAAGGGTCCTGAAGCCCCTTGAAATTACCATATTTTTCTAATTCAACTAACTAAATTATTATTTTGATAAATATTCCATTAACAGTGATTTAGTTTCTTTTTTCTTAATTGATAGTAGATGGTAGATGAGGGATAGGAGATTTGAACCCTAATTCTTTTATTAAGAGAGAGAGAGAGAGAGAGAGAGAGCTATGTTAACATTATTTTTTCAACCAAAAAAAAAGAAGAAGAAAAGAATGAAGGAAAGAATAAATGAAAGAAATCACTTATTTCATCAACACAATCAGAACTCTTCTTAAATAGCACAACAAATTCAGGACATTTACAACCACATGGTGCATATAGTGCATTTTTCAAACTAATAATTAATTATGAACATGATGTAGGATGTGAACAACTGACCCATTGATTTTTCTGTGGTCCATTATATGTACAATTGTCAAATGGGAAAAATATTACTATAAGTTGTGCTCACAGAAATTTTCACAGCCTCTCTAAACCTGGTGTTTTGGGGGTCTCATATCGAGTGAATGGTTATATTCTATGTGAGGGAGTCTATGCAATTTTATGTGGAATTTTTATCTAGCCGAACTAAAAAAATTACAAAGAATTGAAGGTGCGAGAAACATTGAGTGGTTGAACTAAGCTACAAGTTGTATTTTCACAACTACTCATTTTGTCTTAATCAACCAAATAAAAGTTTGGATTTGTAAGTTGAGAATGACATTTCATCAATTAAAGAGGACCTTTTCCTTAGGTGACATATAAATGATCATCTAAAATGAGTTCCAATTGATAATGAAATGCTAGCTACTCAATGGGAGACCTAGCTAGTGTGTTATGCTTAATCATGAAAATTATTAGATACTCTCTCTTCTAATATGTGAATGGTAGATTAAACTATAAATTTAATAAATAGGCCCCATTGCTATTATGTGAGAGAAGAAAGTATATTATTATATTTTGAAAATATTGAATAATACATTACTCGGTTGATCACTTGTTTTTTCAATTGTAATACTTTTTATTTATATGGAAAATGCTTCCATACATATATATTATGAGTGCATGAAATGAGATAAATAGATTTTTATAAAAATATAGTGGAATAGAAAAAGATAGAAAAAAATATATATATATATATATATATATATTAAATTCTAGTTTCCTAGTCTATTTGAAATTTATAAAATAAAATGAAATGAAAAAAAATTGTTTTACTATTAAATTTCTTATATTTGATTTCTTTCCTTATTAAATAGGGATGGCACCTACTATCGAATAAAAATATAGGAACAAAAAAAAAAATTTATTTCTCTTAATTATTGAGAAAAATGATCATTTTTCCTAATTTCTTACCTTCCACTCTCTTGAAAAACTATCAGAGTAGAATAATGATGGGATCCACTATCCCCATCAGTTCACCTCCATCCATTTCCTTGTCCTAATCAAGATATTAAAATATCATGAAAAACTATACAAAGATACAGAAAATTGAGCTCACTGACCTAGTCTGCATTACATGCATGTATATGGGGTATATATATACGTACGTTATTTTACCGTCTTACCTTCCCCACTGCCAAGTTGACATCCCTAACAGTCAAAGAACATAAATGCATCACTACCCACACAATTTCTAATAGGCTAATAGGATAGAAGATCTTGTAAAATAAGCTACTGTACGTTGGAGTGAGCCAAAGAGGACTGTTTCCTCATTGTTACCATAGAAACCCTCGAACTTAGACAGCTTCAAGTCTTTCTTCTATGCAGCAATACACGTTTTGGTCTACAGAGTAAAACTGCCAGTCCCATCTTCACTAACTTCATTCCTATAAATACTTGGCTAACAACAACCTTTATCTTCATCTCCTTCTTGCTTATAATATTCTTCTTTATCTGTTCTTTCTCTACTCTTTACTCTCTGTCTTATTCATTCACTCATTAGAGTATTGCGGTATTTGGGTTGTAGAGTAACTATGGCAACAATCAAATTTTACTTGGTTTACTTTGTTACTATGTCTATGATGGTGGCAATTTCACTGGCGATGCCATCACTCAAAGTAGGTTTCTATCAATCAACTTGTCCTTCTGCAGAGACCATAGTAAGAAACATTGTGAACAAAGCTGTGTCAAGTAACCCTGGCTTAGCTGCTGGCCTCATCAGAATGCATTTTCATGACTGTTTTGTAAGGGTATGTTAAATTTGTAGTCCCTTTTGCTTTGTTTTTTTCTCCGCTAAAAGAATATACCTTATAAGTTGCTTAATTACTAAGATGTGGAACTAAATCATATTGTACATGTTATCTATGCCAGGGTTGTGACGCTTCTGTCCTACTTGATTCAACCCCTGGAAATCAAGCCGAGAGGGACAATCCAGCCAACAATCCAAGCTTAAGAGGCTTTGAAGTAATATTTGAGGCAAAGGCATTATTGCGTTTTCTGCTCGTGACAGTGCTTACAAAGTTGGAGGCATAAGTTACATGGTGTCATTAGGACGCCGTGATAGCAGAGTATCACGTGAAGATGAGCCCAATCAAAACCTTCCACTACCTACCTTCAATGCTCAGCAACTCGAAGAAAGATTTGCACAAAAAGGACTTGGTCTTGATGAAATGGTGACACTTTCTGGGGCACATTCCATTGGAAGGTCACATTGTTCTTCTTTCTCAAACCGATTATATAATTTCAGTGAAACAAATCCACAAGACCCTTCAATAGATCCCATATTTGCTAGAGACTTAAAGACCAAGTGTCCACAAAATGCTAAGAATGGCAATGGTCCAACAGTACCACTTGATGCACTTATACCATATAGGCTTGATAATAAGTACTATAAAAATTTGAAGAACCACCGTGGCTTATTGACCTCTGATCAATCCCTTTTGAGTAGCCCTTCAACAGCTGGAATTGTCAGAAATAATGCAAGACATGTTCAAGCATGGGCTTATACGTTTGCAGCAGCTATGGTAAAAATGGGTTACATTGAAGTGCTTACAAGAAGCCAGGGAGAGATAAGGAAAAATTGTAGGTTTGTGAATTAGATATATATTATAGGTTTATTTGTGTGACTATTGAAACTTTTTTGTATGATTTGCTTACATTTTTGTTTCATTTTTCTATGTTGAGATTCACGTGTAAATTCAAGTTTTTGAGTAAATTCTGTTGAGACATTAATGGGATAAATTGGTATTTGTTGGATGTTACAAAATGTGCAAAGCATTCGTTTGTGGATGTTGAGGGTTATGTTCATTGCTTTATTTACACACCTTTTTTTTTATTGATACCGAAATGTGTGAAGTGAATATAACACAAACAAACATATTATTTGAAGAGCTATTACCAATTAGCTGACCCTAATTTAGAGTTTGATTTTTTATTCATTAAATTTTAATATATAAAATTCAAAGTTGACCATCAACCTTTTTGTATTGTTATTAATCTATATATATATGGAGAGAAAGAGGCAAAACTTAGAGAAAGTTCAATTAAGAGAGAGAGAGAGAGGCAAAACTTAGAGAAACTTCAATTAATATTTAAAATTAGAATTTTTTTTGCCCCATGTGTCTAGGATCACACCATAATTATTCATTTAAGTTTGTGTCATGTGTCCACTTAAGTTTATTATTTTTTATGCCAAGTGCTTTAAATGAGTGCAAAACACTAAGAATTTAATATTAATGAACTAAAAAAAACAATCACATTTACTCAATAAAAATCATCACACAACAAAGATCATCACACATTCTATCTTATTAAAATAAAATAAAAAATGACCATAAATAATATTAAATTTAGGTAAGAATTTTAATATGTGACTAATTATGTTTACTTTAAAAATAATAATTTGACTAATTATTTGTATTTTATGATAAAAATTGCTTTTAATTTTAAATTTTTTTATAACATTAATTTTAAATGTATCTATACGTATACATGTGTTACATACTTTTTTTTTATAAAATAATTTGATTAATTATTTATATTTTTAAAATAAAATTTTTGTTAAATTTTAAATGTATCCATTCATTTGCATGGGTTACATGTTAGTTTTATAATAACTGACGATCTACCTTTTCATTATTATTATTAATATATATATATATATATATATATATATATATATATATATTAATAGGCAAAACTTAAAAAAAAGTTCAATTAGAATCCAATTTTACGTCATATATCTAAATTTATGTGAGGACCACATTCCCTAATTATTCACTTAAGTTTGTTCCATGTGTCCACTTAAATTTTTTTAATTTTTATGTCAAGTGAGTTAATGAGTTCTGTAAAATACTAAAAATCTAATATTAATAAACTATATTAAAAAAAAAAAAAAAACCAATCACATATTCTTAATAAAAATTACCACACATTCTATCTTATTAAAAATTACAAAAAAAAAAATGAGCATAAGTAGTATTAAATTTAGGTAAGAATTTTAACATGTGACTAATTATGTTTACTTTAATAAAAATTCGACTGATTATTTATATTTTTATGATAAAAATTTTATTTAATTTTAAATGTATATATATATGTGTGTGTGTGTGTGTGTGTGTGTGTGTGTATGTATTAATGCATGTGTTACGTGATATTTTTTTAATAATGTGACTAATTATTTATATTTTTATAATAAAAATTGTATTTAATTTTAAATGCATCCATGTGTTTGCATGAATTACATTCTATTTCTTATAATAATAACTTGTTATTTCAAAACTAAGTTCTCCATATCGGAAGAAAGTAGACAATACTATCAAGTTATAACGCACTTGGTAATTGTCCCTCTAAGTTTGCAGTTGGCATCAGATTATTTATCTTTTCACTGATTTTTTTTTTCCTGAAATTGTGCTAAATTATATTTGTATTTTGAAAAAAAGTGAAATTTGGAATAGGTTTAAATAAAAGCTAAAAGCTAAAATTTAAACAAAAAGGTTGTCTTTTTAATTAGATAGTAATAATATGTTGCTAAAATTAAAATGCATGAACACTGGTTTTTCTTTGGTAAGTCATTAGGTCCCCCTCCTTAAGAAAGAATGAAAGAAAGAAAGAAATCCTTTATTTGATTATCGAAATGAGAGATCTTAATAACACTACTGAAAACCTTTTGTAATTTTCGTACCCCAAGCTTATTTCTATGTTGCGGAGGGGCCAAATTAGGTGAGTTGTAATTCAATGTGATGGAGTAATAAGTGAAATTTTATGTGATTTTTCAGTGTTAGTATTTTAAGGTTTATGCTCTACTCTGAATAAAGATAGACTCAATTTTTATTTGCATATATAGGGCAAATCTCCCAATATCACATCTTTTTGCTATGGTTTTTTTTTTTTTTTCATGTTTTCCATGCGGTAAAAACTGATAGAGTAGAGGCTTTGGCTTGTTATTTTTTTCAATAAGTAATAATTAAAAGAAAAAGAATAGGGGATCTCCATATCTATTAGGTAGACAATACAAATATCTTTGAAAGTAATTAGAAACGTTCTATGTTAAAGGGTAAAGTTAATATTTAAATTTATGGATAACAAATCTCTTGTCACAACACTCAATTAAAATAAAATAAAGTATTTTTTGTAAATTAGTTGGAGTATGCTTTTATCTATTAATTAATAGCTTTTCTAACATAATTGAAATAATTATGTAGGTGCAATAAACACTGAATGGTTGAACTATTTAAGAAACTAGTTGTTTTTTCATAGTTAGCCATATGTATTAATCCATGAAATTAAAGCTGGGATTTGTAAGCCGAGAAAGGTATTTCATTAGGCTAAGATGACACTTAAATTGTCATCTTAAGTGGGTTCCAATTATTTTTGAAATGTAGGCACTTGATTAATGGGATTTATTTAGCTAATTTTCCGTGGTTAATCACCAATGGTGGCTCCAGAATTATTTTTAGGAGTGTCAATAAAAAGATGAATTTTGGATAGGAAATGAATCTTTTAATCTACGAGATTTTCTTATTTCAAATATGACCATAGTACTAGCATGCAAGAGAATAAAAGATAAACTATTACTTCATTTGGCATGTTGTTTCATAATATAATGAATATATTAATTATTGTTGCAAAGATGAAATCTTAAAAAATATCTATTGTTTATAAATACAATAAACAAATTAATTATTATTGATAGTGAACTTTAATTACTATTGCTCAGAATTCTTTTATCTATTAGTTTGTCTTTGTTGCGACTTAAATAACGCTCCCAAGTGCAGGATTGTAGCGAATTAACAACTTGCTAAGTCCGAGGTCGAATCCACAGGATAAAAGAAATTGATTAGCAAACTACAAGAGAATAAAACTAAAAAAATTACTTTAAATTGAAGAGATTTTGATGGTTTAGTAAAGGAAATTAAAATTGAGAGAAAAATAACAATATATTAAGGCACTAAGGTTTAGGGATCCACATACAACACATCTATTAGTAGTCTTAACAATATTTATTTTATAACTCAGCTAAAATTCATACGAATGATAATCTTAGTCGGATGATTTAACTATAAGAACTCAAGAATTAATTGTCTAAGGCAGTTTCATGAAATTGATTGATTTTAGGCAAAACAAAACTAGTGAATTAGTTCACAAGGAATACTAAGCATTTAACGTGCCCGGAATTTACGATAAATCAAAGAATCATACAGAACTAAACACTTTTCTAAATGAGTAAATCAATAAAAAAAAAATAACAACATAAGCATTACAACCATAAAATAATTGTTAAGAACATACCAGTTATAAACAGTTGGGTTTCACCCCTTGCTTTAGCAAGGCTTCTAATAAGTCATAACACAAATAAAACTCTAAAAGCTGTAAAGAAATATTAAGAAAACCTAAATTATGTTTTACTGCAGCTCTTTCTTGAAATTTTCCCTAAAGAGCCTTTAAATCAAGGAAGTCAATACTGTACTGGAGGTTGTACCGGTTTAGCTAGTGGTACGATATATTTCGAATACCAGTCAATACCGGTGTACCGTTTCGGGTTTACCGCTATTTTATATATATTATATATATACACACGCACAATCTCTAAAACCATGTTTATAAATATATAATATTTCATTTATTGTTTATCTCTAGCTCACATATCAGCCTATTAATTAATAAAAATATAAAACTAGTGGGTGACGTTAGTTAAATATTCAGCAAAAAAATAAAAAGAAAACACAATAGTTGAAAATTTGAATGAAATGATGTAATTGAAATTTCAAACTTTTTCAAATTTCAATGTCGTACGTGTGGTGTCAGTACACACATTATAAGACCATAACAACCACACAAAACACACCACTAAATAAGACCACAGGAGCCACACAAAACAAAAGGACTAAGAGGGATGCAGCTGTACTCTAAACATCAGATAAGAAGAAGTGGAAAAAGAAAAAGAAAAAGAAAAAGAAGGGAAGTGAAAGGAACGAAACTGAAGGAGGAAGAGGAAGGGATAATCAACTAAATGTTAACAACGACCAACAAAGTGGTGTTGGGCTTGAAGGCGACATGAGCCATTTGGTACTTTTATGTTTTGTTTTGTATTTTGTGTTTTTTTTTTTTTTTTAAGAAGCTTTTTGTACCGGCCGGTTTCTACTTTCTGCCCGAAATGGTCGATATTCGCCGATACGTCCGGCATAATCCGATATAGACCGGTATTTTGAGCGGTACAATTTAAGGGTGTTTCGGTACCGTTTTATCCACCGGAACGAGAAATACCGGCCGTACCGGCCAGTACGGTACGGTATTAACTTCACTGCTTTAAATAAGTCAAGAAATCCTATTACAAGTTGATTTCCTATTTGGAGAAAATCCTAAGTTTTTAAGCATCACTTAATCGATGTTTTTGGTCCATTTAACTTCAGAATTCAGACTTTTATAAACTACGAAGTTGTAGCCCTTTAAGTTATATTTCCAGATCAATTTGAATCATCTTGATTGGATATCTGAGCTGAAAGCTATGCCCAAAATACTAACTAGTGCATAAGTTGGAATCCTAGTCCGAATTAGACTTGAATTTAATGCAAATTTCCTTTGATTTATTTCCTTTATAAATAGGGATAGCACCTACTATCAAATAAAAATATAGGAACAAAAAAAAAATTATTTCTCTTAATTATTGACAAAAATGATCATTTATCCTAACTTCTTACCATCCACTCTTTTGAAAAAATATCAGAGTAGAATAACGATGGGATCCACTATCCCCATCAGTTCACCTCCATCCATTTCCTTGTCCTAATCAAGATATTAAAATATCATGAAAAACTATACAAAGATACAGAAAATTGATCGCACTAATGACCTAGTCTGCATTAGACGCACGTATGTGGGGTATATATATACGAACGTCATTTTACCTTCTTACCCTTCCCACTGCCAAGTTGACATAAATGCATCTCTACCCAGTGAATTTCTAATAGGCTAATAGGATGGAAGATCTTGTAAAATAAGCAACTGTATGTTGGAGTCTGCCAAAGAGGACTGTTTCGTCATTCTTCTATGAAGCAATACACGTTTTGGATGACATAGTAAAACTGCCAGTCCCATCTTCACTAACTTCCTATAAATACTTGGCTAACAACAACCTTTATCTTCATCTCCTTCTTGCTTATAATATTCTTCTTTATCTGTTCTTTCTCTGCTCTTTACTCTGTCTTATTCATTCACTCATTAGAGTATTGCGGTATTTGGGTTGTAGAGTAATTATGGGTCCCATTTTTAACGAAAAAGTGGTTGAAAAGTGAAATTTGTAGGTCCGTAAACAGTGCACGGATGCACTGTTCATGAAAGACAAGTCAACATCTGCGGCTGAAAAAAAAAAAAAAAAAAAAAAAAAGAAGAGGCTTGAAACGCAAAACGCAAAACGCAGCCCCCTTTTCAGTTGAATCCAAACACATTCTTTGTTACTATGTCTATCATGGTGGCAATTTCACTGGCGATGCCATCACTCAAAGTGGGTTTCTATCAATCAACTTGTCCTTCTGCAGAGACCATAGTGAGAAACACTGTGAAGAAAGCTGTGTCAAGTAACCCTGGCCTAGCTGCTGGCCTCATCAGAATGCATTTTCATGACTGCTTTGTCAGGGTATGTTAATTAGCTCTTTGCAACACCAATTAACTTGTTATATGTTTAACAGAAAATGTACCTAAATTTGTAGTCCCTTTTGCTTTGTTTTTTCTTCGCTAAAAAAAATACCTTATAAGCTGCTTAATTACTAAGATGTGGAATTAAATCATACTGTACATGTTATCTATGCCAGGGTTGTGACGCTTCTGTCCTACTTGATTCAACCCCTGGAAATCAAGTCGAGAGGGATAATCGAGCCAACAATCCAAGCTTAAGAGGCTTTGAAGTGATATTTGAGGCAAAGGCTGAACTTGAAGCTCAATGTCCACAAACAGTCTCATGCGCAGACATTGTTGCGTTCGCTGCTCGTGACAGTGCTTACAAAGTTGGAGGCATAAGTTACATGGTGACATCAGGACGCCGTGATGGCAGGGTATCACGTATAGATGAGGCCACTCAAAACCTTCCATCACCTACCTTCAATGCTCAGCAACTCGAAGAAAGATTTGCAAAAAAAGGACTTAGTCTTGATGAAATGGTGACACTTTCTGGGGCACATTCCATTGGAAGGTCACATTGTTCTTCTTTCTCAAACCGATTATATAATTTCAATGAAACAAATCCACAAGACCCATCAATAGATCCCATATTTGCTAGAGACTTAAAGACCAAGTGTCCACAAAATGCTAATAATGGCAATGATCCAACGGTACCACTTGATGTACTTACACCATACAGGCTTGATAATAAGTACTATAAAAATTTGAAGAAGCACCGTGGCTTATTGACCTCTGATCAATCCCTTTTGAGTAGCCCTTCAACAAATAGAATTGTCAGAAATAATGCAAGACATGATCAAGCATGGGCTTATAAGTTTGCCGCAGCTATGGTAAAAATGGGTTACATTGAAGTGCTTACAGGAAGCCAGGGAGAGATAAGGAAAAATTGTAGGTTTGTGAATTAGATATATATTATAGGTTTATTTGTGTGACTATTGAAACTTTTTTGTATGATTTGCTTACATTTTTGTTTCATTTTTCTATGTTGAGATTCAGGTGTAAATTCGTTCTTTTGAAAGTTTTTGAGTAAATTCTGTTGAGACATTAATGGGATAAATTGGTATTTGTTGGATGTTACAAAATGTGCAAAGCATTCGTTTGTGGAAGTTGAGAATTATGTTCATTGCTTTATTTACAACCCTTTTTTTTATTGATACCGAAATGTGTGAAGTGAATGTAACACAAACAAACATAATTATTTGAAGAGCTATTACCAATTAGCTGACCCTAATTTAGAGTTTGATTTTTTATTCGGTATATTTTAATATATAAAATTTACAGTTGACCACCAACCTTTTTGTATTATTATTTCTCTCTCTCTTGGCGAAGACTGTGATTTCAAACTGGAAAATAAACCTCCATTGTCCCCTAATCGTCGAGCGTGATTTCCTGGCCTCCTCTACATAGTGAAATACTTCTTTTGGTGTCGGTTGTGAAAATCCAATGGAATTGTGGTAAGTTTGTTAAAAAAGTGGGGATAGAGAGAGAGGAATTATTGGATGATAAAAGCTAAAAGATTTGAGTTTTTGAGTCGAGTCACTGTCTCTCATGGAGGTGGAACAACGGTGGAGGAGAAATAGATAGAGAGAGAAACATAAAGAGAGTCAAATATAACACTTTTTTTGGGTTTAGAGATAGATATAAATATAATAAATGATGGATAATTAATGAGATCTTAATAAGAATATTAACATTAATGAGAGTCTTTTTTTTTTACTGGTAGATCTACTTAAAGTCAATGGTTTAAAAGAGGCATAACTTGAACCCATCTCAATTGAGTTTTTTTTTTTTTTCTTCTCTCCCTCTCGTGGAGCTCTCAGTACTAGTACGAGTACTCCCTCCCTTGGCTGCGTGCAAAGGGCAATTTTTTCAATTTTAATTTCTTACGAAACAATGGAGGATGATGTGTGTGATAGTCTTGACAAGATGAAGTTAACATCTGAAGAGGAAGAAACTATTTCTATATCGGATGAAGGAAGAAAGGAAGCTATTGAAAGTTGTCATCTGAGTTTGATCAGAAAATTTCTCACATGTAAGTCTTATAATAAACTGGCAGCGAAGACTACAATAAGGCGAGCATGGGGATTGAATGATTCAATGCAAATCCTTGAAGTAGGGCCGAATCTTTTCCAATTCAAATTCCAATCAGAGTTTGATTTGGATCGGATCTCGAGAGGAGGCCCCTGGACCTTTGATAATCAGTTACTATTATTGCAACGGTGGAAAAAGGGCATGACTGTGGGTAATATTCGATTGGAGGTTGCATCTCTTTGGGTCCAAATATGGGGAGCACCATTTGATATGGTTTCTCCTCAAGTAGCGAAGGAAGTTGGGAGTCGATTGGGGGAGGTTGAGGAGGTGGAATGGAAGAAAAAAAAGGATGATCTCAGTATGTTTATGCAAGTCTGAGTGGCCTTACCAATCTCGAAACCTATTTGGAGGGGAGGTTTTATAGCTGGATTAGATGATGTGAAGTCGTGGGTGACCTTTAAGTATGAGAGGTTGCCTATGTTCTGTCATTATTGTGGAATTTTAGGCCATGATTTGAGGCATTGTGCAGTCCATTATGCTGTGGAGAAAAACGGAGGTATATCGAGTATCAGTATGGAGATTTTCTTAGGGCTATGGGGGGTCGTCCAAGAGCTCTGGGTAGTAAAGAAGCAGGTTAAACTTCTGTCCCTGAGAAAGCCACGGGCTGTAAGGCTGAGAAGAGTTCTGTTCAGGTGGAGCACGGTGGTACGTTGGGGAGGATGGCAGCGCACATGATCAGTCCTGGAAACCCTAGGAATATAGATATGGTAAATTCCGTGATTCAAGGGGAAGGGGCTGATCTAACGCATGTTGATAGCATGGTAATTAATTTCCATGCAAACGTAACGGGTACAAACTCTGAAACAGAGGAAACAAGCCCTAAAAATAAGCATTCTGAACAAATGGCCACGGGTATACATGAAGTGGATGACACGGGTCTGATTACTCCTATCACAAGTGAGAGTCACGTGGAGTCTTTCCCACTAGAAGGCCCTAAATTCGAACCTGGGAGTCTCACTTCAACTCCGGACTGGATTGGGACTAGTAGTGCTAAGCCCAAAGGTACATGGACCCGTCTAAACAAAATGGAATTTGGATTCAGTGGATTCACTAAGTCCATTACACTACCTGGCTTGGGCAAGAGAGAAACACGTGAACCACAGGGGGGCCAGATTGAAGAGCAGATTCTAAAGAAAGGTAGACTGAGCATTGATGAGGAAGCCAAAGTTCATGCATCAGCGAGGGTGGATAGCCACCCTTGCTGGGAGCAATGAGGACATTAAGTTGGAACTGCCAAGGGCTTGGGAACTCTTGAACAGGTCAAAGCCTTCGTAAGATTGTAAGGGAGCAAGTTCCCACGGTATGTTTTCTAACGGAGACAAGACTTGATAAAGATGGTTTTGAAAATTTATATGGAAATTTACCGTTTCAGAATAAAATCATCGTTAAACATCCGGATTCTGGGGGAGGGTTAGCTTTTTTGTGGAAGAATGACGTTAGTTTGGAGGTAATTAATTTCACGGTTAACCATGTTTTGGCTAAAGTCATGGAAGAAGATGGTTTTTTGTGGTACTTGATTGGCTTTTATGGATGGCCGGAAGCACAGCAAAAAGAAAATTCTTGGAGATTATTGAAATACTTACAATCCTTTGTACTAGGGCCATGGGTGTTTATTGGTGATTTTAATGCTTATTTAAATGACTCAAAAAAGAAGAGTGTAAGGCAGCCACAGTTTTCTCAGATTGAAGCCTTTAGGGAGGCCTTGAATTTTTGTCATCTTCAAGACCTAGGATTTAAGGGGCCGGTATCCATACACTTGGAGTAATAAGAGACCTGGGGAAGCAAATACCAAGATTCGGCTTGATAGAGGGGTTGCTAGTAAGGAATGGACAGACAAATTTCAATTAAGTAAAATTTTGCACTTGTCTGCTCATGCATCGAATCACCTACCTATTTTACTACAAGTTCAATCCTTTTCACAACCAAAGCAGCAACGTGGGAGAAGCTTCAAGTTTAAGGAATCTTGGTTACTCCAGACTGAATGTGAAGAGGATATTCAGGAGGCTTAGGGGAAGGCTGGGGAGGATAGGGTCGGTTTAGAAGCTACACAGGAAAAAATAAAGGTGTGTGGAGCAGAACTTATGGCTTGGGGTTCTCCCATAACTGATTCGGATACCGTTGCTATCAAAGAAATTCAGAAACAGCTGGACAAATTGAATGAGGCTGAATGTACTAAAGCTTCCAAAGCTGAATTTTTGAGTTTGAGTGAAAGTTTGGATGATCTCTTACAAAAGCCGGAAATTTATTGGGCTCAATGGTCTAGAATTAATTGGTTAAAACATGGGGATAAGAACACAAAATTTTTCCATGTCAAAGCAACAGAAAGAAGAAGGAAAAATTATATAAGGGGTATACAGAATACTTAAAGGCAGTGGGTGGAGGAATTGGAGGAGGTGGTTGAGGTAGCTTCAGCCTATTTTGATAACCTTTTTCATGCAGGAGTGGGGGACCAGATGGAGGAGTGCCTTAATGCAGTGTAGTGTATAGTGACTGATGATATGAGGGAATTTCTCTCTACTGAATTTACTGCTGAGGAAGTGAAGGTGGCTCTATTTAAAATGGGACCAATAAAAGCTCCAGGACCTAATGGTATGAATGCACTTTTCTATCAAAAATTCTGGCATGTTGTGGGTGATTCTGTTGTTCTAGCTGTTCTGGATTTTTTAAATAATGGTAATATGCTACCTAATATTAATCATACAAATATTGTGCTTATTCCTAAAATTGAAAATCCAAAGAGAATGTCTGAGTTTAGACCCATAAGTCTGTGTAATGTTATTTACAAAATTATTTCCAAGTTGTTGGCCAACAAGTTAAAACAGGTACTGCCTCAGATCATCTCACCCACTCAGAGTGCTTTTGTACCGGGACAGTTAATTACTGATAATGTGTTGGTGGCATATGAGGCACTTCATACTATGCATTCTAGAAAAAAGGGGAAGAAGGGTTCTATGGCATTGAAGCTAGACATCGGTAAAGCCTATGATTGAGTGGAGTGGCATTTTCTTCAACGAATTATAGGGAAGTTGAGGTTTCCTACTAATTGGATAGAAAGGGTGATGAGCTATGTGACAACACCATCCTTTTCTATTCTAATAAATAGGAAACCTTATGGTATGATTCATCCATCTAGAGGAATCCGCCAGGGCGATCCATTATCACCCTACCTATTCCTATTGTGTGCAGAAAGCTTTACTGCACTGTTAAACAGAGCAAAACCAGAAGGACAGATTAAGGGAGTTTCCATTTGTAGAAGGGCACCAAAGATCACAAACCTTATGTTTGCAAATGACTCATTGCTGTTTTGCCAGGCAACTCAGGCTGAAGGGGAAACCATAGCAGAAATCCTCCAAACCTATGAAAAAGCATCTGGGCAAAGTATTAATTTAGAAAAGTCTTCAGCCTATTTCAGCAGCAACACTTCGGATGGGTAGAAGGATCAGATCTTGGAAATTTTGGGTGTAAAGGAGGTTGACCGGTTTGAAACTTACCTTGGTCTACCAACTTTGATTGGAAGGGCCAAGTATCACACTTTCTCATTCTTGAAAGATAGAATTTGGAAGAAGCTCCAGGGATAGAAGGGCATGTTATTGTCTCGAGCTGGAAAAGAAATCCTCATCAAGGCTGTGGCGCAGTCCATACCCACATACACTATGAGTGTATTCCAACTACCTCGGAAACTATGTGATGAATTAGATGCTTTATGTGCAAAATTTTGGTGGGGGCAAGTGGGCAATGAAAGGAAAGTTCATTGGAAGAGTTGGGGTAAGCTGACTAGTTCAAAGAAAGAGGGTGGAATGGGATTTCGGGATTTGAGAGCTTTTAATCTAGCCAAGTTGGCCAAACAAGGTTGGAGGATGGTACAAGGCAATGATTCGCTGCTCTACCAATGTTTTAAAGCAAGGTACTTTCCAAGATCAAATTTCCTAGAGGCTAAAGAATCTCCCAATTGCTCATACGTGTGGAGGAGTTTGATTGCTGCATTGCCTATTCTTCAATCTGGACACTGTTGGAGGGTTGGAAATGGAGTTTCAATCAATGCTATGAAGGATAAGTGGATCCCAAATTTTCCCACAAATAAAGTCCTGCATCCAGTCCAAGAAGGTTGGGGTGAACTGATGGTGTGTGAGCTGATCAATCCAGAGCAGAATATATGGAGATATGAGGATGTTCAAACTATCTTTCACAGGGATGAAGCTGATGCAATCTGCAACATTCCGTTGAGTCGAAGAAATGTAGCTGATAATATATTTTGGCTGCATAATCCAAGGGGTGCATTTACTGTTAAGTCTGCTTATCATGTGGCGAGAAGACTATTAACTGATGCAACTCGGGTTGAAACATCTAGGGGCTGTGTTGCAACAAAGGTTTGGACTACAATATGGAAGTTACGGATCCCCAATAAAATCAAAGTTTTCGCTTGGCGAGCTTGCCATGAGATTCTTCCAACAGCAGTGAATTTAACCAAAAGAAGGGTAATCCATAAAGATAAATGTTTGATTTGTACAAGAGAACCAGAATCCACCATTCATGCTTTGTGGGATTGTGCAGCAACTCAAGATATTTGGGCTGGAAGTGTCCATAAACTGCAGAAATATAAGCATGGACAGGCCGACTTGTTGCAACTGATGAAGGAGTTTTTGGGGTGCCTGACAATAGAAGAACTTGATCTGTTTTGGACCCAAGCGTGGTTGATCTGGAATCAGCGTAACTCTGTATTGCATGGAGGAAAATTGAAGAGCCCAACCGGTTTGAACAAAAGAGCTGAGGAATGCATTGAAGATTTCAAACGTGCTCAAACCCAACTTAATGTCTAGCCAAGGCAGCAACCAAGTGGAGAGGTATGGCAGCCGCCACCACCAGAGGCGTACAAGCTCAATTTTGATGCAGCACTATTTTCGGACTTAGGCAGAACTGGTTTTGGAGCAATTGTTCGAAATGAAAAGCGAGAGGTTATGGCTGCTATGACTGCTAGTGGACCGGATGTGCACACAAGTGAAGAAGCAGAGCTGCTTGCTTGCCGGAGATCCATAGAATTTGCTGTGGATGCTGGTTTTTCAAAGTTGATTATTGAGGGAGACAACAGCAATGTTATTAATGCCATCTCTTCTTCTGTGGAAAATTCTTCTCTATTCGTCAATGTTGTGGATGACATTCGACATTTGATGAGGGGATTGCATTGGTCTAGTGTTTGCTGTATTAGGAGGGGGTGGGAATAGGGTAGCCCATGATTTGGCTCAATATGCTAAACATACATTAGATGAGGATTTGTACTGGATGGAGGACTCTCCCCCACCGGCCATGGATGCTTTGTATCACGATATTTCTTCCATTTAATTGAATGAATAGCCCCATTTCAAAAAAAAAAAAAAAAAATAAACTTACAGATGGATGCTTTTGAATGTCTTCCGTTAATTTGTGGAAAATGGCGTCGTAGCAGAATGACGTGTGTTTTTCTTGTTGGAGATTAGACATTGCTGTCCTTTTTAGCGTATATATCACAGAAGTAATGAAGTATAATTTTTCGCGTCTCTTGTAGCAAAAATGGATGCCAAGACTTCCATTAGGATTATCATGTATAATCCCGATGCTTCTGTTTCTGTTTCTGTTTCTATCCGCTACGATGGTGATCGCAGAACCAAGCAATGTCGTTCCACCAGAAAAATGAAGACTAGCCTGGGGCGAACAACTCTTCTCTTTGATCCTATTAGTTGATGGGGAAACCGAGATAGATTGTCACCAAATGATTCTACAAATTTTCCTTAACATTGCCAAGATCGCTGGGTAATTATTAAGTGCCCCTGCAATACATTGAGCTTATACCGTGGCAATAACTATAATCTGATTCCCAAGAGTTCTCACACTCCAGCGTGGCAGCCTACCCTTCAAGTTAAGTTAGTAATATGTTTCCGGGGAATTATCATTTAAATAGTGGTTTTCATTCAAAAAAAAAAAAAAAAAAAAACCCATCTCATATATATATATATAAACAAAGTTTAAAAAAAGTTCAATTAGAATTTAATTTTGCATCATGTGCCTAAATTAATATGGGAACTACACCATGATTATCCACTTAAATTTGTGACATGTGTTCACTTAAGTTTTTTAATTTTTATGCCAAGTGAGTTAAATGAATGCGAAACATTAAGAATTTAATATTAATGAACTATAAAACTTTAAAAAAAAAAATCAATCACATATACTCAATAAAAATCACCACACAACAAAAATCACCACACATCCTATATTATTAAAATTAGAAAAAAAAATTATCATAAAGTAGTATTAAATTTAGGTAAGAATTTTAATATGTGACTAATTATGTTTACTTTAAAAAAATAATTTGACTAATTATTTATATTTTTATTATAAAAATTGTGTTTAATTTTAATTTTTTTAGATAACATTAATTTTAAATGTATCTATACGTATGCTATTTTTGAAAAATGTGTTACATGCTATTTTTAAAATAGCATTAATTTTAAATGTATCTATAACATTAATTTTAAAATGGTGTTACATGCTATTTTTTTCATTAAATAATTTGACTAAATATTTATATTTTTATATTAAAAACTGTGTTTAATTTAAAATGCATATATGTGTCTACATGGGTTACATGTTAGTTCTTACACTACAAAAAACGCGGGCTATAGCCGCGTTTATAAAAAAACACGGCTATACCTAACCTATAACCGCATTTATAGACCCCGTTTTTTGTAGTGTTATAATAATTGTTGATCTATCTTTTTAATATTATTATTAATCTATATATATATATATATATATATATATATATATATATATATATATATATATATATATATATATATATATATAGGAAAAGCTTAAAGAAAGTTCAATTTGAATTTGAAATTAGAATCCAATTTTAAGCTATATGTCTAAATTTATGTGGAGACCACACTTCATAATTATTCACTTAAGTTTGTTCTATGTGTCCACTTAAATTTTTTAATCATTATGTCAAGTGAGTTAGTGAGTATTGTAAAATACTAAGAATCTAATATTAATAAACTATAAAATTAAATAATAATAAAAAAAAAACTAATCACATATTCTTAATAAAAATCACAACGCAACAAAAATCACCACACGTTCTATCTTATAAAAAAAAAAAAGAGCATAAGTAGTATTAAATTTAGGTAAGAATTTTAATATATGACTAATTACGTTTACTTTTAAAAATAATAATTTGACTAATTATTATATTTTTATGATAAAAATTGTATTTAATTTTAAATGTATCTATATGTATTCAATAATGCATGAGTTACATGATATTTTTTTAATAACTAGTCTAACTATTTATATTTTTATAATAAAAATTGTGTTTAATTTTAAATACATCCATACGTTTGCATAAATTACATTCTAGTTCTTATAATGATAACTTGTTATTTCAAACCTAAGTTCTCCATATCGGAATAACGTAGACAATACTATCGAGTTATAACACACTTGGTAGTTGCCCCTCTAAGTTTGCATTTGGTATCAAATTATTTATCTTTTCACTATTTTTTTTTTTTTGAAATTGGGCTAAATTATATTTGTATTTTGAAAAAAATTGAATTTGGAAAAGATTTAAAATAAAAGCTAAAAACTAAAATCTAAACGAAAATTTTATTTTTTTAGATAGTTATAATATGCTACTAAAATTATAATGCATGATCACTAGTCTTTTTATACATATGTTTAGAAAGCACTTCCCTAAATTCAAATTTTTGAAAGATACAAACAAGAATAAGCAAAAAGACCAATTCCACTTATTCTTTCAATTGACATTTCTCAACTAAATGAAGTAATAAATTTGAACATGATGTAGGATGGCAACAAATTTTCCAAAGATTGTGCTATGAACCCTTCTATAGCCACTGAAAACCTTTTGTAATTTCCATACCCCAATCTTATTTCTATGTTGCGGAGGGGCCAAATTAGGTGAGTTATTATTCAATGTGATGGAGTAATAAGTGAAATTTTATGTGAATTTTTCAGTGTTAATATTTTAAGGTTTATGCTCTACTCTGAATAAAGATAGACTCGATTTTTATTTGCACATATATAGGGCAAATCTCCCAGTGTCACATCTTTTTGCTATGGTCTTTTTTTTTTTTTTTCAATTTACTTTGTTTCATGTTTTCCATGAGGTAGAGACTGATAGAATATATAGAGACTTTGGGTTGTTATTTTTTTTTAATAAGTAATAATTGAAAGAAAAGAATAGGGGATCCCCATATCTATTTGATAGACTATACAAATATCTTTGAAAATTATTAGAAACATTCTATGTTAAAGGGTAAAGTTAATATTTAAAATTTAGGGATAATAAATCTCTTGTCACAAAACTCAATTGAAATAAAATAAAGTATTTTTTGTGAATTAGTTGGAGTATGCTTTTATCTATTAATAGGTTTTTTAACAGAACTGAAATAATTACGAAGGTGCAGTAAACATTGAATGGTTGAACTAATTAAGAAACTAGTCGTTTTCTCATAGTTAGCCATATGTATCAATCCATGAAATTAAAGCTGGGATTTGTAAGCCGAAAAAGGTATTTCATTAGGCTAAGAACGAACTCTTCCCTATGGATGACACTTAAATGGTCATCTTAAGTGGGTTCCAATTAATTTTGAAATGTAGCTACTTGATTAATGGGATATATTTATCTAATTTGTCACGGTTAATTACCAATGGTGGCTCTAGAATTATTTTTAGAAGTGTCAATAAAAAGATGAATTTGTATAGAAAATGAATCTTGTAGTCTATGAGATTTCCTTATTACAAATTTAACCATAGTACTAGCATGCAAGAGAATAAAAGATAAATTATTACTTCATTTGGCATATTGTTTCATAATGCAATGAACATAATAATTATTGTTGCTAAGATGAAATCTTAAAAATCATCAACTGTTTATAAATACAATAAACATATTAATTATTATTTTTAAGTGAACTTTAATTACTATTGCCCAGAATTCTTTTATCTATTAGTTTGTCTTTACTCTTTATGATTATTTTATTTAACAATTCAACTCAACTTTGACAACTATTATTCTTTGTAATTTTATTAAGTGTGTTTGAGTCTTGATTATAAGCGAGCTTATTGCTCTCTTCTTCTTCTTTTCTTGCTATATGCAGGTCCCATATAAGTACTTACTTGTTTTATTTAGCTTTTACATTTTATTTATACTACTTTCAGTAAAAAGTGAAGAAAATTTTTGTTGTGTTAACATTTGTTTATATCTTCCTCCAATCACTCTCAGCCTATCTCATCCCCTAGTCCCCACTCAACAAATAACAAATTAAAAACACATTTAGATTTAGCAACTATTTTTTTATTTTCAACGTTTTAGATCAAATTGGTTTGTTGTTGGACATTTTTCTTTGTTTAAAAATGTTAAGATATTGGTAAGGGTATCATATTCAAGGTTATTTTAGATGTACTTAGAAAAAAAATATTAAGGTCAAGGTGATGAAAATTTTATTTTAGGAGGGTCAAAACAAAATAAAATATACAAATTTTTTTTTTTTTTTTTTTTGCAAATCAGCTAGCGCCACCCCTATTAATCACAGAAAATTACTAAATACTCTCAAAGTAAAGGAACATAGTACTCCTTTATCTTATATGAATGGTGAATATTATCATATAAATCTAATTATTAATTAATGTGAGAGAGGAAGTATTACGCTGTAAATTTTGAAAATATTGAATAATTATTGCACATCAAAAACTGATTGATATCTTGATCTGATGATAAGAGCTACCATCAAGAACAGACACTATAGGTTAAAACTCTCTCAAATAAAATAAAAAAATGTTTTTGTAACCTATTTTTCCAATTGCAATAAGTACTTGTTCCTTCATAAATTAATTTTTCTAATAAATTATACTCTATTATGGATGTCCATAATCACTATATATATGAAATGAAATGAAATAAGTAAATTGTAATGAAAATGGAATGGAATAGAAAAAATAATTATTTTTTATTCTTATTTTCTCTAGTCTATTTGAATTTTTTTTTAAATACGAAAAGTAAATAAATATATATATGTTTACTATTGAGTCTCTTATATTTTATTTCTTTCCATTTAAATAGGTACATAAAATTCATTTCCTCTTCAGTATTTAGGAAAATGATCAGCATTTTCCCTATTAGACTTGTTCCATTCTTCTCTTCTGAAGAGCTCTCAAACAGTAGAATAGTATTAGCGGGATGTACTAATATTCCTTTCGGTTGTTTTCCATCCATTTCATTGTCCTAATCAAGTTGTTAACACGTAAGAGAAACTATAACCCTAATGATACTGAAAATTAAGCTCAAATATGAATGACTGACCCAGTCTGCATATTATGAACGCATTGAGTGTATGAAGATTATTTTGCCTTCTTATTCTCTCCATTGTCAAGTTGTGTTCCCTGAAAGTCTAAGAAGATAGATACATCACCAACCACTAAAAAACTAATAGGCTAAAAGATCTTGTACAAAATAAGCTACTTGGAATGAATCCATTGAAGACTGTTTCCTAAATGTTACGTACCACGGAAACCCTCAAACTTATACAGCTTCAAGTTTTTCCTCCATTTAGCTATACGCGTTTTCGTGTAAAAGTAAAACTGCATGCCAATCTCATCTTCACTATTTTGTTGCCTATATATACTTGGTTAGCATCAACCTTTCCCTTCATCTCTAACTTGCTTATAATATATATTGTTCTTTCTTTGCTCTTTTCGCCTATTCATCATTCACTCTTTACAGTATTTGATCAGTTGTAGAGTAACTATGGCAACAACCATCAAAATTTGCTTGGTTCTCTTTGTTACTATGTCTATGATGGTGTCAGTGTCACTGGCCATGCCATCATCACTCAAAGTGGGTTACTATCAATCAACTTGTCCTTCTGCAGAGATCATTGTGAGAAACACCGTGAACAAAGCTGTGTCAAGGAACCCTGGCCTAGCTGCTGGCCTCATCAGAATGCATTATCATGACTGTTTTGTCAGGGTATGCTAGCTCAATTTTGCAATACACCAATTAAATTAATTTTTATGTTCAATATATAGAATCTGTTAATTTGCTATTTCTTAAAGTCACTTTTTAAGACTCATGAGCATATTATGCTCGACATATAGTTTTTTTTTTTTTTTTTGTGAGATTCTTATGCATTACTCAAAGTCATATTCAAGACCCATTAAAATTTTGTGTTCGATAGCTTCTGCTTTTATTATCTGTTAAGCTTCTCAAGCATGTTTCAAAGACACTTTTTAAGACCTATTAACATGTTCAATTGTTCAATATAATCTGTTTTAGTTATTTGTTAAGCCTCTTATGCATGTTTCAAAGTCATTTTCAAGATCCATCAACATCTTATGTTCAATAAAATCTGCTTCTTTTTTTTCTTTTTCTTTTTGTTAAGCTTCTTGTACATGTTAATTTCAAAGTCATATCTGTCATATTTGAAGAACAGAGAGAGAGAGTCAAGTCAAACATAATTGCAAATGGCTATTATGCTATATATAGGCTACCTTAAAAAAATGCTAGAATAAAAATTCGGAGTGAGAAATGGTCCCGGCGGGGCTCGAACCCGCGACCTTCGGCTCATAAGACCAACGCTCTAACCAACTGAGCTACGGGACCATTACGTGAACGAACTTTCGTAGATATGGACCTTTTCGTTCATGTCGCCGAAGAAAGGTTTATCTTAACCGACAGGATATAGCAACAGGTGTCTAACCCACGACTTTTGTGGAACTTTTGCTTTAACAGCAGATCCTCATAATATAGATGAAACAACTTTCTCTTTGCTTTAACATGTGAAACCAGTTTGAACTCATTTGATCCATTTAATTTAAGGTTAATTTGATAAATTTACTCTTCAAAATTTATAGTTATAATTATATTTTAATTGTTTGTGACTTTGTTTCAAATCTTTAATCTTTAAGAAGAACTTTGTTTGCAATCTAATTGTGTACTTTTTTATTTTATAAAATGTGAGAATTGCAAATAGGTTATTCATGTAAAGTATATGTGTTAACTTTGATTGCATGATTTATTTGTCAAACGGGTCGTGTCAAGTTGTATCATGTTAACCTATTTAATAAACAAATCGTGTTATTGTTGAGAAATCCTAACACAATTAATAAACACTTATACAACTAAAATCTTATAAGTTGATAAAACACATAAACATGAATTACCATCTATACTTAAAGACATACTGCATATGTCCACTGCATATATAATTATCATATATAGATGTAGTTATGTGCCAAAATTTGAAGTTGTTTATTATTATTATTATTATTATTATGGTGAGAAGAATACTTCGACAGCATAGTTGTGGGATCTACATACTCTAAAAAACATAATAGATTATATCTGATACGTAAGATACTTATTGCATCATATTTCAATATTTTAAGTTTTTTTTTGGGGAGGGGTTAAAAGAATATTTTGAATGCTACTAAGATGTTAGAGTTAAATAATATTTTCCCATTTTATCTATGCTAGGGTTGTGATGCCTCCATCCTATTGGAGTCAACATCTGGAAACCAAGCAGAGAAGGAAAATATAGCGAACAAACCCTTGCGAGGCTTTGAAGTGATATATGAGGCAAAGACTGAACTTGAAGCTCAATGCCCACAAACAGTTTCTTGTGCAGATATTATTGCATTTGCTGCTCGTGACAGTGCTTACAAAGTTGGAGGCATAAGTTACATAGTACCATCAGGACGCCGTGATGGCAGGGTTTCCCGCAAAGATGAGCCTAACAATAACCTTCCAGCACCTGACTTCAATGCCAAGAAACTCAAAAAATGGTTTGCTAAAAAAGGCCTTAGTCTTGATGAAATGGTCACACTTTCTGGGGCACATTCCATAGGAATATCACATTGTTCTTCTTTCAAACAACGATTATACAATTTCAGTGAAACAAAATCACAAGACCCTTCAATGGATCCCGAATTTGCTAGAGCCTTAAAGGCCAAGTGTCCAAAAACCGCTAGCGATGACTATCCAATAACTGTGCCCCTTGATGTACTTACACCACATAGGCTTGATAATAAGTACTATACAGATTTGAAGAATCACAATGGATTATTAACCTCTGATCAAACTCTTTTGAGCAGCTCTTCAACAGTTGAAATTGTTAGGAATAATGCAAAGCAAGGTGAAATATGGGCTTATAAGTTTGCAGCAGCTATGGTGAAAATGGGTTACATTGATGTGATTACAGGAAGCCAAGGTGAGATTAGGAAAGATTGTAAGTTTGTGAACTAAATTATAAGCTGTGTGATAGTTGAAATTATTTTGTATTATTACTTACACAGTTTCATTCTTCAAGGATAATTCAAGTATAAATAAGTTCCTCTGTAAGGGCATGTTTGGTATACTGTAATAAGCATTGTAATGTAATAGTTATTCTTATGGTTTAGTCATGCTTTAGTTTGATAATGTTTTTATTACAAAGACTAATCATTTCTTATGAATATTTTTTAAAATGAGAAATAACTATTCCTCTCTAATAGATTGTAATAGCTATTCATTAGTAGGTGCAATAATTTCTAAAGTTAATGCATTTCCAAATAAACAAATTTTCCATATATATGTAACAATCATAAAAATAAAAAATCATAAAAAATAACTCATCTCTCTCTCAAATTTAAGAAATATTATTTTAAGGAAATATAATTATATAAGTAAGATATTTCCTAGAATAAATCTTAAGTTTTATTCTAATGTTATAACTTACAACCAAACTTATAAATAGGTTTTGTTATATATTTCATTACATCATATTTTATTCCTAGTAATGAAGATTACAATTCCCGCTGTAATTCTCATTCAATGTATCAAACGTGCCATAAGTCTTTGAATAAATTCTGTTGAGAAAATAATGGGATAAATTTGTACTTGTGATGTTATAAAAAAGGTGCATAACTCTATCTTAATTTTTTTTTTTTTTAATTGATACAAAAAACGTGTAAAGTGAATATAACATACACAAGCAAAATGATTTGAAAAAAGCTATTTACTAATTAGCTGACCCTAACTTGATTATTCTAGTTTTCATTCAATCAAATTCAATAAAAATTGTAGTTGATCCTCTCTCTCTCTCTCTCTCTCTCTCTCTCTCTCTCTCTCTCTCTATATTATATATATATATATATATATATATATATATATATATATGTTTAACAACAAGTATCACCGCACACCCTTGGTGCAATAGTCACTCCACAAGTATAAGTGCTTATGGGGTGTGGGGTGTGAGGGGTAAGGGTCGAGGTTCAAGTCTCTATGAGGAAGCTTCACATACATATACACTTAGATTAGGTTAGAGTAGAATTCTATCTTGTATTAAAAATAAATAAATAAACTACAAGAACAACAAATGAAGATATTTGAACCTTAATTCTTACTATTGGGAGAAAATAATGACAATGAGTTACAAATTTTTTTGAAAACTAGCCCTCTTTCGCATATATGTGGAGCATATCATTTCATTCACCAAAAGACCAAAAGAGGCAGAAATTAATCGTCCATACTTCCTATTTTATTGATTCCAAGTTTCCGACCAACCACTGAAAAATGAATTATATAAACTATTGAATTTACATTAAACTAATCCCTTTCTATAGAGTTTCGCTTTCAATATAGTAACGATGGCAAATTTAATTTTTGCGACAAAGCTGCGCAACAGTTAAATATTACCCCGCTATAATAGAAATGTATCAGTGGGGGTAGTAGATATATGAACTAGTGAACAACAGTTCAAGAATTTGGAAATGTATTTATTGTTAGGTAGGATCGTCATAAATTCATTACGCAATTCATTTATTGTTAGGTAGGATCGTCATAAATTCATAAGTTATGTTAAATCCTTTGTACTATATGGATGGTTTTTTCTTTAACATTTTATTTTATTATTTTTGGCTAAGACATAGGTAGTCACTTTTTGTTCAACATGGATGCTTCTCTGGACATTCCCATCCTATCAGATAGGTATCATAAATCCTCGCCACGAAAAAGACCAACAAAAATTTAGAGGATGTGTCCTTGGGTTAAACGTTGGAATGGATTATGGAAATGAAATTTATCACTTGCTACCAAATAATGGAATGTGCTAAAAGCAACCTAAATACTTCTATTTGTTGTGAAATAGCTATTTACGTTTGAATTATTTTATTTTATTTTATTGACTTATTGGGTTCAAAAAAATAAGTTACAAAAAAAATGCAGTTATACTTATACCTAGCTACAAAATGTACAATTCTTTAATCCACCACCCATTTATGAGAACAAATTACCAACTCATGGTTAGCTAGTAACTTCAAGTAAGTTGGTTGTTTGGTGTGTGTTATATCCCTTCCAAAAGGACTATAATTTAAATTGCATTTAGTGACTACTCTCAATACTTTTCCATCCCGGACCACACTATAAGCTAAGCAAATTGAGAGTAATTGAGACCCTTCTTTAAATGGAAAAGCTTGGTACTATAAGATGGGTGTATATGACTAAGCTTCTCCTCATTGTACAGTGTGTGTTTGAGAGAGAGAGAGAGAGAGAGAGCATTGCTAGGGTATTCAGACTTCAGAGAGTTGTATTTGTGTTAAGATGGAGAGAGTTACTAAGGTGTTTTTGATGCTCACCATCCTGCTACTGGTCCTTTCATCTGATGTTGAAGGAGGAAGGCAACTCAAGAGCAATGACAAGGTTGAACAACCTCAGAACTTTCTTGGAGGCATTGGTGGGGTTGGTGGGTTCATTCCAAGTCCAGGTTTTGCTGGTGGCATTGGCTCTGGCTCTGGCTCTGGCTCTGGTCCATCAAGCTTTTGTTCTTTCTTCCCAGGTGGCTGTGTTCCAATCCTCCCCACAATCCCTGGTAGTGGTGTTCCCATTGGTGTTGGTTCACCACCATGAAAGAATGAAGGACATGGATGCACAATAGGGTCTCTGGCTTGCTGGTCTTGTTTGAGGTCTTTCAGAGTTAGGACTTGTTTTGGTATAACTAGTTTGGGACCTACTAACTAGTTGCTGTGTGCTTTGTTTATTTTTCTTTTTCTTGTGAGTTTCTAGTCTTTTGGGTCTTGATGGTGTTGTTGGGGCCAAATCTTGTAGTGTTAGGACTTTATATTTGGTAGAAAAGAAAGTTTTTACCTTTGGGAATGTTTGCTGCTTTTTTGAGAATGTGAGGTCTTGACATGGCTTTCCATTACTTTTATGTGAACAAAGTCCATCTACATGATTATCTATCTTATATATGGTTATTAATTAGTTTTGTCCTTGTACTTGGTTTAACATGATTGTATGTTGCAACTACTCTCTCTCTCTCTCTCTCTCTCTCTCTCTCTCTCAAACATCAAATGCTAGGGGAAAAAAACAGATAAAAAATAGGTGAACTTCAATGAATGTATATCATGATCCATTTACCATTTCTTTGTCCAAATGACAAGAAAATTATACTTGCAACTCATTTGTCTATAGTTTTTATATGAACCGTTTTAAAATAATGTCTATAAAGCTATAGTTAGCCTTGCCCTGGCCATTAATCATTCCATGAATGAACTTTTGTAAGATTAAAGTAACCAGACTAATAAACTGAGAACATTGTCTAGGACTGCAGAAAAAAAGAAGTGCACACTCACCCTAAATAAATTGTATTAGGGTAAAATAACACATTTTTGTTGTATTGATTAATAAAACTATATGATTGAATTTAATTGAGGAATATAAGATACAACGTCGAAAAAATTGTACCTAAATAATTTTGCGCTCCCTTAGCCAACAAAGATACTACATATGTCCACCTAATGCTAAATCCTTAGAAAAAAGGGAGAAAGGAAACACCAATACGTTTTTTTATTTATTATTATTATACATATTATGATATTATCAGTTTATCACTAACAAATAGGTCAGATGTTAATGGTTCAATAGTGGTAATTTCCAGAGAACATGTTATGATCAGAAAAATAAAATTAAGTTGAAATGAATCACTATAAGCAAAATGTAAGTTCAAGGATTGTTGCTTCAGTTCAAGTACTATAAACAACATGAAGGACTTGATTCTGGGCTACTACCTATTCATTAGAGTTTGACCAAATGTTGAAAACCAGTAGATGCTTTTAAATTAAACAATAATAAGTAGTATACAAGCGCATGCACTACTTTGTATAAATTTTTTCCCAAATATAAAATGTTGATATAACATACTGTGATTAGTAAATAATAAAATTAGTATTAGAGCAATCACACCAACTTCTAAAATACAAAAAGTGCTCAATTTTGCACATTTTAACTCAAAAATCCTCATATCAATCTTTGTAAAAATGTCTAAATATACACAATGGTTTTATAAATGAACAGTAACCATGCATATATACATGGTTACTGTTTACCATGTAAATAATTTTTTTATTCTTTTTTCCCTCTCTCCCCACTCTCTTTTTCTCATTTCCTTTCTCACCTTACTCTCACGGTAACTATTAACAATGTTAAAGAAATAAAAATTTTATTTGGATAAATGTTTATAATACTATAATAAATAAACTGATATGGGTATTTTATAAAAATATGTGTTAAATAAAATAAAATAAAAAGTAAATTTTAGACATATAAAATAGAAAAAAAATTTACAATACTAACGTGGAAACTCTTAACGATGTATTCAAGTAAAAGAAAAGTTAGCGATGAATTCAAGTAAAAGAAATGTTATTCTAATTGTAACCTTAAAGATTACTTAGGATGAAATCATTACTCTAATATTTGATACGTACGTACATTCTAGCACAGTTGGGAAAGATGGCCCTTGTCTTGATATTATGGTCACCAACCATTCTCAGGGTTTATAAATGATTCCTAATGATGCTAGTTTTGTCAGTAGTTTGCAGTTGGCTCATTAAAGGGTTTGCTGACTGGTTGTAACTTGTGTAGGCTCAAGACTGAGTCCTAGCCCTAGGCCTCCATTCACCAATTACGACCAACCTAGTATTTGGGCATATACGTATCATTAAATCGTTGGCTAAAATGAGGGCTAAAAGTTCTCATATCTTGGCTAAAATGTGATCGGGATATCACTTATAAGGTACTCAAAGAGGCCTGACCTGCTTTACCAAGTGACTGCGTAATGATTAAATTCTAATTCTAATACAAAGATGAGAGGCCGATAAATGGTTCTCAACTTAGCTTCTTATTTTGAGTGATAGAATACACAGATAGGCCTTGGGATAATGTGTCCTCCTGAAGCTGAACCAAAGGGCTTGGACTCAACACTCTTCAAATTATAGATCCAGAAGTTTACATTCTCCAATATGGTATGTTTATTTCATGAAAACTAAACAATGTCCACATTTTGTAAAGGTAGATATCCACACTTCTATATCTGAGTGCGTCCAGTAGTTTGCGATAATCATTATTCAAATTATTTCTAGACGTTTGATAAGAAGGTTAATTATATACACAATGTTTTTAAAAAAGGCATTAATATAAAGAATGCTTGTAATTGCTGTATAAATGATGAAGACGTTTGGTAAGAAGATTATATACACAATGTTTTTTTTAAGAAAAAAGAACGCATTTTTTTTTCTTGGTTATTATTGAAGAAGGCTTATCTTAGTAAACATGTTCTAAGCACACTTTCCATCTAAAACAAATATATATGAGTATCTTTTATTTTATATTTGAATTTTGAACCCTAAATATTTCTATTTTAAAATGTATTTTCATTTAAAAAAGGCTTTAATAATAAATAATGCTTTTTATTATTGTATAAATGATGATAAGGAGTTTTTGAATAAATAAATAAGCTCAAACAGTTATTTCATGAAATGGGTGAACATCTTCTCTCTTCACCTTCTCATGGGCACGTATCTGGTTCAATATCTACTCCAATACATTTCAGCCTATTAATCACCACATTTAAAAAAATAAAAATAAAAGAGTCTCTCACCTTTTTAATGTGGGATTAAATATTTGATTAACTTCTTATCTTTCATATTAACTACTATATTTTTACATTTAAGTTTTCATTATATATACATTTTAATTACACAATGTTTTATACAACAATTATTATAGAACTTACATGTTTGGTTCATGCGCACGTATCTGGTCCAATATCTACTCCAATACATTTTAGCCTATTAATCACCACATTTAAAAAATAAAAATAAAAAAGTCTCTCACCTTTTTAATGTGGGATTAAATATTTGATTAATTCCCTACCTTTCATATTAACTATTATATTTTTTCATTTAAGTTATCATTTTTTTTATACATTTTAATTACGCAATTTTTTATACACAATTTTTTTTTTTTGATGAATATACAACAATTATTATAGAACTTACGTGATTGGTTCGAATCATATATATTAGTACAGCGGACTATTTTGGAAAGATAAAAGAAGAAGGTTTATGACTGCCATTTTTTGGGTACCCCCCTCGAAATGCCAAGAGCGTAATTATCCAACCTTGCAGTCATATTCCGAGGGGGTACCCCCAAAAAAAAAAAGTTTATGACTGGTAAAGGGGTTAAAACTAATTATCCAACCTATAAAAAAAATTAATTATCCAAAAAATCTCAAAAAGAAAAGAAAAATGAAAGAGAGAGGTGGGTGTTGAGGCCATAGCATTATGGTGACGTGTCTTTGTTATTTGTTGAAGGAAAAAGGCTTATTATTTATTGTTAACAAATAAGTTACTTTGTGATTTAAAAAATAAAATAAAATTATGAATTTGTGACTGAATTGTCTCCAAGACTCCAACCACAAAGTCCTAACAGATTAACATAAGCCTGATTAGAAGTCTAAGAAAGAAAGAGTTTGAATTGCGGAGTTAGCGGTATATTGTAATTATCTCCACAAAAAAATAAAATAAAATAAAATACTTAAGGTGTTTGTTTGGTTTGTCCTTCCTTTTTTTTTATTTATTTTTTTTATACAAGATAGAATTCTACTATAACCTAATCTAAATGTATTTGTGTATGAAGCTCCCTTTTAAAGACTGAAACCTTGACCCTTGCCCCTCACACCTTACAAGCACTTATACTTGTAGAGTGACCATCGCACCAATTGTCCTACCTTTTAAATATAAACTAATCAATAATCCATATATTGAATATGATTTTTTTTTTTTTTTACTATCTATTATGGTAGTTATTAATAGGTATTTATTATGATTGCATTTATATATAGAACTATTTATTTTACCTTTTAAAGAAAGAATGATATGGTTAAATTATTTTACTATTTATTTCTAACAAAGAATGTAGAATAGAATTTTGTCGAACCGTGAGCTGTATCATTTCACCTCAAAACCAATTGGTGATGAGACACACTCAAATCACCTCAAAGCCAGTTGGTGATGAGAAAGATACACTCAAATGTTTTATGGCATTTGATATTACACCATGCGGGCCTGTTTTTAGAGTGGTTGTAGGGAGTCAAATTGTGGTCCCCCAACAATCCCTCCTTCATAATGACACTCCTGTGACTCAAACCCATGACCTTGGCTTTGATATCATTTATTGGACCGTGAGCTATGTCATTTCACCTCAAAACTAATTGGTGATGGGGAAGACACACTCAAATCTTTTATGACATTCGACATCACACCACACGAACCTGTTTTTTGAGTGATTGTAGGAAGTTAAATTATGGTCCCAACAAATTTAAATTTAATAAAAAAAAGAACTTAAGAACTCAAAAAAAGAAGAATTTAAATGTAATAAAAAAATAATATGGGTAAATTATTCTGACACACTCCTCCTACACCAAATTCTTAAGGAATAGTACCCCTCGAAATTCTCATGAAATGATACCTCCCTTGAAATGATCAAAAGATTGACATTTGTGCCATCTTTGTTTGAATTATTTTGGGGGTGAAGTGTAAATTATTTTGATCATTTTGGGATAAAGTGTTATTTCTTAAAAATGAGGTAGAGCAAATCCAATTTTGTTGTATATCTCAAGGGTGTTAGTGTAATTTATCCAAAATGCATATTAGAATAATAATATGTAAAATTGTAATGCCTTAAATACTTATTTGTCAAGTTACACTTACTGTAACTCTAAACAATGTTACACCATCTAATAAAAAAAGTGCTTGGTTGTAACACCTCAACCTAATTGCATAATTAAATTTATGAGTTTATATGTTTGTTATTATCTTAATTAATTTAAGTGCATAAATTTTTGATGTTGTGATATTATAAACCATGTATACTCTTTTGATGTTGTAGAAATGAGTTTTATCAAGGTAAGGATATATATATGTAAAGTTATTTTGGCATTGGGTCTTTCTTGACATATAAGTTTATATGGGGTGAAAAGTATAAATGTCAAAAAGTGGAAAAGAGTGGGAAAAAGTGGTCTTGATCTTTTTCTCCTTTGCTATACACGTACAACCCCTCAAAGTCAATTTTCTCATCCTTTCTTTTGTTGTACCAGAAGCTTCTTGCTTCATTTCTTCTACTTTTTCTTTTCTTTCTCTCTTTGCTTTCACATGGCAAGACCTCTCTCTCTCCCTCTCTCACCAAAACAATAAATCTCACTCTAAAGAAGGAATTAAGAGCCTAAAACTAAAGTTTCAACTTCAAACTTGTGAATAAGTAATTAAAACCTTATTTGATTTTAGAGTATTTTGATAGTTTAATTGTTTTCCCTTCTTTGTTCTCAAATCTGATTTTAGGGGCTGAACTTGTGATTCTGTTTTTGTAAGTTGAAAGTTTGATGGTTTTATGGTCTATTGGATGCTTAATAAGTTATTTTAATGTTTATTGTATTGGTATAAAAATACCCAAACAAATTGAACATCATTTGCATTTAGTTGATGAATTTTGTATCAACATGCACTAAAGCTGTCACTGTGACAGATTTGATGTTCGCTACAAGAAAATTCTGTATTAAATCATTTGCTGTGAATTAGGATGCTAGGAGTAGTTTTTATGAATCCTAGGACACATATGGTTGTCATGGAAGTGGTCTTACTGCATTTGGATTAATAATGGTTTAATTTCTAAGTTGCATATTTCTGTCAGGACAGATTTGAGCACGTTTCCTTGTACGATTTTTAATAAATTATGGTTTTATGCTTTGACTTTGAAATTTATACGGTATATATTAGACATACAGGGGAGTAGCTCTGTAAAATTTCATGACAATTGGATGTGTTTTGACAGCCCATTCGTATTTTACAAATGGGGAATTTGCTACTGAAATGATCAGTAAACAGTGTAGGATAACTATGATTTTGTAGATTTAATTTTGAAGTTAGGGTAAATATTTTGAGCTATAATTTAATGTGCTTATCTTTTGGTATGTTTATATCATATATGAATTTTTATGGCTTGGTTTCTCTGTGTTTTGGTATGTTATGAGTTTGGTGATTGTGCCTTGTTTTAGGGGAAACTCTATGTGATGGGAATTAAGATTTTACTAAGTTGAGAGTTAGGTTGTGTTTAAGGTATAAGTTTATATTTTAGGAAGAGTTGTTAGTAATAAGTTTTGGTCTTTCATTTAGATGACGAGAACGAGAACACGGACACTTGAGCTCTTCTAGTACAAATCTCTCGCGTCTTCTGTTTTCAGGTAAGAGATTTGTGACAGGTGCGTTTGATAAGTATAAGGACTATTTAGAAAACTATAATGCATTAAAACCTTTTAATTAGAGATATTACATATAAGCATGATTCAAATAAAGATTTATGTTCGTGACTTATTGAATCCTATATATAAGATAATTTTAGCATATTGATGTTATTACTCATATTACGAACATAATGTTTAAAGAAAGAATTGGATATGCTACTGTTATTAAATAGTTATGTAAAAGTATAGTATCTGAAAAGTATAGTTTTTAGTTTTTCCATTGTCATGATCTGAACTCAGCCTGTAAGGGTTATAGTACTGGTATTTCCATGGAGATTCTATTTGGCCATTAAAAGTAAGACTAGCTCTACTGTACCCGCCTTTGTTGGTAACTGCCAACTTGTGGAGGATGTCAATCTACCCCCATGGTTGAAAGTATGTATTATGATATAATTCCGGAATTACCTAGCATAGTGGGGAATGCTGGATGCCTGGCACTAAGTGCTAGAAGCCTCCCAAAGTTGTGACAGACTTACAATTAGACTAACTAATATGTATTATAAAAGAGCTATTAAGCTATTTGGAAGTTATAAGAAAAGTATGATGATAAGAAAAGTATGTTGAATTATGTTTAAGTTCCTTATCATGTTCTTTTATTATTATATGAAAGGAAAATGAAGTATTTTCATTTGAAAGTTCATAAGTTAATTTAAAAACAATATAAATAGTATGAAGGATATTTTATCAAAGCCAGCATGTCCATAAAATATTTGATTTACATGTATTCTTATCAAAGTCCCATAGAGCTTAAAAACCTTACTGGGCTTCGCAGCTCACCCTATTATATTTCAGTGCACAGGTTTTTCCTGGAAGCAGCGAGAGTATTAGAGGTGGTAAGATTCTGTGATTCTCTTTTGTTTAGATTGTATAGTCTTTTTTTTTTTGTATAGTTGTTTAGGTCTTTTGTTGTATAAGAGGAATCAATATGTACTTGATCCTTTGAGCACGGATGTAATTCTAAACTTTAGTTTGGTTTGAACCCCAGTTGTATGTCTTTGGGGTTGGGTTTGTAAATAAGAGTTTTTGCTAAATGTTTAGCTATGTAATATTTGCACGAATATCTAAAGTTTCAGCCAAGTGGCAATCTTGCAAAGTTCAAATGAAATGAATTTTCAAGGTTTTCACATTTTTGTATATTATGGCTTTTATGAAAGAAAATAAGCAGGTGTACAGGAAACAATTCTTGATAAGCACCTTCTGTTTAGGTTGGTTCGTGTTAGTATTAAAGTAAACTTGATATTAACATGCCAGTCATGCTCTAAATTCTGAAGTACAGGTTTGGGTCGTGACATTGGTGGTTTAGGGGGGAAAGGATTCAAGCTGCGGGATTAACAGCATGTTGTAATTATTTCTCAAAAAAAAAATTCATATTTTGAAAATCTTACTATTGAATTACATGTTTTATATGCTCTTAATATTCATGCCAATTGGATGCTATATACCATTCGATTTTTAAACTCATCTTTTATGTATTATTTTAAAATAGAAAAACTTGAATTTAAACAATTGATTGATGACATAACTATTAATCTTTGATCACCTTGAAGTTTTGTAAGAATAGAGAACATACAAAGATAATATAATCTGATGGGGGATTTGTCAAAAGTCATATCAAATTAAAATATATTGAGTGATATAACATTGATTAAAGTTATACCAGGTGTAACTTGAACCCAACCTTTTATATATATATATATATATATATATATATATATATATATATATATATTATATATATATATGTGTATATATATAACTTATAAAGAAACAAAGTAACTAATTAACATACATAAGATACATGTCTAAGATGGCCTAAAAAATTTCAAAGAATGAGAATTAAAATTGGAAAGTTAAAATATCTATAGAATGGAATCAATATAATAGACCTAAAATAAAAGTTTAGGGAAAAAAATACTTTAGTTGAACCACAGGGATGGACCCAAGTGGGGGACTTGGCCCCCCAGGCCCAAAAAAAAAAAATTAGTAGGTAAAATTTTCCAAAAAACAAAGAAAAAAAAGACTTGAGCCCCTTTTATTTTCATGAACCATAGCTGGCCAGCCCAATCAACAGCCCATGTAAATCTTTAAAAAAAAAAAAAAAACCAACAGTCCAAAACGGCAAAACCAAATGGAACAATCGAAAAAGTGAAAAACGAAGGAAAAAAGAAAAGAAAAGAGAGAGGTGAATTAAAGAGTGAGAGGCGAGACTCAGAGAGATTCACGCCGCCACTCACGCCACCACCACACGAGAGAGAGACCCATCTCGCCACCCATCTGGCAGAGTCGCAGACAACAGACCCGTCCTTGTCAATTGTCGGCATAGCATACCCAAACGGGAAACGGCCACACCAACGCCACCACGGCCCACACGAGACCCATCTTGCCACTAGTTGCTCGATCTGCCTAACCCAGTTTCATTGCTCCAGCCTTCACAGTTCATAAGTATTTAATCTATCATTTCCTTCAAAACCTAATATAATATTTGTGAATCTCAGAATTTAACAATCTCTGCTTGTGGACTTGTGGTGTTTGTGTTTTTACTGATGAGTGATGAACTAAGTTGGTGATTGTGAATTGAATCTATGCCTAGCTATGGTGTTTTTTTTTTTTTTTTTTGGCCTTTTGGCTTTGTGACTCTCTGTCACTCTGTGTTTGTGACTCTCTCTCTTATATTATACAGATAAGAGAAACATAGAGAGAGTAGAGTTTGTAGAGATTAGTGTAGTGTTTGATTGTTTTCTTTTTTGACTGGTAGTTAGGCAATAATAGGGACAAGTGACAGAAAAAAAAAATGGTAAAGTTAGGAAAAGTTTTTTGTTGCTAGTGCAGAAAGCAGAATAAATTCATATTTTCGGTAGTGGGATCGGGTGAGTGTCAAAAATATGGAAACAAGGCAAAGACAAAGATAAATAAAGGTAAAGACCAAAGACAATAGACAAAAACTAATCATATAATATAGAAAATTGTCACACAAATTTAAGAAAATAACAGTGATTCACTCGCGTCTATTGTTAACTCACAATGCTAAATTAGATAAATTTATAAATTGAAAAGAAGTGAGAAATACTAAATTTATAATTAAATGCATCATACATATTACCTAAATTCTAGTATTTGTCTTTAGTTAGTAACAACAACCGTTTGTGAGATAATATATGTGATTCTTATTTTTTTTGTAGATCATGAAAAATTCAACTACAATGTTTGATTTTTTCAAAGAAAAAGATTCAAATTCTTCAGAAGTCAACGTAAGATTGCCAACAACTAATGTTGCTTGGTTAATAGTTTATTAATACTATATGGATGCATATTTGAAATTTTTTTTTAGCTTATCTCCAACCCCCCTCAGCTTGAAATCCTGAGTCCGTCCCTGGTTGAACCAACCGAGGTTTCCTCATTTTTAAAAATAATATGATTCCTCTTTCTCTCCACTAGAGGTGTCAACGGATTGGGTTCAGTTGGATTCTTCATCAACCCATCACTAGACTTGGTTGGATCTCAAAAATCCACAATTGATATTAACTGTTGTTAACTTGTTATATGGGTTGTTAATTGACAAAGTGTGAGAATTTTGGAGGTTGGATAAGTCAAAAACTTCAGTCTTCTCATCAATGGTGGCATCATGGTGGCAATCTTTAGATCTTTGTTGAATTTGGCAAACTTTGAATGCCAAAGAGCAATATAGAGCAAAGAATGGTGGAGGCATCGTAAGGGTTCAAAATTGTTCAAATGGGTTTGTCAAACTAAACTTTTATTGCTTATACACATTTTTATGAAAAAAATTTATTACATATTGAATTTAGGGTCTTATTAGTTTTGAATGGATCTAGTTGCCCAACTTAGTCTACAACTTATTGAAGTTACAAGCTATGAGTGATGGAAACAAAAATGACATCAATAGTATATTTGTGTAAAATTAATAGTGCACCACTCATAACTTTCCATAAGAAAAAATTGTGAAAATAATTGTGTACAAAAGTTAATTATTTTTTATGATACATATTCTCATATTTTATTACTTATGCACAATAATTTTCTTATATTTCATCATTTCATATCCACATCAATATGCATTTCTAAAGCACAAATCCGTCCATTAATTTATATCATTATAAAAACAAAGTTTAAGCAAAAAAATTACCCTATCTAACTTTGATATATTTTAAATTCAACCATTTATTTTATTTATTATTTTTAGTTGTTTAACTTATATGTACTCTCTATTTAATTTTTCCATCTAGATTCATTCAATCTCATCATTAGTTTGAGTATTTTTAGTTTTCAAAATAATGTCATTTTAGTGAAGTTAACTACATGAATTGAACAAAAGGATTACATTATAAATGAGTTGAAATTACTTATCACAAAAAAAAAAAAAAAAAAAGAAACGAGTGGAAACTAAAGAATTAAATTAAGAAAAGAATTTTAAAAAATTTCGAAAACAAGTCAAAGTTAGAATGATGTAATTTTTAATTTAACAACAATTTTTTTTTTTCATAATTCTCTCTCTAACCAAAAAAAAAAAGTCATTGCCACTAAAAATTGCAATCCAAAAAAAGCATAGGAAAATTTAAAGAGTTTTCCAATTTCTCAAAATAAGAAACGACGTCACTTTGTCACTCCCCCTTTGACAAATATAAGTTCACAGTGACTGTGTCTGTCACAGTCCCGATCATCAAATTGGTTTCTTTCGGTTTCAGGGGAAAAACACAAAGCAAACTGAAAAACAGGCACCGAGAAACACACTGTCCAGAGACAAAATTCTTCCCTGTTTTTTTTGTTAGTCAGGAAAAAAAATCCATTTTTTTCAATAAAAGATTTTATTTGCATTTTATTCACTATTGTATTTCTCTCTAACAAAGCCCTCTTCTCTCTCTTGCAGATCTGTTCTTACTAATCAAAAGTCCCTCAGGTTCTCTCTAAGACTCTATATCTGTCTATCTGCGTGTCTGTGTGTGTAAATGAAATGAAATTTTTGATCTTTTTGGGTTTTTTGTGTATGTGAATGAAAGAATTTCTGGGTTATGGTTGTTGTGGCACTGTTTATTCAATTTAGTTGGGTAAAAGGGGTGGTGGGTTGGTTAATTTTTGTGGGTTTTGCATGAAATGTATGAAGGGTTTAGTTTGCTTTTTGTTTGACTTTATTTGCATTTGTGAGTAGTTGATGTAAAATCTTGGCAAATAGAGCATGGGAAAGTGCGTGTGATATTGCATTTAGGAGTGAAAACAGTGGCAATGAGTTTGCTGTGGATGAAATTAGAGAAGTTGTGATGCAAAGACTTGAGCTTTGGAGCTATATGAGGATTAGCAAAAGTGGGTTGATGAAGTTTGTGTATTTTATGGCTATTTGTGCTAAGTAGTAATAGGTGTTTGTTACTTATCACAAAAAAAGGGAAAAGGTAATAGGTGTTTGTTTTCGATGATGCTTAGTCATGCAAACGGAGTTATTGGATCGCTAATTTTAATGGGTTTTTCTTGAAATGGTGAAATAGGTTGATTCAGCATTTTGCTTAGTTAAATGCATGTGCATCTGTATGCTTGTATGTTGAACTACATTATCCCCCTATACCCTATAATAATGCAAAATATCAAGATGATCGGAGAATAATAAATACCACATCTGAAAAATGTTTAAAATTCAAGTTTTTCACATTAGTAGAAGTACTAAAATAGGACGTGTCAATTAAGTGTATGACTTTAGATTGGGTAGAATGGATGAAAAGAATACATATGGTCGACCCTAACTAATCTATCAAGGATCCATAGCTGACCCTAAAATTTTGGAACTAAGGATTTGTTTGTTGTTGTTCTTGTAAATATAGCATGTGAGTCTATAGATCAAAAAGTAAACAACAGCCGAATGATATGAAAATTGGTGTGCATGTGACGAAGGACATAAGCTTAATTGGGCTTTGATACCAATTTTGAGTTAGGATCTTTAAGGGGTTTGCACTAAATTAAATTTATGGATGAGATCTTGAAGGGTTCTTGAATAAGAATTGGTGTTTAAGGGTTAGGTAAAGAAAATATTGAATCTTGAATATGTTGATGGCTGTTAGGTGTCAAAACAGGGAATAGAACAAGAAATAATATAGATTAAAGTAAAACACTAGGCAATCATACATAGGTTTTCCTAAGCAATCACACTTAGAAGAAGACAATCACACCCTCAAAGCTTAAAATAAGCTTCTGGAATATTAATAATATCCATCTCACTATCAATTTTAATGACGACAATAGCCTTTTATATAGGCTATTGTTAAATCCTTTCCTAGAAGGACAAGTATTCTAAGTAACCTATTCCTAGAAAGACTTATTAACATGTAAACCAAATAGGAAAAGGACTTAGAATGTAAAGTAAGACTCATGGGCCTCTAGAACAAGAAGGTATTTGATATGAATGATACTGTGTCAGCAGTATCAAAATCTAATAAATGTGAGACATATCAGTAAAAAATAACTAACCCACTAACAATTTAATAATATGTGTTAGTGGGTAGTTATTTTTGTACACGTCTCTCGTTTATGGGATTTTGACATGGATGACGTTGTATTATTTGATACAAAATACTTTTTCCTCTAGAGCAGCCCATTCCAAAAAATCTGAAAATTTCGAAATTGCCCATATTCTAGTAAAACTATTAAGATTGAACCAAAAACTTTATAACCTAAAAAAAAAAAAACCTTAATACCAAGACTCGATAATAACTAAAGTAACCAATGATAAGTGTCAAGAAAGTCCCACATCAAAACTAGACCACAAATCTTGAATCTTTTGGTATTTAATCTTGTTTTTCTTTGAACTCTTTCTTGTACACATCAATGTGTCAAGAACATAAAGAACATGTAGTACAACTATGGGATTTTCAAAATATTACTTCAATAAAATGTTTTTAGATGGTGTAAAAGTAAGGAAGAATTATGCTAGGTGTAACGTGATTTGACCCTATCTATGTACATATACGCTTGTGCATACAGATGCTCATGTACAGATCTAGTCAAGAAGCACATTTTTTGGATGTTCATTATTCAATGTATATTGCTTTTGTGGTTAATATGCTTTGTTGCTATAATAGGTTTGAAAGGTCATACATAGTTCTTGGGCTGATTTTGGTGTTTGATGCAGAGCTCCCTGCAAGTAGTAATTGGTTTTGAGGTCTAATTTGCATTATCAAGGTTCTTGGTGCTGATTGTGATAATTAACGTGTATTGATATCCCAAATGCAAAGTGGTGTAAAATTCACTGTTATTAGTTATTAAATTCCTTATGGTTTGAGATCTATGAGATGATTGTATTTACTGGTGATGGGAACTTATGAGTTTTGAAGTTTTAAGTCTTCTTTTTCTTTAGTCATTTCACTGATTGAAATAAATCTTCAAGGAGCCATGTATTCACTGGTCTTTGGTAGGTAAACTTTTGTTCATTATTAGTGCTCAGTAATAAGAATATAATTCATATGAGTATATGATGGAGTGGCCAGACTACAAATGAAGGCCCATCATAAACAACTTTTAATCTGTCAACCTTATTGGCGTCATGATCTGAACATGAATGAGTCCTTAGTGGGAACTATTGCAAATTAAGGGAAAAAAGCATATTGTATATCTATTTGGTTACTTGGTTACGGTCAGAATGTAAATAGGTGATCAGAGCATAAAATCACTTTTCTCGTATCATTTTTTTTCCATTTAGGAAGAGATATACCATGGACGATAGCTGTGTTGTCTGTGCTGAGACACTTTTGTGGGTTGCATATGGATCATGTGGCCATCGGGAGGTCTGTTCCACCTGTGTCATTCGTCTCCGTTTCATCTGTGATGATCGTCGTTGCTGCCTTTGCAAGTCCGAATCAAATATCATCTTTGTCACTAAGGTTAGCATTTTTCATTAAGTTCTTTAACGTACATACATGATTGCTGTGCTTGGTTTTGGGAGAATTGGCAACTCTGATGAATAAGAAAGTTTTCTTCCAGACTTGTATGTTTCATCCTTGTTGGATCCAACCGAGATCTTTTGTTATATGGTAACTTCTCCTCAATTAATTCTGTTCGTCTATCTTCTGCGTGCAGACACTGCTAAGAAAGAGAAAAAGACCAATTTTCACACTACACTGAGTTGTAGCTGCAATTTTTGATGAGTTATTACATGATTTATTTTTTATATACTCATTGGTTGTAATGTTTGTTCATTACTTCCCTTTTTTCCAGGCTTTAGGAGATTATACAAGGATGATTAATGACTTTTCAGTTTTTCCAGCTGATCCAACAGAGGGTCAAGTTGGACAATATTGGTATCATGAAGGAACACAGGCGTATTTTGATGATATGGATCACTACAAGATGATAAAGGCCATGTGCAAACTATCATGCATTGTTTGTGATAAGAAAAATGAACAAAGGAATGAAGGGTCAAAGAGGAGAGCAGGGTTCAAGAACATTGAGCAGCTGAGAGGCCATTTGTTCCACCAACATAGGCTGTTCATGTGCAGTCTATGTTTGGAAGGTAGGAAGGTGAGATATGTTTGCATGAAATAAACATTGATGAATTATTATTATTATTTGTCAAACATGACATGGTAATATAATGAGTTGCATATAAAGTATTTACAATGTGGCTTCTGGATTTGGTTTATTTTAGTTGAATACTCACTGAATAACTGGTTTGTGAAAGGACACAAGGGGGTTGCTTGTAGAATTCCACATCTTAAATTTTTATGCAGATTTTTGAGTTCTAACCTTAGCACCCTCTTCTCTTTCCATCTTTTGGGTTTTGGTACCTTATAAATTTTCTGTAGAAAATTATTGTTACTATCTTGCTGAAATTCTTCTCTTTTTTTAGAAGCATGAACGTTGTACCTGACCTTGCACTACAATGTTACTGACTTCACTTTGAATTGTGTACCAGATATTTATCAGTGAGCAAAAGTTATATGAAAAGTCACAATTAAATCAGCATATAAAGACGGGGGATTCGGAGGTTGATGGCACTGAAAGTGAAAGAGGTGGATTTATGGGACATCCTATCTGTGAATTTTGCCAAAATCCACACTATGGAGATAACGAGCTGTACTTGCATATGTCCACTGAACATTATACTTGCCATATATGCCAAAGGTAAATGATGCTTTTGTTTATGAGAAGGTTGTAACTTCCTTGAAGTTTAAGCAAACATACAGACCATGGATCCAATTTACCTTGTTCATTGCAGGCGCCATCCAGGACAATATGAGTACTATAAGGATTATGATGACTTGGAGGCCAGTTGTTTTCTGTGTTCTTACATGTATGCATTTCAGTGAATAGTCATATTTGAAATTTATGTTGACATCAAGAGTATAATCTTGCAGATCCATTTTCGTCAAGACCATCATTTATGTGAGAATGAGGCCTGCATTGCCAAAAAATTTGTTGTTTTCACAAACGAATCTGAACTCAAGGTGACATCTTTGTCGGCCTAAATATGCTCTACATTCTCTTTTTGTTTTGAGTATGTTTCCGCTTGTTATTTTTTTTGTAGATTCTATTGTCTCACTTAAATCCAATATCTATAGAGGCATAATGCCATGGAGCATGGAGGGCACATGTCTCGCTGCAAGAGGAATGCCGCTCTTCAGGTTTGTATGCATTTTTTAAATTCCTTTTGTAGCCTTGTCTGTTATCTGCTGCAATCTTGACAATTTGTAGACCTGTTTGGTGTAAAAATGTTTCCACTTTCTGTTGTTAATCCTTCTTCTCTTGGGCATATGGGTGTCTCTACTGTTTCTTCTTATTTATGTCCAGATACGAACAAGCTTCCAGTACCGGCGAAATGAGCAAGATCGTCAAGGTAGAGGACGTGTCTCTCATTCGGATTTGTCAGACAATCGACTTTCTTTGGCCATTCAAGCTAGTCTTGAGACAGCCAATACAGAACATCATCATCATGCTTCATCAAGTGCCCAAGCAGTTTCCAATCACCAAGCAAGGGATACTGCATCAATCACAAATGCATTTGAATCATTAGCTACCAGAGAATCTGAGACACCTTCAAGACAAAGCCCTGCTTCAGCACAAAATACAACGGGAACACTGGAAGAATCATCCTTTCCTCCGCTACCTGTGGCTTCAAGGAGAAGTCGACAGAAATTTAGAAATCATTCAGAAGGGAACACTATGGCTGCTTGCCTTCGTCGCCGGAACAATGGAACTGTAACTGTTCTTCATTCTTCTCAAGCTTGGCCAGCAGCAAGTCATTTAACTAGCTCATCAACCAGTAGCTCATTATCTAATCTTCCTAGTTCTTCCCAGAGGAAGCCTGTGAAGGTTAATGAGTCTTCATCATCTAGTTATACAAGCCCTGCTCAGTCTAGACTAGCCACAGCTCATCTAGTTGCATCGTCTAATTTTGCTGGTTCACCAAGGATTTCAGGTAGCACCAATCAGGTTGGCCACTCTGTTTCAAATCCAAACCTTGTAGATAGACGGTCTTTTGATACTTCTCTCTCTAGTTTTCCTCCGGTTTCTTCCTCTCAAACTAATAAGGCGCCCTCAAGTAGCCACCCGCTGCCAAAGGTGGAAGATGTTCAAAATGCTAACAAGAATCTGGTGGGGAAAATTCGTGCTGCTTTAGAATTTGATGAGAACAAATTTGCTGCATTCAGAGAAATATCTACAGAGTATCGCCAGGGTGTAATTGATGCAGGGGAATATCTTGCCTATGTTTTTCAGTTTGGTCTGTCACATCTTGTTCTTGAGCTAGCTAGACTCTGTCCTGATCCTCGGAAGCAAAAAGAGCTTGTTGAGACTTACAATTTTAACATGACTGTTGGTTCATCTGAAAACATTTCAAGTAGCAATGGTGGTCGGTCCAAAAACAAAAAAAGTTCCAAAAAAGGTAAGGAGAAGTGTGAAGCAAATGCATTCCATAGTTCAAAGGATGCTTTGGCAGATAGTATCATGAGCAGTGTGAAGAGCTTCCAATCAAATTATAAGCCTTATGACGATGAGGTGGAGGTCTTATCAAAAGATGGGTATCGGTCTACCAAAGGCAAATTAAAAGCTTCTGTGGATGATGAACTGTCCAACTTAATTTCTACCCATCACTCAAGAATGGAGCCAAAATCCGAAAATGGTTCTCATTTAGCGGGTGGTGGATCAACAAAAAATGTGGAGACTGGGGGAGTAGGAAATAAGCCAAAGAAAAAAATTTCTAAGTTCCTTAGAAACCGTCTAGGTAATGATGCCGCAGAACTTTTAGATCTTGGTGATTCTGATCCTGGTCCTGGTCAGACTGAAGAAAAATCAGATGGAGGTAAGGAGCCGCCTGGAGGGTGGCCAGTTCATGGAGTTTGGCAAAATGGTGGAGGGCGGAGACTTGTGTCAATCACCCAGAGAGACCCCAGAAAGTGATGAATTTTCTGTTTAATCCAAATGGAGAAGTACTAGTTTTTAAGTATAGGAAAGCTGGCACCTTAGACACAAGAATGCTACTATTTTTATTTTTATTTTGAAATATCAATTGTACATTTGTTTCCAACTTGGTCTGTATATTTTGTGCACTGGCTGGATTTTTCTACTTGTTAATGGACTTGTGATGCCAGATTAGAAGAGGGAAATTGCCTTGAACAAGGGGGTGTCCCTTTGGTACAGTTTTTTGTTGAAAGCTTATTTGCTGACAGTTGGTTGAAAGTATAATTTCACCTAGAGAAGGTGATTCTTTAAAATCTGTACATAAGCTAAAAAGCTAAAAGAAGTTGGCCAACTTAAACGTGACTTGGGTCCTTTTTGTTACGGCATGCATAATTCATTGTTGATTAGAGTTAAAATCTCCTCAGAACTTGAGGCTTGTGTTTTTGTTTCTGGTTTTTTTTCATAAAAGAAGGTGCCCAATAAATTTCAGCACGTATCTGTATAGCTGCTTGTGATAGATGAAAATGTCATGGTTGTTCTTAAGCTGGGAATATATGGAACTAAGAAGACCTCTATATTTTCCTCAAATCACCTTTGTTGTAGCCATTGTGCCAAGAAAGTCAATGGTTATGATTACATTGTCAGTGTTGATCATTTTATCATCGGTAATAAGAGGTAATAGGCTTTTCTGACTTCAACTAATTAGCATGCTTTAATCACATGGAGTGGTTGATTTGAAAACCATTAAGCAAATGAAGATCTTCATTTTTAATTCATTCTGCCCCCAAGAAAATAATACACGTATTCAGATACAGAATTTGAGACTAGTCAGCCAAAAAGAGAGGTGATTTTGATGATAGTGCTAGAAAATCTTAAAGGAGGTGAAAACTGTGTCAGCTGAGACTACTGATGTGTAAGTATATGCTGATTTCGCAAGTGTAATGAATGCCAAACAGAATGAGATCACATGAATCTTTTAGTAAATAACAGTAAATTGATTGGTAGGATAGTATAGTTAATAAATAACTTTTACTACTTTAGTAAATTGCAATAGAAATTTTTGGCACTCCACTGCTGAAGTTGATTTGAGCAAAAGAACATTACCAATGTGGATGATGAGTTCAGCCACATGAAGATCGGAAAGCTCTTTTTTGATACAAAGAAGATTTGAAAGCTAGGTGTCATCTTTATGCATTTACATATATAATTTTATTCAAATATACAAACCAATATATAAGGCATGCAAGACGATCCAAATCTTGCATGAATTGGAATTTTTTGTAAGTCGATGTCACCCTGCTTTATCTAGTTTGGTCTTTAGAGAGAAGCAAATGGACTAAAAAGAATGTTTTAATAAGTAAAAGTGGATAGAGACACTGCATGCTTGTATAATCAAATACAATTAATTAAATAGCATCATTATTACATCATGCTTAAAGCTGCTTCAACTAGAAAATAAGCCATTCTCATTTCTTAATCAGAATTAGTACACCAACCAACCTACCAACCATATGGTATCTTCTTCTTCGTCTTATTATTATTATTGGGTAGATTAAAGAGGTTAGGTGACACAATTTTCACCATTTGTTAACAAAGTGGATTCCAGCACCTCATGAACATTTAGATTGCCTTTGATCTTATAAATAATTAAGATCTATAAATATATGTGTGTGTGTGTGTCCTTTATGATTTGATGCATTTTTCAATTAATTGTTACGCAAAGAAATCGTGAAACGTTTAGAAGCACAATGATTTTTTAATATACTAATCTTGGTGAATATAGCTTGCAAATGATGTTCAAAAACACTAGCATTTTCTTCGTTTGACATCACGAGTAATGATGGTGGCAAAGGAATAAATGACCAAATTTCCAAAGCATGAAAACGTGGGGAATTCAAAAGTAGTATATATTTTTATTTACTAAAAGAGTCAAATATGCTGAGATAAGGCAAAAAGAGAGAATGTAATAGCACATGTTATTCTATCGAATCTACCATAGTAAGAATCTTTTTTTTTTTGGGAGAAGAAAACCTTAGCAAAAAACTAATTATTGAGTTTCGATGCTTGTAAATATTGGTCTCATTCTATGGAAACTGTCTTATTTTAGTTTTCTTTTTTTAAAAGGTAAGGGAGTGTTGGGTCCTTCGATAAGGAGATGTCTCCTATGAAAGGTGTTAATCTCACATGAGACTCTTTGCCTATAATAGAGGGAGAGAAAAAAAAGTTAAAGAGTGAAAATAATTCTCTTCCTATACATCTTATCTATAGATGCATTGCTGTCCTTCCATTACAGTCAGAGAAGAAAAAGGGAGTTCGTTTATCAATTATTACGATATAAGTGCACAGACAATTGGACATAACTTTTGTCATAATTTGTTGAAGCGGTTGATTATAAGTAATAGACAATTATCACACAAAATTTCCTCCAATTAGTTTTAATCCATAACACGAAGTGACGTTTAAAAAATCAAATGGTTTTAAAGAATAAAGTACACAAAATTATAAATGATGTGTGTCTCATATTTAGCTCAAATTTTGAGGGAACTAGAAGGCTTTACCAATTTTTAAAATAAGAAATGGAAATAAACGAATTATACGATTATATACTACTTTTTTTTTTTCCTCTCTCTCTTTTAGATATGATAGAATTTTAATTGTCTACTTCATAATGATTATTCTTTATTATTATACCAAAACATTAAGTTTTTTGTGCAGACGAAATTTAAAATTTACTTTTTTTATATGAGAATGAGAATTTATCGTTTGTACTACTCACCAGTCACCACTCATATTTTGTTTGGTTGTCAAAATATGAATAGAGTTGGTAGTTCAATTTAATATAATTCAATAGGTACATGTTTCTCTTACTTTAGAAAGGAATTTTTACAACGGAATGAATAGAATATTCTTTAAAAATCTCTTTCAACCCATTCCTTTCTTCCCTAGTTCTAATATTCTACTTTCAATAGTTAGATTTTTTTTTTCTTTTTTTTGGCTAAACCAGCCATTTATGTTCACGTAATTCTAAAATCACAAATTATTCCACAATTTTTTTGTCACAACTCTAACATGGCAGATTGTGAGTAGTTAACTATCATTTACACATAGACCCACCATTTTATTTTACCAATCACACTCTACCTCATCACAATTATAACAAAAAATTGTGAAAAATTATGTGGTCCTAGACTTCCCTTTCTAACACCAACATGGAACATGCCGTCATTTTGTGGAAGAAGTGGAAAGTTGGTGAAAATTTCAAAAAAAGAGAGTCCCACTAGTCATTTTTGCGAAGTAATATATATATATATATATAGATCTGTGCCACTAATTAAATTCCAAAATGAGAATGGTGACCAACTCATCATCACCAAGATCCTCCAATAACAGAGGCAAAGTCTCTCTCTTTGTTCCCCTCTCCATATTTACCTACCTCTGTCCACTTACTTCTGGCCCCCCTCCCTCAGTAGTCACCAACAATTCACCAACCACGTTAGACTGCCACGTGTCTGTATCCAACATCTTTGGAGAACCTTTCCCCCCTCCCTCTTAAAGAATGGAGCTAAATAGCTAATATAACTCATAAACTCATTGGAGTCTAGCTCTTTATTTTCAGCTCAAAAGTGAGGCTGTAATACTACAATCTGCAATAGTCCCAAATCAGTAATGTTAACTAGGACATATCTTTTTCCAACTTGTTAAGTTTATAAGTTATAATTGGTATAAAATTAGTTTTACATACAATTACTATAAACATTATATTTATTATATATTAATTATAACATGATTTATTAACAATTGTAAAAAAAAAAAAAAATCATTAAGTTTAGAGTAAAATACTACTTTAGTCTCTAAACTTTACCAAAAGTTTGTTTTCACTCTTAAATTCTTAAAATTTTGTTTTTCATTCTTAAATTATTCAAAAGTTTGTTTTTCGTCCCTAAATTATTGAAAATGATTTACTTTCTATTCTTAAACTTTACCAAAAATTTGTTTTTTACTCTTTTGTCTCTAAATTATTGAAAAATAGTTTTTTTTTTCATCCATATTTTTGTCTTTGAACTATTAATTTTTTTATTATAAAGTTTAAGGATGAAAATAGAAATTATTAAAGATTAAGGATGAAAAAAAATCTTTTAGTAAAATTTAGAGACCAAAATAATATTTTACCCTTAAAATTATTAGACCTTTTCTTCACTAAATGTTAGAAGAAATCAAAAGGGATTGCTATTTTTGGTTTAATGATATGGGCCAAAAAGTTTTACAGCTAGCTCATGACAAGGGAAAGCTGATGGTTGGCCTTGCTGCATACACAAACATGTGGGGGGCATCCCTTCATGTCTATCCTAGTCATGCATGCATATATTACTTGTCTAAGATGGCAGAACTCTCTCTTTCACTGAGGATGAGTTTGGGATGAGCTTATTTGCTTTAACTTATTTAGTTTTTAGCCTTTTTTTTAGTACTATTTATGGGTCTCATTACTCTTTTTGGTACTATCTCATTGTATTATTCAACTAACTTTTAATATTTTTTTTTTACACTTTCAATAAAAAGTTTTCGATTTTAACTAAATAAACTGTATTCAAACAGATTCTGAGTACCCAGACATGTGAGCAGTAGCTGTCAAAGAAACATTCAACACTTCTAAAACCGGTGCAAACAATGTATTAAGGGCTGTCGGTACAGAGGATCCAAACATGATATCTGTACAATACTAAACCTAACATTCAAGGTTTTGTATTTTTTACCTTTCTTGCCTCTAGGGGTGTGTGTGTGTGTTTCCCCAGCATTCAAACACATGGGATTTCATGCTCCTATGTTTTTTAGTTTATGTCAATCAGCTTGACCCAAAAATTCAACCATGAAAAATAGACCGTAGAAATCTATGATGTGAGGTGGAAAAGAAAAGAGAAAAAGAAAAAAGAAAAAAAGAAAGTTTATGTGGTGCGGCCTTTTGCCTACATCCATGGGACAAGAGCTCAAATGGCTATAGTTTCTCATACAGTTTTCATGATAGTATACATTATAATGGAATTCATATTTATAATAGAAATTATACATATTATTCAACGATAATTTCTTTTGCAATCAATGTCTTTGATTTTTTCTTCACTTTCATCAAAGTAAATTATACTTTCCAACATAGACAAAAAATTAAGATGGGAAAAATGTACATTATCTTATTAAGTATTTAATTTCTAACAAAACTTTAGTAACGTTTTAATGATTCTTTCTCTCCCATTAGAAAAGAATGTAGGTTGAAGTTGTGTGTTTGAAATCCATTAAGAGTTGTGAATAATCAATAATAAATAGGGAGTTTTACCTAGGGCGGTAAATTAATGACTCAAGTCGTTCACAAACAACTTTGACTTGGCTCGATATAAAACTTATTTATATTTGTTTATCTATAAACAAGTCAATCTCGAGCCTTTGTATTAGGCTTGTTTACTAAATGAGTTGAGCCTAGGCAAAAAAAAGGTTTATAAATAGACTTGTGAATAAGAGGGTTCGATAAAAAACAAGCAAAGTCTATACTCATTGATGGGTTTGGTAATCAGCTTAATATAGACTTGAAAAATAACTCATAACTTATTAAAACTTTAATTAATTAGGAGTTATGATCACACATCCAAACCAAATGGATTTAATAATATGCTTAATATGAATTTGTTAGTGCAGTTTGTAATTAATATTGAACTTGAGCTCAACTTGATTAATAACTCAAGTCAAGCCAAGAGGAGTTTAAGTTTTTGGATTTTTTTTTTTTAATGGGAAAGAAGAATTTATTAAAACAAAATAGAGGAACTATAAAGAAGCAGGACTACTTGCCTCGACCTTGATAATAGACTCAAAATAGGGAGGACAACAACCTATATCAAAAGAACCAAATATATTATGTGACCATTTGGCCAGAGTGTGGGTTGCACCATTAGAAATCCTAAGAACCCATTTTACAAAAACTTCTATGAATTGGAAAAGTAGAAGAGACATTTTAGAGCAGATATTGTGAATTCTCTATAAGATTTCGAACTCTACCTTTGAAAGAGTCTCAACAACAACTTTAGAGTCGCTCTTATTAAAAATGAAATCAAAGACCAAGTTCTTGGACTTTGAGAAGAAATTTATAGAGTTAATTATAAGTTATGAAACTAGAGGGACCAAAATAACAGCCCTATAAAACTTAAAAAGGATTATAATGTATTTTAGTCAGAAAAAGAAAAAAGAAAAAAAAGAGTCAATTGAGCCAAGCCCCTCATCTAAGCTAAGCCATGAAAATGAAGCTAAGAATTACATCAAAGTGGGTGAACTCTACAAAAAAAATACCAACCGGCTCAGCCGGTGACCCACCGAACAGCGAAGACAAATCAAGAAAAAACCTATATCTATCGGTGGCTGTGTCACTCTCTCCCACCGACTCCAACCAATCCACACCGCCAATCCAACCCCATCCAACGGTCCATATCTCACTCCATATATACAAGTTTCCAAATCTGGACCCCACCACCGAAAAACTAGTTAGACAGAGTTGTCTTATGATGGGAACATTCTCATTTTGCTTCCCATGAGCTCTCCAACAATTTGGGGGTCATCATCACCATTCTCATTTTGCTTCCCATGAACATTCTTATTTATTTAATCGACTAATTTCAACAAAATATATTTATTCAGTTTTTTTTTTTTCCTTCCTGTTTATTTCATATGGTGTAACATGTAAATATTATTAGAAAGTAAAAGGCTCCAAGTACAAATCATATTATTTAACCCAAAAAAAAAAACAAGTTTACATATGTTAGTAAAAAAGTTAAGTTTTGGTAAAACTATAAAAGTAAACAAATTCCACACTTTTTTCTAGATGCATCTATATTTTCATTTAGGTTATTTTTAAACAAAATAAGTTCAATAAAATAGGCCAATCAAAACATAAAAAATTATAATAAAACGTATTTTATAAAAAAGCATTTCCTTTAAAATTGTTTTGACATACAAGAAAAATTAAATAAAATTATTATTTTCTTATATTTACAAACTACAACTCATTTGTTTGATAATAAAAGAAGTGACTCACTATTTTATCTCTTATCATATAGTTTTCCTTATATTATTTATCAAGAGAAAATTTAAAAAAAAAATTCGTACAAACTTTTCTTACCAACATAATTTGGGAAAAAAAAATTGTAGATTAAAGTTTACTTTACACCCTCTAAATTTTAGGTTGCTTCAAAATCAGTTATTAGATTTGTAAAATTTGTAATTTATACAGTTGATTATTATAACATTGTCAGTGCACTCATTCCATTATGCTCCATTGCATTTGTTGTTAATCCTATTAGAAAAGACTTTTTTTTTTTTCTATATTTTCTTTAGAATAGTGTCATTTTTTAGTGGATTAGCATTTACCGAATCTTGACAAAAGAAACATTTTGATATTCTTGTAATAATCCGTACTTTTTTTTTTCTTTTTTAAGAAATATATTCTTGTAATACTTAAAAGTGTTGAAACAATCCAAAATATAAAAAAGGGGATAAATACTAGTATATTAGCCTAATTTGTAACATTAACCATTGATGTGATTTGTTTTCAAAAAAAAAAAAAAAAATAATACTTTTGATGTTATTAGGACAAATGTTTTTTATTATTATTATAGAATTTCTATTTATAATGATTGTGTTATTTATTATCAGACTAAAACACTAATTAATTTTTGTGTAGGTAAAAATTGAACCCTAAATTTTTTATTTAATTATTAAATATTTTATCATTTGTGTTAATTGAAACCACGTTATTTAGACAAATTTGATAGGGAAGAAAAAGAGCTCATGTAACTTACAAAAGTGCCTATGCCATAGTAGCATTTGCCACCTAAAAAAAATATAAAATCAAGACCGTCCATTCTTTTTTATTTTTTGATAATCCCGCATATTATATCCAAAGTGGTCATTTTCAGTCGTATAGATAAAACCTTACTATCAGCCTATAAATACAGATCCAAAGTCTCAGTGTAAGAGGCACACAAGACAAGAGTCCTTTAAGAGACGGGGACACGGTTTGACACTCAAAGGTCAGGTTTTGCCTTAACCACACATCTGGGTTTAGCCCATGTGTTTGTGTTTGATAATTTCCCTTGTTAGTGCTTTGGTTTTTCTTGTTAGTGTAAGATTTAAGTTAGAGGGATTTGTTTTGTTACTTGTTGTATGATTTGGGTTGCTGGCAAGTTCTGTTTTTGTCTCTGTTTTTTGTTGGTTTCTGGGTAATAATGCTTGATATGTGTTTACTTGCTGGGATTTATGTTAGTAAAATCTTTGTTATGGGGCGGTTGCAAATGTTGCAGAACTCTTTGGAGCAGTGTAATACTAATATGTCTTTACTTATAGTTTGCGTAGAAATGATGAAAATTTCTTCATTGGGTTCAAAATTAGAGAAATTTGTGCTTTTGTTTGTGCTCTTATTTTTGTTCTTGGGTTATAATTACAAAAAATAAAAATAAATAAAATTGAGGCTTTTGAGTTTTGATACCTTATTTTGTTCTATGGAAATTTTAAAGAAAAAAAAGTTAGTGATTTTTTTACAGTTGAAGTTGTGTGAACAGTTTCTTGGGTTCAAAGTGACATTACTTTCATGGGGTTTCCTTGTTCTGTACTCAGCTTTAGCATACAGATTTGTTCTTACTATTTCACATGGAAGATTCTGTTTAACTCTTTGGGATTTGCTTGATTTGAAAGTATGGTTATATAGTGTCCCAGCTGGAACAACTTATCTAGTTTTTTGCCGAAAGTATACTAATAGTAGAAAAAAAAATGAGGTTTCAAAAAGATGTATATATAAAAAAGAAAAAAGCTGAAGTTGATGCCAAACAGAATCAGTCTTTATGCTTTCTAGATTTGTGTTAAGAGTGGCTTTTCTCAATCTCTGAATTGCAGGATCATATTCTTCTTCTAGTAAACTTTCATTTTAATGTAATTATTAGAGAATATTACTTGATACTTGTCTTGTTGGTGCTTCTTTACTTTTACACCATAATTGGTGTGTAGTGGAAGCTTGTTTGATGCTATTTTCTTTACTATTATTTGCCTTTAGAATATCTGCTTTTGGGAATCTGTTTAGGCACTGATCTCAGATGCTTTTTTCTTGCTCTGTCTAATGAATTGAGCGAGCATTTCAGTTGTAGGTATTTTTAGTAATAGATTGACCCTTACTTCTGTATTATATACCAATTTTCTGCTTGGCTTCTGCTCATCCCTATGCTGACATATCTGTGTGTTATATTGTCCTTTGCAGCTTTGGAATAATGGATACCTTCCTATTTACCTCCGAGTCTGTGAATGAGGGTCACCCAGATAAGCTTTGTGATCAGATTTCTGATGCAGTGCTTGATGCCTGCCTTGAACAAGACCCTGAGAGCAAGGTTGCCTGTGAGACATGCACCAAGACCAACATGGTTATGGTTTTTGGTGAGATTACCACCAAAGCCAATGTAAACTATGAGAAGATTGTACGCGACACATGCCGTACGATTGGATTTGTTTCTGATGATGTGGGACTTGATGCTGACAACTGCAAGGTTCTAGTTAACATTGAGCAACAAAGCCCTGATATTGCACAGGGTGTCCATGGCCATCTGACTAAGAGGCCTGAGGAGATTGGTGCCGGTGACCAGGGTCACATGTTTGGCTATGCTACAGATGAGACCCCTGAGTTTATGCCTCTGAGCCATGTTTTGGCTACCAAGCTTGGTGCACGGCTTACTGATGTTCGTAAAAATGGGACCTGCCCCTGGTTGAGACCTGATGGTAAAACTCAAGTCACCGTGGAATACTACAATGACAATGGTGCTATGGTTCCAGTACGTGTCCACACTGTCCTTATTTCCACTCAGCACGATGAAACTGTTACTAATGATGAGATTGCTGCTGATCTTAAAGAGCATGTTATCAAGCCTGTCATCCCTGAGAAGTACCTTGATGAGAAGACAATCTTCCATCTGAACCCATCAGGGCGCTTTGTCATTGGTGGACCTCATGGTGATGCAGGTCTCACTGGCCGCAAAATCATTATTGATACTTATGGTGGATGGGGAGCCCATGGCGGTGGTGCCTTCTCTGGAAAGGACCCTACCAAGGTTGACAGGAGTGGAGCATATGTTGTTAGGCAGGCTGCAAAGAGCATTGTTGCCAATGGGCTTGCTCGGAGGTGCATTGTGCAAGTCTCATATGCCATTGGTGTTCCTGAGCCATTATCTGTATTTGTTGACACATATGGCACTGGGAAGATTCCAGACAAGGAGATTCTCAAGATTGTTAAGGAGAGCTTTGATTTCAGGCCTGGAATGATTGCCATTAACCTAGATCTTAAGAGAGGTGGAAATGGCAGGTTCTTGAAGACAGCCGCTTATGGCCACTTTGGAAGAGATGACGCTGACTTCACATGGGAGGTAGTGAAGCCCCTCAAGTGGGAAAAGCCCCAAGAGTGAAGATAGTGCCAGTTGTTTGCAAATGATCAATATGATTGGTCTTTGCAACTGCTCTCCGATCTAAGGGTGCCTATTGTTTGCTTGCCATTGTGTTTCTTTTTCTTTTCATTTTTCCCCTTTCTGTGTAATGTTCTTCACTTCTTCTTATATGCCTTTGGCCATGTGAAAGAATATATATAAACTTGAGTCATAGCTGATGAAACTTGTAGATGTTGCTGCCTCCATATGGATGGACTTCACTAGATTACAACATGGAAGAAAGGGTCGGCTGCAGAGCAGCCTCAATTGATTCATGCAATCATTAATTCGTTTGTTGACATCGACATTCTGATTATTGATCCACTCTTAAGCGTGAATTTGAGAACAATGTGTCCAAAAACGTTAGGAAGTGGAATGGGACTCAGCACAGGCCCTTTGGAAACTTGGGCCACAAGGTTCTCCCACTTCAAGCATTAATGGAAGATATTGAAATTATAGTTATAGCCTCTAGGGGTTTGTAAATGTGTTCCTCTCATTATGACTTTCTAAATAGAGTTAAAACGAGCATTTCGCAATCAGGCCAAGTCAATAGACTTTGAATTTGAACCTTTAGGCTGTAGGGAACTAGGCCAATTGTCATGTTGCAAAGTCACGTCTTCTCACAATGCTCTTACAACCTATCATATTCTATCTTATAAGGGCAGTGTTTAATTAAACATTGTCTATTACCCACAATGTACACGCATTTTAGTTCAAAAAATGAATTGTGGGCAATAAGGTGTGTGAAGTGAACTAATAATTATTCATCTTATAATATTGAGTCATTTACCAGTTTGTATCTCTTCTTTTGTTGTAAAAAATACCCAATATTTTCTTATTTCGAAAACTAATTGTAGTTCAGATTAAATATTAAAAAGGTGTAATTTAGTAGTTCCGATCGAATCAAATCCAACCCATTTGGAACGGATCTTGGGTCAGATTGACATAGTCCATAATTTGGACAATACATAATTTTTCCCTCTATTCTATCCTGTAGTGTGACTTCCACCCTAATTGGACTGCCGTCCACATATAGGATCAACAACATCAATAACTTGCCACTACAGATCAACTAAATGTTGCTGGGCTGGCTATCGCTTGTTGTTGTGGGCAAGAGGCCCATCAAAATATAGAAGATTAAAATTACAAAAACGCTAATTATTGTTACACACGTTGAATATTTCAATTAAAATCTTGTTATTAAAACATGATTTTACAATTATAACTAAAATTATGTTTTGAAAACATGATGTTTAGCTGTGTCCTATATACACAGTATGTAACTATCATTACTATTACAAAAATATTGATGATGTCATTAATCACCTTAAGCAACTTAAGGTCATAATTGCATTAAATTTGCTAAATCAACCATATGCAAAAAAATTATTGGCATATTAACTTAGTTGAGATAATAGTATATATTATAAATTTACTACTAATTTCATATTCATGTTCAACAAGCCACCCAAATTCTCTTCTTAAAAAAGAAATAAAAAAGTCACATAAATTCCATATATTACAATCGCTGCAATTCGTCTAGTTATTGATGATAACAAAATAACGAAACTTCTTAATGGTTGATATTGCCTTCTAAAAAGTCACTAACAAATGCATCCAAGTGAGAATCAAATGATCCACCTTTAGCAGTCGCTTGATCACACATATTTTTGAGTTCTCTTGCTCTTTTCCTAGTTTCTTTTCCCTCACAACTTTCAAGATCCATAAACCTTTGTATGTGTTGTAATATATCTTCTGTTGCCACCAAAATTTCACTTCCAATCTCTGCTCTCTTTACCCTCCACCCAATCTTCCAGTCTTCCTCAATTTTCCTACTATTAGGAACTTGATCCAAAAATAAGGGAAAAGCAAGCATAGGAATGCCTGCATAAATAGTTTCTTGGACTGAATTCCATCCAGAATGGGAACAAAATCCACCTACAGAAGGATGGCACAACACTCTTAGTTGGTCACACCAAGGCACTACCAACCCTTTATCACCACCACAAGTTTCTTTCAGCCTAGAAGCCTCCCCACGAGCCACCCACAAGAACCGAACACCACTACTACAAAGCGCGACTGCGAATTCATCCATTTGAGTGCTTGAGAGCTCAAAGAAACTTCCAAATGAAACATACAAGACAGAGGCTGAAGGCTGGGAATCCAACCATTTTAGATATTCAATAGTCGATGTAGTTGTAAAGGAACTATGTTGATCAAGTTTTGGTTCCAAGTAACGGTTGGTAGGACCAATAGGGTACACAGGGAAAGGAAATGTTACTTTCAAAGAGTCAAATGTTTGAGCTTCAAGCTCATAGAAGGAATTAACAAGAAGATATTGTGCTTTGGACACCATTGAAAAGCAATTCAAGATTTGTTCCATTCCCTTTGGGTTGTTTTCATGAAATACGATTCGTAGGTCTTCTAAATCAGTTGAAGAAATCCCGGGTATGTTTTCCACATGATTGTCTTCGTCATCTATCACACCAAAGAAGGACAAAATAATATCTTATGAAACCGACTAATATGCACTAATTGCAAATCAATCTTTTGCACTTGAAATAGCTAGGTGGGCTTATTTGAAAATACAAAGTGAATAGTTAGCCAGGAAAATGATCCTCCACATTTGAAATGAACATATTTCATGGTTAGGATTAAATATTACAAATTTAAAATTTTATCCATTGCTTTACCATTTAAAACTCTGATGCGGCAAATATATTGTTTGATTTAAGAAATAAAATGTACACTGAAATGGATTCTCTCTTGTGATTTGAAACTAACATGCAAACCAATTAAATTTAATTTCTATGAGGTGTCCAACTAGTAAACATATACATATATTAAAATTATAGTAAGGAAGTGGAGATTTTTCAAGTAATACCAGGGACATGAATAAAAATCTTTTGTCCCATATTGAATAGTCCATTTTATATATGCTCTACTAATTATAATTTGTCACATGTTTATATAATAATAATAATAATAATAATAATAATCAAAGTTTAAAATGAAAAAAAGAAGGGACATATAGTAGGGTGCAAAGTGGAACGCTAAGAGTAAAACATATGATTTTATTCCTAAGGATGTCATTTTTCTAAAATGTTGACATGACTTATTGTGGTTAGAGTGACATTACTCTTACCTGAATTCATCATAGACACTACTTTTATTATGTTATATACCAATTATCGTCAAAGCCTACCCAATAGAATTTGACACCTAAAGCAATGATTTTAAGTGAATTCCTATCTATATTTAGATATAAATTAAATAACATCTATTTAAATTTAGATATCATAATTTTTTTTATGTAAAAATTAGGGTATGTTTGGTAACTGTTTTTTCTCCTTATTTTCTATTTCCAAAAACAATTTTCTATTTTTGAGACTAAAAAACTTGTTTGACAACCCAAAATGGATAGAAAACAAAAATTGTTTTCAAAACTCAATTTGTAAAGGAAACTAAAAACATGCAAAAGACTGTTTTTAGTTTCTAATTTTCAAAACTCAATAAAAACACGCATTTAATTTAATGAATCTATCTCATTTAATGAGTTAGCAATAGAGTTCAAATTTTAGTAACAACATATTTTAGTATTTTCTTTGTTTTTTCTTCAAAAAACTATTTTTTAATTTCAACTAACCAAACATTTTTTGATTTCAAAAATACAAGAATTTTTTTTTCTTTAAATTCTCAAAAACAAGTTTTTGAAAAAAAAAATTTGTTACCAAACATAACCTTACTCTTCTTGATTTTGAAATACAAAATTATTAATTAAATTTTTGCATCTCTCTTTTAATTTGATAACAACTAATACACTCTTCTTACTTTTTGGCATAAAAATTATTGATCATCTTTATGGTCAATAATAATTTGTCATACTTTTCTTACAACAATTTTTTTAATAAAATAGTTTAGGTTTTTAATTGGATTGACATTTTATTGATTCAATATTCGGGGTCTTATATATATATATATTCGGGGTCTTATATATATATATATATATATATATATATATATATATATATATATATATATATATATATATATATATATATATATATATATATATATATATATTCTCGTTAGTTAGAAAATGAGAAATTTGAACATTTGAACATCTTTGATAGAAACAACTTTATAAAAACAATTATTACACTACTCCAATTAGGTTTTTTTGTTAATTTTTAATTTATTTTAATAATGGAACCTATCACAACAAATTATGTCAGTAGCTATGAAAAAAGAATTGCAAAAATATTGTGGCCCAAGGAAAGAGTATATCATATGCTTGAAGGATTATCATTTTTAGAGAAAGTTTATAGACCCAACTTTTAACTTTTAAAAATTCAATAATTACAATGAGAGAAGGTCATTTGAATCGTGAAGGTTTTTGTTGAAAATATCAGATTGTGTTAACCAATTGAATCATAACATTCTTGGTTAAGACACAATTTTTGTACCATAATTTCTAGTGCAATCATGATATATGCAATTGTGAGTGAAAGAGTAAAAATGATGGGTCAATCAATATGATAGTAATGGTTCTTAAATCACAGTCACGTGTGTTATTAAATTGGGGCAAAAAATGTGAAAGATGAGATCTGTTATTTTTATTTCACTCAAACATGCATTATTACTAAAGGAAGTACCTATAAAGTGAAGCGGCAAATGATGATGCCGTGTGAAAACATAATAACGATGAAGCATGGAGAAAAAAAAAGCTGATATGCTCCAAAGCGAGGCGATTGGAATTTCCTTTCGAATCGCTAAGTCAAGTGGCCACTGCAGCTCAAAGTCAGCTATGATTCTATCCACCGGAGGGTCGAGTCGATCCAGGAGTTCTTCAACGGGAGCTTCCATTTTCGCCTTCACCACTTCGTTGAAGGGCCCAAAGTCACCCATTTTTTCACGCTCGACCACGTTAGGGATGGTAGCGAAGCGAATGGTGTTGTTACTGTTATCATTTGGCTTGCTGTGGTCGGAGCCACAGATGCAGCTGAGCCACTCTTCAGTGACAACGATGGTGATGAGAATTCCATGGCCTTGTTTTGAAGATAATGACTTGCAGACACCCATCATGGCGTTGATGTGGCCTTGGCATGGGAAAGGTATAGCCGCCACGTGTCGGATGGTGATTGATTCCATATATATATGTGAAGAGGATAAAAATGGGAGACGGGTCTTTCCGTTGAACTTGAAGGGACAGATAATATGTAGACGGACCGACACCGTAGACGATGCGAGTATGATGGTTCGATTTTGCTGAGTATCCGTCATATTATGAGTTAATTACGGATCCTAGGTTGCCAGTCATTTGATATGTTTAAATCGACTTTTGCTTTATTTCCACGCAAGCGTGTATACTTGGACTTCTTGCGACACACGTTTGAGAAGACTCCTATATGGAAAGGAACTTGAGAAGGAAGTTGTATCCTAAAAGAAAGGCAATTCTACCCAATATAAATACCCCAGAAACCCTAGATATCAAGGTACGTACAATATTCTTAACTCTGGCATCCTAGGGTTAAAGAAACAAGATTCTAACTTGACTTTCGGAGGGTTTTTGGCCGGCACCACACCGGTGCTCTCTTTTAGGTCCTTTATTTTCTTTTCGCAGGTATTGCTTTGGTTTGAGAAGTGCTCGCAACTCACTGGTGATTTTTTCGGCATCATCAATATGTATATATAGACACACTTAAACACACAAGGTACAGAGGGATGACTGAACTGATACAAAAAGAAAGAAGATGAACAGTGCAGTTATATTGATAGGGCTATTATCTTTCTAGTTTTGCTTCTCTGCCCTCAACATACCAAGCCTTTTATTGGCGATGGACTTCAGACTGTTATACAATCTAGCATGTATTAACAGTACACTCATGAATTATTTTATAGATATATGCTTAATTTGTAAAATATAAACTATGTTTCTTTAATCCCATTTGTGTCTTCCTTGATACCAGTATTCATGGTTGTCGGTTGTCACCACTTGGATTATAATAGTTGAGAAGGATTTTCAAAGTTATCTTAGGAGACACGTACGCAAGGAACAGACAAGGAAAGGTTATGCTAAGAGTTAAGAAGAAGCTGTATCAAAAAAAAAAAAAAAAAGTTAAGAAGAAGCTACTTGCTAACTTATGTGATGCTCAAGAAAGTTTTTTCTTGAAGTTAATATGTGTATATATATATATATATATATTATAATTAAAATATTCCAATTAGCTCAACTAGTAAAACATTTAATTTGTCGATGAATAAAAGAGATCAGGGTCGAATCTCGCCTATAACAAAAATCAATTGGTGTCTTAGCTTGACGATAACGAAAAATTATCAAGGAATAGACGCTATAAATTGAAATACTATCATAACTATAAATAAATAAATAACATATGTAAAACCAAAAAACTTTCTCAAGAACTCAAAGGTAAGTAGAGAAAATATTCATTTCTAAAAAAATATTTACTTACAAAATTTTGTACATCATCAAAGCTCACTAGATATTGGCAGTTAAAATTGCTTAAAAAATTCATAAAATCCAAATTTCACACCCTATATCCAATATATATATATATATATATATATATTACCTATCTAAAAATTTATAAATCAAGAATTGTTTTTTGAACATACACTTTTAGGATCCAAAACCTAATAAAAACACAAATTGAAACAAAAAAGAAAGCGAAAATAACATCAAAATTCAAACTTTCTCTCCCTCATGTCCAAAATAAAGAAAAATATCTCAACCCAAAATTAAAATGAAATTAATGTCATAAGATATAGTATTTGTAATAATCAATCATTCAAATAATTGCTAAACACATTCACATACATAGCCAAGTCAAGCATGTTATAATATAAACTTAAATTCTCACTTTAAACTTAAATTCTCACTTTCAAAACAAGTATTGCAGCACAAATATTTCATTGTAATTTTCATTGTTCTTTTTCCGGATGTTACATGCTTCATTTTACAACTCACATCTATAGATAGATGTGTTAGGAGTTTAGAATGACTACAAGCTTCAAGAATACTACAGAAGTTAGCTTCATTTTAAGTTTGCTTCATTTCTCTTTAATTGACACTGGTCCTTAAGGTGTCCACTTGCATGCTTGTTCAATTTTGCTGCTGCTGGATTCTTTATTTGTTGACACTTAGATTTCAATTGCTTCTTTCTTTGACACTTGGGGAGCCACTTGTCAATTACAAATTACATTTTAACATGTATATACGGACACACGTATAGAGGGATGACTGAACTGAAACAAAAGAAAGAAGATGAACAGTGCAATTATATTGACAGGCCTGTGTTATCTTTCTAGTTTTGCTTCTCTGCCCTCAACATACCAAGCTTTTTATAGGCGATGGACTTCAAACTATTATTCAATCTAGCAATTATTAACTGTACACTCATGAATTATTTTATAGATATGCTTAATTTGTAAAATATAAACTATGTTTCTTTAATCCCATTTGTGTCTTTATAGATACCAGTATTCGTGGTTGTCGGTTGGCACCACTTGGAATATAGATAGTTGAGAAGGATTTTTCAAAGTTATCTTAGGAGACACATGCAAGGAACGGACAAGGAAAGGTTATTGTTATCAAAAAAAAAAAAAAAAAAAAAAGACAAGGAAAGGTTATGCTAAGAGTTAAGAAGAAGCTAGTCGCTAACCTATGTGATGTGCATGCAAGTTTTTTTTTTTTTTTTTTTTTTTGAAGTTAATATATATAACACATTTTAATTAAAACATTTTTTATTAAGAAGATTAAAAGTAAAATTTAGGTTTCAGTTAGCTCAATTAGTAAAGTATTTTGTCGATGAATAAGAGAGATTAGAGTCGAATCCCGTTTATACTAAAAAATCAATTAGTGTCTTAGCTTGATAATAAAGAAAAGTTATCAAAGAATAAACGCTATAGATTGAAATACTATCATAACTATAAATTAATAAATAAATAAAATATGTAAAACAAAACAAACTTTCTCAAGAACTCAAAAGGCAAGTAGAGAAAATATTCATTTCTAAACAATATTTTCTTACAAAATTTTGTACATTGATAAGGGTAATTCTAAAAATATGTTAAACTTGTTCACGTAAGATGAAGCCGACGGTCCCAATGAACTCGTCATCCTTACTTGTGCATTCAGAGACATAGACGACTCCACCTCAAGGCCGACGACTCCACCTTAAGATCAACGACACTTGTATGAGACGACCAGGACACCTAGATGGGATAAGAAGCTAGTAGAAGGAAGCTAACGGAGATAAAGAAACCTTTGACGGGTTTGACAATGCCTTGCTTGGCCTCCACGCATGAGTATATAAGAAAACATCTTGTGTCCCACGATTAACCCTAATCAAAAGGATCCCTACAAGGAAAGGATCCCGCAAGATACACATATTAATGAGGATCTTCCTTACAAAGAAAGACCTTCTCTGCCAAAAAACGGATGTCAACTCTACACTTCTATAAAAACCTTAAAACCCTGACAAACCAAGGTACACATAATTTATCCCAGCTCTAGCACTCTAAAGTTGTGAAAGTTCTCTAACTTGACATTCGGAGGGTATTTGGCTAGTACTACACCTGTACTCTTTACAAGGTCTTCTTTATTTCTATTTCGCAGGTGTTGTTTAGAGCATGTGAGAATTGTGCAACTTGCTGATAATTTTTGGCATCATCATACGTCATCAAAGTTCACTAGATATTGGCAATTAATATTGCTTAAAAAAAATCATAAAATCCAAATTTCACACCCTATATCCAAAAAAATATGTTATCTATCTAAAAATTTATAAATCAAGAATTGTTTTTTGGACGTACACTTTTAGGATCAAAAACCTAATATAAACACAAATTGAAACAAAAAATAAAGCGAAAATAACATCAAAATTCAAACTTTCTCTCCCTAATGTCCAAAATAAAGAAAAAGTATCTCAAACCCAAATTAAAATTAAATTAATGTCATAAGATATAATATTTGTAATAATCAATTATTCAAATAATTGATAAACACATTCAAATACATAGCCAAGTCAAACATGTTATAATACAAACTTAAATTTTCACTTTCAAAACAAGTATATACCCAAACTTTATATATATATATATATATATATTCAAACCAAATTCATAAAAAAAAGGGGGCTTGTGATGGGTAATCAAAACACTAAAACGTATCAACTTAAGGTAAAGTTGCAGGAAAGAATAAAAACTGTGCTACAAAAAAGGCAAATAAAATAATAAATATGTAGAAAAAAGAAGAGAGAGAGAGAGAGTAATATATATATATATATATATTTGTAGGAAGAATGTGGAATGAATTAGAGAGAAGTAATATGAAATTTATAAAAACAAAGATGGGAATAAGGAGATTTAGAAAAGAGATATGAAGAGTTTGAAAAAGAGTAACAGTATGGTGAAGAACTATGGGAGAAGAAGAAGAGTTAAGAAAGGGAGAAAAGGGTTTGGAAGAATGATAGGGAGAAAGAAAAGTCAATAAACCAAAATTAATTACTAAACCTCCCTTCTATATATTGTATATTTGTATGGATATTAATATTTCTTTATATTTTATATTAAAAAAATTAATTGAAATTGAAACTAAATTTAAGGATAACATCTATAATTATTGAATATATTGACAAAGGGACACATATAATCATTTGGAGAAAAAAGAGAATTTTTTCATGGATAATTGAAAAAGGCAATAGAAGGCAAAAAAACTAATGTATATATGTATTTCAGTAAATTATGTGTTTTATACTTCTAATAATGACAAATTTTAAAGTTTAATTTAAATGTGGGTTTTAGTTAATTCAACTGATAAAGTCTCTGATGGTTGAATAAGAGATCAGAGATTCAATCCCCTCCTACACTAAAAATCGATTGATGTCTTAGTTTAATGATAAAGAGCTACTTTCAGTAGCAGACGTCATAGGTTGAAACTATCTATAATAGAAAATAAATAAAATGAAATAGTACACATCAAAATGTCTATTTATTTGGGTGTATTGAAGAAGCTCAAATGTGTATGACGTGTATAAAACGCTGTTTGCTATGTGATGTCATAGGGTTAACATCACTCTAAAAGATAACATATATAATTGATGTATTAAATAATACAATTAATATAAGATTGGGCATTGGAATCAAAGAGATAGAGTCATGTGGAAGCATGCACATAAGGCATTTCTATATAAACAGCCTGGTTGTTCTTTATGGTTTATGTTTTATTTTTTTTATTTTTTTATTTTTTTATTATAAAAACAAGGTTTGTGATATCTTAAAAATGTAATATTATCACCGCGCAACCTTAACATGATAATCATTCTACAAAGACAAGTTCTTGTGAAATTCAAATCTCTAGGTGAGATTATTCTAGAATAGAATTTCTATCTTTAAAAAAAAAAAAAAAAAAAAAAATCTTAAAATTCTTTGGATTCCTTAAATGGTACTAAAAAATTACGACTTTGCTAAGGGATTTACGCCATGAGCTTCAAAGGGCATGGCATTATTTCATCATTGTTGCTATATATAATAAGTACTTTAATAGGGATGGCATTATTTCATCATTGTTGTTTGGTGATGCATGTTGGATGCCACTCTTCTGAAATAGGGACAGGCACTATTCCAATTTGTGGACAGTACTATTCCAAGTTCTTGAACAAGTTCCATGGCTGTTTGGTTACAAGAGAACTATAACCCAAAACCAGTTTTAGATATTCTAATTCTGATCCGCATCTACCCCATACACCAAAACACCCAATTAATGTTTTTGGTATGATGATAAAGAGCAATTATCAAAAGCAAACATATAAAGGGAGAGAAAAAAGAGAGAGAGAATAATGACTATATAACTGAGAAGAAGAAAAGACAGAAGAATAATCCAAACAACCGAGAAAGAAGACCAAGTTCAAAGTGCCAAAAAAAAAAAAAAAACTGATTTTAATAAAGCAATTAACATGATTTTTCATGAGCAGTAAATATAAAAATCATACTTTTTAGAACCTTGGCATAGGGGAAAGGCAAATAAGAAGAAATAGCCCTTATATATAACTATAAACAATTGACCATATATGATAATAATGTAACAATATCCAATTAGTATGAACCAGTTCACTTGTGCCTAATAAGCATACCTCATACTGAGAAGTTAGCTAGCATCTCTCTACCTAATTAACCTCCTAAACATACCAAACAAAGATGTTTTTTTATATCCACAATCCTTTTTCCACTTTGCAATACCTATTAGGAAGGACATGACCTCTATTGGGTCACGTAAAGAGTATAGGGCTTCTGTCTCCTTTGGAGTAGAAGAAACAACTATAGGAAATCCTCTTCCAATGTTCTTAATCATCTACAAACATTGATATACAAATTACATTAGTGTGGCTCTAAAGAGAAGCTTGATTATTCATCAAAATAAACAAAAGAGTTAAATGCATGATTTCAATGGTTTTGGCAACATGCACCAAGCCTATGGAAGAAGAGGGGGTTTGATCAATATTTAATGGGTTTATCTTGCTAGGCTTTAAGAAGAATCACCACATTTTAAAATTGGTAACAATAATAAAGTACCATCAAGTAGATAATCTATACCTTAAAAGCATCCTCATCAGTTTTATCGTCTCCTATATATATAGGAAGGACCTCGGTAGAATTTTCAAAACCAAGAGTATCAAGTAAATATTGCAAAGCAAGACCTTTATCCCAATTTATATTAGGTCGGATTTTCATGACCTATAACAAAAATAACTACATTAACAAAAACAACTAAGTCTTAATTAAAAAATTTTGGAGTCAATTATAAATTTTTTACAGAATAATTAGGATTGGACACATGCATATACTATGATCTATCTTCCAAATAAATAAATAAAAAATCAAAAGAGATGGATTATATGATTGCATGATTGATTTATTCCAAACTTTACTACTACTTAATGGGAAATTATATTTTTAAGAAGGGAGAAATCTTAAAATTATTATAAAGATAACAAAAAAATTTTATACCTCTTTTCCTTCGGATATACGAAAGTCTTTATAGGATTTCATTGCTGATTCCACCTTCTCCTTAAGTACGACAACATTCTGCATTGATTTTGACATGCAATCTTATTATCTACAAACTTGAGAACTACTATATTTTACCATGTTTTTTATGTGTTAACAATATCATTGCTATCATATTGCATTTATTTTTATTTGATCAGATCAAATTATCATTATTGCATTATAATATTTACATCTTCATTCACACATCGAAAGTGTACGGAGAGGCAAAATTTATTGTCTTCAACCATGGCACCTTTTATGCCTCTTGTTATTTCTTGCAACATAACCTTTATCTGCAAGAGAACAAAGCATTATTGAAATTTAAAAAGAAAAAAAGAAAAAGAGAATTTATTTGCATTCTAATACTACTAAGTCCTAGCTAGGAACAAAAGGAGGAGTTTTTGATACTATAATTATGCATTTTCGTATCAGTTTGCTATTTTATCTTTGACAAAGAGGATACAAAGTTTGTAAACAGTACATAATTTCTTACTGTTTGAATTCTAGGCAAGAATTCCTGTGCTGGGCAGAAGTTAACCATGTCATTACCCTACAAGATCAAAAAAATTAATGGAAAACGTTAGGTATATTTTCGTTGCAATTTAAAATTTGATTTAGAGGTTTTGAGCACAACATAAAACATGCAATTTCCATGACAAGCACCAAGTATAGAAAATTAACCACAAACAATTGAGAAATATACCTTTTCATCAATAGTCCTAGTTTGATGCTTATAATTACCATAATAGAAAGAAACTGATGGGGTTGATATATCCATCCCGTGACTTCCGGCGTAATAGATATTATTTAATCTCACAAATTGGAACACCTATAGTAGAGAAAAAAAAAACACTTTGTTAATATCACAAGTGTGCTAATTAATTTGAAAAAAAAAAAAAAAAGTTTGTATTTATAAAGTCTAGCTCATTGTTGCATTAATTGTGTAAGAGCAATTTACCTTATCCCTAGACCTTCCGGAGATAATTGCAGTTGGGAAATGTTTACCAACTTTTTTTTACCGCCGAACGCATCTATCAATCAATAGGCACACAATTATAGTGTTATAAGACAACATTTTTTTGGAGGAATAAATTTTTTTCATTAACAAAACTTGCACTTACCATATTAAAATGATGCTGTTAGTTTGCATCATTTTTATAATGTTGTACTTCCAAACATATCGCACAATTCAGTGGTTGTGTTATATCATATATGGGGGATTGTTGGAGTAAGAAAAGTAGTAATTAAAAAAATAGTATGTTAATAGTTTTGATACAAGTAACTTTTTTTAAAAAATTATCAGGAACGGATGTCATAAGTTAAAACTCTCTCTAAAAAAACATGCTCATTTTTATATGGTATGGCATGTACTTCTATAGCACGATGCTTAACCAACAAAGTAAAAAAAAAAAAACAAAAACAAAAATTCCAATCATAGTAATAGGCATAAACTCCTAATGTTTTGATTTCAGCCAAATGAATTCCAAATAGTGACGACTCTATATGTGAAACAACCAATGCAGCCGCCTAAGGCCCCAAGTAGAAAAAAAGCCCCCAAATTTTAATCAATAGGGTTTTAAAAAAAAATATATATTATAATAGTATTAATTAAGTCAAAATAATAGTCAATAAATAAAATAATATTTTTTTATCAAATAAAAAACAAGAAAAAAAAATGTTACGTTCACATCATTTTTAACAACACTTTCAAAATAAATCCTAAGAGACAGGTTGTTACAAGGTATTATTGATGATAAAAAAAAAATAATTCCAGTAATGAGTTCAAATCAAAACTAGTAACAAATTAACACCTAGGATTTATTATGAATGTAGCACTTCTAAAAAAAAAAAGAGCAATAAAAAAAAATCACAACATTTGAGTTGACAAACTTTTATTAGTTTTTATTTAAGTCTACCACTAATATCACTTTTTTACTTACCACTATCAAATTATCAATTTGCCACATCAACATGTGTTAAAAGTTTTGTCAAATTTTTTTGTCTATAGACTTTCAAAAAAAAAAAATCTACATGGTTCGTGTTAATTAATAGTAATTTTGCATCTAAAACAAGATAATAGAATTTAAGTAATATTTAAATATATAAAAGACTTCAATTTCAGTTTTTGTCTTAGGCCCCAAAATACATTAAGCCGCTCCTGATTCCAAATGATACATGAACTAGTTAAAAAGATTAGACAAGTTAGTTCTTCCTCCATAAAGTTTGTGGGAATTTTTTACTACAAAAATATAATCTTTAATAATGTATGTTGTTGGGCTTTGTGGAGCCTAGTTGTGTTTGATCTGGTTGACAACCCGACTCGACCTGAATAATGTTGCGTAGTTTTTAATGGGAGATTTTCTAAGGTTTAGTCCATGGAGCGAAGGCTTGGGTTGACAGGCCTAAGAAAATTTTTTTGGCCCATTTCATAGCCCATTGTAAATCCTATGCGCAGAATGTAGAAAACGTTGTTTTTGTGATTAGGGTTTGTTGTTGTCAATTTTTAGGAAAAAAAAAAAAAAACTGTAGCCAGACTTTGTATTTTTCCGTAATAATAATAAAATCCCTATAACTCCGTGGACGTAGGCAAATTACCGAACCACATAAATATTGTCTTGTGCATATGATTATATTTTCTTTAGCGTGTGTTTTTCTCTATATTTTGTTTCTCACGGGTTAGGAATTTCATGGTATTTCCCTACATATGTATGGTCACAATTAATGCATGTTGTAACTTTTTTTAGATAAAGTACTTACCGCATTAGACATGAAAGCTCGATCAGGGTGGTTTACAATTGGTGAGAGGGTTCCATCGTAATCCAAAAATACAACCATTTGTTTCTCACGAGCCACTCTCTTTATTTCATCAAAGGAGCTCAAAGCAGAAGGATGATTTTTCTATAGCAGCCAAACAAAACACTTGTTAGTAATTTACTACAACAAGAAAGCTTTAATATGCTTTTGGGTTGGATTTGGTGTGTGTTGATTTGTTTATTTTTTGAAAGAAGATAAGAATATAGTTGAACCTAAAAAAATAGAGCTTTTAAGAAATGGTACATAATGCAATATATGTTTTTTTTTTCTTAAAAAAAATATTAATGAACACAATAATGTACCCAATCAAAAGAGAAAGATACATAAAGTAAAAAATTATGTATAAAATATAGTTTGTAATGAGTTGAAAACTTGAAAACTCTTTTAATCAAAGATTCATAGCGAAATGGTGTAACATAAGGCATGACATGATAAACTATCGCCATCTCTAGTGGTTGGATCATTAAATATAGTGTGTGCTTACCAGCCATACATCATAAGAACCATTAATTGTATCTCCATTGTCGTCAAATCTTTCTTTTGGGTTGAATTCCACGTTTAAGGGACCTGAAGGCGGTTGTAGATGTACCATAGTTAAATAAAATTGAGTTAGTTAATTTTTCAACACTAATTAAACAAAAATGAAAAAAGAAAGGAAATAAATCAAGCTCAAAGCAAGAAACTAAGACTAGACTCATAGTTGATACAAGAATAATTGGTAGAATGGTACAAGAAAATGTGTTCATTCACATATATTTGGTTGAGACAATATCAACCATGCATAATTCACTCTTTTAATATATTTTTTTCTTTTGAAAATGGATGACTTTAATTGACTAAAAAAGTTGGGTTAAAAACGTAAGGGATAAAAGTGGATCGACTAATTCAACTAACCACCCAAAGATGTTAAGAAAAAGGAAAAAAAAAAAAAAAAAAAAACAACGTGTATTTCATATTTTCACTTAATATTGCTTTGTGTGGCCTTTTTTAAAAATTTTTTTTTAATTAAAATTGGAAGAAAAAAATATTTAATGGAGTCCTGCAAAAAAAAAAAAAAAGGTGAAGCTTTGCACCATTAATAGACAATCTTTAAGACCCCTATAGCAATAATTCTTACCAAAAGAATTGATAAACTTACCATAATAATAATAATAATAATAATAAAGGATACTAGAATATTTTCTTTTAAAAAAATAGAACTATGTATTTTGGATAATTTAATAATATATCTAAGTATTTTTTTTATATATATAATTCAATAGTTGGGAGATGTGGAATTTAAATCATAGATTTTCCTATTAGAACTGTCAAAAGATACTAAATAGTTGAATTACAAAATTCTTGGCAAATCATATTTAATTACTTGTTAGAGATTATAGTACCATATTTTTTTGTCATCCAAAAGCTTTTCTCTTATAATATAAAGCTAAAGTTATCAAGACAAATACCTTAGATTTTTTTTTTTTCGATTAAATTAAGTTTCAATAAAAAAAAAAGATAAAAGAAAAGATAAAACGGGCTAGGGAGACCGGAGACCTTGTCATCCGCCAATTACTATGCATAAATTTAGAAGGGTATCATGATCCTTTTTCTCCAATTGAGTGGGTTCCAATTAAAATTCTGAAGTGTTTTTTTTTTTTTTTAAGAATCAAAATTCTAAAGTTTTTTGATGAATATCGATGCAAGATTTCTGTTTGTTTAATACGATGACTATCTCACCCCTATCTTACTTGTTTCTCTATTCATTGTCACCCTAGATTCAAGTCAAAAGCAAGGCTATGATGGTCTTTATAATCAACCTTTCACTCCGCTATATTAAAATCCAAGATCGAGCTTCAGTAAAATTTAAAAGGGTAATTACATTCCATCAATATACCCTAAGTTTTGGGGGCTAAAGCCAATCAAGTTTAAGAATTTTCAAAACTAATCAATTTGATCCCTAAAGCTAACTTAGTTTCTGAGATGGTTGAGAAAAATGATTAACAAGTTTAACAATATTTAGGAATTAAGTTGGTTTTATGGAATAAATCTAGTTTTAAAAAGTTTTGGATCTAATTGGCATTAACCCAAATCTCAGGGTATGTTAATGAAATTTATCTAATTTAAAAAAAAAAATTAAAAAAACCTTGATTACTTGAATATTATCCATTTTTTACTATAGGATGCTATAAAGTACAAACTCTCAATGACACATGTTATTATCTATTGTTGTCACATGATGTAAGGTCAATGAGTCTATACCTAGGAGTTTAGGACCCACTTTTTTTATTATTAAAAAAAACTCTAAATGACGCACAACTAGATTCCTTCTTTCTTCTAAAAAAAATAATTAAAAAAAAAAAAAAACTAGATTCCTTCTTAATATAGGAGACCAAACCAACACACATCAACAAAACCCAAGTACAAACATAAAACATACATTCAAATTCAAACACAGTTTACAGAATACAAAAGCATATTGAAATTAGGCTATTCATTGTAATATTGAATAGACCCCACGTACCAAATTGAATTATTATTTCAATTGTAAGTTGGAGGACAAATTTTTCTTTGTAATTATATATAGGACCAAAACTTAATCTGTTTTCCTTTCAAAATCAAAACTTTGTAACATAGTACATAGCATTGGCAGCTATAAATAAACAATGAAGTAAAAAGAATTAGAAGGGAGAGTGAAGAGAAGAGAGTAAGTACCTAATTAGCTTGGGTTGATTTGAGAAAACCTTCGTAGAGAGAAAAATTTCGTAGAAATTAAACTTTGTAAGAAAGAGAATTTAGTGAGAAAGAGAGGAACTAGAAGGGAGGGGTGGTATGGTATTTATATATTTATGAGGAGAGAATCAAGATTACAATCTCGTCGGATTCTCACCTTTTAAAACTTTTCTTTCAACATTTGTGAACTGTAAATCTGTAAATGTATGAAACTTTAAAAAAAAAAAAAAAAAAAAAAAAAAAAAAAAAAACACACACACAAATTAAAACTTACCTAATTTGCTTAATGTCCAACTAGGATTCGGAATATGGTAAAAGCACAGGTATGGTATTAAAATGATGGTAATGATTCCAATTTTATGTGTGCTATAGTGCATTAATTACGTACTCTCACTCCAATCGGACAATATTATTATTATTATTATTATTTTGGGAGAAAACTCATTGGTTAAGTAAAATAGTAAGGAATATGGTAAAATTCACTTTTATTTATATAATAAAGTAAGTCTGAAATTATGAAATTTTCATGAGAAACAAACACACAAACTCAGGAGAGAGAGAGAGAGAGATTGATTCTAATACAAATATGCTCAATTTTTTTTTTTTTTGAAAACAAAGAATTCATTCATTCATTCATTACTATGTAAATAATTTTGGTACAAAGCGTCCATAGCAGGTGGTGGAGAATCTTCTAACCAATACATTTCATCAATGATATTCCTAACATGTCGAGCTAAAGAATGTGCTACCATATCCCCTCCCCCTCCTTTTTAATGAAGCTGATTGAAGCAAATTGCTGCCCACGGATATGGTTATGAATATCCTCAAAGTTGTGTCCTAGCAAAGAGTTGTTATCTGCAAAGCAAGAGATTTCCTTCATCACATTTGTATTGTCTCCTTCGATCACCAACTTTGAGAAGCCAGCTCAATTTAAAAGCCATGGTGAAATTATAAAATTAGTAATGAGATTTTTTTTTTTTTTAAAGAAAAGAAAAAGGTAATGGGAATTAAAATACGTATGGCAAAACCCCTATCACTTAGTTTTCAACTTTTTAAAAATATATTAGTTGACCACCGCACACTCTTAATGTGGTGGTCACTCCACAAATATAAGTGCTTGTGAGGTATGAGGTGTGGGGTGTAAGGGGGGAGGGGGGCCAAGGGCTAGGGTTCAAGTCTCCATGATGGAACTTCACACACTTATATACTTAAATTAGATTAGAGTAGAATTTCTATCTTGTATCAAAAAGAGAAATATATTAGTTGATGAGTAAATAGTTGCATTCTAGCTTGTTTCTTTAGTAGTACAAGGGTTTCTTTAGTACCTTCTGTGGTTATTATACACTTATACCTATCATTTTACTTGGATCATTAACAAGCGGAAATATGGGCCTCTCATAAAATCATTGTTTTCAAGTTCAATAAATTTTTTGAGTTTTTGTTGATATGAATTTGTCCATTAAATTAATAAGTACTTAATGAAGCTTGAGAACAAATAAAAAATCAACCATTAAAGGTATAAAAAATTATTAAGTACTTTTAAAGTATAGTAATACGATATTCATTCCTCTCATGTGAATAGTAGATTCCATTGTGAATTTTATTAGTAAAACCAGCAATTCATGTGAGAGAAATGAATATCATGTAACAACATTGTTGAACTTCGAAAATACTAAAGAGTTAAAGGTTTCCATAATACATTGAATTGTTGTAATAATAATAATTAAAAAAAAAAAAAAACCTATACTGAATAATATCAGTGTCACCTTTTAAAACCCCCTCCCTTTGCTAAAACAAGTAACATATGTAAGTTTATAGGTTTGGCTTACCTTCAGTACTTTTTTAATTGGATATATCCTTTTGTTTTAAATATATAATAGCAAGTGGTAGTAGGTTTTAATTTCCACATTTATTTAGTGAGTGAGTGATGTGTCGGTCTCTTATTAAAACAAAATGAGATTCATTTTTAAAAAGTATTAGAGGTAAGTCAATCCCTAAGTTTATAACAATGTTTCATTGCTTGAAACATGAACACATAAATCAAGATTAATTTTGTTAATCCAGTGGGATCCGATTATACTAAACATATATCTTACTAACAATGGAAGATGATTTTCTCACGAATTCTTAATTTATTTAACATTGAAAGATAAATTCTACTAAATTTAATACAGAGTTGACCATAGATAATCTTTAAAATTTAAGGCAAGTAAACAATGTCAAGTTCCATTTTGCGTGAATTTGTTTATTATTGTTCATGTTTGACTGCCCTGAGCCCTCCTTCCTCGTTCTGTCTGATAATATGCCTTCAGTTCCACGAATAGAACAAAATCTCACAAGAAGTTAAAATGTAAGTCAAAATAAGATAAAAATTAAAATAAGATTCACTTGGACCCATCACAATTCAAAACAAACTTGTTATAAAAATGCCTTCAGATTTTGTTGTGCCCATAAATTTTTTGTTTCTTAAATGGTAAATTGAGGTGGGTACAACTGTGATTTGTTAGGCAAATCAAGTAGTGTTGTAAATTTTTGTTTTTTCCATTCCTGGATGTTTTGTATTCAATTACATATTACCATGAGAATCTAATTTCGTGTACCCCTAGTATTCTCTCATAGAGTTACCTTTCAATAATGGTATGGAGTAATTAATAATTAGTGCTTCAAGAGTAAAATGATGTGATATATTACTATAGCAATGTGATATATCTTCTTCTTACATAATAGTAAGTCCTACTAATTAAATTTAGGGTGAGATTTATTATTCATGTTAGGGGAGAGAATAACATCCTGTTATGCTATGAGAATTTCTAATAATTTTCAATTGGTATGAAGGTTATAAGAAAATTTGAGCAAAATGGGTAAATGCCCTTAATTTTAAATCTATATAACAAAACACCCCTCTTTCCAAAGTATTTAACAAAATGCCCCTGTTTTTAAAATTCTATTTTAACAAAATCAAGTTATACATAAAGCCCAATATTAACAATGTTAAATTCTATGCATATTTTGCTACCTAAAATTTTTTGAAAATTTAAGTGGAACTCAACATTGCGAATGTCGAGTTCTACTTAAAAATATACATCGAACTTGATTTTGAGGATACTGAGTTTTACACAGAACTCGATTTTGTTAAAATTGAATTCTAAAATAGTGGTATTTTGCTAAATACTTTGGAAAGAGGGGTATTTTGCTACATAGTTTTAAATTAAGGGTATTTACTCATTTTGCCAAGAAAATTCAAATTTCTTTTAAGTTTGACATTGTTTTGCCCAATAGTTTTATAGTTCAACTAACATATTTTGGTATTTCCAGTGAAGATGTCGAGGATTTAAAACCCGCACCCAAACTATCAAGTTATTAAGAAAAAAGAGAGAAGGTTTTACTCTGTTCTACAGGACCATATTATGATGCTGCATTCACTTTTTTCCTTATATTTGACATTAAAAATAAAAGATAATTAGATTGTATCTATCAAAAAGAGAAAATTGTTATCTCCATAAATGTTAAAAAAAATGACATCTCCATTTATAGACCTTTTATATGCTAGACGTAGGATTCGGCTTATTCTCACAAATTATATAATCTTAAAATCAAAAAAAAAAAATCCAACTTACACAATCCAAGTTGGCCTAAAAAGTAATTTTATTTAGACTACTAGTACAAGACAAAACGTAGGTACAATACTTAGGTATTGTTTTACAAGCTCCTCTCTTTAAATTCAGTCATGTAATTTTTTTTTATGGGATGAAACTTGAAAGTGTATTTTAGTTTAGTACTGTCACATGACTGAATTTTAAGAAGAGAATTTAAGGAACGACACTTAAATATTGTACTTAAGTTTTGCCCTTAGCACAATATATTAAAACTATAGACGATACAAGTATGCATATCAATGGACTTGATTTTGACAATCCTGCTACTCAAGAAAGTTGATTTAAGGGTTTTCCTTTACTTAACAGAAAAAAAAAAAAATATATATATATATATATATATATAATGGGTTTTGATTCGAAGGAAGAATTTAATTCTTAAGTGGTTCATACAAACACAACATTTGTTCAACTTCAAAAGGCCTCATCTTAGCATGGTGGTTCATATACCGTACATGTTGTAATCTCTTGTTTTAACAATTTAACTTCTAATATATAAATATTGAACAAAGAAAACATTTGTTCATAACTTGATCAATTACAACAGATATCTTAATAAACACAAACTCTTTGCATATCATCATTGATTACTACACTAATCAACACATTAAATGCGTAAATGCTTGCTGGAAACATGCACCGTCTCCATCCTCTTAGGGAAGAGCAAGTACAAGAGTTTAGTGTTTATGGTGAAACCCGAAGTAATCTTTTAAGAAGGCAACAATTGTTTTGGTTTCTCCAAATACCAAAATCTCCTTGTTTATATCTCAACAAACCATTTAGCAACCAGAATTAGATAATACAACCATATCCACCACTTCGGAATTTGCTGCAAGAGTAGTACTACATGATCAATTAAACTATATATTCATAAATTTTTTCGTAGTTCACACATGCTCAGTGGCCAAAATAGAGTCAAGTATATTGGGTGAGTACAATTATTTAAGGATTGACTATAACATGTTATTCGGCATTTCGCCTTATCATAATTTCTTTATGATAAAATTTAGGGCTAATTATAACTTACTTATCTGTAGTTTGGCCGAAATTTAAATAGTCTTCTTTATATCTCTCTCAATCATGCTGGATGTTCTTTTGGATTATTAATATTATTAGATGGTTTAAATATTACTAATGGTAATAATAATTGCTAGACATAATCATTGAATATTCAACAAACATTTATATATTAATAATACTCAATATATGTCAGGCTTTGGAACTTAATATAGTGGCTCTAATGTTTGAATGTGATTTAATAGTATTTTAGAATTTTAACAATAAGTAATGTTAAGTTGTCTTTTTTAAGCAAAATAAATAAATAAATAGATAGGTTGCAAAGCTGGTTGGATTCATTAAATATATGTGGAAAAATTTGAGATTAAATTGGTAAAATCTTATAGAAATTGGAACGAGATTGAGATCTATATTTTTTTAATAAATTCGGATTTAAGTGCGCCACCATTGGCAAGTGTGGTGCAGTGGTAGGAAGCCCTCAAAACCCATTACTTTAAACCAAGTGCCAAGAAGTCTTCAAGTACTACTACTGACTCATACTTAATATGCAGAAATTATAGTAGTGAGGTTGAGTGGTGGCACACCCTGCTTTGCACTGGTGGTACCCACAGACTTATCAAAAAATCCAAGTGACAGTGTATCATGGAACGTGGGGCAATGATTACAAACATGAGTATCCCTTCTCTTTTCTCCAACAAAAAAAAAAATTAAGTGCATCGAAATGGACCGAAAAGGACCAAAGTAGACCGAATAGGACCAAAATAAATTGAATAAGACTAAACGGACCGGAGTGGACTAAATTAGACCGGAAAAAAACCTAAATGGACTAAATTAGACAAAAGAGGATCAAATGGACCGAAGTGAACCAAATTGGACTGAATAGGCCGAAGTGGACCGAAGAGAACGGAATTAGACATAAGAGGACCGAAATGGACCAAATTTGATAGAATCAGACCAAAGAGAACCAAAAAAGACAAAAGAGGACCGAAGTGGACCACAATGGACCGAAGTGCACCAAATGGACCAAAGAGTGCTACTTTGCTAGCTCGACCCCTATCAACTATGACATTCTTATAAAAGGGAGGAAAACCATATTGCAGATGTCTTGACTAAAGACGGTTGTGGTTTAGATTTCCCTTTTACTGTTTAATATTCCACCTAATTTTGTTGTTGATGTGAGGGGTGTTACCTACCCCCAGACTATTTGTACATGATGTTTAACCCACTCTCTCTTGTCTAATACAAAGTATCCATGGGAAAATGATTTTATTTTATTTCTCTCCAACATTCTACTCTCTTTTTGTCAGTGACATGAAGAAATATGCATGGAGAATGGAGGTACCTGACCTTATTGAACAGCACAAGCCTTCTTGGTTAAGTTAAATCGTATGTTTTCTATACATATGTGTGTATGTACAGGGTGTAGGTATGTATACATGCAAATGGTTTTTTCTACTAGAGGATCATCAAATGAGGACAATCATGCAGCTTTGTTACTTTATGCCAATATGCCTGCTAACTTTGGTAGCATTTGCAATCCTATTGCCCATCAACCAGCTGGAAGATGGTTTCCCATTAAAATGTGGTATGTATTCGATATACAACTCTATTGACATTTGTTATGATGTTTCATCTAGATCAAATTGTTTTATGTAGGATGGAAAAACAATTCATTAGAGGGATCTGGGCTTGTTCTTGTTTTAAGCATCTCATTTCCTGTTTTTATTTGAAAATTTTCTAATAATGTTTGCAATTAGTTTTAGTGATTCCTAAATAATTATTATTGGAACAACCTAGATTTTGAACTAAAATCCATTTGGAAAGTGATACGTCTCTAAATTGTTTTGAATAAAACCTAACATATGCTTTATTTAAATGAAATCCAACTTAACGTCTTCAAAATCCATTGCAACCTTTCTCTCCAAGCATTGTCTTTATTTAAATCCAATTATCATATTTTCACTCACTCTTCTACCTCGGCCAAAGTCTACTTGGAATCAGGACCAGATTGGTGTGAACCAGTCCCTAGATATGGTGCCCTTTAAGAAAACAATAGAATTATAGATACAACTAAAATTCTTACAATTTCACATAAATTAACCTACCACCTCACATATTGGCCAGCACAATTTGTAATTTTACTAGCTCATATGTAATGTGATAGACTAATTTGAAAATGTTTTTGAATTTTGTTGTGTCTTAGAAAGACTATTAAGAAAATGATTTTGATATCCTATAGTACTGGGTTGGATATCCAATTCCAATTCCAATTCCATGCCACATTTCCAAGGTTTCTGTCCTAACATTCCTTAATATACTGGGCCCAATCCAACCTACAATAAGACCAAGTAAACTTAAATTTGGTCCACCAAGACCCAAATTTAAAAGTCCACATTCCACAATCATTCAAAACAATATCTAACAGCTTGTATTGCTTAGGCTCTAATTTGTGAAACAGGCCTAACGCCCATTTTTCAACATTCAATAGCAACTCTTTACAATCTCCAACAATAACTATTCTTGATTAATTGGCTCACAAAATGCCTAAAATGATCCCCCACAGTCTAAAGCCTCTGTTGAAAATGAGGTGAAGCATATGTGGCCATCAATTTCAGACAAAGTTTAATGATTTTTCATTATTAGTGAGGGTATTGGGTTCATGTATGTCTTTTTTTCAGAGTCCCATATTTATGGACAAAGGAAAAGAAAAAGAACTATAATCCAAAATTAAAAAGTTCATGTCTTTTTTTGGGGTCCCATGACGAAGGACAAAGAAAAAGAAAAAGAAAAAGAACTATAATCCAAATTTAAAAGTTCATGTCTTTTTCTCAGGGTCCTATCATGAAGGACTAAGAAAAAGAACTATAATCCAAAATTATATGTCTACTTTTCAGGTCCCAAGACGAAGACCAAAAAAAAAACTATAGTCCAAAGTTAAAAAGTTAATGACTTTGTAGTACTGGTAAAGTGGGGGAAATCATTTTACTTGAAGAGAGGAAAGAGAATGTAAACTGGGACAGGAGCGTGCCACGCGCGGACTTCATTGACCAGCTAGGCTCTCACGTTTTTGATATGGATGCTTTGCTTACTGAAAGAGCTACTGCATATAGGACTACCTTTTAAAATATTTTTGAGTACTACTTATAATGAAATAAAATAAATATCCATTACTTCAAAATAAACACAAATTTGATCTAATTTTGGAGTCAGAATGAATATGAGATAACCATTTGAGAAAAATATTCAACAAATTAATAATAAAAAAACTTGGTTTGGATTATAGGCAAAGAGCCAGAAATATTATAAAAACTTTTCTTGATTATTTAATCTACAAATATCAAAGTAATAGCAAATACACCAATCAACAATTATTTTAGAAAAAGTAATGTTTCACAACAAATCTTAGGTAACAAATTATTGATGAATAAAAAAGTAATATAACCTAATTTAAAACTAATAGTAGCTTGTCACTTAGAATTTTGTTATAAAATTATTATGAAAATATTATAGACTTAGCATTACTCTTTTAGAAACCTATCATTTCAATCAAGTTGACAAAACCAACAACTCATTGGACAATATTTATGTCTCATAGTAAATAATTAAATATTTTACTTTTTATTTTTGTTAGGGGCCAGACTCTTGAAGCATCTAATTTTGATTACAAAAAAAACACATACAATTTATTAAAGGACAAAATTTTGCTACAAGATTGTAGCGTAAGGCTATAACTTCATTCAATATATTTTTATTGGATGTGAATTTTAATAAATTCACAATTGAATTACGTTTTCTTCTTATATCTTCTATATTTGCTAAATTTCCAATCAATAACTATGTCATTAATCAATTGTTTAAATTGTAATTTTTTGTAATCCAAAATTAAGCATAAAAAATAAGTTTAGCATAAAGAATATGCAATCTAACAATTGTTATATCCTTAGACTATAACCAAATTTGCAATCAAATTTTTTCATTTGTTAAATATTATTCAAGCTAGCCCGCTAGCTAATATATGTCTACGTCCATGATTGAATATTCGTTATTATATGCATGCTATTATTGCCATAGTCTACATAGTTGGCAACACAATTCTTTGTGCCGAGTTGTTGATTTAAAATCACTTTTTTTTTTCAAAATAAAATAAAATAAATTAAATTAAATTAAATCACATGTAAGTTTGCAGTGTTTGAACATCTAACTTTGAAGTTTTGAGTTTTTCATTTGGTACTTAGTAGATATTATCTTAGATAATTAATTTGTGTCGAATTTATTCTTTTTGACAATCATTCTTTAACATATATTATAATTTTCGGTGATTATAATATTTAATGATTTTTACAGACAAAAATTTAATGATTTTTCATTCTTAGTAAGTGCCAGATTGGGTTCATATGTCTTTTTCTCGAGGGTCCCATGATGAAGGACAATGAAAAAGAAAAAGAAATATAATCCAAAATTAAAAAGTTCATGTCTTTTTATCTGGTCCCATGATGAAGGACAAAGAAAAAGAAAAAAAAAAAACTATAATTCAAAATTAAAAAGTTCATGTCTTTTTTTCAGGTCCCATCATGAAGGACAAAGAGAAAAGAAAAAAAACTACTATCCAAATTTTAGGGTCCCATGAATGATGAAGGACAAAGAAAGAGAAAAAAGAACTGTAGTCCAAAATTAAAAAGTTAATGATTTTTTTTATCATAAAAAAAATAATGAAATAAAGTAAATATCTATAAGTACAAAATAAACACAAATTTGATTTTTTTTTTTTTTTTTCTAAATGAAAAAATTGGGGTCTCAGTGTGGACTCATTGACCCTACGCCATATGACAACAATGAGTAATACTACGTGTACCACACGGCCTTACTCGAGCTATCACTCGAATTGCTTTTCTTTGAGTGTTAGGATAAAAACTCCTACCATCAAGTCATACTCCCGTATAATAAACAAAATTTTTATCTAATTTTGGAGTTAGAATGAATATGAGATAACCATATGAGAAAAATGGTTACATGTTACTTATGTTTCCTTTTAAAAAAAAAATACGGCTAGACTTTTTTTTCTTTCTTTCTTTTTTTGATTCTTTTTAGTTGCTAAATTTTTTTAAAAGAAGGCTAAAAATGCTTTTCAGATTTTATATATATATATATATATATATTAAATTGATAGCATTTTTTTCTTATATAATAATAATGAAAATGAATTATTTATATACTATTAAAAAAGTTGTTTAATATAATAGAGACATAATTGTAAATTTATACAAATTTCGTTTTTCATTTTCTCATTTTTCTTCTCAACAAATGAATTTTCCATCTCTCCACTTTTACATCCTCTCAACTAAACACAAATGAAAGAAAACTAAATATTTTTTATCCTCCCACTTTTTCACTCTTCTAATTAAGTGAACCCTAAATGCTTAGGCTCTAATTTGTGAAACAGACCTAACATGCATTTTTCCACAATCGATAGCAATAGTTTAAAATCTCCCACTAGAACCACTATTGATTAATTCGGCCCACAAAATGCCTAAAATGATCCCCTGCAGTCTAAGCCTATTTTGAAAATGAGGTGAAGCATATGTGACCATCAATTTTGGACAAATGTTTAATGATTTTTCACTATTAGTAAGTGTAAGATTGGGTTCAAATGTCTTTTTTTTTTGTTATCAAAAAAATTCAAAATCAAATTTTTTTTTTTTAAAACTGTTTTTTTTTCTCAGGGTCCCATCATGAAGGACAAGGAAAAAGAAAAAAAATACAATCCAAAAAAAAAAAAAGCTTATGACTTTGTAGTAATAAGTGGGGGAATTTCATTTTACTTGTCTTACAGTTGGAGAGGAGATCAGTGTGAACTGTGATTTGATCGAGTCTACCCATGTGGACTTTGAGTGCTACTTATTCCATTATAATGTATATATTCAAGGCTTCAAAATGAATACAAATTTGACCAATTGTGCGTGGAATGAATGAGATATAACAATTTAGAAAATATTCTACAAATTAATAATGAACTTGGTTTGGATGATTGAATATTCATTATCGTTGGTGAGTAAGGTTAGGGATACCACTTTTTTCATATTATTACCGGTGATTTTACACTTTTTTTTATAACATGAAGTAGAATCCTATGATTCTCGATTCAATATACAATCCGATCCATATGACCATTTCACCAATCCTTTATAGGACTTTGAACTCAATAACCATAGCATGAATTGATAATATACTACATAGACTTCATTAATCATAATTTGCCCATAAGCTTAAGATAGTGAATGAACGTGGCACTACAATTATGGTATTTTTTGCCGTTTCTACTAAATTTTTTTTTTTTTTTGGATAGGGCCGTTACTACTAATTAATTGGTGTTGGTTTTGCTATAATTTAAGGCAAGTGTATAACCCGGACATATGGAAAAAGTAGTTTCCATTTTCCTAGGTCCCTGTACAAACGTTCCCTAATGTTCTGGGCCCAATCCAACCTATTGACGCCAATTTTCCCACAATTGATAGCAATTGTTTAAAATCTCCCACCAGAACTACTATTGATTAATTAGGCTCACAAAATGCCTAAAATTATCCTACACAGTCTAAGCCTATTTTGAAAATGAGGTGAAGCATATGTGGCCTTCAATTTCAAACAAGAATTTAATGATTTTTCATAGGGTCCCATCACAAAGGACAAAGAAAAAGAAAAAAGAACTATAGTCTAAAATAAATAAAGTTTGTGACTTTGTAGTATGTGGGGAAATTTCATTTTACTTGTCGGTGGTTAGAGAGAAGAAATCAGTGTGAATTGCGATCTGATCAAGTCTGGTGTGGTCTTCATCAGCCAAAGTTGGCCTCAAGTTTTTTAGATAGTGATGATGTGGTCTTCATCTAAATGTAGGACTAACTTTCAAAAAATTTGAGTGCTACCTAGTCCATTATAAAGTATATATACAAGACTTCAAAATGAATACAAATTTGACCCATTTGTATTTAGAATGAGTGAGAGATAACCATTTAGGAAATATTCATTCTTATATGCTTGTGTTAACTTATTACCATGGTGTACATGGTTAGAAACATTGTTCTTTGCGCTATATTGTTAATTTAGAACGTTAAGTATGTTTTGGGTGTTGGAAAATGTAATTTTGAAATTTGGAGTTTCAAGTTTGTCTATGTATTGTATCTCAAAAAAAAAAAAAAAAATTGTCTAACGTAGCAGTTATTACCTTTTATAATTAATTTTTATCAAATTTTTTTCTTTAACATATCTTGATAATTAGATATAGCCGCTAGCGATTTTCGACCCTCAATTCAACCTTACAATCCGATCCACGTGATTCTCTCTCTCTTCCTATGTAAGATTTTGATTTTGATAATGGTGGTGTGAACTGATGGTGGACTAAACCAAAGTTTGGCCCTTAGATTTAAAATAGTCGATTGCAGTAAATGAAGATGGGCTACCTTTGAAAATTTGTGCAGGAATACAATTATGTTGCCTTGGCTTTCTCCAACTATTGGTGTTGATTTTGCTTTTTAGTCCAGTTAGAGATACTTCACAACATGTTTAAACCGTTATAGCTACATCATTTTTATAAGCTTCATCGTTTAATATCATTTTTATTATTTACTAATTGCAACAATTGATATTAATAGTTTGAAAAAATATTGTAAGCCTAGACTAAGTTTTGGAAGATTATGTGAATTAGCACCTCCACATACACAAAATATTTGAGTGTCTAAGGGGAAAACAATTTGACCTGCAATGTTGCAGCATATTGTAATTATTTTTGTAAAAAAAAAAAAAAAGCAAATGATTAGGTTATTTATTTATTTTATCATCTTAATAAATAAATAAATAAAGAACCCACTTTTTCTAGGTGCACTATATTTTTGTTAACTTACAATAAATAATCAAATAAAAGTTTCAGAAAAAAATTATTAAAATGCACATGAAACCTTTTAAACTTCTTCCAAGTGACAATTAATGCTTATTACATTGCAATATCAAGAAAGTTACTGTGTAAAACCTTGAAAGAAGTCATTGAACTTTCTAAGAACCAAACCGGTCATTACGGTTAAACATTTCACGTTTAAGCTTTCCAAGCAAAATGGTAGACAATAAGTTTATAATCACAAAAATTTTCACAAAAAATATTTTAAAATGTTGAAATAACCGGTTGTCAATATAAATAATAAAATAATATCAATAATAATCCGAAAAACAATAATAATGGAATATGTATAATATTGTTTAAACACTGAAAACTGTTATTCAAAATACACTACCAAACAGCCCTTAATCTCTCCTCTTTAGTTTCTTCTTTGAAAAAGTGCAATAAAATCCATAAAATTTTGCATAAAAAATAGGTTTATTGACTGAATGGTAAATAACATCTAATTTGAGTAAAATTTTATGTGTATTAAAAACATAAAAAAAAACATATAATTCAATAGTTAAAATTTAAAATTTACATTAAATAGAAAGATATACATAGAATTATGTTGCGTCTGACATTGGCTTAAAAAGTCAGTTCTTTTTTAGTATTTAGCTTATTTTTGTTACTATTTAACTTATTTTTACTACTATTCATAAATTTTATTATACTTTTTAGTACTATTTGTAGGCCTTACTATACTATTTCAAATATTTTTTTAATTTTATCTACAATATTTTTAATAAAAAAATTTTAATTTCAATTAAATAAACTATTGCAGAAGACTTTGTCTAAAGAGAAGAAACCTCTTCATCTTGGTCCACACTCCACTGGTACTAGAACTTTAAAAAGTTCATTACTTAGTAAATAAGTGGAGATATTCACCTTGGGCATTGTAAATATGTGGAGAAATTCACCTTGTAAATGGATCAGTGTGAACTGATGCCGTATTGTCTAGATTTTGGGTTGGTTTAGAAATAACTTAATTAATTAATTGAAATAGAAAACTTTTTGTTAAAATTGTTAACAAAAAATAAATTAACTAAATAATATCCATAAATAATGAGAAATATTATATACATAATATTTTTATAACAAATTTGTGGTGGGTTTTCGCTGCGGTTTGTGCTGTGGGTTTTTTTTTTTTTTTAAATTTTGGTGGTTGGGGGTTGAGGTTGTGGTTGGTGGTGGGTGGCTGTGGCTGTGGCTGTGGCTGTGGTTGTGGTTGTGGCCGTGGTTAGAGGTGATGAGCTTGAAAAGCTTAGGCCATGGAGGTTTTGAGAGCAAATGTCACAGAGAGCGAGAAGCTTCTCGATTTGTACCGTGGGTTTTTTTTTTTTTTTTTTGGTGGTTGGGGGTTGAGGTTGTGGTTGGTGGTGGTGGCTGTGACTGTGGCTGTGGCCGTGGTTTATTAGTGATGAGCTTGAAAAGCCCAGGCCATGGAGGTTTTGAGAGCAAATATCAGAGGGAGGGAGAAGCTTCTAGATCGGGTTGAGAAAGATGGAGAGACAGTGGGAGAGAGAGACAGAGGGAGAGTGAGAAATAATTTAAAAAATTAATAAAAAATAATAAAGAAATAATATTTAAATGAAGTGTTAAAAAAATAAAAGTTTTGATGTAAGGGATATTGTAAAGTGGTGTTATATATATATATATATATATATATATATATATATATATATTGATATATATATTGATGGAGTGTGTTATATGTTATAAAGATAGGTTTTGAGATGATAAATGCTAAGGGGGTGTTTGGTGGTTGTTTTCAAACAACCATTTTCAATTTTTAAACAATATTTCGCACATTTTCACATATATTTTCACCTACACGTATTTTCACAAATGTTTTCAAATAACAATTTTCAGTTTTTAAACACATATACTAAACGGGCTCTAAATGTTTTAGGGAGTGTTTAGTACATGCACTTAAAACATGTGTTTTATTGTTTGAAAATATGTGTAAAAATATGTATGAGTAAAAAAAGATATAAAAAAACGTGTAATGTTTTTTTAAAAACTTAAAACATGTATTTGAGTTTTCGTAACAAACGGGGTCTTAGCAGTCTTGATGATAAGAATGCTCTAACAATTTGTCTTGGGGATCTCAAAAGCCTGAGGGCCTACTCTGGTCAATGAAGTCCACGCGGTGCCTTATCAGTCCACAACTCACACTCACACTGATCTTTTCTTCAACCCACCGACAAGTAAAATGAATTCAACACTTATATTGATGCATGGGACCCTAACTAAAAGACATTACAAGTTTAGAACCCAGTAATGGAAATATCATTAATTTCTTATTGGTAAGAAAAACTTGGGAGATCTTGTTATTGTTCACAGTTGGGATTTTAAAATTTTCCTCCAATTATATTATTCCATCATTAATGGGAAATTTTCTCTTTTTCTTTCCCTAATAAATCAGTGATCCTCATTTGAAAAAGTCATCACCTCTTAGTAATGTTTACAGAGATAATAAGCCTAGTTCACGTATTCGAAAATGCAAAACATGCAAATTGTAAATTGAAGATTTGATCACTTACTCGTGAATTATAAGTTATAATAAAGAATATCTTTGATTTGACACCACCTCCATGTATCTGACCCATTTCTACTCTAATTTATTTTAGGTTCAGAGAGGTGGATGAGATGAGTTAAGGAGGTGGTATTGGAGTTGTAATGGCTCTAGAGAAAATCAGAAGAAGAGGTGGGTGAGATAGTAAAAGAGGTGGCTAGAGTTGTAATGGCTCTAGAGAAAAATCAGAGTGAGAGGTGGGTGTCTGTACTTAAGAGAACTTGTGAAGTTGGAGGTAAACTGTAAACCCAAAGAAGAAAAAGCTTGCAACTGAGCTTGGATTTGACAAGTCACTGACTTGGGCCCCACATACTTGCATCTAATTACAAACATGCCACCCAAACTCATATCTTAAAAATTGGAAACAGCCTCAGACCTGAACTCATGAGTTTCCGCGGTACTGTCACTCAAAATTTTGAGTTTGGAGTTATGAAAACATAACCCTAAAACAACTCTAAATTCAGTAGGCTCCACGTTTTTCAAGTTTTTTTTTTTTTTTTTTAAGAAACAAACACACATTATCTTCACAATAAGGGGTGTTTGAGAAAGTAGTTTAAGTTATATTATTTGAATGTTTTGATATACGTGTGGGTGAAAAAGTGTGTAGAAATGTGTGTAATATTGTTTAAAATGTATAGAAATATGTTAAAACTATTGTGCAAACACCTCCTATATTTGCCCAACTTTTAATTAAAATATTAACAGTTTTACAAAGAGATTTTTGGTTTCCATCAAAGCAATGTGAAAGTTTGACCGCAATGCCAGCCAGTATGGTTCTTCAAAAGTTTAAAGTGTTATTTCCATAATATTGTTGCAATGTAAAGAGCACAACTAGTACCTAGGAGTTTCAAAAAGTAACTGGTCACAGTGAATATAAAGTTGGGGAATTGGTTCTGGCTTCAACGACTAAAACCAGTGTATTTGCATTACAATTTATATAGTTATACATGTAAATTTGTTACACCTGAAAAGATATAGTAATAATTCAAATACAAGAAAATTAAATTTCAGTTGTATCCATTTCTATCTCAATATTATGTAGCAACTCTAGATTTTTGGTCTTATCTTGATCATGAGATGATGAGATTTGAATTTGGTGCTTATCTTTATCTTTCTCAAAACTAGCATCAATAGGATTAACTTGATCCTATTGATCTGTTATCTTAACACACAGTTCACACAGAGAAAGCAAGACTAGCTTAAGTCTCCTCTTCCTTCCTTACAGATAATTAGAGGTTTCTTGGAGGAAGGCTATTGTAGTTTCTTTTCGTTGAAATTGAGGATTTTATTATTACTTTTTATAAAGGTTTTAAATTAATTTATGGTGAAAATTATTTTTGAGGATTTTTTTTTATGGAATTTTTGAGGATGTTTTTAATTTGTTGGGATCTGACAATTGTGATAAAAATTAATAACTATAGTACTCAAATTTGGTTTGTTTACTTTGTCATCAAAATCAAGCTTAACACAAAGCTCAATTTTTATTTTCAAACTTGAATTTTTTTTAAGAAAAATCTTAGTTGAAATTAAACTTGTTCAAGAGCTTTGTTATGTCCATTAAAGTTTAACATAACATAACTTTTACTTATAGTTATTGCATAGTAGCAGCATAATAGTCATTGTAATTTTTATTTAAAATTTTCTCTTTAAATTTAAAATTACACATATTAATTAATTGCAGAAAATATTATTTTTCACAAATAACCAAATAAAAAAATGGAAAAACAAAATCAATCTCTCTCTCTCTCTCTCTCTCTCTCTCTCTCTCTCTCTCTCTCTCTCTCTCTCTCTCTATATATATATATATATATATATATATATATATTGCAGTAATATTTAATGTTGCTATACTTTTGTTGCGCCACCTCATTCGTCATGCCATACATTATTTTTTAGATTGTATTTTGCTATTATGTTTCTTTCATTTCCCATCACAGAGTCTTCTCCTTCCATTTTATAACTTTAATTGAATCTTGGTTTGGATTAGTACTTAGTTTTTTTTTTTTTGAAAGTAAGAATTTGAGTTTATATCAAAACACAATCTATATAGTTATGAATTTGAATATGCCTATCAATTGTTTAAGTAATAAATTATTATAAAGTCTATCTTTTATTCCTTTAATTTCATTTTGATTTTTGATTAAGATAATATTATAATTTTGTGAAGAGTTTTAATTATCATAATAATCTCCTCATTCTTTAAAAGATGTGAAACTTGAAAAATAAATTTTGAAACTTATAAAGTTTAGTTGTATATTAAGAAAATATAACATACTATAACAGAAGTTAGAAGAATATAGTTCACCTTAAAAAAAATATTAACAAAAAACACAAAAAATAATAGAATTATATATTTGTAAAGATAAAAAGATCAAAAAAATACCAAATTCAGTTTTAATTGTGGCATGTAAGTTTAAGGTTTATCGAAAAAAATATAAAGAAAATACTTGTAGAAATTTTTTTTATAAAAAAAAATAAACAGTACTTAAAATAATTTTTACTTTTTATATACTACACTGCATTACATAATATATTTATATATTCAACTAATTATATTAAAAGTTGTATTGCACAAAATAATGGCTTAGAAGAACTTTACAAGGAATTAGGAAATAAAAAATATCACAACAATATTTTAAATTTTAAATTAGGTCTTCCTCAACAGTTACAGTCAACGTGAACTGTGAAGAAATTAAAGAACCAAGCCGCTCAGCCATACTTTGGAAATGGAAATTTGCTGCGAAAGAGTACGTAGGTAGATGGTGAAATGAATAAGGAGAAACCAAATAGCAAATAGTCTAGCTGCACAAAGTGCATGCAAATATGCAATAATGAAGTTGAGGGCCCACGTTCTGATATCTCAAAAGCAAAGCCAGCTCTGCTCTGGTCAATCAACGGATAAGTCGACATTGTACCTCACCGGTTCACACTGGAATCCACTCTATAATCTAAAAAGCAGAGCCAGCTCAACTGGAATCCAGCCTATAATCCAAAAAGCAGGGCCAGCTGTTATCCATGAAGGATGAGTCTGACATGAGCTTATTTCTTTTGGCTTATTTAGGCCGTTTTATAGTGTATTTTAAATAATAACTTTTAGTGCTTAAACAATATATTAACACATTAGTATAAGTCCAAACCTAATTTTATTTTGTGTGTAAATCAAATTTTTTATTTGTACTAGAAGTCGATTAGTCTAGGATTTAGTCTACTATATATATATACATATTATAGTTTATTGTAACACAGGATTTGTATTACACTCTAATATATTATTGATGTAGCCTTTTAGAGTTTCCTCCATGGATGTAGGCCATTAAGTTGAACCACGTAATTCTCATGTGTTATTGTGTTCTATATTTTATGTTTTCGCTTCTGCATCCATACTAGCATATTCAACATGGTGTATCAATAATAATATTTAATATGGTATCAGAGCCAACTTTCTATGGCCAAGGTTTTTTGTCCTTACAGTGTACTAAGACCAATCTTTGTATTCCTCGGTGATTCTTCGCTACGTTCATCTTCTTTGGCTTCCCACTGCTGCCATCAAATCTCTTTGGTATAGACATGCCACTAATAGAAGTCGCATCAACACTGCAAGACCATTGTTTTCCTCAAACCACCGTCACATAGCCAAACTTTATTCAAGGGATCTTCTCAATTTTATCAAATCTCAAGATTTCATCAAGCTTCCATCTTGAATTTGAGAGGGAGTGTTAGAGATATATTAGCCCATTAGTATAAATTCAAGCCTAATTCTATTTTGTGTGCAAGCCACGTAATCCTAGTGTGTTATTGTGTTCTATACTTTATGTTTTTGCTTCTACATCCATATTAGTATATTCAACATGGTGTTCAATGCTAATATTTAACATAATACCAGAGCCAACTTCCTACGGCCAAGGTTTTCTATCCTTGCGGTGTATTAAGAGCAATCTTTATCTTCTTCGATGTTTCTTCGCTGCGTTCATCTTCTTTGGCTTCTCACTGCTGCCGTCAAATCTCTTCGGTATAGTCATGCCACCGATAGAAGTCGAATCAACACTACAAGACCATTGCCTTCCTCAAACCACCGTCACAGAACCAAACTTTATCCAAGGGATCTTCTCAACTTTATCAAATCTCAAGAATTCATCAAGCTTCCATCTTGAATTTGAGATGGGGTGTTAGAGATATATTAGCTCATTAGTATAAGCCCAAGCCTAATATTATTTTGTGTGCAAGCCAAGTTTGCTACTTGTACTAGAAGTCTATTAGTCTAGGGTTTAGTCTACTATATATACACATGTTATAGTTCATTGTAACACAGGATTTGTACTACACTCTAATATATTATTGATGTAGCCCTTTAGGGTTTCCTCCGTAAATGTAGGCCATTAAGCTGAACCACGTAATCCTCATGTGTTATTATGTTCTATACTTTATGCTTTTACTTCCACATCCATGCTAGCATATTCAACATGGTGTTCAATGCTAATATTTAACATGGTACCAGAGCCAACTTCCTATGGCAAAGGTTTTCTGTTCTTATGGTGTATTAAGAGCAATCTTTGTCTTCCTCGGTGTTTCTTCGCTGCGTTCATCTTCTTTGGCTTCCCACTGCTGCCGTCAAATTTCTTCGGTGTAGTCATGCCACCAATAGAAGTCGCATCAACACTGCAAGACTATTGCCTTCCTCAAACCACCGTCACATAGCCAAACTTTATTTAAGGGATCTTCTCAACTTTATCATATCTCAAGATTTCATCAAGCTTCCATCTTGAATTTGAGAAGGGGTGTTAGAGATATATTAGTCTATTACTATAAGCTCAAGCCTAATTCTATTTTGTGTGCAAGCCAAGTCTGCTACTTGTACTAGAAGTCTATTAGTCTAGGGTTTAGTCTACTATATATACACATGTTATAGTTCATTGTAACACAGGATTTGTACTACACTTTAATATATTATTGATGTAGCCTTTTAGGGTTTCCTCCGTAGATGTAGGCCATTAAGCTAAACCACGTAATCTTCATGTGTTATTGTGTTCTATACTTTATGTTTTTGCTTCCGCATCCATACTAGCATATTCAACACGGTGTTCAATGCTAATATTTAACATGGTACCAGAGCCAACTTCCTATGGCCAAGGTTTTCTGTCCTTATTGTGTATTAAGAGCAATCTTTGTCTTCCTCGGTGTTTCTTCGCTGCGTTCATCTTCTTTGGCTTCCTACTGCTGCCGTCAAATCTCTTCGGTATAATCATGCCACCGATAGAAGTCGCATCAACTCTGCAAGACCATTGCCTTCCTCAAACCGTCGTCACAAAGCCATATTTTATTCAAGGGATCTTCTCAACTTTATCAAATCTCAAGATTTCATCAAGCTTCCATCTTTTATTTGAGAGGGGGTGTTAGAGATATATTAGCCCATTAGTATAAGCCCAAGCCTAATTATATTTTGTGTGCAAGCCAAGTCTGCTACTTGTACTAGAAGTCTATTAGTCTAGGGTTTAGTTTACTATATATACACATGTTATAGTTTATTATAACATAGGATTTGTGTTATACTTTAATATATTATTGATGTAGCCCTTTAGGGTTTCCTCCGTGGATGTAGGCCATTAAGCTGAACCACGTAATCCTCGTGTGTTATTGTATTCTATATTTTATATTTTTGTTTCCGCATTCATACTAGCATATTCAACATGGTGTTCAATGCTAATATTTAACATGGTATCAAAGCCAACTTCCTATGGCCAAGGTTTTCTGTCCTTACGGTGTATTAAGAGCAATCTTTGTCTTCTTCGGTGTTTCTTCGCTGCATTCATTTTCTTTGACTTCCCACTGCTGCCGTCAAATCTCTCCGGTATAGTCATGTCACCGATAGAAGTCGCATCAATACTGCAAGACCATTGCCTTCCTTAAACCACTGTCATAGAGCCAAACTTTATCCAAGGGATCTTCTCAACCTTATCAAATCTCAAGATTTCATCAAACTTTCATCTTGAATTTGAGAGGGGGTGTTAGAGATATATTAGCCCATTAGTATAAGCCCAAGCCTAATTCTATTTTGCGTGCAATCCAAGTCTGCTACTTATACTAGAAGTCTATTAGTCTAGGGTTTAGTCTACTATATATACACATGTTATGGTTCATTGTAATACAAGATTTGTACTACACTCTAATATATTATTGATGTAGCCATTTAAGGTTTTCTCCGTGGATGTAGACCGTTAAGCTAAACCACGTAATCGTGTGTTATTGTGTTCTATATTTTATGCTTTCACTTCCGCATCCATATTAGCATATTCAACATAGTGTATTAATGCTAATAAATATTTAACATTATACATTTTTTTACCTACACGTATTTCCAAAAAATACAAACAATATTATTAGGATAATAGTGTTGAGTTGTGCGTTAACAACTTTTTATTTTTGAAATTTTTTTGTCTTTTTATACTTTTATTTTATTTTTTCAACTCTATAAGTGCTGTTTGGGTTTTTTTTTAAAACTTTTTCTGACAAATTTTTTTGTCATTTTTGTACCTTAATAAGCATCGATCAGTGCTGGTTAACATTTTAATTTATTTATTTTAGCTTTTTTTTTACTATTTATGAGTCATATTACATTTTTTGGTATTATTTATGAGTTATATTGTACTATTCCGCTAACTTTTAATTTTTTTTTTCTAATAAATTTTTTTCAATTTCAGCTAAATAAGCTGTTCTGAAGTCTAAGCCATACTTCGTTAGTTCGCATTCATCTATTTACAAAGTGAATTTCTCCGCTGATTTACAATGCACAAGGTGAATTTCTCCGCTTAATTACAAAGCAATGAACTTTTTAAAGTTCTAGTACTAGTGGAGTGTCAACTATGGTGAAGAGAAAAAGGAAAAGGTTTCTTTTTTGAAGACAAACTCTTTTAATTCTCATTATATCTTTTATATTTAATGTAAATTTTAAAATTTTAACTATTGGATTGTAAATTTTTTTATGTTTTTAATACACATAAAATTTTTCTCAAATTAGATATTATTTATCATTCAATCAATAAACTTATTTTTTATGTAAAATTTTGATTTATAAAAATTTAAAATTTAAACATTTGACTGATGATATAGTTATTGATTTTTTATTTTCTTGAAATTTTGCAAGTATGGAAGATATAATAAGAACATGTAATCCAATTGTTAGATTTTTAAAATTCACATATAATAAAAAGATATAGAGAAAGTTTGAAGGATTTTTCATTAATTGTGAAAATTTGTATGATTTTAAATTTAATTATTTACTACTTATTTTTCTCAAAATTATACGTTAATTATTTTTGCATACGCTGTGTTATATTTTGCCACACACTCCATCTCACAACCTATGAATATTAAGATTGCATATATGTAATCTTACTGTTTATAGGTTGCAATTTTTTTAAGTTTATTAACCCAGATGGAGTGGGTTTTGAGTGACTTGAATTGTAAAATAGCAATGGATGAGTGATTACAATACCCGGTTTTGATCCTACAATCCAATCCACACGGCCCTAATAATGTGTAAGATCTCGATCTTGATTATCACATTGTGAATTGATGTTTACCACACAAACTTTATGGACGTTGGCCAAGCTTGGGATAAAAGATTCCACTAAAAACTTTTACAGGACTACAATTATGGTGTTTTTGCCTTTCCACATAATTTTTGTTCATCTTGCTTTGAATAAAGGCTAAAGGGATTCTACTTTTTTCATTTTAGTTCAAAATTTAGAGAGTGGTTTGGGTCCAGTGTCTAGTAGTATTAGATCTGTTGAGATAGTAAACCATGTTCATTTTTAAACATGTGTCACAATCTAATCGGGTCCAGTGCACTGAAAGCACTGGACCTAATCCAGATCCAAAAATTTAATTATATTAAAGGCATGGTTTTCGTACCCAAAACGGGTTTTTATTTTTTATTTATTTTAAGAATTAGAAAATAAAGTTAATTAAAGTTTTTAAGGTCAGATCGAAGTTTGACCGAGGTCAAACCGTGATGATGTCATAATTAATTTAGTAATTAATTAATATACAAATAAAAGTATATTAAATTAACTAATTAAAATACAAATAAAAGCATTTTAAATTTGTAAATATTAGCAAAATTGACTAAAAATATCAACGAAAATTGAAACAGACTTTCAAATAAATTTTCATGATATTGTAAGATTAATAAAGAATAATAGAACATAAATAAGCATGAAAAAAATGTATAATTATCCTTCAAGTAGAAATTTTTTGATTAAATAAAAAATCGCTTTTAATTATTTTAGTTAATTCCCATTTAAATGAATTATTCTTAAATTACAAGTAAATTTAGCAAAGAAAACAAATTTAGTAATATTTAATAAATTGAGAAAGAGATGATATAATAAGAAGAAAAATAATAAATCATGTAAGTATAAAATAAATAGAATAATAGATCATTATTAAGCACAATGAGTCCAAATGGTGTGTTGGTTACAATGATAGTCTTGGATCTTATTTGGGGGCTCAAGTTGAAAACCATGGATCAAGGTAATATTAGTTTGAGAGTAGCTAATGCTAGTGCTCCTATAAACTTACTGATTTGGTTATATTTATGGTTGACTGGATTGTAAATGTATGATGTTCCAAGTGGATTTCATTGGAACGTGTAAGAGTGACCTAAAAGAAAATGTAGGTGTTAATTACAAGTTGTAAGTTGTAAGTTGTAAGTTATAAGTAATTGATCAAATCTTCGATTATCAATTTGAATCATTTTATTTATGCATTTATACGTGGATCTATTCTAATTATCTTTTATGGTCCGTTTGGATTGAGGAATAGGGATGAGGAGTAGTGTAGAGTAGAGTAAAATTGACCAAAATTAATCTATTTTCAACCAACTCTACTCTACTCTACTCCCTTCTACTCTCCTTTTCTCTCTTCTCAATTCAAATGGACCCTTATATAAAACCTTACCAAGTAATGTCAATCTTAAATTTCGTCTTTATATATGTGGGTGTGTGTGTGTATTTCTTGTGGAAGGGAATAATTGGAACTTTGGAAGAAATTTGTAAAGTTTTCCTCACCAACAAAAGGGGTTTTTTTTGTCAGCTAATTTTGCAAACATATTAATTATGTGACTAAAATTGAAACATATTAGTTATATAGCTATATTTGAAACTCGAGTCTCTAAAATTCAAGTTTCACTAAAAACTAATGTATATATATAATCTCAAGAAAACTCGAGTCTCGGACTAATAGGCCATATAATTAATATAGGTCAATTTTGGTCGCCTAACTAGCATGATTGCAAAATTAATTCCGTAATGTTTTTTTGTCTTTAATAATATCCTTTTTTTTATGAACTTTAATAATATCCTTGGTTACCTAAAAAAGAAATAATAATAATAATAATAATTTTTTTTTTAAAAAAACAACAACAATAGCATAGCGATGGTTTTGCATTAGGAACATCATGGAGGACGACAAAGAAGTATAGTAGTACTGTACAAAAAACAAAAGCAGAAGTATATTAGTATTATACAAAATAAGGGTCCGTTTAGTAATGTTGTTCTAGTAACGCTGTTTGTATTTTTTAGAAATACGTGTGAGTGAAAAAATGTGTAAAAATACGTGTAATATTGTTTAAACACTGAAAACTATTATTCAGAATATCCTACCAAATAGTTCCTAAATAAATAAAATAATTTTTTTGGAGCAAAAATAAAATGATTAGGGACTTTATAATAAAAGTGGAAAATTCATTTTTGGAAGAGTTTCGAATAGAGTGTGAATTGTGGGGATTGATGATGGATGTAATGCGTGAATTTCACTGATTAGAGTGGGCCCTCTTAAAAGTGGAGAAAAGAAGAGTGTGAATTCTGAACATACTGCATGGACTTCATCAATGTGAACCTTTAAAAGAAGAGAAAAAGTCTTTTTTTTTTTTTTTTCTCTTTTTAAAATTTTCTTCTCCCTATTCTCAAAAAAAGAAAAAGTCTTCTTCTTCATATTAATTTACACCTACTGTTACACTTCTTCCAAGATTTTTCCTCCATTTTTGCATTTTTATTGCCCTACTATTCTCTACTTTACCGTTACATTTCCTTCATTATTTTCTCTTTCTTAGATTTTGACTCTTCTTTTCCCCATTTTATTTTGTATAAATTTGATATCATTTTTCCCATTTAATCCATATTTTTACCAAAGATTGTGTTTTGATATAAGCACAAATTAATTTATTTTGGTGGATTTTTGTTTTTTCTTGTAACTCCAATAAAGGTTTATGGGTTTTTTTTTTAAATATATGTTTTGGACTTTTTTTAAAAAAAAAATTTCCCATCATAATTTTTTTTCCTTTTATAGCTTTGGTTGAATTTTGGTTTGGGTTAATACTTAGTTTTTTTTTTTTTTTGGAAATAGGAATTTGTGTTTATATCAATTTGTGTACATGACTCTAAATTTGAATATGCTTACCAATTGTTTGAGTAATAAATTATTATAAAGTCTAATTTTTATTCCTTTGGTTTTATTTTAATTTTGGTTAAGATAACATTGTAAATTTATGATGAGTTTTGATTATGATAATTTCCTTATTCCTTAAGAGATGAGAAATTTGAATAATAAATTTGAAACTTATAAAGTTTAGTTACATATTAGGCAAATGTAACGCATTACAACAAAAGTCAGAAGAATACGATTCACCTTAGAAAAATATTAATCAAATACACAAAAAATAATACTAGAACGATATGTTTGTAGAGAAAAAAAGATAAAAAAATACATGCAGAAATTTTTTTTTTTTAATTAGACAATACTTGAAGTAATTTTTACTTTTTATATATTACACTCCATTATATAATATTTATATTCCCACACGTCGCATGGGTTTGCCGCTAGTTACTTATAAGTTACAACTAACTGATCCATTCTCTATTTACAATCTGCATTCTTTATGTGTTATATATCCAATGCATGGATCTAGGCTAATCTCTATAAACTTTATTAAGAGTTGATGACTTTTCCAAATGTGGATAATAGCCAATAGGTTTAAATTCAATCTCTATTAGTCATTTATATATAGGCTTAGGGCCTAAAAAAGAGAGTATCTCCTATTAACAATGGAGTAATGGGAGGAAGTTTGTAAGATACTGTGAAAAAAAATTCCCAAATTTTCGTTAATGACAAGAGTTTAATGGCTTTATTGGGTTCAAATGTTCCTCTCTTATGTTAGAATCTCATTTTATCTCTTTTGTGTTAGAATCTCATTTTATCTCATTAATGAGCACATTTCGTTATATTAAAAAAATTCATATAGAACTAGTGAATAAACATTGGGCAGGCTGCTTGTAAATTTTAATATGATTTTTTTTAGGAAATTTATAGTATTACTACTATAGGAGTGGGAATGATTTTATGTGTGAAACACGCTAACACTAACATACGTACAATTAATACCGGGAAGAAATCTAAAGTTGATTTGCACAAAAAGAAGATATAATCTAAAGTTTATATTATATATGGTGCTATTGCCTTTTCAATATACTTTTTCATTCATAGTTTTTTCTATGATTTTGTCAAAATTTCTGATGCGCATGTGATTTAAGGATATAACATATTTGCGTTGCATGTTCTTTTGTGCTAAATTAACTATGTTATCTAAATCTGGCTTGTTTTAACCAATGTCCCCAAACCCAGTATGGGTTCTAATGTCTTTTCGTCAGGGTCCCATGCATCATGGAGGAAAAAGAAAAAGAACTATAGTACAAAAATGACTATTGGCCAGAGTAGGCCCTCTGACTTTTCGGTGGGTTGAAGAAAAGTTAGGATCAGTGACTGTGAATTGTAAACTGATAATACACCGCGTGGACTTCATTGGCCATAGTAGGCCCTCAGGCTTTTGAGATAGTGGATTCCAATGGGCAATGGATGCTTTTGTCATTGCATAGGGTACTTGGGCTTTTTCACTCATTGTTTATAGGTGGGGCTTCAATTATTTTGAGTTTTACCCCACAAATTGTTAATAAGGAGGAATATATTCTATTTATTGGTTCATTGACGCTGTGAGTTTGTTATTTGGTTTTGAGTTTCTCCTTTCTGAATCACACTCTCTAATCTAGCTATCTCCACTTCCTGTTTTTTGTATTGTCAATCGCAATTTCACTCTCCAACTATGGCTGAGGGACTTGTTACTGATCTCATTAGTCAGTTGATTTCAGTTGTTGTTCGGGAGGCAGAACAAGAGATAAGGTTGGTCGTTGGTGTCGAGAAAGAAATCGAAAAGCTTAAAGACAATCTACGAACTGTGCAGGCGGTGCTCAACGATGCTGAGAAAAAACAAGTTACGGATGACACTGTGAAGGTTTGGTTAGAAAAGCTGAACAATGTGTGCTACAAGATAGAAGATGTGGTGGACGAGTGGAACACTGAATTGATCAAATCAGCAATCCAGAATGGATTTGAAGAAAATGCTGAAAATGCTCCTGTTATGAAGAAGCAGGTATGCTCCTTTATCCCATCCCCTTCATGTTGTTTTGGTCAAGTTGATAAACTTACTAGGCGTCATGACATCGCTCACAAGATAAAAGAGCTTAATGTAATATTAGATGATACTACAAAAGAGAGAGTGAGCTACGGGTTTGACTTAACTAATTACCCTGCCTTTACAGTAGTTGATAACTGTAAACAAACTACTTCTCATGTTGATGTGTCTGATATTCTTGGCCGTGATAAGGTTAAGAATGATCTTGTGAGCATCCTATTGGGTAAGGGTACTGAAAAAGAAAAACACCCCCATGTCATCTCTTTAGTGGGCATGGGCGGTATTGGAAAAACCACTCTTGCCCAATTCGCCTACAATGATCAGGAGGTGCAAGCCCATTTTGATATAAAAGTGTGGGTTTGTGTTTCAGATCCTTTTGATCAGTGCAAGGTTGCCAAAGCAATCCTTGAATCTATTGAAGGTCAATCCACCAACTTGACTACATTGCAAAGTCTATTGGATAGAATTTGTGATAGAGTTGGGAGAAAGAAGTTTTTTCTTGTCTTTGATGACGTGTGGACTGAAGACTTTGCAAAGTGGGAGCAATTTAGAGATGCACTCAAAAATTGTGGTTCCCAAAGTAGTAAAGTTCTAGTCACAACACGCAAAGACGAAGTTGCACAGATGATGGAAAGTGCGAATATGATCATGTTGGATAAATTGTCAGAGGAAGACTGTTGGTCGATGTTTAGTAAAATAGCATTTTTTGATAGGGATCGTCAGCAATGTAAGCAACTAGAAAACCTTGGCAGGCAAATATCAAAGAGGTGCAAAGGCTTGCCCCTCGCAGCAAAGACTCTAGGGAGTCTCATGCGCTTAAAGAAAAGTGAAGACGATTGGAAGTATGTTTTGAATAGCAATTTATGGGAATTAAAATATGTTGAAAGAGGTCTTTTTGCACCATTGTTATTGAGTTATTATGATTTATCCTCACCATTGAGACGGTGCTTTTCATTTTGTGCTGTTTTTCCTAAAGATTATGCCTTTTCTAGCGATGAGTTGGTATTTATGTGGATGACACTAGGATATATCGAGTCGAAGAAAAATGTGGAGATAGAAATCATTGCTAGAGACTACTTTGAAAATTTAGCAGTACGTTCGTTCTTCCAAGATTTTGAGAGAGATGAGAATGATGGCAAGATAGAAAAGTGCAAAATGCATGACATAGTGCATGACTTTGCACAATTAATGTCAAAAAATGTGTGCTTCACAATCAATTCTAACATAGGGTTGGAAATTGATTATAAAACTGCCCACCATTTGGAGTTAGAAATTCCCAAAGAAGCCCAATTTCCTGAGTCCATTTATAGTGCAAAAAATTTGCGCACCCTCATTTTTGTAAATCGAAGTGATTATTTGTTGTCTACTTTATTTCAGCATTTTAGATGTTTACGAATATTAACTTTGGAGGATGTTAAAGGTGGTGGTATATTAAGGAATCTTCCAGATGCCGTGGAAAATTTCATACATTTGAGGTATCTCAAATTAGTCAATTATTGTGGAGATGCATTGCCTGAAACCATTTGTAATCTTTACAATTTACAAATTTTGGATATTATAATTGATGGCGACAGGTTCCAAAAATTGCCACAGGGAATGAGTAAACTGATTAACTTGAGACATTTTAATTTGGATTTCAATTTGGATTTCTATTATTATTTTTTTGAGACAAATAATGTAAAGTTTCCAAGAGGGTTTGGGAGATTGACTTCTCTTAGAACATTACGTTCTTTCAGTGTAAATGGTAAGGATGATGACGAAAGATGTAAATTGGGAGAATTAAAAAATTTGAACCACCTTCAAGGGACTCTTGCAATATGTGGGTTGGGAAGCGAGGTAGATGAATGTGAGGCCATGAATGCACAACTGAAGGAGAAGAAAAACCTTCATACTTTGAAGCTAATATTTAAGGAATGGGATAGTGAGGAAATAATAAGGGAGAAAGATGCATTAGTTCTAAATGCCTTGGAGCCACCTCCTAACTTGGAATATTTAAGTATTGAATGTTATTACAAGGCACCGATAATGTTTCCTAATTGGATGATGTCCTTAACCAATTTAAAAGAACTTGTAATTAACCATTCATCTTTAGAGTGTTTGCCTCCTTTGGGGAAACTTCCATTCCTCAAATCATTAGAGATGTGGCTTAATAGAAGATTAAAAAAGTTAGGGGTTGAATTTATGGGAATAGAAGAATCCGAAAAGAAGGAGAAAGGCGATATAATAATAACACTATTCCCAAATTTGATATCTCTCTCATTTGAGCTTTTATTTGACTGGGAAGAATGGAATGGGATTGAAGAAGAAGAAGACTGGATCAGAAGATTCACTATAATGCCACGTCTTCAAAATTTGACAATTGGCGGGTGCCTTAAGTTAAAGTCGCTGCCGAACTTCCTTCGTACAACTCCATTACGGAAATTGGAGATCAGAGATTGTCCAATTCTGGAGGAACGCTGCAAAAGAGACGGTCAAGAATGTGAGTCTGAGCCAAAGGTAACTTCTTCTGACGCTTCTTCTTTTCCTTCGGCTTCTTCTTTTACTTTCTGCCAAAATTTCCCGTTAGAAAACAAAAAAACGTTGGTTGATGAATTATCTGGTTCTCAGTCATTTGAATTAGGCGATTTATTGTTTAGATTGGGTTATTTTGTGATTTATCTAAAATTGCTTAATAAATATCCAAATGAATTGAATATCCTTAAAAATCTCTTTCATTTGCGTATGAAAACAGATCCATTGCCTACCTATATCTTTCTATTTCATTTACGGTTTCCTATTTATATGGGTTTTCCTCATTTTCTTGATTTAAGGCTGTGGATATAAGACTAATCTCAAATAACCCATGTGGTTTTCTTTTGGTTCATGTAGAAAGACGATGAACTAAAATGGTCCCTGTGATCTCTGTGTTTTTGGGTTCATTAGTTTTAGCTTCGAATAGAGATTTTTGGATGATGATGATGATGGTGAAAGATGATTTTTGTCTATAACTCCCTCAAAAAGATATTAATTACAACTTTGGTAGATAAATTTATCAGATTTTGGTAAAATTCACAAAGACACTGACACCAATGGTTCAATTTGTATGCCCACTGTGAATGTGTGGAAGATTCTCTATTTGAAAAGAAAAGAAGAGTACCAGAAATAATGTTACCAAAATTCTGGCATGCTGGCTTTCTTTAGTAGTCAATTTAATAACAACTTTAATTAGTAATTTGAATTAGGCGATTTGTATATTGCTGTATTCATATTGCAGTGTGTTGTACGCATCTCATGTTAGCTGTGTTGATTTACTTTGTTATTTATAGATGGCACATGTCAAATGGTCAGGCTCCTTAGATTCAATTGAGGTGCCTGTTCCTATAGAGATGAGTGTCACCCCAAATCCATATGTTTGTGAGTTTGTGTACAGGGTAGGCAGCAAGGTTAGAGTACCATTTCTTTGGTACTGTTTTGCATAGACATGGTTATGTATTCAGACTTCCTATGTACTTGGACACCAGTTCTTTTGGTTTTTTTTTTTTTTTTTGGGACCATCTTGTCTATTTATTCAGCCTCCCCCTGCCCCCAATGTTGATTGAAGAAGATCCTCTGTTTTTGAGAGGAGTCGTCTCTTCACCGTGTGCTGCACACTAAGGAAGAGTTGGAGACTCCAGCACTTCATTGCTTTGCACCTTTAGAATCTGAGTAGTTTTGCAATTGGGAATAGGGAGTTGCTATTTTGACATGTACTGATATTTAAACCTTTTGAACAAGTTCTTTCTACACAAACTTTCATAAATATCAAATCTATCTTTCAAAATCCTTAACGACCTGAGCATATGCAAATGCCTATTCCAGTAGGTATTGGTTTGTATAATAAGCTGTCTCAAATAACTCATATGGTTTTCTTTTGGGCATGTAAATTCAGTAATATGAAGAAGATTTTGATGAAGATGAGGTTGATGAAGAAGAGGATGACAAAGTACTCCATGACAAAAAAGAGGATGATGAAGCAGAGCACCTATGATCTCTTTGTTTCTGGGTTCATGAATATTAGCTACACGTTCGGATTTTTCGATGATGATGGTGAAAGATTATTTGCAATGCTTGATTCAGCATGCAAGATTGATAATGAGATCGTGCAAATAGACAGTTGAGGTAACTTCTTCTGCCGCTTCTTCTTCTCCTTTGGCTTCTTTTTTTTTTTTTTTTTGTGAAATATAAATTTTAAATTTAAAAAAAAAAAATCAACTAAAAATTTTAATTGTCTATCAAAATTTCACGTAGAATAAAGAAAAAAAATAACTCGCTGGTTGATGAATTTATCTGGTTTAATCTGAATCAAGCGATTTATATTTTATATTATTGTACTACACATAACTAGCATGCATAGCATCTGGTTCCTAGATTTGTTTAACTGCTCCGTAGGTTCTATATATTTGATATCTCTCACATTTTGGTGTTTCAATTACTGGGAAGAATGGAATGGGATTGGAGGAGAAGAAGAGGAAGAAGAAGACTATATCAAAAGATTCACTAGAATGCCACGTCTTCAAGACTTGGAAATCCTTGTTTGCACAAAGTTCAAGTCGGTGCCGAACTTCCTTTGTACAACTCCATTACAGAAATTGAAGATCTCGACATGTCCAATTCTGGAGGAATGCTTCAAAAGAGGGATAGGAGAGGACTGGCCCAAGATTTCCCACATCCCTAACATCATCATTGATTACAAGTACGTGCAAGGCAATCAAGAATCTATGCCAGAGCCGAGGTAACTTCTTTGGATGCTTCTTCTTCTATTCCTTGAGCTTCTTCTTTTATTTTGCAATATATCAATATTAAATTCATAAAAATTTGCATATAGATAAAACAACTCCAATTGCTCTCGCTAATTTCCTACTGTTATTGACTAATCTGAAATAACTCATATGGTTTTCTTTTGGGCATGTAGGATTTTCAGAGCTATGATGAGGAAGAAGAGGACCTATGATTTTGTATATCTAGGTTCATGATTTTAGCTTCAAGTAGATATTTTTGGATGACAATGGTGAAAGATGATTTATGTGTGTGGGCAAAGTTCATTCTTGGCTTGATTCAGTGATAGAAGTCTAATCCATTCATGGGTAACTTCTTCAAACTCTTCTTCTTCTGCTTTGTCTTCTTTTTTTATTAGAACTAACTATCAATTAATTATCCTACTTATCTGTCAAAAATTCCCTAAAAAACAAAGAAATACAATTGGTAGCTAAATTTATAAGATTTTGGCCAAAATCTCAAAGACACTGACACCAACAGTTCAATCCTATATTCTCTTTTGTGTGTAATCTCCATAAATTTGTTAAGTGACTCTATTAATTGATTGAGGTTTTGTCCACATTGATCAGACTTCAGTAAAGCTAAACGTAACGTTTTGAAACATGTACTTCTGTAATTGTTAATTCTTAGCTCATGTAAATTTTGAAGCAGTACTATCTTTTGTCCTACTGAATACCAATTTATGTTTTCCACAGTTAAACTTCAAGCTCTAGTTTTTGGCCCATTGTCCATGGATTTGAGTCTAGAAAAGTTCAAAATATTCGTTATAATTTGAATAGAATTGACAATCAAGATTGTGGCATTATCATTTTCATGATGTTAGTTAATTACTTAATTTCCTCTGCTTGAGCATTTGGAAGTGCTGATGTGGTACCATTTGTTTTATATTATTGGCTGATCCTATGCAATGCATGGTTGCAGTTTTCTAGTTCCCCAATGTGTCACTGGTTGAAAGGTGATGGTCTGTTCACAATCCTTGTTTGTGAGTTTATTCAATTTACAAGCAAAAAATAAATTTCAAGAAAAATATTATGATATTAACTTATAGATTTTTTTTCCTGGTATAAAAGACAAGAACTTTTCAGTGTTCATAAATTTAGCTACAAGTTCATATTTTTGGATGATGATGGTGAAAAGGTATTTGCAATTGTGCGTGTGTTAGCAAAGTTCAGCAACGGCTTGATTCGGCATTGCAGTTCTGACCCAGTAATGGGTAACACCTTCTTCTTCATCATCTTCTTTTATTTAACCAAAATTTCAATTAATTATCCTACTCATCTCTCAAAAATTCCCTCAAAAAGATAATAATCAAAACTTAGGCAAATTAAATTTAAGATTTTGGCCAAACTCACAAAGACACTGACACAAATGGTTCAATCTGGTATGCCCACTATATGCAGCTTTACTAGAATGTGTGAATGTGTGGAAAATTCTCTATTTGAAAAGAAAAGAAAAGAAAAAACATAATACCTGAATGAATGTTACTAAAATTTTAACTTGACATGTTCACTTTCTTTTGTAGTCAATCTAATAAGTTGGTGACACTTGAAATGAAATCTATGTAACGCTAGTCTTAAGAAGAAAGAGAGGGGCCCTCAAGGCTTTAAAATAAATTTGTTAATTATCAAGTCTGAAAGTTATAGGGTTAGGTAATTGCTATTTATCAAGTTATAAAGAAATATCATATGCTTATTTCTTGTTTTAGAGTCTGAAGTATTTCATTACATGAAAAAGTGTGAAGTACAGGAGGCCCGTTACTAGCAGGAAAGAAGAAGAAACTACTTATACCTTGGCTTTGTTAAATGGATCATTTACTCCTTTGCTGTGAGGTATATTGATATTTTCTTCTTAACCATTTGTCTATTTTTCCTTATCATTTTGTCCATTCTTCATAATCTCATGCTAAATATTTAATTCTTTTTGGCTTCATTTGAACCAAACATCTGATTCAAATATCTAGGGATGTACATTTTGTGATGAATCAAATTTTCACACATGGATGCTCATTTGAGAAAGGGCCACAGAAGCAGGTCCACTATCATTTCATAATGGAAACTAGGATGTGCATCATGGAACATATCATGTGCAATCCATATTATATGGTGGTAGATGAAAGGTGAGCTAGGTAATTGAGCAATTTTCAACTCATATAATTTCTGGCCTTATGTTTTAGGTTTGAAATTTGCTTGCTAAGTTTCATGGTTTAGTGTTATACATTTAGGAGATTGATGAATGCAAAAGTTTGTGGATTTCTTTTCTCAGTGATTGAAGAGTTTCGTGTCACGGTAGAGGGGGAAGAGTGTGATGTTTCCACCAGGAATGGAGGGGATGAGATGATAAATGCTTGATTTTCTTTTTACCATTGCTAGTCGCCCAATTTGGAATGACATTCAAAAATGGAAATACCTGAATTAGTCACCAATATGTGCAAGGAAAAAAGAAGAAGAAGAAGGCAATGAAGCCATTTTACTATTGTTTGCTCTAGGCAGTTCAATTCTGATTCACCTATAGGTAAATTTATATTCTTTGGATCAAGTAACAATCACAGAACAACATTCTTGGTAGTAAATCAAATTCTTTATTGGTTTGTTGCAACTTCTTTGCTTTCCTATTTATATCTGTCTCACTCCAGGAGTTTCCTCCACAGTTTGGTTTATTTCCTTCAAGATGTAGGAAACCATATCAAGAGTGCAAGTCTGATTTATTTGGCCTGTGGTTAAAATCTAATATGAAGATATTGGTTAAACATAAAATTTGCAATAGTTGAAATATAATATGTAAGGTATCTGATTTAATTCTCATTGGTTGTTTAACACTGTTTAATCAGCCTTCAGAAGCACTTTAGCTTACCCTGATATCTTTTCTAACTATTGAAAGAATGTGCCTTAAAGCTGGGATGTAATCTCATATTGATTCGTTTGGAAGCAATTAATTATAACTTGGAGCATTTTATATTTTCTAAGACAATTTTTCATTGCAAACTGCTCCGGTATTTCTGTTTGATAATTTTTCATTTGTATCTACTTCAGTTTTATTTAATGGCAGTAGACATAGCTCAAGAGCGGCTTTTGTCGTTTATGAGGTAATGTAACTTGTTTACCATTTTATTGGTTTTTTTTGTTTTTTGTTTTTTTATGGGTTTAAAATTGGAGTTTTTAAGTTCCCTAAAAGGACTGAACTATTTGATATCAAGAAGAATTTGCTAGAAGATTCTAATTTATATGTTTGAAACTTGTGTTAAACAGTATTCTTCTGTGTAGGGGAGTACCCTCAAAAGCTTTTGCAGCTACAACTCCTAAAACCATTGACAATGTCATATCTAGCTCATCTCCTAGTGTAAATGTTTAAATCTCAAAACAATTTTCTTCTGTTTGTCATTCATGTTTTCAGATCTTAGACAAAGTCTTCTAGTTGTTCCAAATAGCATTCAACCAACAGATTAACATATACCTTGTGGGCAGATTATTTCTGATGGACAAGGAAGATAAGATCAATCTCAAAGATGAAACCCCATCAGGGACGTCAAGAATTCAGTTGAGGAAGGAAATGAACATGATCTTCACACCACCACTCACAACGGAAATCAAGGAAGATGATGCCTCCCAATTATATTATATGGTATATTTTTCCTTTAACTTCCATTTTGTCTGTTTGATTGTCAAATCCATGCTTACTGCTGCTTCTCATTTGAACAGTCTTTGGTAGCTCTGTTTTGTTGTAGGAATTAGGTTTATATTTTCTTTATTATTTTTATGCTCCTCATGTTGCTTATGAGTTAAATAAGTTGCAAGGCATAGTAGTGCAGTTTACTGTAGCAATTAGCACTCCGCTTCTGGAGTCTGTCCTAGTAATCACCTTTTTTTATTTAGTGAAAAAAAAAAATTCTGGCTACTACTTTATTTGCTCGTGATGCTCATCCCTTGTTTGTTGCATAGACTTTGAAATTCATGTTAACATGTTATAGCTCCTTGAAATTAAGGTTAGTCTACTATATATATTCACTTTAGATCATTACATTGATGTCCATTGTGATTAAAAGTAGTATAATTCTAATCATTAAAAAAATTATGCCTTCTTTGCAAACTTTTACTTCTGATGATGCTTGTTACTTCTAATCATTACATTCCTTGCTTTGCAATAGACCTCTGAGGACAGAGAAAGGATGTTCAATGAGTGCTTGGGGATGCGATCATGGATTTTGAACTGCCAAGGGAAGTAAGTTTTTCCTTTTTACTAACTAATATTTCCAATGACCAAATTTTCTCGAATTTCTCCTTCATTATTCCTCTGCTGGCTTTATAGGTTCTCTATCTGGATGTAACTATTTAGTTTCTTATGGCTTTCTTTACATTAATCTGTTGGGTATGGTTGTCACTCATGATTCAGATCACAGAAGAAGCTCATTAATCTAGTAGCCAGCTAGTGTTTGAAGTTATAAGCATGGAGAATGGTGTAGTGTGCTACAGTGTTGAGTTTTATAGCGATGAACATCTTTTGACCTCAGATTTCATATATTGAGGCCTTAATGTCATCTATTTTCTCCTCAACATCAGGGTTATTACACTGAAGGTTTGCATTTTTCTTTCCTTTGTTTTTTTAACTTCTCATAATTAAGGTGCTTTTCTTTTAGCCTTTTTAAGTTATCTAGGAGGTATATTTGTGAGTGTAATCCTCATTATGTAGTTCTATATGATTCCAATAAAATAACTCAACATCATTCCACCATGTGTTTATCTAAGTTTTAAATCATAGTCAACAAATTGGAAGTTACTGGGGATTAAGAGGTCTGGTCAAAGCTTACATTTTCCATATTGTTGTTTTTCAATTGCTGATTTTATCTCAGTCACGCACTGTTTGGAATTTTGCTAAACCTCTGGCATCAATTAAATATAATGCTACAGTGCAATAATGGTTATGTCCAGCACACACAGAAATTTACTACGATATTCAGTGTGGTGGTGTACTAATTGAGAATTTGCTAGAATTTGTGGGTGGGAAATCAAAACACCATATTGATCTTGCGATGGGTTTGAGCTTTAGACTATAATAAGGAAATAGAAGAGAAGTTTGCTGAATATTTTTAATTGATAGAATCATTTTCATGTGAAAGTAAAATATTTCGTTTGATTTTCCATAATAAACCTGTTGAAATTTTTTATTTCTCAAGCTTTGCTTTTGTATTTTCTGCCCTATGTCCTGAAGCTATGACCATTTTTGTTGAACCTATGCAGTCTAAACTTATTGGAGAAGTGTAGCTTATGCTGGTGAAAATCATTAAGCAGTGATGCACCTCATATAGCCATGTCTTACATTTTGGTGCGAGATAGCTAATTGAAAAGGCTCCATATGCAGAACAGAAAAGTTCTATATATCAAAACAACAAAGCTCTGTTTCTCTCCTCCCCGAAGCATTGTCCTTGTTTACGAAGTCATGGGCACAAAAAGGCTTATAGATGAGGCTCCAATCAGCATCCTGAATGTAACATATCATGGATGTCAAGAAGAAACAATGTCAAGCAGTGACATATGGATAGGAATCAAATGGCTTTATCTATATCTGTAAATTCCTGTTTCCATGTTCTTTTGTTGTTTGAATGTGAATGACTGGTTATCAAGTTTTTCATTATAGGGACGTGATTTCAAAAGTACGTAGATTGCTTTTGTTAAGAGAAAAATTTTATTTGTATAACCGATATTTCTTTCAAATTTCAGCTTTATGATCATTAACAACCAAACATAAAATATTGCAGCTGAAAGACGCGCCAGAATCTTAATATTCTTAAATCAGCCAGTTTGCTAAAGGTCAAGTCAACAATTTGTATATTAAAATTGTTCGTGTGTGCACTTTGTGTGGACCAGTAATCAAATAATCAAAGAAGCCTAAATGGCTAGTGCAGCTAATGTATATTCAATTGCTGTTGGTCCTGTTAGCTTGGTTCATGAAGGGATTTATGCCTTGAAGTTGATTTTTAAATTGTTATACACCAGTTACTTCTTCTTCTTCTTTTTCATTAGCAGTAGTAAACTCTTTTTTTCATTTATGCCCTAGAGATTTGGGGAATGAGAACCAGATTGGTGTAACATCATTTCCCTAGAGATGGTGCCTGTTCAAAGAAAATGATTTTGATTTCATAAGGTTTCTAGTTAGGTGGTTGTATGTATGTCCCGGTCATACGGAAACAGTAATTTCAACGCTACATTTCCTAGGTCCCTATCCAAACGTTCCTTAATTTATTGGGCCAATTCTAACATACTATCAGATTAACTAAGTTTTGGTCCACCATAAAAATCCAAATCTAAGTTCCACAATCATTCAAACAATCTTTTGAAAAATGAAGTGAAACATATGTAGCCATTAATTTCAGAAAAGAGTTTAATGATTTTCCATTAGTAAGCGGCAAATTGGGTTCAAATGTCTTTTTCCAGGGGCTCATATCATGGAGGACAAAGAAAAAGAAATTAAAAATTGGATAAAGTTGATATATGCTTTAGCTTTTTCAATGACCTTTATATGGTGCTATTGCCTTTTCTTTTCAATCACCAGTATCCAGTGCTTTGGCCTTTAAAATATGCCTTTTACTTTTTCTTTTTCTTTTCACTCATTGATTTGGTGGGTTTGCTTTAGTTATGCCTACTCCAATTCCAATTCCAATTCCAATTTTCTAAGTGGCAACAATCTTTTCCGTTAACATTATAGCTAACATGCACGAACTCAATTCGATGTAAATTAAACCCACCAAAGGTTGTTCCCAAATAATGCATTCAATTGTTTGGAATCCCTAATTAGATAACTAGTAACACAGCCTATCAAGAATAGATTCATTGACGCAGTCAATTTGCTTTTTTTCTCTTTTTTGGATAGGAGACGCAGTCAATTTGTTATTAAAAAAAAAACTAAAGTGCAAGATACACCCTGAAGTTTGAATTTTCAAATCACACTCTTTAGTCTGTTGTGTTATCAATCAAAATTTCCATTTTCATGTGTGGCTCCGGATCTAGTTTCTATCATCATGGAGCAGCTTGGTCTAATAATTTATTTTTCACTTAAATGGTAGCAAGTAGCAACCACGCAAATTGTTATTTGTTATATATAACCGAAGAGTCTGAATTTGACCAAAGGCGTTGTAGCTGAATTGGCACAAAGTATTTGGGGGTTTAGGGAAGAAAGAATTCGAGCTGTGGGGTTAACAGTATGTTGTAATTATCTCTAAAAAAAATCTGAATTATTTGGGTGTAGTGTAAAACTCATGTTTTATACCATCTAATAAGTGATTGCCACAGCAGCATTTTATTTAAAATTCAATACATCCTACCATACCTAATAAAATTTCAATAAATTCTCAATTTGGTTGGATTTATATATCAGTATTAGAATTGATTGGGTGTGGTTGTGTTTATTCTTAAATATGTGATAAGATGATGTGGCATGTTGGAATTGGAGGGATAAAACATGGATTTTACATCACGTCCTTACAAAATTTAATTTTATAACTAAAAATTCATGCAATTTAACAATTTCATTATGATATATTTTTTTATAATTATGGTTTGCGAATGAGATGTTTGGAACTAGTAATTTTTTTTTTTTTTAGAAGGTGGAACAAGTAATTTGATCTAAAAGATATTATGTGTTATTACTTATTATAAGTTACAAGTAACTGATCCAATCTTCTATTTACAATCTGCACTCTTTATGTGTTAATATCCAATGCATGGATCTGGGCTAATCTCTCTATAAACTTTATAAAGAGGTGATGACTTTTTCAAATGAGGATAATAGGTTTAAATTCAATCTCTATTAGTCATTTATATACAAGTTTAGGGCCGAAAAGAGAGAGTATTTCCTATTAATAATGGAATAATGGGAGAGAATTTGTAAGATACTGTGAATAAAAACAAAAATCCCAAATTTTCGTTAACCACAAGATTTTAATGGTTTTATTGGGTCCAAATGTTTCTCCATTGTGTTAAAATCTCATTCTATCTCCTTTGTGTTAGAAGCAGGTTGTTTATAAATTTTATGTTGTTCACATATGTTGCACTTTTGCGTGGACCAGTAAATGTAATCAAATAATCAAAAAGCCTAAATGACTAGTTCTGCAGATAAAATTATGAACCGCGTGGATTTGGTTGACTAAATAAAGCTAGTAGCAGAAATTAAACTTTCTCAGTAGCAGCACAAATTCAACAACTATTCGTTAATATGAGCAAAGAAATAGAAAGAAACTACTAAAGAAAAAAACAAAAACCAAGTACCATATTTCATATAACAAACGTACGTGTGAGTTGCTATATATGTGCTAATTGCTACAAGCTCTCTCTCGTAACAAAGCATAAAGAAGCAAATAATATATAGCTCAAATAATTTAATTGGGGTTTCCTTAACCCGACTAAAAAGTAAGTCATTGAGTGAAATAAGCCATGATAAGTCTACAGTAGAAGCTCAACTGAGGTGAACAAGATTCGAAAGTGTAGTTGTCATTATAAGATATTACAATGTTTACCAACCGTTTCATTTTTCTTGTATTGTCAATTGCAATTTCACTCTCCAAGTGAAATTCCTCTTAATCACAATTTAATTTCTTGTATTGCATGTCATCAATGAGCACATTTGGTTATATTATCAAACAGATGGGGTTGTAAGATATTGTTTATGCTCTAAATCTGGTTTTGGTATGAAAAAATTCATATAGAACTAGTGAATAAATATTGGGCAGGCTGCTTGTAAATTTTAATATGATTTTGTTTAGGAAATTTATAGTATTGCCTCTATAGGAGTGGGAATGATCTTAGGTGTGAAACACGCTAACACTAATACACGTACAATTAATTGATACCAGGATGAAATCTAAAGTTGATCTGCGCAGAAAGAAGATATATAATCTAAAGTTTATATTATATATGGTGCTCTTGCCTTTTCAATAAACTCTTTGACTCATTGGTTAATTAGGTGGGTTTTTCTTTTGTAATTTTGTTAAGCTACTAAAGATTAGTGGTAAGGATCTTCCAATTAGCATGCAAGATCGCAATTGGCCGCAAATACCCACCACAAGTTGTCCCTTAAGTAACACAGCCAATCAGGAATATAACACACATACTTCATTATTGACTAGAGTACGCAGCACCGCGCAATTCACTTAAGTTGTGAGAGAAAAGTTAAAATAATAAGTGTAAAAGTAAAATTGTGAAAAATTAAAGGTTAAATTATTTTTTATTTAAAGGCTAAGATTAAAAGTGGCTTTTGAAACTTTCAATCTCAATCTTTAATTTGCAATTGCATGGTTCAGCATCTGATCTCAATCCCTAATAGTTCGTTTGGATTAAGGGGGAGGGAGGGGGAGTAGAGTAGATTTAGCCAATTCTACTCTACTCCACCTCCTTCTCTCTTCCATCCAAACAAGCTATTAAACTTGAGGTAGTGGATTACAAGGAATAACATAGGGATACATTTGAAACCTTTTTCTTTTTCTGGGCTACAATTATGGTACTTCTGCCTTTTCCACTAATTGGTGTTGATTTTGCTTTTGAGTAAGGTTAGGGATACCACTTTTTTCATATTATTATCATTGATTTTACATTTTTTTTAATAATGTGAAGTAGAATCTTATGATTCTCGATTCAATCTACAATCTAATCCATATGACCAACTCACCAATCCTATGTAGGACTTTGATCTTAATAACCATGGTGTGAAGTGATGATATACCACATAGACTCTATTAATCATAATTTGCCCTTAAGCTTAAGATAGTGGATGAATGTGGGGTTACAATTATGGTGCTTCTGCCTTTTCCACTAATTAATTGGTGTTAGTTTTGTTTTCTGAGTAACAATAGGGATACCAATTTTTTTCATATGATCAAAGTAACATCATGTTCATAAGGTCCACTAGTTGTGAAAATATTGTGACCCTAGACTTGTTGTTATGGTTTTATTGACTCCTATATTTTCCTGCTTGAAGTGGAGGCTTGGGATTTTTTTTTTTTTTGTTCAACTTATTACTTTACTATTTGCTTATATACTTCCTTCTAAATAAGTAGATGATTTTCTCAGCAAAGAAGGTTCTAAACCTTTCTTTAATCAACCATTTACTCTTTTTGTTGTGTTATAAATCAAAATTTCCATTTTAATGTATGGCTCGGGCTCTAGTTTCTAATTTCTATTATCATGGAGCAGCTTAGTTTAATCATTTATTTTTCACTTAAATGGCAGCAACCATACAAATTGTTATATACAACTGAAAATTCATACGATTTAACAATTTCGTTATGGTCATTAACTGATCTAAGTGCACCTGAAAATCGCAAGGTCTAGAGGTCATTACATAATGGATTTTAATTATGTTTGTTCTTTGAGTACATTGCTATTAAATAATGTAAGTATAGTAAAACAATTTTTTATAATATTTTTTTGTAAATGTTGCAGTGATATGTTGTAATGAAAAATAAAAATAAAAAACTGATATGTTATAATTTTTTTTCAAGCCAAATTATTATATGAGCACTCCCAACGAATCCTTGTTTCCGCTCTTTTATACTTATTTTCACTATCTCTCCCATGGCTTTATATCCCTCTTTAATCTTTTAATTATTTTGACAACTCATATTTAAGATTTTAATAAGATTTATGTGTCCCACATTTAAGTGATAGGTAAAAACTCATGTCTTAAAGATTTTATTTGTGAATAACAATTTCTAGATAACTCTAAAACACTTCTTTCTTTTTTTTATAGAAATAATTAACTCTAAAACACTTAAACACATATAGCTGGAGGTACATTTATTTTTTTGGGCAATTCTTTTTTTTTTTTTTTTTTTTATTGCATTTCGTATTACAGCCTCCTCCATGGGCATATGGATTTTGCTCTTCGTTGCACCGCGTGGGCTTTATAGGCCAGAGTAGGCCCTTAGGCTTTTGAGATTGTGGATTCCAAGGGGCAATGGATGCTTTGCTCACTGCTAATGGGTACTTTTGCTTTTGCACTTCTTGGTTAGGTGGGGCTTTTGAGTTTAATGATTTTCATAATTAGAGCATTCTCATCAACTCTCTCATAAAAAATCTCATTTTGACACATTAAAAGTTTATTTTACTATTTTAACATAGCCATTTTACCATTCATCATTTATCACATCTTCTATTTTTTAATTCTATACATTAAAATAATATATACTAACATTAAAAAAACATTAAAAAACCATAAATATAAAAAATACAAAATAAAAACCTCTTACAACCAGTGACAAAACCACCACTATACCCAATACAGCCCGCCACCACCACCACCATACCCAAGCACAACCTGCCACCACCACCATACCCATAGGTACAACCTGCCACCACCAACAAAAATCCATTAACCGCCAATATACAAAGAGAAATGAGAGAAAAGAGTTTAACTCCACGGCGAGGCCGACCCACCCACTGCCGCGGCTAACCAATCACCGCCGACCCACTCACCCATCAACACCCCACATCCCACCCCACCACCGTCTCACACCAGAATCACCACAGCAGAACACCAAATCCACCACCACAGAAAAACAAAAGCAAAAACAAAAAACACAACCAAATTCGCACCCACCCACCGCCGACCCACCCACAGGCTTGCCCACCCACCACTTGAACCCAATCGATTTGCACCTAGAACCCAACCGATCTGCTCATCACCATCTGAACACATCCACTGCCGAACCCACCCATCAAATCTACATATACTTCATTGACTAGAGTAGACAACACCCTGATTCACCCTAAGTTGTGAGAGAGAAGTTATAAAAATAAGTGTAAAAGTAAACTTGTGAAAAATTAAAGGTTATATTTTTTTTTTCAAGAGCTAAGACTAAAAGTGACTTTTGAAATTTTTAATCTCAATCTTTAATTTGCAATTGCATGGTACAACACCTAATCTAAATCCCTTAGACTTGAGGTAGTGGATTGCAGGAAATAACGTGGGATACATTTGAAACTTTTTTTCTTTTTCTGGCCTACAATACAATTATGGTGCTTTTTCCTTTTCACTAATTATTGTTGATTTTGCTTTTGAGTAAGGTTAGGGATATCACATTTTTCCATATTATATATTATCGGTGATTTTACACTTTTTTTTTTTTTAATAACGTGAAGTAGAATCCTATGATTCTCGATTTAATCTACAATCTGATCCATATGACCATCTCACCAATCCTTGTAGGACTTTGATCTTAATAACCATAGTGTGAACTGATGATATACCACATAGACTTTATTAATCATAATTTGCCCTTAATCTTAAGATAGTGGATGAACATGGAGCTAAAATTATGGTGCTTTTGTCTTTTCCACTAATTAATTGGTATTGGTTTTGCTATAGTTCAAGGCAAGTGTATAACCTGGACATATAGAAAAATTAATTTCCATTTTCCTATGTCTTTGTAAAAACATTCCCTAATGTGCTAGGCCCAATCCAACCTATTATTGGACCAAGTAAACTTAAATTTGGTCCACCAAAACTTAAATTTTAAAGTCCACAACTATTCAAGACAATATCTAATGGTATGTTTGGATTAAGAAGGAGGGAGGGGGACTAAGTAAAGTTTCTCCAAAATTAGTCTTTTTTCAGCAAACTCTACTCTACTGCCCTCTACTCCCCCTCTCTCCCACCCTAATCCAAATGGCCATAATTGCTTAAGGCTATAATTTGTGAAACAAGCCTAACAATCATTTTTCCACAATCAATAGAAATTGTTTAAAATCTCCCACCAGAAAAACATTAGGCCCACCAAAAGCCTAAAATGATCCTGCACTTTCTAATGCCTATTTTGAAAATGTGGCCATCAATTTCGGACAAAATTTGATGAATTTTCATTATTAGTAAAGATCTGTTTGGATACCGCTTATTTTGCTGAAAACTGAAAACTGAAAACTTATTGCTGAAAATACTGTGGCAAAATAATTTATAAGCTAGCTGATTTTTTGGGTTGAAAGTACTGTAGCTTTAGCTAAATAGTAATGTGAATAGTACAAAATAATTCATTTGCGTTTTTCATCTTTTTGTGGGGTTTATGAACAGTAACGTGGGACACAAGTAATTTTCAGCCAAACGCACAAAACGTGGCCGCAAAACACTACCCAAACACTCACTAAGTGTCAAATTGGGTTCATGTGTCTTTAATTTTCTTTGGGTTCCATGATGATGGACAAAGAAAAAGAAAAAGAACAATGGTATAAAATAAATAAAGTTTATTTTATTTATTTTAGTTTAACTAAAGTCTTTTATAAAATCTATACAGAACTGTTTGGGTCCCATTATTAGTTCCACTAAGTGTCAAACAGTTCTGTATAGATTTTATAAAAGACTTTAGTTAAGCTAACAATATAAAGACTTCAGTTCTGTATAGATTTATTGTTTTGGGTCCCATTATTAGTTTTTTTTTGTTTTTTGTTTTTTGGAGTGGGGGAGAGGAAAGCAAATGGGGAGATGTGATTCGAACTATAAATATAAGATATTACAAAAGAAAGCCATTAGCAGTGTACTAACTTGAACCCCCAGTCCCAATGCACGAAAAGATTAGAAAACAAAGAATTTGTCCGATAGTTTACCTTGTACGTACAAAATTAATTCTAACGCATGTGAATTTATCCATAAATTGGAATAGTGGTGCCCTTAATTTGGAATAGATGCAACGTAGGGCTGTTACCAAACAAACTGCTTCTCTGAAAGGCCGCTACAAGATAGGGAACATTTTTTTTTTAGTGTTAGTTATATACGGTCCAAGTTTTAATTCCTACCTCACATGCAAAGCATGATCAAGTTCCACTTGGCCCGACCCATTGAGGCCAAGGGCCAAGTAAAAATGGGGCGGGCTGGCCCATAAATTTCACCCTCTTCGGTGTTCATAAATTTAGCTACAACTTCAGATTTTTGGATGATGATGATGGTGGAAAATTATTTGCGATTGTGCATGTGTCAGCAAAGTTCAACTTGCAAACTGCTCCAGTATATCTGTTTGATAATTTTTCATTTGAATCTCATCAGTTTTACTTAATGGGAGTAGACAAAGCTCAAGAATGGCTTTTGTGGTTTATGAGGTAATGTCAATTGATTTACCATTTTATTTGTTTTCTATTTTATGGAGCTAAAATTGGAGTTTTTTAAGTTCCCTGATTTTGAAAGGACTGGACCATGTGATATTAAGAAGTTGCTACAAAATTATAATCTATACATATGAACTTGTGTTAAAGAGTACTCTTCTCAGTAGAAAATTTGGAGTACTGTCAAAAGATTTTGCAGCTAAATCTCCTAAAATTATTGACAATGTCATATCTAGCTCATCTCCTAGTGTAATCTATGATTATATCTCTAAAAAATCTTCTTCTGTTTGTCATTCATGAATTCAGATCATAGACAAAGTCCTCTAGTTGTTACAAATAGCATTAGACCAACAGATTAACATATGCCATATGGACAGATTATTTACAATGGATGAAGAAGGTAAGATCAATCTCAAAGTGGAAACACCATCAGCAATATCAAGGATTCAATTGAGGAAGGAACTGAGCAAGAGCTTGAAACCACTTACAAAGGAAAGTGACGAAGATAATGCCTCTCAAATATATTATATGGTATATTTTTCATTTAACTCCCATTTGTTTGTTTGATTGTCAAATCCTTACTCATTGGTGCTTCTCATTCCAATAAAGTCTTTGGTAGCTCTGTTTTGTTGTAGGAATTAGGATTATATTTTCTGGTTTAATTTTTTGCTCCTCATCTTGCTTATGAGTTAAATAAGTTGCAAGGCATAGTAGTAAAGTTTACTGTAGGAATTAGCATTCTGCTGCTGGATATAGTCTGTCCCCTATTGGTCACCTTTTTCTTTTACTAGTCTTTTGATTGCTCGTGTATAGCTCGTGGTGCTCATCCCTTGTATAATGCATAATCTTTGAAATTCCTCTTAAAATGTTATAGCCCTTTGAAATTGAGGTTAGACTACCGTATATTCACTTTAAATCATTATCATTGATGTCCATTGTGATTAAAAGTATTATTATACTAATCACTAATAATGATGCTTGCTACCTTGAATAAGCTCTAAATCCGAGCCACTAGAAAACATTCCTTGCTTTACAATAGACCTCCGAGGACAGAGAAAGGATGTTTGTTGAGCACTTGGATATGCGAGCATGGATTTTGAACTGCCAAGGGAAGTAAGTTTTTCCTTTTTACATACTAATATTGCCAACAAACAAATTTTCTCGAATTTGTCCCTCATTATTCCTCTGCTGTCTTTTTAGGTTCTCTATTTGGCATGCTACTATCTAGTTTCTTATATCTTTCTCTACATTAATCTGTTGGGTATGGTTGTCACTCATGAATCAGATCGCAGATGAAGCTCATTTTGCTTGTGGCCAGAGACTGTTGAAGTTACAAGCATGGAGATTGGTGTTGTGCTCTACAGTGTTGAGTTTTATAGTGATGAAAATTTGAGATTGACCTCAAATTTCATCTTTTGTGCCCTCGTCCTTTGTGTTCACCTCATCATCAGGTTTGATTGCAGGTCTTCATTTTTATTCTTTTTTTTTTTTTTTCTTCTCATCATTAAGGTGCTTTTCTGTTAGCTTTTTTAAAGTTATCTAAAAGGTGTGTGTGTATATATATATATTCTTTGTATGTGTAAACATCATTATGAATTTTTATATTATTCCAATAAAATTGCTTGACATCATTCCACCATGTGGTTATCTATGTTTTAAATATTGTCAATGAGTTGCTAATTTATCTCAAATCTTGCTCAGTTTGGAATTTTGGTAAATATTGTTGCTTTGCCTGTGGCCTCAATTCAATATAATGCTACATTGCAATAATGGTCCTACATCCGGAACGCAGGAAAATTTACTATGGTATTCAGTATAGTGTACACATTTTTGAGAATTTGCTAGAACTTGTGGGGGAGGAATCAAAACACCAAATTGATCATGGGATGGATATGAGCTTAAGACTTTAATTGTTTGCTGATTATTTTCAATTGATAGAATGTCAAAAAAAAATCCTTTAGATTTGTGGTAATAAATTTTGTTGAAATTTTTTATTTCCCAAGATTTGATCATAATATATATATATATATATATATTTATATATATATATATATATATATATATATATATATATATATATATATTGGTATTTTGTCCCCTTCGTCCTGAAGCAACAACCTTGTTTGTAAAACTTGTGCAGTCTAAACCAATTGGAGCAGTGTAGTTTATGCTGGTCAAACAAATAAGGTGGCTTTAGAAGCAAGTTGTTTATATGTTTAAGTTGTTCATGCGCGTTTTGCTTTTGTGTGGACCTGTAATCAAATAATCCCAGCCTAAATGGCTAGTGCAGCAAAAATTCAAGTGATATTGGTCCTGTTAGCTTTGTTCATGAAGGATTGATTCCCTGAAATTTGATTTGTAATTGTGATTATCCGTTTGACATTTGAGGAATTCATATAGAGCCATAGAGAAGATTCCATTGCATTGTAGTGTGTGAAGTATTGTATTGTAAATTTGCATACACCAGTTACCTTTTTTTTTTTTATTCATCATCAGTGGTGTAGAACATGATCAAAGCTCCTGATTTTCTCAAATCAATTGAAAATTTGTTGCTCTTGGTTTTTCCAAATCTCTTGACACTCTATTGCGTACTGTACAAGAAAAGATTAATAACAAATAGTTTCTCTAATTGTTTCCTTCATACAAAAATATTTAGATTGAATCTGAATAGCCAACATACTAGACTTTAGGCTAAAAGTGTGGGAGAAGATTTTCATACTTGAATTTCTAATACCTTCTATGGGTTCTTATTTTCGACAATACCTGGACACAAGTAGAATCAAGGATCCTAGGCCCCCAAGAAGTCTTGTACTTGTTTGGTGGACTGAGCTTGTACTTGTTGTTTGGTAGATTGAGCTTGGTTCACAACAGCGGTTCACCGTAGCTATATTGGGCTAATCACGAACCAAGTTGTGCACAAAACATGGATCCTACAACACATACATATTCATACACACAAATATATATGTATTGTAAAGTAAATGGATGAGAAACAGTAAAGAAAAAAAAAAGTAAATAAAGACGCTAGGGATCCTCAAAAAGAGAAATAATATTTCATTATTTTGAGTTTTAGTATATTGGGCCCTCCTTTCACTGGGATATGTCATAAGGTCCAAATAAGTTTAAAAGTCACAAACTTAGATAGCTCTTTGTAGGCTTCTAAGACTTGTGAGGTTTGAATCCCTTTAAACCCAAGTGTATTCTCTAGTGCCTGTCTCACTATCCCTCATAGTGTTTTCCCTCTTTTCTCATTTTTTGAATTTTAAATAAGTCTTTCAAAGGGTTTTTTTTTTTCTCTAATTAGTTATTGCTGAATAGTTTTTGCTGATGGCTTGATCCCCCTTTATAGTACATTCCTAGTGTTTTTAGTGTACCATTGATTCTCTCCATTTGCTGCCCTGGGTACTAGAACCAATGTTGTGTCAGCAACATTGGTGGCTGGTCCCTTCCTTATTTTCTCACTATTGTCTCCTTTTAAGATTTCCCTCCAAAAAAGTCCTCAGCTGACCTTCCTCTTTTAGGGGGTCCTAAGGGCTGACTTTCAATCTTCTTTTCCCAAAGCTTTTAGATGCCCCTTTTCAAATTCAAATTTTGTCATTTTCTCTAAATGGGTAGATTCCTCCCTGTCAAGCTGAAAGATCCCAACCACCTTTCTTCATGGTTCACCCTCTTGCGTTCCCCGAGGTACTAGACTTTTTATTTATTTATCAAGTACTGATTCCTAAGTCATCAGTCTTTTTTCTGAGCCATAGGTAGTTGATGGGACATGCCTATTTTAGTTTCTTTTGTCCATGAGCATGCTCCCTTAAGTTGTCCAAATCCCAATTGATCCCTTCTTGCATTTCCCGAGGATCCTATGGTTCTGGCAGTCCTAAGGTATCCTAGTCCAGTCCCTTTTTGAGCTCCCCAAGAAACTCTCCTTACAAAGGCTGGGCTGAGCTTCCTTTTTCCCTTTCCTTCCTTTTTCTAAGGCCCTAAAGCTTGCCCATCCATGGGTTTGGGCTTCTTCTTACTCATTTTAAGTGGGCCTTAGTTGGCAAAATGGGCTTTGCCTATTTTCGAGGGCCCCTTTAGTTTTAGATTTCAGTACTCGTGATAATTTGGACCTCAACATCTTCTAATTGCCTCTAATACTCCTCAAGGTGGACTGTTTATATGAGTAATGTTGAGCTTGTTGATAAGGCGATGAAATGGATCATTACTCAAAAGGTTTGGTATAAATCTTAGGAATTTGTTAAGAGGATTGAATATGGAGAAGGGAAACCAAATTAGATATGAAAAGGGTATCCTTCAAGATTGCTGATTAAAGATTGAAGCCACAATGTTATCCCAATGCTACTACCACCATCGATTGTTTTGTTGGGGAAGGCTTCCCATATGGTTGTTATCCTCTTGGAAAATCTTTTTTGAGTTTTCTACGTAATCACCATATTGCGTGTCTTATACTTTATTTGTTTATTGTTTTATGACATGGTATTTCCTAATATGTAGTGATTATAATTGAAATTTTCGATTACAAAACTTAGTTAATTGGAAGTTACTTGTTATTTTTACTACATAATATACAAGTTTAGACTGCTATCGCATCCTATGTAAATATCTCATCATAATCAAGATATTTGAAAATCACTAGTTACCTATATTTTATTTCATTAACAGTTAAATTATAGAGCTCTTAGCAATACTTATCATTTATGGAGTCTTTACTAACCATTTTATTGGATCCCATTAAAATATGTAGTATGGACATAAAATGATTCATTTTTGGTGAAATAAACCACAATTTTTTTTTTTTTTTTTTCTTTTTTTTTTATATATATAATAAACGAAAATAAACAAGTGAGGATAAGTTAGAGAAAGTAGATCTAAAGGTTAGAAACTGGTTTTCTTACCTCATATGAACGTAAGGATCCAACTAATCCCGTAATATTATATAATATTCAAAAATGTAAAAAAAAAAAAAAAAAAAAAAAAAAAGGAAAAACAAGATTAATTTGAATTAAAAAATGACTACCAGACACATCCTTGTTGGAATCAATGAACTGGATCGGGGGCAATCTTGACTCATATTTTCGGAAAAACAAAGAGTTCAGAAGAAAGAAAGAATGAAATTAAAATTAAAATTAAAAAAAAAAAAAAAACCGATAGCAATATTTCCAGCTGGCTAAGCAATCTAGCACTTAGCATAACCCATTGACTGTAGTATATGATCCTATGTTAATAATATCTCATAAAAAATTCATCGTATCACCAATAATCTTTCAACTGTTATGTTCTAATATATATATATATATATAATATATATATATATTTTTTTTTGATACAAGATAGAATTTCTACTCTAGCCTAATCTAAGTGTATATGTGTATATGTGTGTAAAACTCTTTCCTGGAGACTTGAATCCTGGCCCTTACCCCCCACACCCCACAAGCATTTATACTTGTAGAGTGACTACTGCACCAAGAGTGTACGGTGATTATATTATAATATTTTTATTTATCTTCTTGATCTATGAGTAATTAATTAGTCCCTAAAAAGGAGCAAACAAAAAAGATACATGTGCTGTTATACCATCAAATGTCGTGCCTTGTTATCTCTTGAGTTGCATGTGACACTGCTTGGGGAAGAACAATATATATTGTTTTTACCATCAAATGTGCCGTGTATTGTTACCATGTAAGCCTGCATCAGACTTAAGATCAGTAATATATAAAATGCTATAACATGTTACCACGTCTGTTCGCTAAGGAATGATTAAACAAATTTCATGGTACGCCAACTTGATCTATGAAGACCCTAGACCACAAATTTCACATTTAAAAAAAAAAAAAAACTGTTGAATTAACATATTATGATTCGTGTACATTAAAAGTGTCCTGGAATCTTTTTTTGTTTTTTTTTTTTGAAAAATAATTGTGTTGAAATTGATACTATATATCTTTCTCACCAAATCAAAAAAAAAAAAAGTCCTGCTAATATTGTCACATAATTAACTATGCATAGATGAATATGAAGATATTTAAACTAATAAGCAATACAATGGTGAAATCTCTCTTCCAATAATAATAGGGGAGCAAGGTTGAAATAGTGATGTATTATAGCTGCTAATATAATTATGGTGCCTTTTCCTTTTCCACTAATTGGTGCTTTTGAGTAAGATTAGGGATACCACTTTTTTCATATTAGTATCGGTAATTTCACACATTTTTTAAGGTGAAGTCAAATCCAATTATTTTTTATTCAATCTACAATCCGATCCATAGAACCATCTTACCAATCCTATGTAGGACTTTTGATCATAATAACCATGGTGTGAACTGATATACCACAAACTTTATTAATTGTAATTTGCCCATAAGCTTAAAATATTGGATTAAAGTGGATGAACGCAGGGCTATATTTATGCCTCTTTTGCCTTTTCCACTAATTAATTAGTGTTGGTATTTCTTTTGAGTAATAATAGGGATACCAATTTTTTATCATATAATCAAAGCAGCATCATATTCATAATGTCCAGTATTGATACAACTTTTGTTATTCTCTAATTACAATAGGTTACATTAATAGTTGTGAAAATATTGTGACCCTAGACTTTGTTGTTTTGGTTTTAAAATTGACATTTTTGTATTGTATACAGTATACACTTTAGGTTTGGCTTGGCTTCGGGTGGTTTCGTCCATTTGGGTTGGAGTCTGCCAGCTTTTTTTTTTAGAGTTTTAACTTATAGTATCCACTCCTAATGATAGCTATTTATCATTAGATCAAGACACCAATCAGTTTTTGGTATAGGCAGGAATTGAACCTCAGATCTCTTTTAAAGATATGTAATGACATAATTGTTTTGTATAATTAAGCATACGCTTTTTTTTTTCTTAGCTAGGTAGCATATATATATAATGCTTCTTATTTACTAGCAAAGCATCTTCTTGTTCACATAAGACCTTGCCTGGCAAACACAAATACATGGAATACAATGCCAATTGCTAAAACTCAATTAGTAGTATACTGGTTAGGTTAGGTTAGCTGTGCTTTTCTGGATTTAGTGGCAATGCATGGACCTACCCAAAGCATCTTCTTGTTCACATGATCATAGATCTCTTTTAAAGATATGTAATGACATAATTGTTTTGTATAATTAAGCATACGCTTTTTTTTTTCTTAGCTAGGTAGCATATATATATATATATATATATATATATATATATATATATATATATTATGCTTCTTATTTACTAGCAAAGCATCTTCTTGTTCACATAAGACCTTGCCTGGCAAACACAAATACATGGAATATAATGCCAATTGCTAAAACTCAATTAGTAGTATACTGGTTAGGTTAGGTTAGCTGTGCTTTTCTGGATTTAGTGGCAATGCATGGACCTACCCAAAGCATCTTCTTGTTCACGTGACCTTAATTGGGAAAGACAAAAATACATGGGATATAACTTATAATGCTGAAACTTAATTAGTAGTCTACTGTTTTGGTAAGTTGAACTTTTTTGGATTAAGCGGCGAAGCACAGTCCTGCCCAATTTATTCTGATTTTTCATAGGAACTATTCCCACGTCTAAGACAACAATACTTCCGTGACTCTGTTAGAAACATCAAATAGTGCCAATCAATTGAGTTACAAGACTCTTGTCATTCAAGACTCTTGTTTGAGATTCGCTTATTTTGCTGAAACTGAAATTTTTTTGCTGAAAGTACTGTAAAACCCATGAATAGTATAAAAAAGTTAGCTGGAATAGTACCGTAAAACCCATGAATAGTATCAAAAAGTGCAGTGGGACCCATGAATAGTAGTAAAAATAAACTTAATAGTAAAATAAGTTGACAAAAATAAGTGTTGCAAAATACACACTTAGTGTTTTTATTTTATTTTATTTTATTTCCTTTTTTTATACATCAATAGTTTTTTTTTTTTTTTTAGTAATGTTAGGATTCCAATTGTTATTCTATAAATTTCATAACCTTTAAGATTATAAATTATGATTAGTATAACATCATATGTTTATAGGAGACTATCGTTGATATCATAAAATGGTACAATAATCATAACCTTTCACCTAATCTAACAATTGTGAATTCTCTTGTTAAATATGTTATAATTTTAGATATATTAGTCATTTTAAAGTATATATCCATGGTTAATTAGGTGGGTTTTGCTTTTGTAATTTTGCTCTGCTACTAAAGGTTAGTGGCAAGCATCTTCCAATCAACATCAGCTACCTCCTCAAAAAAAAAAAAAAAAAAAATAACATCAGCTAACATGCATCCAATTAACTCAGCACAATTGGCAGCAAATACCCACCACAAGTTGTCCCTTAAATAGTACAACCAATCAGGAATATACCACATGAACTTCATTGACTAGAGTAAGCCCTTAAACTTGAGGTAGTGTATTGTATTATAGTGAATAACGTGAGGCCACCTTTGAAATTTTTTTATAGGTACATTGACGCTGTGAGTCTGTTATTTGGTTTTGAGTTTCTCCTTTCTGAATCACACTTTCTAATCTAGCTATCTCCAGTTCCAGTTTTTTGTATTGTCAATCTCAATTTTACTCTCCAATTATGGCTGAGGGACTAGTTACGGATCTCATTTAGCGGTTGGTTTCAATCGCTGCTGAAGAGGTTAGAAACTGATTTTCTTACCTCATATTGAACATAAGGATCCAACTAATCCCTTAATATTATAACATGCAAAAATGTATAAATAAAAAATTGGAATCACAAGCTTCATTTGCATTAACTAATGACTACCAGACACATCCTTGTTGGAATCAATGAACTGGATCTGGGGCAATCTTGACTCATATTTTCGGAAAAACAAAGAGTTTAGAAGAAAGAAAGAATGAAATTAAAATTAAAAAAAAAAACGATAGCAATATTTCCAGCTGGCTAAGCAATCTAGCACTTAGCATAACCCATTGACTTTAGTATATGATCCTATGTTAATAATATCTCATAAAAAATTCATCGTATCACCAATAATCTTTCAACTGTTATATTCTATTATTTTTATTTATCTTCTTGATCTATGAGTAATTAATTAGTCCCTAAAAAGGAGCAAACAAGAAAGATACATGTGCTGTTACCATAAAATGTCGTGCCTTGTTATCTCTTGAGCTGCATGTGACACTGCTTGGGGAAGAACAATATATATTGTTTTTACCATCAAATGTGCCGTGTATTGTTCCCATGTAAGCCTGCATCAGACTTAAGATCAGTAATAAATAAAATGCTATAACATGTGACCACGTCTGTTTGCTAAGGAATGATTAAACAAATTTCATGGTAGGCCAACTTGATCGATGAAGACCCTAGACCACAAGTTTCACATTTAAAAAAAATAAAAATAAAAACTGTTGAATTAACATATTATGATTCGTACGTGAACATTAAAATTATACTAGAATCTTTTTTGTTTTGTTTTGTTTTGTTTTTTTTTGAAAAGTAACTGTGTTGAAATTGATACTATATAACTTTCTTACCAAATAAAAAAAAAAAAAAATAGTCCTGCTAATATTGTCACATAATTAACTATGAATAGATGAATATGAAGATATTTAAACTAATAAGCAATACAATGGTGAAATCTCTCTTCCAATAATAATTGGGGAGCATGGTTGAAATAGTGATGTATTATAGCTGCTAATATAATTATGGTGCTTTTTCCTTTTCTACTAATAGGTGCTGATTTTTCTTTTGAGTAAGGTTAGGGATACCACATTTTTCATATTAGTGCATGTAATTTCACACATTTTTTTAAGGTGAAGTTGAATCCAATGATTTTTTATTCAATCTACAATCCGATGCATATGACCATCTTACCAATTCTATGTAGGACTTTTGATCATAATTAACCACAGTGTGAACTGATATACGGTATACCACATAGAATTCATTAATCGTAATTTGCCCTTAAGCTCAAGATATTGGATTATAGTGGCTGAATGGAGGGCTACAATTATGTTGCTTTTGCCTTTTCTACTAATTAATTGATTTTTGTTTTTTTAGTAATGATAGAGATACCAATTTTATTCGTATGATCAAAGCAACATCATGTTCATAATGTCCACGATTAATACCACTTTTATTATTCTCTAATTACAATAGGTCACAATATCACATTAATAGTTGTGAAAATATTGTGACCCTAGACTTATTGTTTTGGTTTTAAAAGTAACATTTATGTATTGTTCACACTTTAGGTTTGGCTTGGCTCCGGGTGGTTTCATCCATTTGGGTTGGAGTTTGACAGCCTAAATACAGACAGGGAGTTATTTGAAAGGTATCTAATGGCATAATTTTTTTTGTGTAATTAACCATATGCTTTTGTTATACTGTAATTTTTTTTTTCTTCTTCTGATCATAATAAAGCTAAGAAAATTATGTAGGTGAACGAAGTGGTAGTGTTAGAGTGTTAATAATCTCCAATCAGCTAGTGGTGAATGCATGCTTGGCTTCACTGATGATACTGGCATTCAGTCAGCCTTTCTTCTTATTACCAGTACTCCAGTTCTATGCAAATTTTTACTTCATCATCTTAAAAATGTAGTTTACTACTGATATAATATAAGTAAATGATTTGTTTGGTCATGGACACCAAAAGGCAATTACATGGCATAAAAAGGCAGAAGGACTAGTCTACTGGTTTGATTTGGTTAATTAGTTGCAATGATTAATTAATTAATTAAGCCTTTTGTAATAATATTATATCAGTGGACTCCTATATAAACACGATGGGACACCTCAAGGGTCTCTAAAGTAAAGAGTCCCAGCCCCAAGTCCGAGTGATAGCAGGGAGAGGAGTGTCGGCAAAGTCCGATTGAACAACACGGCGCTCCGGATGAACGCTATGTTTCTAAAAGTTCTCCAAGAAATCCTTTCGGGCCTTCTCATCACGAAACTAAATGTGAAGAGGGGGGATAGGATCAGAAGAAGAAGACCCGGAACCAAGAGGATTCCGAGCCAGAGTGGATTTATGCGCTTTGGGTGCCATGGCGCAGCCTATGAGAGAGAGAGAGAGAGAGAGAGAGAGAGAGAGAGAGAGAGAGAACACATCACAACAAGAAATAGGAATGAAAGGATACGTATGCATGAAATATGCATGAACATGTGACATGCAAAATTTAAATTGCATCATGGGTAAAAACCCAATTCAAACCTACTAGCACACATTCAACAATAATCAAACACACATCTAAATGCATGAAACATTGTTAAAATGTAATGAGAATGCAATGCATGAGCATATAATTCAAAATAACAACACCCAACCCAAAAATTTCACAAAAATCTCAAAAACCCCAAAACGTTTTCAAAAACCCCAAAACCTAAGTCATAAATGCATGAATGCATGAAAATGAAGGGTTTTAGGAAGCTTACCAAGTGATCTGAACTTGATATAGGCTGAAAATGTAGTGGGTAGTGAGATATGAGTGAGGGAGAAGTGTTTGAGGTGAGAGAAAAGATTTTTCTGTCGAGAGAGAAGTGAAAAAGTGAGATATGATTAGCGCTCAAACTATATAAGGAAATCGCATCTCGATGGATCGAGGTATCTATCGAGATTTGTCGAGCACTAAATCTCGATAGAAGTGAATCTGTCGAGGTACTGTTGAGGATCTGTCGACGGGAAAAATATCTCGATGGATCGAGAATCTATCGGCCAGACAGAGAGCTCAGAAATTTGGCTCGATGAATTAAAGAAGCTGTCAAGACTCTGTTGAGAATAAACCTAGAAAGCTCGATGGATCGAGATTCCGTTAAGATCTGTCGAGAAAAGGAGAAAGAATGGCTCAATAGAAGAGAATTTGTCGAGGATCTGTTGAGAAGATGTCGAGCTTGAAGAAAAGGAGTTTTTCAAGGAGGAAAAACACATAATGATGAATGCAACAAGCAAGCAACTCAACCAAAGATCCAATCAACATGTTAAGCTCTCAAAACATCTCTCAACATATATGCAAAGCATTCAAGATCCAAAATACACACACACACACACACACACACACACACACACACACACACAAAACAAGTCTAAACAATTTTATATTTCAAAAAAAAATTAAGACAATTTAGTGAGCATATATTGACACATGTTTTCCTTGTTGATGAGGGTAATTTTGGAAAGGTATCAAACTTGTTCACAAAGGATGAAACGTCGAGTTCAGTAAACTCGTCAGCCATGGCATGCACTTAATAAAGAAGACGACGTCTACACCCCTAAAACCGAAGACTCTGATTTTGACCCGTCGACTCGTCTTCCAGGCAAATGGCATTTTGGACCTGACGACCTGAGCGTCTGGACAAGATGTGGAGTTGACGGGATTAAGCTGATGGGAACGAAGATGCTCCTGACGGACCCAACATGGCTTTGCTTGGACTTCACGAATTGGTATAAATGGAAACATCTTGTGCCCCAAGAATAACCCTAATCGAGAAGATCTCTACAAGGAAAGATCTTCTTCGCCAAGGAATGAATGTCAACTCTACACTACTATAAAAACCTCAAAGCCCTCACAAGCCAAGGTACGCATAATTCACCCCAACTCTAGCACTCTAGAGCTGTGAGAAATTCTCTAACTTGACTGTCGGAGGGTATTTGGCCGGTACTACACCGGTACTCTTCGTAGGGTCTTCATCTTTTGTGTTGTGCAAGTTTTTGTCTAGAGCACGTGAGGATCGTGTGACTTACTGACGATTTTCGGCATCATCACTTGTGATGGCCAAATCACATTGTACTTGCACATATATCAAAAGTAGCAAAGAATTTGCGTGTTGTGTGTGAAAACATAGCAAGAGTGCATAAGTATCTCATATTATAACGATTTGAGATATGAGAAAATCAAATACACTCACACACAATCATGACTACTTGATAGAGACTATCACCTTCAAAGTACATTCTAAAACTCTCACATCTCCTAGAAACACGTTGCAATCATATTTAAAAGAATTTTGGTTCTTTTTTCTTTTGTTTTTCTTTGCATTTTTTTTTTTGAGTATAGCATGCATGGGCATATAAGGGAGAAAAGAAATACCAATTATGTAAGCTTAAACATCACAATTTTGCAATGCCCAAGTACATAGATGTTATACATGATTGGCGGGTTTTAGTGGTGAGATGGTTATTTATGCCTTTCTCTTAGGATTTTTTAGTCATCCTCGTAAAAAAAAGTGATAGAAGTTTTAAATATAAGAGATTACTTAATCGTACTCATCACAAACACGAGTCCCAAAGCTCACTTGCTTAGTTATGCATTGAGATACTCATCTAAGCTGCAAGAGATACAAAGTTTAGAAAACTTTGTTTCCATGGGCGTCCAAGGTAAACAAGCACCAATATACACAAACACACACTATTTTTTTTTTTTTTTTTTTTTTAATGAAAAGCAAAATAAACAAAAACTTAAAAAACAACCAAACAAAAATATTAAAAAACACACAAAGCATAAAACTAGATGCAAATGCATGAGAAAGGAGGAGAAAGAGGAGGGATCACTCCATAGAGATTACGCCAATGTTTTGGCGTAGGAATTCAAACCATTTGCTATCAAGAGGCTTAGTGAACAAATTCGTCTTCTGATCATTAGTGTGAATGAACTCAAGAGTGAGTGTGTCATCTTCAACAAGTTCCCGAATGAAGTGGTGTCAAATCTCTATATGTTTTGTTCGAGAATATTGAACAAATTTTTAGAGATGTTAATGGCACTAGTATTGTCACAATAAATGGTAAGATGTTCTTGATGAATACCATAATCAAGAAGGAATTTTTGCATCCACAAAAGTTGGGTACAACAGCTACTGACAACAATGTATTCAGCCTCAGTAGTGGATAATGAGATGGAATTCTGCTTCTTACTCATCTAGGAGACAAGATTATTACCCACATAAAAACAACTCCTTGATGTATTTTTTCTATCATCAGCATTCCCATCCCAGTCTGCATCAGAATACCCAACTAAGACATCATTTGTGTCCTTACTATACCATACTCCGAAATCGGTAGTGGTTTTGACATATTTTATGATCCTTTTTAAAGCAATCATATGAGATTTTTTGGGGTTTGCCTGATATCTAGCACGCACTCCTACATTGTAACTAATGTCAGGTCTACTAGCAGTAAGGTAAAGGAAACTACCTATCATTATTCTATATAAAGAAGAATCAACACTTTTACCTAACAAGTCAACAATGAGTTTAACATTAGGGCTCATGGGGGTTCTAACAAGATTAGCAGATTCCAAACCAAATTTTTTCACAAGATTTTTAGCATATTTAGATTGAGATATGAATATACCTAACACTTGTTGATGAATCTGCAATCTAAGGAAGTGATTCAACTCTCCAATCATGCTCATCTCAAACTCGGCCTGCATAAGCTTCAAAAAGTCAAGAGCAAGTTCATCATTTGTAGACCTGAAGATGATATCATCAACATAGACTTGAGCAACTATTAACTCGCCATTCTCCATTTTGATAAAAAGAGTTTGATCAGCTTGTCCTCTTGTGAAACCATGTGAGACCAGGTATTGTGTAAGCCAGTCATACCAAGCTCTAGGTGCTTGCTTTAGTCCATAGAAAACCTTTTTAAGGTACAACACATGATCCGGAAAGTGTAGATCAATGAATCCTTTAGGCTGAGCAACATAAACATCTTCTTTAAGAAACCTGTTCAAGAATGCAGTCTTCACTTCCATTTGGTAAAACTTGAACATCAAGTGACAAGCCAGGGCTAGGAAAACCCTAATGGATTCCATGCGAGCTACAAGAGAAAATGTTTCATCAAAATCTACTCCTTCCACTTGAGAGTATTCTTGGGCCACCAGACGAGCTTTGTTGCAAATCACATTTCCCTCCTCATCAGTTTTATTGCGAAATATCCACTTTGTGCCAATGATGTGCTCTCTTTATGGTCTAGGTACTAGGGCCCAGACATCATTACTTTGAATTTGGAGCAATTCATCATGCATGGCCTCAACCTAGCTTTTATCCTGGAAAGCATCCTCAACCTTGGTGGGTTCAACCTGCGACAAATAGCAAGAATAAAACACAAAGTTAGCAACACATTTATCAACTGTACAGTTTCTTAGTGTAAGTTCATTCATATTTCCTACAATAACTTCAAGAGGGTGATTCAGATTGATCCTTGAGGAATGTCCTTTCTCTTCATGAGATTCAGACTCAGGTGATGTAGGAGTATCTGCTGAGACTTCTACAACGCTTGGAGTAGTTGGAGAAATAGGCTCTTGATCAACTTCTTCTTGAACAATCTCAGGCTCTAAAGAAAGAATTTCCTTAGGTATTTTCTCACTACTTTTCTCAGAACCAAAATCTGAAGCTTCATCAATAACAACATGAACGGTTTCCATCACCTTCTTGGTTCTTTTGTTATACACCCGATAGGCTTTGCCTGTGGATGAGTATCCCAAAAATATTCCTTCATCGCTTCGGGAGTCAAACTTTCCCACATTCTCTCTATCCTTAAGGATGAAGCAAGTACTTCCAAAGATTCTGAAATACTTCACATTCGGCTTTTTTCCCTTCCACAATTCATATGGAGTCTTTTTTGTACCAGGTCCGAAATATACCCTCTTTTCTATCCACATCTTTATTGTGTAACATGGTTCTAGCCATCTCCTGAATGACTCTGTTCTTTCTTTCTACTACACCATTTTGCTGAGGATTAATAGGAACAGAGAATTCTTGAGATATACCAGATCTAATGCAAAAATATTCCATGTATGAGTTCTCGAATTCTTTACCATGATCACTGCGAATTCGATCAATCTTCATGTTCTTCTCATTTTGCAATCTTGTACACAAAGTTTCAATGTGCTTAGGAGCATCTGACTTGGATCTTAGAAGAATGACCTAAGTGTACCTGGTGAAATCATCTACTACAACCATGATGTATCTCTTTCCTCCAAGAGATTCGGTTCTAGTTGGACCCATGAGATCTAGATGTAGTAGCTCCAAAGGTCTAGATGTAGCTTTTGCCTGGATGTTATGCTTTTATCTGTTTCCCAAGCTGACACGGTCCACACACAACATTGCTAACCTTGCTGAGCTTTGGTATTCCCAACACTGATTCATGCTTAGATACAATTGACAGATGTTTGTAACTAGTATGTCCCATCCTTTGGTGCCATAGGTCTTCATTTGGCAAGCAAATACTATTGCACATAATATCAACATCAGATACCAATCCATAACAGTTATCCAGAGTGTGGACTCTGCTTATGAGTTTCTTCCCAGACTCATTTAACACAAGGCATTTCCCTTTTGAGAACAGCACCATGAAGTCTTGATCACATATCTAACTTATGCTCAACAAGTTCACTCTCAGACCTTCTACATACAACACACTTGTAACGTCTAGCAGTCCAGGTAGAGAGATGGTTCCCTTCCCTTTTATTTGTGATTTACTCCCATCACCGAAAGTGACATTTCCACCTTTCTTAGACTCAAAAACCTTGAAGAGAGAACGGTCTCCAGTCATGTGTCTTGAGCACCCACTATCAAGGTATCACAAACATGTGTCAATTACCTTAAATGCAGACTTCATCATAAAACACACTTCATGCTTGCTTGTCAAATCAGTAGGAATGGTTTTCTCTCTCATCTACCATTTATGTACAAAATGTTTAATTTTCACCCTTCCCAGATGAACTCCTTTGCACATTTTCATTTTGAGGCAGTCTAGTTTCTTCTTTGTCACACTAAGATCTTTTTCAACAATCATCAAAATAACTTTCAAATAACTTTAAGACTTACATTTTCTAAAACACTCAATCAAATTGAGATTAGAAAAACAAGATGTATTTGAAATAAAAGATTTTTTCCAATCGCTTGTAGCCATGACAACAAGGGTCAATGGATCACACAACAAAAATTAAACCTAATCAGAGTGTGCCCGCTCTGATACTACTTGATAGGCCAAAAATGTATTGACACTTTTAGCAAATTAATTAATTAATTACTCAAGTAAATTAATTAAGTCAATTTAACATGCAATAGCATGGTAGCTCAAACAAATCACCAAATAACTAAATGCAGTAAAAAATAAGTTTAACACAGGTGATTTGTTTACGAATGGGGAAAACCACCAAGACAAAACCCCACCGGATGAATTTAAGATCACCACTCCCGAGAATCCACTATTATCAAAACAAGAGGTTACAAGTAAAAGGAATCCCAGTGCCTAATACCAACCTACAGCTGAACCTTTACCCCAATACCTAATTGGACTTGTATTGTAGCAGCAATCTCTCCGTTCAATGCACGACTCCCAGTACTTGACTAACCAATGATGCATGGATCCTAGTACGTGACTAACACACCAACTTGAGAGGGATTGTTGGCTGCAAAGTTCTTTAGTTCATCAACAATGAAGATCAGGAAGCTCTTTGGTCACAAAACCCTTGGCGTAAAGATGCAGTAGCTTCTACAGAGAGAAAGTTGAACTAGGGCAATTTTTTTCTTCAGTCACACAATGTATGTAACAATAATTGCAACAACCTTGTAATGGCCCTTAAAATAATTCTTATATATGTCTAGGGTTGTGAGAAAAGAAAGCCTACACAAATACTCAATGATATGCGTGTAATTAGATCTAGAAATTCTGATTTTGTAATTCTTGACAGATACAGCTTGTGTCGAGTTTCAACATTAAATCTCGATAGAAAGGATCTGTCGAGACTTCTGTCGAGCTTTAATGAACAACACTTCCTTCACTTGTTTCTTGGTCAGATTTGCATAATTTCAATACTAAACCCATCCTAGATCTACCTAATTACAAGTAAAGTGCGTTTTGCCAAAAAGGATTAGCCAATTACATAAATATGTCCCTAACAAAGTGGAATAATATAAACTAATGGTCTACCTATTTACCAACCATATGATAGAATCTCCGTGTAATGGACGTGAATTGAGAGGGAAAAAGAAAGCCAAAAACGGAGGTGGACAAGAAATCTACTCAAGGTGGAGAAGTCGTTATCCTCAGCCAAATCATCATTATGTTATATACTGCTCTTGCTTTCACATTATCTTTTTTTGACTCATTGGTTACCACTCAGCAATTACCACTGAGTCCAATTAGGCATTCGTTTAAGACTCGAACTGAAATAAAGCCTCCAAATTTTTATGTGAGATATTTCCATACTTATAAGGTGCGTTTGGTTCATTGTAATATTATATTATTGTAATTTTACATTGTTATAATCTTAATACAAGAATATAACATTATATTGTTTAGAAAGATGACAAGATTAAGATAATGTGATATATTATAAATTTAGATGATGGTAATGTAAGAAAAAATAAAATAAACCAAAAACCATAATGTCACATCATCGTAATGTGCATTACATTCAGAGCATATCACAGCGAACCAAACGTCTCCTAAGAGTATTGATTAGCCCGTAAATATTAGCCAATAAATAAAATAAATAGAAAAATGCTAAAGCCACAAACTATTTTACTTTTTTTTTTTACAAACGGTTGATGTGATGGATAGTTATTGGTAATTAAAAATATGATAATAATGGTACGCTCAAATAAGAACTAGTAAGAATTTGTCACTCCAACCATTTGTAAAAATTTTATAAAATAGTTTGTGCTTATAGCATGACTCAAATAAATAAATTAGTAATGTAATAGACACAACAAAATGTTACAATAATTTAATAACATTCTTAAATTAACATTCCAACTCACATATGAGTTCACCACAATCTTTAATTTAAATTTTTTACTATGCTAATTTTGGAATGTTGGGAAATTGTTATGTCCTTAGCATTAATTAAAAGAAATTGTTTAGAATAATGCTAAATTCACAATATTTTCACGACAAATCTTAAGTAAAAATCTGCTATTAATAGGTAAAAAAAGTGATGTCGATGATGAGCCAAAATTAGAACCAATAATAGAATACCACCTAGAATTTGTTCTGAAAATATTATGAATGTAGCATTACTCAATTTTATAAAAAGGGTTTTTCAGATAATTTGTTACTTGTAATTAACACGATAATAATAAAAAGTGAAAATCTCAAAAATCTAATATAATTTTTTTCAAAAAAAAATTTAGATGAACAACTCATATATAAACAAGAAATTCATTAAAAAAAAACTAAAAACTTTTACATTTAAACAAATTAGAAGAATAGATTTTAAGTAAAATAAATAAATTTATTTAACTATATTTAAATATATAAAATGCCTAAATTTAAACATGGCTTTAGGCCCAAAATCTATTGGGCCGCACCTAGGTTAGGTTGGTTTTGCTTTTGTAATTTTGTTAACCTAAAGGTTAGTGGCAAGCATCTTCCAATTAACATCAGCTAACGTGCATCCAATTGAAAGGAAAATACCCATCACAAGTTGTCCCTACATAATTTGAATACCTAAGTAACACAACCAATCAGGAGGAATATAGGTCGTTTGTTTTAAAAAAAAAATGCTTTATATACAGGATAACAGAAGCACAAAACGCTCCTGCTATTTCAGTTTCTCCTTTGTGAACCACTTTCTTTCTTTCTATCTCCACTTCCTGTTTCTTGTATTGTCAGTCGCAAATTCACTCTCCAACTATGGCTGGTTCTCTTATTTCTGCTCTCTTGGGGCAGTTGAGTTCAATCACTGCCCGGGAGGCGGAACAAGAGATAAGGTTGGTCATTGGCGTTGATGAAGAAGTTCGAAGGCTTGAAGGCAATCTACGAACCGTGCTTGCAGTGCTGGACGATGCTGAGAAGAGACAAGTTGAGGAGCATGCTGTGAGTCTTTGGTTAGAAAAGCTCAAGGAGGTATTGTCACAACCCCAATCTATGGAACATGAATTTAAATGCATGATTAACTTGCTAATTTTGCATGTCTTAATAAACATAATAATTTTCAAAATTAAATACAACTCCAAATAAACAATGCCCATAATAAACCTCTTACAATATCTAAAATCCACAATTTAGAAATATACTCCAAATACTGTAAAATCTTAAGCGAAATAAAAAAAAAATAAAAACTAAAAATCCTAAAAAGGCTTCAAGCATTATTGAAATCGCCTAAAATTTCCACGCTCTACCTTGCCGGGGGTGGCGTTAAGTGTTGTTCAACCCCTGGCTTGAAAATAAAAATATTATATATAAAAAAAAAATTATTATCTTACTTTGCTTTAAAAAATATTTTTGAACACTCTGACTTAAATTTTGCATACCCTAATCACAGATAAGTTCAACTCAAAACTAAACAATAACACAGGCCTACCCAGTCCAAAACTAAAACAACACATATCAGTCCATCCTAAAACCAAACAACAGCACAGATCATATAGATCTCTCTCTCATGAATTTCATCTCATCTTAGTTAATTATCTGACTATCTTGGTATCTTCATCTCTAAGAATAAAGAGTGAATATTTGTGAGTTGCAAGTGTCTATTTTATTATAAATTTATATTATATGTGTAAGTGTGTTTAATATTGATTATGAACACTTTTTTTAATAATTTTTTTTTGTGTGAATTGTGATGTGTGCAAATGTGTGCGCATGTATAGTATAAACATGATATAACTTTATATAATTTAATTTTTAGGAAATACAGAGGGTTTGTAATGATTCAAAATATGAAAAGTCGTAGAAAGAAATTGCAAAACTTTATGTATTTGCGTATTTTTTTGTTGGTAACTCAATATAGTCAAGTTTTATTTTAATTAAATTTTGTTTTAACTTATATTTCTTAATGAACCCTTTGGGTAAAATTTCTAGAGCCTCCACTATACCTTGCACCTTACAAAGAATCCAAAGGTTCTATTTCCTAACTAAACTTTAATCTGAAAATTGTAATTGATGGGGTGAGCTGCACATCTAGTAAGCAATTATACACAATACACAATACACAACAGAATAATGTCAAACAAAGCATGAATATTTTGATTTCACAAGTTCATTCAATGATATCACATATAATGAACCACTTAATACATATGTAATCAAATCTTAAAAACCATTCAAAAACACATACAAACAATTTATCAGAGCACAGTGTTACATATACACATATCACATATGTGAGCGGATATGAACATCTAACTCCTGCTGATGAGGGATCAACACTTATTTTCACATACAACCCTATGAGTGGGCCTACACATATATCTAATCAATTAAAAAAAAAAAAACACTTATTTTGAGTCACATATCACAAAAGCAAAGTTTATACAAAATAGAATAATTTACTTAATATTAACCACTATTCCAATTATAGAGACTTATTGAAGATCACAATATCAAATTGAACATTAATCAAAGGATGCTTGACTCTCTTAGGGAATGAACAAGAACTGAAGAGTTTACATAAATATATTTACAATTCTTGAATACCATTTGGAAAATAAGAATATGAATTTGAAATCACTTGGTCTTAAACAAATTTAAAGAACAAGAACCTTTTTAGAAAACTTATTTTGAAACTCAATTATTTTCTAAAAATAATTTAGTTTAGAAATCATCTTTTAAATGAGATTCGGACGTTCAAAATGTTATTTAAAATTTGAAGTTTCTCTTTAAAGCATTATTTAAAAGTTGAAGTTTCTCTTTCAGTGATATAAAAATGCTTTTGATAAACTTTAGAAAATGTATGCTTAAAAACATAACTTTTGAAAACCTTTGACTTCTAGGAACCTAATGAACAAAACTTGTGCGTATTATACATAATTACTTACAGCACTTGAATCTCTCCGAAAATCCAGCTGAAACACCCTCCGAATAGTCTCAAAACACTCTTAAATAGGACCTATAATTGACCATGGAAATTACTTAATATCCTCCACAACATATAAAGTTTATCGAATTATACAAACTGACTCACTAGGATTATACTTTGCTTAAACTAATAGCACTTTGACATCAATGCAAATTTTCTCTAACCAATAATGTTTCCTTGCATTGAGTCAATTCTCATATTACATTTACCATTAGAGAGGCAGTCGTCGAAAAATTCTAGACCTTAGATTTAATATTCCCATTGAAAACGTAAGGGTACAAGGCCACCTTTAGAATTGAAGATTATAATCATGAAACCTATATTCAAATGAAATCTGTAGGCAACTTAATCAAATCAAGTACTGATTATTAGAAATCTAATCTAATATATATAATCCTTTGCTAGACCCAAGTTCCTCAAAATTCAACGAGTAACCAATATAAAATACAACACTACCATAAACTTAAGAGTATTACCAGTGGATCTTTATCTGAGGGTCTATTTAGGATCCACTTATTTTGCTGAAACTGAAAATTTTTTACTGAAAATACTGTAGATAAAAGTAAAAGTTAGTTGAAATAGTACAGAAAGACCCATGAATGGGACCAAAAAGAACAGTGGGACTCATGAATAGTAGCAAAAATAAGCTAAATAGTAAAATAAGTTGGCCTTTTAATTTTTGTCAAACACACACACTTAATAACACTAATATATAATCATCTTTCCACTGTAATTGAATAGTCAATATAGTTTTGATACAAGAAAGAATTTCTACTCTAGCCTAATCTAAGTGTATATGTGTGTGAAACTCCCTCTTGGAGACTTGAACCCCTGCCCTTGCCCCCCACACCTCACAAGCATTTATACTTGTAGAGTGACCACCGCATCAAGGATGCATGGTGGTGAATAGTCAATATAGTTGACATAACTTAATCTTATCACGCTGCCAAAACCTTAAATATATCTTAAGATTTATAAACAGTATAGTAAAATTGAGATGGGGTTCTCACCTTGATTTCGTAGTCAAACCTTATGCCCCTAAACAATTTTGCCTCCTTTTGTCACGCTGCCTCTCTCTCTCCCTCTCAAATTTTCTTTGGCATCCACGTTTACTAGGAAACCCACTTAGTTTAAATGGTCTTCCAAGACTTTCATTTCCAATTAACCTTAATTTAAGATGTTATTAACTACTGGCATATTTAGATAAGCTGGAACTCCAAGGGATTCCAATAACTCTTAGACTTCTTATCGAAATACATTTTTATTCTCTTCCCCTTTTCCTTAACTATTAAGGAGGCCAAAAGTTTTATATGAATTACCTACAAAGTAACTCTCCACGTTACATCTTTTATATATATATATATATATAATTATTATTTTAAACTGTCTCACAAAATTGTACGCACTAAAACTTTAATTTTCTCACTTATTTTGTAGAACCAAAAATTGTCTATAAAACTAGTACCTCAACTCTATAATAATAATGACGATGTACGGTGATGATTATAAAATAAAATCGGGGTATTACAGGTATCCTATGAGATGGATGACGTGCTGGACGAGTGGAGCACTGCAATGATCAAATTAGAAATTGAGAAAGAAGTAGAAGATGAAAATGCTGAAAAAGATACTGATGTGAAGAAAGTATGTTCCTTCATCCCCTCCCTTTCATGTTGTTCCCGTCAAGTTAATAAACTTGTTATGCGTCACGACATTGCTCACAAGATTAAACAACTTAATGAAATATTAGATAAAATTACCAGAGAGAGAGAGATGTATGGGTTTGAGTCGACTAGGGGAGCTGCCCAAGGACTCGTTGAGCGACCAAAAACTACCTCGTTTGTTGATGTGTCTGACATATGTGGTCGTGATAGGGTTATGGATGATCTAGTGAGCATCTTATTGGGCAAGGGTGTTAAAGAAGAAGAACAAAGCCCCCCAGTATTCTCCTTAGTGGGCATGGGTGGTATCGGCAAAACATCCCTTGCCCAAGTAGCCTATAATCATGATCAGGTGAAGGCCCATTTTGACAAAAGAATTTGGGTTTGTGTTTCTGAACCTTTTGATCAATGTGCTATTGCCAAAGCTATCATTCAAGCATTTGGAGGTGCTGATCCCAACATTACTGAATTGCAAAGTTTGTTGGAAAAAATTTGTGAATTGATTGGGGGAAAGAAGTTTTTTCTAATCTTAGATGATGTGTGGACTGAAGATGACACAAAGTGGGTGTCATTCAAAGAAGCATTCAAATGTGGTTCCCAAGGTAGTAGAATTTTAGTCACCACACGTAAAGAAAGAGTTGCTAATAAGATAGGAAGTGTAAAGACCATCAATTTGGAGGTTTTGTCTGAGGAAGACTGTTGGTTGATTTTTAAGAAAATAGCATTTTTTAATAAGGATCCTACTCTATGTCAACAACTAGAAAACGTTGGTAGGAAAATTGCAGAGAAATGCAAAGGCTTGCCACTTGCTGCAAAGACCCTAGGGAGTCTAATGCGCTTCAAGAATAGTAAAGAAGAATGGAAGAGAGTATTAGATAGCTGTTGGTGGGAAATAAAAGATGAGGAAATAAAGAGTCTTTATGCACCGTTGTTATTGAGTTATTATGATTTATCCTCACCATTAAGACAATGCTTCAAATTTTGTGCTGTTTTTTCTAAAGATTATGTCTTTTCTAGGGATGAGTTGGTATATATGTGGATGGCACAAGGATATATCATGTCAAACACATATATGGAGATGGAAATTATGGCACAAGATTACTTTGAAAAGTTAGCCATGCGCTCTTTCTTCCAAGATTTTGAGAAGGACAAGGATGAGGCTAACATAAAAAATTGCAAAATGCATGATATAGTGCATGACTTTGCGCAATTAATGTCAAAAAATGAATGCTTCATAATCAATTTTGATATGGAGTTGGCATCAAATTATAAAAATGCCCGCCACTTGCGTTTGGAATATAATATTTATCCTGTAACTCCCATAAAATCCCAATTTCTGGAGTCTATTTATTGTGCACAAAATCTACGCACCCTTTATTTGTTAAGTCGAAGTGATGAATTATTTACTTCATACCAACATTTTAGATGTTTACGGGCATTAACCTTGAATGGTCTAAACAATGATGTGTCAATTGAATTTCTAGGCTTACTAGAAATTCTCATACATTTGAGGTATCTCAATTTAGTAAATTATTATGGAAGCGCATTGCCTGAAACCATTTGTAATTTATGCAATTTACAAATTTTGAAGATTAAAATGTCTCATAGGCGTCGGAAGAGGGGGAACTATCTCCAAACGTTGCCACAAGGGATGAGTAAACTAATTAACCTAAGACATTTTATTTTGGATTGGTCAAGGTTCACAAAAAATTTAAAGTTTCCAAGAGGGTTTGGGAGATTGACTTCTCTTAGAACATTAACTTCTTTTGGTGAAGGTGGTGAGGATGATAGCGAAAGAGGTAAATTAGGAGAATTAAGAAATTTGAACCATCTTCAAGGGAGTCTTAAAATATATGGGCTGGGAAGCGATGTATGTGAGGCTAATAATGCACAATTGAAGAAGAAGATAGGGCTTCGTACATTGGAACTATGGTTTAACGAACGGGATGGAACGGAAATAATAAGGGAGGAAGATGCATTAGTTCTGAATGCCTTAGAACCACCGCCAGACTTGGAAGATTTAACCATTCAAAATTACTTGGCACCAACAATGTTTCCAAATTGGATGATGTCCTTGACCAATTTGAAAAAACTTGAAATTTGGGATTTATCTTTAGAGCATTTGCCTCCTCTGGGTAAACTTCTGTTTCTCGAATCATTGACTATACGTGATTTGGGTAGATTGAAAAAGGTGGGGGCTGAATTTCTGGGAATAGAAGAATCCGAAAAGAAGGAGACAGACGATATACTAATAACACTATTCCCAAATTTGATATCTCTCACATTTTGTGGTATGTATGAGTGGGAAGAATGGAATGGGATTGGAGGAGAAGAAGGGGAAGAAGAAGAAGACTATATCAGAAGATTCACTATTATGCCACGTCTTCAAAATTTGACAATTGAGAGTTGCATGGTGCTAAAGTCGCTGCCGAACTTCCTCCGTAGAACTACATTACAGCATTTGGTGATCGTACACAGTCTAAACTGCGAATGGATGGAAAGGACAGGAAAGGAGATTTCGAACTGCTACCTATTCGTAAAGAAGGACGGTGGAGAATTGAGGCTACAGGTAACTTCTTCCGACTCTGCTACTTCTTCTCCTTGGGCTTCTTCTTTTATTTTGCAAAATATAAATTTAAAATTTTTTTAAAAATCAACTAAGCATTTTAATTATCTGCCAAAATTTCCCACTGAAAAAAAAAAGAAAAAAAAAAGCTCTGGTTGATGAATTTATCTGTGTATATATAGCATGTGGTTGCATAGATTCAGTTGTCTTGTGATTTATTTAAAATTTCTTGATAAATATCCAAATGAAAATCTTTTAAAATCTCACTCATTTGCAAGTGCGTGTATAGGCAAAAAAAAACAGCTCCAATGTCTATCTACCTCTGTCTATTTCATTTACGGTTTCCTATTTATATGGGTTTTCCTCATTTTCTTGATTTCAGGCTATGGATATAAGGCTAATCTCAAATAACCCGTATGGTTTCTTTTGGTTCATGTAGAAAGACAATGAAGTAAAATGGTTCCTGTGATCCCTGTTTCTGGGTTCATGAATTTTAGCTTCAACTAGTGATTTTGGATGATGATGGTGAATGATGATTTTTGTCTATACTGTGTGTGTCGGCAAAGTCCATTATTGGCTTGATTCAGTTTTGCAAGTTAATCTAGTCGTTGCGCATCTTCTTTTATTTTTCTAAACATATCAATTAAATTAAATATTCTAATTGACTGCCCAAACAGTCCCATAGATAAAATAATTTAATAACAACTTTAATTAGATTCTCTGTAATTTTAATTAGGCGATTTGCATTTTGCTGTTTTCGTATTGCTGTGTGTGTATGCATTTCATGTTAGCTGTGTTGATTTACTTTGTTATGTATAGATGGCACATGTCAAATGGTCAAGCTCCTTAGATTCAATTGAGGTGCCTGTTCCTATAGAGATGAGTGTCACCCCAAATCCATATGTTTATGAGTTTGTGTACGTGGTAGGCTGCAAGGTTAGAGTACCATTTCTTTGGTACTGTTTTGCATAGACAAGGTTATGTATTCAGCCTTCCTATGTACTTGGACACCATTTCTTTTGGTATTTTATTTTTTTTGGACCATCTTGTCTATTTATTCAGCCTCCCCCTGCCCCCAATTTTGATTGAAGAAGATCCTCTGTTTTTGAGAGGAGTCGTCTCTTCACTGTGTGCTGCACACTAAGGAAGAGTTGGAGACTAGCACTTCATTGCTTTGCACCTTTAGAATCTGAGTGTTTTTGCAATTGGGAATAGGGAGTTGCGAGTTTGACATGTATCAATATTTTAGACCTTTTGAACAAGTTCTTTCTACACAAACTTTCATAAATATCAAACCTATCTTTCAAAATCCCTAACGACCTGAGCATTTGCAAATGCCTATTCCAGTAGGTATTGGTTTGTATAATAAGCTATGTCTCAAATAACTCATATGGTTTTCTTTTGGGCATGTAAATTCAGGGCCATGAAGAAGAGTCTGATGGAGATGATGATAAAAAAGAAGAGTCTAATGAAGATGAGGTTGATAAAGAAGAGGATGACAAAGCACTCCATGACAAAAAAGAGGATGATGAAGCAGAGCACCTATGATCTCTTTGTTTCTGGGTTCATGAATTTTAGCTACAAGTTCGGATTTTTGGATGATGATGGTGAAAGATGATTTGCGATGCTTGATTTAGCATTGCAAGATTGATAACAAGATTGTGCAAATACACGAGGTAACTTCTTCTGCTGCTTCTTCTTCTTCTCCTTGGGCTGCAAAATATAAATTTAAAATTAAAAAAAAAAATCAACTAAACATTTTAATTGACTGCCAAAATTTCACACAAAAAAAAAAAAAAAACTCACTGGTTGATGAATTTATATATATATATTTTTTATGGATAGGTTGATGAATTTATTTGGTTCTCAGTAATTTGAATTAGGCGATTTATATTATATATTGTTGTACTTCTACCCATAACTAGCATGCATTGCATCTGGTTCCTTAGATTCATTTAACTGCTCCGTAGGTTCTATTTATATTTTTATCTTCGTCATTTCTATATATATATATATATAAAGAAAACAACTTCAGTGTCTACCTCTTTCTCATTCATTTGCAGTTTTATTATTAGATAGTAATGGTGAAAGATGATTTGGTCTGTTTGTGTGTTGGCAAAGTTCATTCTTTGCTTTATTCAGTGTTGCAAATCTAATCTAGTCCTTGGGTATCTTCTTTTATTTTGCTGAAAAAGAAAAAATTAAAGCACTTAAACATTCAACAGAATAAAAAAAAATGCTGGTCGATGAATTTATCTGGTTCTTAGTAATTTGAATTAGCCGATTTATGTAGTGTTTTATACACATAACTAGCATATATAGCAGGCTCAGTTATATTTTAATTTATCTAAAAAATTGCTTGATTCCAAGTTTAATAAATATCCACATTAATACCCTTAAAAATCTCACTCTTTTGCATATGTATTTTTTTGATAAGTAATAAGCTTTATTGATATCAAGAAAAGGACACCATAGTACACAAGGAGTGTACAGGGGTCAACAATCAAGAATAAAAATTACAATAACTTATATGGTTTATTGCATATATATTCATTTTCTTGATTTAGGCTTTGTATAAAGACTAATCTCAAATAACTTGTATGGTTTTCTTTTGGGCTTGTAAATTCAGTATTTTGAAGATGAGCTTGATGAAGATGAGATTGATGAAGAAGAGTCTGATGAAGATGAGGTCTCTTCTGATGAAGATGAGGTTGATGAAAATGATTATTGTTTATGTAACATCTTCTTCATTGAAATTCATTTTTAGCTTGATTTGGCTTTGCAATTCTGATCCACTCATGGGTAAATTCTTGTTTATCTACTTCCTTTATTTGACCAAAATTTTAATCTATTATTCAACTCAAATCTCAAAAATTCCCTCAAGAAGATATAATTACAACTTTGGTAGATAAATTTATTAGATTTTGGCAAAAACCACAAAGACACTGACACATGCTTCAATCTATATATATGCCCACTGTGAATGTGTGGAAGATTCACTATTTGAAAAGATAAGAAAAATAGCAGAATTATAGTTACTGAAATTTTGGCATGCAGACTTTCTTTAGTAGTCGATTTGAGTTGGTGACACATGAAAAGAAATTTAGGTAATGCTAGTCTTAAGAAGAAAGATAAGATCCCTGAAAGCTTCAAAATGTTTGATTTAATTATCTCCTATCAAAAAAAAAAAAAGTATTAAAGTTATAGGGTTAGGTAAATGCCATATATCAACTTATAAAGCAATATTGTATGCTTGTTTCTTGTTTTATAGTCTGAAGAATTTTGTTACATGGAAAGTGTGAAGTATAGGAGGCTTGTAACCAACTAACAAAGCCTAGGTATATCTTGATATTTTCTTCTTGATCATCTATCAGTTTTACCCTATCATTTTCTCCATCCATAATAACCTCATGTTAAATAATTAATTCTCTTTTGGCCTCATTTGAACCAAACATCTGATTCTAATATCTAGGGAAGTATGGTTCGTGATGAATCAAATTTTAACACATGGATGCACATTTGCCACAAAAGCAGGTCCTTTATCATTTCATAATGGAAGCAAGGAAATGCATCATGGAGCATATCATGTGTAATCCGTATTATATGGTGGCAGATGAATGGTGAGCTAGGTAATTGATCAGTTTTCAGCTCATGTAATTTCTAGCCTCATGTTTTAGGGTTTGAAACTAATTTAATAATTTTCATGGTTTAGCGTTATACATTTAGGCAGTGATGAATACAAAGGCATACGGATTTCTTGTCTTATTGATTTTGTGTCATGGAAGAGGGGGAAGAGTGGGATGTTACCACCGGGAGTAGAGGGGATGAGATGAGTAATGCTTGCTTTTCTTTTTACCATTGGTAGTCGCCCAATTTGGAAATGACATTCAAAAATGGACATACAAGAATTAGTTACCAATATGTGCAAGGAAAAAAGAAAAAGAAGAAGAAAAAGGCAATCAAGCCATATTACTATTATTCACTCGAGGCAGTTCAATTCTGATTCACCTATAGGTAACTTTATGTACTTCTTTTTTTCTTTCCTTTGAATGCTATTGCATTTGCTTTTTAAATCATGGTCAATAACTTTTATATCCAACCCTTAAGGGCATGGGAATGTTTTGGTCTCATTCATTCTTAGTATCATGCAAAAGGCGTCATGTACAAAAGCCCCACTACTTGGGAAAAACATGGTGCAAAAACCCTGTTATCACTTCAAAGATTCTGCAAACAAGCTTAACCTTTAATCTTGTTTTCTTTAGTAGTCCATTTGATTTGGTTGCATCTGAATTGAATGCTTGAATCTTTTTCTTTTTCTTTTTTCATTCAACTGGTTAAAGAAAAAAGAGGAAAGCCCCCATAGCTCAATCCTTTTTTTCATTTAGCTAGTATTTACGTCAAAGGGTCATTACTTGCTATTTATGATACAATAATTGGGAAAACAAGAGGTGTTAGTGGCACCTTTGAAACTTTCTACAACATTCAGGATCCAGGACTCTACTAAAAAGATCTTCTCTGCCATTAGTAACTTTAAGAACTAACTTTACAATTTTACATTGCTGCCTCTACCTTGCAAACTGCTCCAATATGTCTGTTTGATAAATTTTTAATTGAATCTCATCGGTTTTGCTTAATGGGAGTACACATTGCTCAAGAGCGGCTTTTGTGGTTTATGAGGTGATGCAATTTAATTTACCTTTTTTTTTTTTTTTTGGTTTTTTTGTGTTATGGAGTTAAAGTTTCAGTTCCCAAATTTTGAAAGGACTGGACTATGTGATATCAAAAAGTTGCTACAAATTTATAATTTATACATTAAACCTGTGTTAGTACTCTTCTCTTTAGGAAATTTGGAGTATACACAAAAGCTTTTGTGGCTGGACCTCCAAAAATCATTGACAATGTCATATCTAGCTCATCTCCAAGTATAATCTATGATTAAATCTCAAAACAATCTTCATCTGTTTGACACCCATGATTCAGATCACAGACAATGCCTTTTAGATTTTACAATTATCATTATACCAGCATATTAACATATACCATACAGACAGATTACTTATGATAGATGAGGAAGATCAATCTCAAAGAGAAAACCATCAGGAAGGTCAAGGATCTAAGGAATAAAATGAGCATGAGGTCTTCACATTCACTCCCAAAGGAAAGTGAGGAAGATAAAGCCACTCAAAATATCATGTATGGTATATTTTTCCCTTAATTTTTTTTTTGGATAAATATATTTTTCCCTGAACTTCTGTTTTGTTTGTTTGATTTTTGATTCCATAATTACTGCTGCTTCTCATTTAAATAAATTCTTTGGTAGCTCTAGTTTATTATAGGAATTAAAAAAAATATTTTCTGGGTTATTTTTATGCTCCTAATCTTGCTTAGGAATTAAATGTGTTGCAATGTGTAGTAGTAAAGTTTACAGTATAATTGAAACTCTGCTGCAGGAAATAGTCTATCCTACTAGTGACCCTAATTAAAAAAAATTAAAAAATTAAAAAAAAAAAAACCAAAAAAAAAAGGAGTCATTCTTATTACTCTTTGATTTCTCATGTATAGAGTCATTCTTATTACTCTTTGATTTCTCATGTATTGCTCATAATGCTCGTCCCTTGTTTAATGCTTATACTTTGAAATTCCTTTTAACATGTTATAGCTCCTTTCAATAGAGGTTAAGACTACTATATATTTATTTTAGATTGTTAACATCGTTGTTCATTGTGATTAAAAGTATTATAATTCTAATCATTTAAAAAAGTATGCTTTCTTTGCAAAGTTATTGCTTCTAATGATGTTTGTTACCCTGAATAAGCCCTTAATCCCTGCCACTAGGAAGACGTTCCTCGCTTTACAGGAGACCTTGGAGGACGGAGAAAATATGTTCAGCAAGCACTTGGGGATGCAAGCATGGATTTTGAACTGCCAAAGGAAGTAAGTTTTCCCTTTTTCCATAGATAGTACTATTGCCAATGACCAATTCTCAGTTTTGTCCTTCAATTGTTGCTCTATCTGGCATGCAAGTCTTAGTTTCTTGTATCTTTCTCTACATTAATTTGTGGGTGTGGTTGTCATTCATGGATCAGATCAAAGATGAAGTTCGTTAAGCTAGCAGCCAGCTAGTGTTTAAAGTTCTAAGCATGGAGAATGGTGGTCTGCTACAGCCAATATTGTCCATTGTGGCCTTGTGTACTTTATTTTGTGCTCGTCATCAAGCTAACGTGAAAGGTTTTCATTTTTCCTTTCTCCCCCCCCCCCCCCTCCATCCCTCTCGTATTTAAGGTGCTTTTCTGTAGCTTTTCTAAGAAGACAGATTAGGGCACTGGTCAGGTCCAGAACAAGGGTAAAACTAACAATTGGTGTAGTATTTGCCCTTATATTTTTGAAGATGTAGTGTTTTGTGGCCTAGTGAATACCAATTTATGTTTTCCACTGGTACAATTCAAGTTCTGTTTTTGGTCCACTGTCCATGGATTTGATTAAAACAGTTCAAAAGATTCGTTATAATTTGCATAGAATTGATTATCAACATAGTGGCATTATCATATTTATGTTGTTAGCTAATTTCCTGCAGGTGAAGTGCTTGTTTGGAAGCTGCCAATATGGTGCCATTTGTTTAACATTATTTTCTGATCCTGTGCAGGGCATATTCAGGTTGCTGTTTTCTAGTTCCAACAAGAATGTCGCTGGTTAAAAGGTGTTGGCCTCTTCACAATCCTTGCTGTTGTGAGTTTTACTCAGTTGGTACAGCAATCAATTTCAAGAAAAGCCAAGAAATCCCTCCCGCTCCCCCTTTTAGGGTATATTTTCTTATTTTTCTTATTCTTGCAGAAATTAGGCTTTTCAACGTTCATTAGTGACTAATCTGCACAACTTGTTGGTAATAGTACTAAAATACTTGGATTTTCCACTTCTGACATACCTAGCAGCCCAGGACATTTGGATATGGAATGCATTTTTATAAGCTTTTTCCATTTCTGACATGCATAGCAGCCCTAGGACATTTTCCTCTGTTTTTGAGAGGGGTCATACTTCAGCTTCTGCTTCACAGTTAGGCAGAGTTGGAGACTATAGTACTTGATTGCATCTCACCTTTAGCATCTTACTATCTAAGTAGATTTTGTAATTGGGAATTCACATAGGGAGTTGCAAATTTGACATGCACTAATGTATTAAACCTTTCTGAACAAATTCTTTCTGCACAAACTTTCATAAATATTATATCTATCTTCAAAATCCTTTACGACTGAAGAATAAGCAAATGCGTATTCCCTTAGAACTTGGTTTGTATAATCTCTTCCAGGGATTGATAGCCTCCTTGTCAACATTGGCGTCAAGGTACTCTCGTGGGACCTTGAGCAACAGAATAACTTGAAACTATCATGGCCAACTCTTAAGACAGATATCAACACACATTTGATGCTGCATATTCAACCCTTTGGAATTCGGATTCTTCCTTACAGTTCAACTCAACTATCTCCCTTTATCTCTTTTGTCAGTCTTGCACATTTTATTCATGTTGTGATAAATCTCATGCCTAGTGATTAGAAATTTAATTATAAATTTCTGAAAAAATCATTATCAAGTGATGCTATGTGATGAGATAATTGGCCAATTTTTTTATTTATTTATTGTGCTCTTTTAATGTAAGCTAAATCCTCATATTCTTATTAACCTTCTATCATAACATGCTGTTCCATACTGTGTTTTTTGTATGCCAAACCCTCATGTTAAAATTTTCTTTTGGTCAGATCTTAACTAGAACTCAAATTCTAGTATGTCGCGAAGCATATTTTGTACTTGAGAAAATTTTAACTCATGGATGCACTTTTGAAAAAAACCTACGAAAGAAACTCCTTCACCATTTCATAGTGGCATTAGAGCTTGCGTATCACATCACATGGTGAAACATGAAAGGTGAGGTAGGTACTTGATCAAGTTCTTAGGTTTTGTGGTGAGATTATATATTTTCCTATAGAATTAATATTCTTGTATTTTCCCAATTTGTTGTGTACTCAAAGTTGTAAGCATAAACTTAAGTGCTGTAATCTCTATTTTTCTTATAGTGGATTGATCGGATTTGTCCCGTGGTTTTTCCCTCTACATTGAGGGTTTTCCACGTAAAATTTGGTGTGTATTTTGAGATTGATTGCTTGAATGATAACTCTTGATCAATTACAACCAATCTTACTAAACACAACAAATTTTCCTATCATCATTGATTAGTACATCAAGCAACAAATTGCTTGCAAAAGGTCATGCACAAAATGGTGGTTACCATGAAGTTTGGTATCAATGAACCAAGTAGCATTGCCAGATAATTGAAGTAAAGAAAATGTTGTATAGAAATACTAGAAGACCATATAAGCTAACCCTTAATTTCCAATAAACTACATAAAAACAGCATATTCATGTTATAGCTCTCAATGATCTATGAAGAACCCAAACCACATAAAATGGACTGAAAACTAAGAACATCAGCGAAAACAGATCTTGCAACAACAGCTTTAGGTTTTTCAAATGCCAAATGTTAGTAAATACAATTAAAAGAAAAATTACACTTGGACCCAATAAATCTCCACACTGGGGATTCAAAATTTGACTAAAACACTAACTCCTCATTTACTGCATAAAACTTCCATGTCTTTTCATTATATTTACTAGTTTATTAATTAAATTACTTCAATACCACAGTGTCCTTATTTATGGCTCCATATTGCGATGTAAACAAACCATTCAACATCCAATATGTAAGGGTCAAACTATACAATTATATACACCATTTTGGAACTTGCTGCAAGAGCGGTACAATATATAATCAAGTTCAACTATATATTCATAAGTTTTCACATTCACAAATACACTATTGCCTCACTAGAGACAGTTTTGCAACCTTAGCTTATCAGTTCTGGAATCAAAAATTAAAAACTAGCAAAACAGTTGAATATCGTGTAGTAGGCTGAGGACAAAATTGCAACTACCATAAAGTTTGGTGTCAATGAAACAAGTAGCATCCCCAAATAATTGTAGTACAGCTAGGAACAAAGTCTAGCATAGAAGTATCAGCAAATCTAGTAAGCTAACCCATGATATCAAATCATTGGATATATGACAGTCACAAATATAATAGTTTCGATGAAGAGATAGGGAATTTCAACTATCACCTACAATTTACCGTTAAAAACTTGATCTGTCATGCAACAAATCCCAAATATATAGTGTGTTTGTGAATAAGCCTTTTGAAGTTAGAATGTATAGAGTTACATACAACACAATATCCTAGCAAGGCAGTTTATAGACAATGCATGTTGTAATTTGAATTTCTTATGTTAACAAATCCTGTTATCTAAAATGTAAATACTGTACACATAATTTGTTTAACTTTATAAATTTATAGTAGTTCTTATTACACTGAAGCAATACATTACTTGATAAATATAAGACAGTTCTTACTACATTGAATCAACAATTACTTGCAAACTAAAGGGCTTGCAAGCAACGGACAACATCTCCATCCTCTACCTACGCTGGAATTTTAACTGTCCGATAAAGTATGAAAATAAGGATGCAAAAACAAGAGGGAAGGCAATGAGAACAACAGCCACAATAGCTAACTGGTCATGGTGAAACCCAAAGTAATCTTCTAAGAATGCAACAACTGTTTTGGTTTCTCCAAATACCACAATCTTTTTATTTATATCTCCATATTGTGATGTAAGCATACCATTAAGTGACCAAGATGTAGGGGTAAGATAATACATCCAGATCCACCACTTTGGAATTTGCTGCAAGAGTAGAACAATATGATCAGTTCTACTATGAGTCTGTTTGGATAGAACTTATTGTTGAAAACTGAAAACTGAAAACACTGTGGCAAAATAATTTTTAAATGTGTAAAAAGTACTGTTCATGCTAAAAATTACTGTTCATTGGCCAAAAATCACTGTTCATGGACAATGAACAGTGACAGACACGCCGAAGAAAAAAAAAAAAAAAAAAAGGAAGCCCAGACGTGGACGCTGGACGTGGAAGCTGAATCCAAACGCATTCTATATCTGCTTTTTAAATCTTAGCGCCCACATGTATTCTGTGGCCACAAGAGAGAGGAGTTTTGTAGCATTAACTTACCGGTTTAGGAATCAAAAAACCAGCAAAGAGGTTGAATGTTGTGTAGAAGGCTGAGGCCAAAATTGCAGCTACCATGAAGTTTGGTGTCAATGACACAAGTAGCATTCCCAAATAGTTGAAGGAGAGCAAGGAACAAAATATTGTATAGAAGTACCAAAAAATCCTATAAGCTAACCCGTAATATCCAATCATTGGATAGCTGATTGTCACAAAAATAGCAGTTTCGATGAAGAGATAAGGAATCTCCACTATCACCTACAAAATTAGTATCCACAACTACTAAGCATTGAATATAACTAAAATAAAAATAAATAAGAGAAGAAGAAAGAAAGAAAGAAGTTCATATCAAGATATTAACTCTGCCTCTCTTTCACTCTCTTCCCTTTTTGGAACAAGATAGCACAAGTAAACATGTAAAAGCAGTTGGAAAAGATGAGATAAATTTCTCATGCTATCTCTCTCGAAGATCTAGCAAGAATCCAAAGTACATCAAATTTACAACGTTTGAGATTACTCATAATGCCCTGAAAGCAGCCAACAATAAATTCAATTAGTTCCAGGGAAAATTATACCTGTGCAAGTGAATAAGCCCATGAAGAGTACATCCTTGCAAATATTTCCCGATACATAATAGTTCGCTCTGTTGCAACATGCGGTAGAACTGTTGAGCAGTTATTTATGCCCAAGAAGATCACGGCAACATACATGGAACCAAATATATTGAACAAATTCTGCTGGTTATTCCTAATGGATAAAATAAGAATCAAAATTAGATATTTGCATAACTACAACATCATGCAGAAAATTGTACATCTTACAGATGCACAATCTTAAGCAAAGAAAAATCACAACTGTAAGAATCACGCTTATTAGACAAACACTTCATAAAAGAAATTCTGGTTGTACTGTCACTTACAATGCGCAAGCTCAATCTTGCCAAGGTATCCGGTAAGTAGGACTAGAGACTTTTAAAATGTAATAAACATTCTGTAAAGGTAGTAGAAATCTTAGACATATTAAAACTTACAATTTTTTTCCTACGTCCCAATAAAGCACCCCAAAAATTAAAGCTGTTACAAGCGTATGCATGATACGCATAAGGTTGTATGCAGGACTCCTCCAATAAGCCAAATGCTGTTTCCATAGGCAAGATTTTAACTGTCCCCAACCATTTTGTGAAAAGCGTGTAGGAAAATACAGGTCTGTTGACCCAGGAGGTGGACTACTCGACTGCCTTACAAGCTCCATGTTTTTCCTGCAAATGGAATAATATTAGAAATCACATCAAGTTTTAAAATGCCAATGCAAGTCATATGAAGATATATATCTTAAGGACAATATTTTGTTCCACAAAATAGACGTTCTTAAGAGAGACTAGCACAACCTTGATACCTTAAAACACTAAGGCCACATAAGGAAGGACAAACAAAACACAAGGCCATTCCCCCATGCATTTCAAAAAGGATGAAAAGCAAATGGTTTTTGATTTAATTATCTTTACGTCAAGAAGAAGCTATGGCAGAAATTCCATGGTATCAAAGTTACTTAATAGAGACATTATTTCACATTATACAGCAACAAAACCAATGACAATTGTAGCTGAACTCAGCAACTCACTCGTATAAAGCAGAATCCCTGTACTTCTGGGCAAAATCTGCCCCAAGTTTTGCTTCTGCAGATATAGAAGTGACCTCTAACATCCATGTTGCCGAATTGTAATTATTTCTAATCTTTGGGACTCCAGGGATACTCTGTCAAAGTAAAAGTTCAGTAACAAGAAGATCAATAAAATTAATTACTCAAAGTAAATAGTAATACTTAAAGAAAATGAAAGCCGGGGGAAAAAAGCAATAGATAAAATGCGTTGCTACATCAAACTGACCTCAAAATATTCTATAACACAAGCTGAATGTTGTCCTAATGATCCCGAGTATATTACATGTCCACCACTTTTTAGAAGAATCAGCTGCATTAGCGAGAAAGGCATGAGATAAGTAACTATTCTAGATTTGATAAGAAGGAAATTGTTGCTTATTATCCAACACTATGATCTCATATACTCTTTTTGGGTGGTAGGCTGGAATGCATCTCACAAATTTATAATCTGGTTGCTTCTCCTCAGAGTACAATAATTTCTCCATTTCAGTCAAATCTAAAAAACTCCTAGGCCTTTATTTATTTCCTCAGTACAAATGCATGTATTTCTGAGATAAATAAAACTCCTAGGACAAGGTAACAGCTTCTTGGTTTTACAATTTTACTTACCCTTACAATTTTAAATTCTTTAAAAAAAATTACCTCATCAAACGCTTCAAATATGTCAATACTTGGCTGGTGGATGGTACAAACAATTGTTCTTCCTGTATCAGCTACATTCTTCACAGCTCGCATAACAATTGCAGCTGCTCCTGCATCCAAACCCGTTGTTGGTTCATCCATGAAGATAATAGACGAGTTAGAAACAAGCTCCACAGCAATTGTAAGCCTCTTGCGCTGCTCATTTGATAGACCATTAATGCCAGGTACACCTACTAAGGCATCCTTTATTCCATCAAGCTCAATGGTCTCCAAGACTTCATTCACAAATTCCTGCATGACATGCCACAGTAGCTTTCACAAAATATTATCTCAATGATAAATATAAAACCAAACCTTTGATTCATGTCAGTACATAGAGAACTTACAGCTTTAGTTTTTGAGTCTATCTGAGGAGACAGTCGTAGCCAAGCAGAAAATATCACCGATTCTTCAACTGTGATTTGAGGAGAATGTATGTCTGTTTGTTCACAATAACCCGACACCCTAGCAAACGTCTCTTGAACCTTGGGATACCCTCCAATTTTTATGTGCCCTTCAATATAGCCACTGGTCTTTCTTCCGGCTAAGACATCCAGAAGAGTTGTTTTCCCAGCTCCACTGACACCCATCAATGCTGTAAGAACACCAGGCTTCAATGTACCCGTAATATCAGAAAGAATTTGGAGTTTTTTATTGGTGAATCCCTTTTCTCTCATTTCCTAGAAGCCAAAAAGGAAAAACAATGACAGGAATTAATATGATGTAATGTAAACAGCTATCAATTCAGCAGCAACCATAACCTTATATGAATTAAATGTAATTACCAAGGGGATGTCAACATAGTATTGCACATCTTGAAACACTACTGTTAAGGGTGTAAATGGTAATACCATTCTACCTGTTAATTGAGACAAGACACTCGTTCAAATGTTGGAGAAATATATGTTTACAGTAATGATCTGAAGAATAAGCAAAAGAACAATAAAATTGATAAAACCTTTATTTGGTTCTAAACTATTCTGTGCAGGAGAATTTCCAGACTTTTTTTCTAGACAGGAACCATCACGTGAATCTTCACTTCCCTGTATTTGGGAGAGCTTTTCATGCGCGATAACAGCACGAGACGATCCAGGAGCTAGAGGTTTATTAAACGATGATGAATCAAAATATAGCTATTGTTGCATTGCTGTTTGAGTTAAAATATAATAACAATCAAGAACACAGACTTACACTTCAAGAAAGTTAAAGCCAGGACATATCCAATGTTAAAAACAATTATAAATCCAAATAGGGCACCGAGTGATATCCAATAAAGATATCCATCAAAGTTCAGTCCACGGCTTTCGAGTATTTCTTGCCCTATGGTGGTGTTTGTGGATAACATCTACAGACAAGAAAGGAAAACAAACTTAGCCAATAAGACCATATATATATAATCTTGATGCTGATGAAAAATTTAATTACAGAAATGGCAAGCTATTGACAGGTTTATACAAGGAGTATTAATGCACATGTCCTACAGCCAAATTAGTTGTTTAGCAGCATGTATAAGCAGACAATTTATTGTATACAATGTTTAATTGTAATTAGATTGTGCATTACTTAGTGCTTAGTGTTTGAAGCCAGGAACGTCAGCTAAGATTCACTATTAAGCAAGAATATTGATATTCAAGAAATAACATATTGATCAGAGATGACTGTCTTTCAATGCCGATCTCTTTGGAGGAGCCATACAACTAGTAGGTCTGCCCCTTGCTCATAAGTAGCTGTATTAGCTAAAAATAGACAAAGGATTATTTGTTATGTAATGAGAGACTCACCTTTTGCCATCGTGGGGCAAGAAATTCATTTAAAGAAAGGCCCATTTCTCCATATGTGATAGGAGAAACCCAGAAACCCCACTTCAACCAAACAGGCATAGAAGCTACAACCAGATGCAAAGCTCAGCTCATCCTTTCAATTGATTATATTAGAATGAGATTGGAGAAGAGGTAGGATAACCTTACATTGAGTTATAATGAAGCCAGAGAATACTAACACTATTAATATTGCAAAACTACCAGCTGTCATGGAAGCATTATTGGTCTGGAAGACTGATGCCAGGAAACGGAACATGGATAATGAAGACAAATGCACTGCAAAAAGAAGAATGAACTGACGGAAGAACCTGAGCACACAGAAAACGATCAGAGATTCATAACTAAAGAAAATGAGACTTCTTGAGCAAAAGAAAGTACTAACATAAAATGCTTTTTTGAGGTTATAGCACTTGAGAAGCTTTGCATATGCAATTGCTACTTGATGAACCAAAATAGGGGGAAATGCAATAATAAATCTACATATTTTCATGTCAACCTCACCTTTCGGCTTCAGGGCTATATCCAATAACATAATAAGTAAGACATGTCCAAACTAGAGATTCCACAAATGAAATAGGAACCTTTAAAATACTTGCTGGAATTGCATATGCCCAAGCTGGGTAAAAACAAAATGTTTTTTGTTTGTAGAAGACTTCAAGCCTTTGAATAGTCATGGACAACTCTGGAATTGCATCAACAAGAAGGATGATAAGAGCATAAAACAGGGAGCCCATATAGTAATTTGCATGAAGAATATCAATATCCATCCGGGTCCGTAAAAATACAGTCATCGTGTTACATGCAGTGATGACAAGCTGCAGATAGAAAAGAAAAGAAATATATATTTTCCGATTAATAGGTTTACCTCCCCCCCTGGTCGCAGTCCAAAAGAAGAAAAAAAAATGGAATGAGAAACAAACGCAAAAGTATGAATCTTCACCTGAGTTGTTTTGAATATATAGATGAAAGAATTCCTTTTCATGAGAAGAAACTCCCTTGAAGCACATATTCTAAATAGTTCCCATTTAGAAAGAGAATACACACTAAAGGAAAGAGCATCTTCATGACTTTGGGATTTATCATGTCTCTGACAGCTCTTCATCCAGCTTCTTTCCATAAGGAGATTCCTTGAACTTCCTAGAGAACATATCAACTGAAACATAACTGTAGGGTACTTCCATTTGATACCAGTACTGTGCTTGATCTTTCCTAGAGATAACCTGCATAAAGATAGGATGAAGTAGTTCTTTCAAACAAACAATTTTTTTTTTTTTAAAAAGACGAGTATAGGCTTCTATTCACTTGCCTCTTGGACAAACTCAGCAACCCCTTTCCTCTCAGGACACCTAAAACCACAACCCTCAAAAAAATTTAGAACATGATCACGTGGACCATGATACACAATCTTCCCTTCTGACATTAAAGTAAGGTCATCAAAAATATCAAAGGTTTCTGGTGCTGGCTGAAGCAGTGAAACTAGTACAGTAGCATCTGTGATACGCACCAGCTGCTGGAGACATGTAACAATTTGAAATGCAGTGGAACTGTCTAATCCATTTGTTATTTCATCCATAAACAAGGCTTTTGTAGGTCCTACAATCATCTCCCCTGCCAAAATTTAATTTAATTCCTGTGGTCAAAATTCTTATCGGAAACTGGGTTTAGTTCTCTCTATAACTAAAACTACTAGATAGCAGAACAGCTATCAGTCTTCTATTCAAATTACCTGTTGTCAATCTCTTTTTCTGACCACCAGAGATACCTCTTCTCATGGCATCTCCAACTAGAGTGTCAGCACAGATATCAATTCCAAGGATCTGAGAAGCCACGGCAGCAACATATATAAACTGGTAAGGAAAATATCAATTACAGGGTATATGTTTACTTTCAGCTCTGTTAAAAAAGAATGACCTTTAGTATATAATCTGTTTGAAGGTTTCCTTTTAGTCCTTTGGCTGAAATTGCCTGTCAGAACAAATAGCATAATCAATATTATAACATCTAATCTCATGAATACCATCAAGAGTAGGAACAAAATAATATCAACATGACTGTGTTGTGAAGTATTAAATAGACTTGCATAAGAATTATAGTATTTCAAGTATTCCATTTGACATCAATCAATAAATATACAAAATATACTCTTCCGTACATTAATTTATATCAACTCACATGATAATGCACACATGTAACCCATGCTGCTGTAGAACATATTCTAATGAAAACATTCAAATACATTGAGTGAAAACTTTAGATTAGCAACAATAAAAAAAATAGGCCTGTTGATTCTTACTTATAGTTTGATTTAAAATCCAAAATGAAAATCATCACATTGATCAGATGCTAAATACTCATAACATCATGAAGTAAGAATCTAAATTTAAAAGGAAACTAAATTGAAGTCATATTTTTGTCATTCCAAAAGCAATATAACATTAGCACAATCAGAATCCTACACATTTCAATGTCTTTTGCTAGTAATATGATTGTTTCCATGTCAAGCAGAGAACATTCAAGATTTGATCAATAATATTTTGCATTATCTAAAGTTTTCCATCATTTTAGCAAAAATGTTTTCTCATGTAGTTTTATGGGATTTGTTTTCAAGTTTGTTGTTAAAAACTAGGATAAGCAAGCTAACCTTTGATGTTGATTTTTCATGTAGCAAAATCAATTGCCTTCTCCTTATAATACATATAGAGAACAAAAACTCAGTCATGCTACAGAAGTACAGATGACTACACAAACATGAAGGAAAAGAAGACTGGAGATGCAACAGGTACCTTCATGTAAGTGTCTATGTCTGGATCAGGAATAATTCCAGCTTCCTTCTCCCTTTTACTGAGCTCCACCATAATATCTTCATTAGGCCAACAACAAATGGTGCTGTTATTATTATCACTGTTTTGCAGTGAAGGGACATCATAACTAAATCATCTATAATGTGAACACTAAGGAATGCTTACCTGCTCGGCTTCCAACACCCTGACAACGGGCTGAAAATTCCAGTATTTCCCTCACAGTCATATCTGAAATGTGCTTGTCATTTTGACTAATATAAGCTGAAGTTTTTTGAGGGACAAACTCTTCTAGCTTGTATCCATTATAAGTAATCTCCCCAGTAATCTATTGGAAAAAAGCAAATAGATAAATAATTCAACACTTGTGAACAGACTAAAGTACATCCCATCGAAAAAGTTAACAACTCAAAAACTCTATTCATTTTTATGCGCATGTTTAATTTTAAGGCAGGGGGATAAGCATATTTCAATTTTAAAATTTTAAGTTTCCAAGATGTAGATAGGTTTAGCTTTGAGATTCTCTTGATTTTTATATCTTCATTCAGATGGTTTATATAGTCATTTTCAATATTAGGAAAGTGTGAAACCTTGAGAGATTGGTTTAACGTTCCTGACAGAGCCTTCAAAAGGGAGGTCTTCCCACAACCGGGGGACCAAGCAGTAGAGTTATCCTGCAAGAAAGGTAAAACCACGTAAATACACTTCTTTCAACTTCTTTATTTCTATAAAAGAATTCCCATATGGTTTATTATGAATGAGAACATGTCAATTGAGGAGGCAATAGAGTATGATTTTAGATAAGATAGAATGACAGAAAAGATTACAAATTTCCCGCCCAGATTAGTGTTTGGAAGATTCATGGCCAAACACAAAGTTTTGGGACTCTAATGTAGTTGTTATTGTTCTTGTTGTTTTATACAAGAAAGTGCAAATTGAAGGGATAATATTCCCAGTCCAAAGCATCATAAATTTTGAGGGTAATATATCAAGAAGATTACAAATATCAAAGTATTATAACCTTCCCAAGTGAAAGTTCTGCAATGAAAATATCCAATTTTATCATTAAAATAAATTCCATTTCGAAGATGTATGGACAAGCCAACAAAGTGATGAACCTAATTTTAAGTATTTCTATAATTCTATACATCCATATGCTGATATGCATCACAGAAACAGTAAATACATATTTAACTTTTTTTTATCCAGTAAAGAGATCCTTTGAACTTTAACTATTGCAATTTCCTTTACCAAAAATCTTTTCAGTATTTTTTCCTTTTCAATTGATGATTATGTTTATTATGTATGTTAAAGAGCATTCAAGAAAAAATCAATTTGAAGTGCAGCTAAGATGAACAGGGTGACATGTACAAGAAATGATAGTATAAAACATGACTGCATCCATGATAAGTTTGAGATAGCAATTAGCAGCAAGATGAAAGCTCAAAGACAATTGATTCAGAGGGGAGAAAAAGGGAATGAATATTAACGAGAAATGATATATCCAAGTTCAAGGGACTACAATGACAACTGGATAGGCTGAAATATAATTTTGTTCTTAAAATGTTGGTTTAATTTTGATTTTTTTTTTCCCCAAAATTTAGAAAGTTTCAACTTGAAAGTCCCTCAAAAATATATTTTAACAAATTAAAATAGGGTTTAGCTTGAATAAACCAAACATTGTCAAGTATTAAATGTTCAAAATCAGCTCATTAACAAAAATAAAATGTTCAAACTTGGTTCAAGCTCAAACCAAGCCTACAAACAATGCTTGAACCTGAGCTTGTCAAAATGTCTAAAAGGTTGAGCTCAACCTGTTCAACTTAATTCATTATTCAAGCCAATCTCAAGCTCAATATAAACTATAAAGCTCCTGAACTTAAGATCCTACACAAATACATTATCACACCCATTTTAAGCATATTCTGGCCTATTTGATTTGGAAGAGTGTTCTCTCAACTCCAAATAAATGGAAAAACTTACAATGATATGAGTCTATTTTTCAAGCCCATATAAAACTTATTACTAAGCCCATAAAAGAGCCTAGTCACGACTTGTTTTTTATCAAGCCCTATTGGTCATGAGCCTATTCATTAACCTTTTTTTTTTCTTGGGCTCTTTTCATTTATAGCCCTACTGCCTAGTTTAAAGCTTATAAGGAAGACAAAAATGTATGTAAGGTAACAGAAGATAGCCATATCATATGCTTTATAAATTCCTATTTCAATATGGTTATTAATTTATTAGGTATAATGTCTATTAGTTTTTTTTCCTTTTCTTTTTCTTTTTTGAGATAAAATAAAAATAAAAACTTACTAGTTAAGTTTCAAGAAAGTTAAAATTCTAATCCAACTATAGTTTATTTCAGCTAAACTCTATTAGCTAAGTTTCAAAAATTTTAAAATTTATTGAAATAAAATTTTGAGAATTTTAAAATAAAATTTAAAATTTGTTTCAATTATTTTGATAATTTATCATAATATTTTATTTTAATATAATACAATTTAGATTAAATATCATCTGTAAGTGCACAATTGCACCTGGACCCAAAGACAACTATGGGCTCAGGTCCAATGAGCCTTAGACAATAAAATTTGTAGAGCGTGAGCTTGAAACCTAGATTAGAAGTGCTGAGAACTTGATAACGGGCTAAGAGTTACAAACGCATATAGATAACAAAAGCTAACTGAAAATAGGCCTCCTCGGACGTAAGCCGAGGACTATTTCTGTATTATTTCTTATTTCTTCCTTAAAAGTTACAATTCTTAGTTTCTTTTTTTTTTGCCGATCTTCTTTTTCTCTAGCTTTCATCCCCTTAAATATTTCCTTCCCCTGATACTTTTTGGATAGTGACTAGAAGTTTTAGCCCTACTGTTCAGGGGTCACTTCCCCATTAATGCGGCCAGGGAGGTAGGTGCAGAGCCTTTAATGCGGAAGTGGCAGCCTTTGCACTTGATATTTTCTTAAACACTGGTGTATTTAGAAGGTTCAGGGTGTCCCCCTTTAACCATTAGTCTTTCCAGAGTTATGCCTTTACCTTCATAATAAAGTTTTGAGTTCTCTTGGATTTGTTCGAGGAGAAGCTCGCCCTCGGCTGTACCCTCGGATCCTCAGCGTATGGGCCAATTCGTAGAGTTTAATTCCGAAGCAGGTCGGCCCTCCATGCTACAGTCCAAAGGCCCATATGCCCATTTGGATCCTTGTACTCCCCACAATAGCCCCTCAAAACTCTATTTTTCATCATCCGAGGAGAAAAATAGGGTTTTGATCCAACGAAAACTTTCCCCACACGTTCTGTAAATAACTACTCCTGTGAAGACCGTTTTGCGTTCCAGAGGATGCCACTTGGCGGTTTTATTTTACAAAAACGCGCGCATTTATTACCGTAAGTTATACCTTGCCCCCCACATTCAACAGTGAGATGAGCATCTAACGGTCCTTGTTACTTCATGAAAATTTGGGCAGGACAAATACAATTTTGAGGCCGTTTACTGCACGTCGCGACGCTTCGGGAACCTGCTCCTTCATTTATTTCTTCAGGGGTTAATCCCATCAAAACATCAGCAATCACCTTTTGTCTGTAGAAATCCGTGGAAATTTGCACAACTTGAAATTTGTAAGTTCTTGTTTCTTTTCTCTTAACCCTTTCTCCTCGGACCCTGTTCTCGGCTAACCTTATTACCATTCTCTCTCCTAGAACTTAGCCTTTCGTTTCTTTCCGATAGGAAAGTTTAAATGTCTAGTTGATATCGCCACTGGGATGGAAGGTTTTAGAGCCAAGTATCATATTTCCAGCGACGAAGGTCTAGAATACTGCCCGGCGGAAGTTGTGACCGGCGCTAGGAAAACCGGAGAGGTCATCATTCCCATGGTCGCCTTCGTAGAAGGTGGGATGACCCTCCCAATGAAACCCGTAACTAGGGAGTACCTCCGCAACCACCAGTTGTGTCCTGATCAGTGTGCCCCAAACGTTTTTAGAGTTTTAGGTAGCGTCGATGCTCTAAACGAGCAGATGAGTCTGAACCTCACCTGGCATGATGTCGTTTTTATGTACGAATGCCACAAACTCACTAGAGTAGGTTATTACATCAAATCTCGTTCCAATGTAGTTAGGTTGATCTCCTGTTTGCCCAAGTCCAATAAAGGCATGAAGGATGACTACCTAATCGTCTCTAGCAACTGGCACGACGGCCCCCACTACCCTGTTGAGTGGGGAGATCCAAGTGCGACACCTTAGGATTTAAGTTGCCCTAACTTCCTAAATCATCTAGGAATATGTATTGGCATTTACTTGAGCGTCTGACTTTAATTTATTATATGTTCTACGTATCTGACCGTGTTCACTTATTTTGATGTTTTTCTTTGCAGATAAGCAAAACGTGCACCCCCGCTTAAGCCACTGCAACGTTGCCGATTTGAATCGAGTGCTACGCTTCGAAGTGTTCGTCAGTGAAGACTTACAACTTAGGGCGGCTCATTTGATTCTTGGGTACAAACCTGTCTCCTCGGACTTTCAGGAGATCGAAAACGCAATAATAGCGGGTGACCGGAGGCGAAGAAGGATTCATGTGGCCAGGCCGCACTTCTTAGCTGACCAAGACCTTCCCGACGACCCCAACACCATTCTGTACAACCGTCCTATCGCGGCAACCCCCCTCTCAACACACTCCCAAGCAACTGCTATCCCAGAGGAGCAGGTGTCCTCTTCACATACACTCGACGACGAAATAGACAACTTCCATCTTGAGGACATCGAAAGACCCCGAGGAAACCTATTCGTCGTACTTTCTGACGAGGAAGAAGAGCCCACCGAGGCCTCTGGAGTTGAAGGGTTCGTTGTTGCCCAGCCCCCAGTCAAATCCGAGGAGGACATGGACAGACTTCACGGCCTTCTGACCAAAAGAGGCGAAAAAGTCGCCCAAAAGAAGACAGGAGGGTCCCAAGCCCTTCCATCCTTGCCACCTCCCCCTCCTCCAGCCGAACCCAAGCTTCCAGCTGAAGAGCCGAAAAAGAAAAGGAAGAGGGAGGTCGAGGAGACTGCTGGCGAAAAACAAAAAAGACTGAAACAACAGCCTCAGCCAACTCAGCAGCAGAAACTAGATAAAGGCAAAGGTAGGGCTCGTTCAGTCGAGAGCGGGGAGATCCGGGATGTGGCCGAAGTGCGCCAAGCACCGGTCACCTGGTCTCCTGACCTAAAACTGGACGGTGCACCAATTTCCTGCCAGTCTAGTATCAGGGCAATCCAACAAGGCCACGCCCACCATCTGGCCGCTGCGTTGGAGCGCCCGCTTTTGCTGCCCAAGGACATGGAAACCTTGGAGAGAATGAGCCAACCCTAACTGTTCCTGTCCTTAGAAAGGGAGTTTGCTCTGGTAAGTTTTAACTTTTCGTGAATATTTCCTTCTTCATAATACTGGATTAATGAGAAGTGTCCTGCTACATCTAATTTCTTAACACATTATGTAGGCCGTTCAAGAAGTTTTTGTAGCCGAGAAGTTTGTAGAAGACTCTCGGAAGAAGGCTAAAATGGAGCTTGACATTCGAATGGAGACTGAGAAGTCCCTAGGCCAAGCCCTTGCAGAAAAGGAGAAACTCGTCTCTCAGGTGGCTGATCTCAAAAGAGAAAGAGACGGTGCTGAGGCTAGCTTGAAGACGATGAAGACTCAAATAGAAGGGCAGCGCAAGCTTCTCCGTGAAAAAGACGACAAATTAGCCCAAGCCGAGAGGGAGCGCTCGGAATTGGAGAGGGAGCTTGCGCGCCTAAAGGAGGAAGCTGGCGCATTCAAACGCTCTCTAAATGCTGCCAAACAGGCGAGTTATGAAGAAGGGGTAGCTGCAACAGCGGAACAGCTGATAGAGGCTTTCGCAGCCTTGTGCCAGGAGTATTGTCAGCAAGTCTTGGGGGAAGCTCTAAATGTAGTAAGTGTTCCTTCAGCGTCGGAGCTGAGGAAGTCCGAGAACATTTGGCTTCCCCTGGACATACAAGAGATAGAAGAGACTCATATTGTTGCTCTTGCCCCTGAGGCAACTCTTCCTGCTCTTTATCCTACGACCCCAAAACTCGTTCTAGATCGTACAGAACCTTCAGGTTCCAACAAAGAGATGGAACGGGGTGGGGATGCCGAGAAAGGCTTAAGCCAAACTATGGAGCCCAATGCCCCTCCAACAAATGCAGCAGACAGAGGGAAACAAGTTTTGTCTCCCTTTGAGTTGGAGCTAAGAAACACCGAGGCAACCAGCACTTATCAGCAAAATCCCCCTCCAAGAGTTTAGGGACCAACCTAGGACTTCTCTTTCTTTGTAACCAGAACTTAGCATGTAACGTATGCCAAAATCATTAATTAAAGACAATCTTTGTGCAACTTTCTTTTATTTTATATTTGTTCTACTTTTTTTATTTTTGGGCTTGTCATAAGAATTCTTATGAAGACATAGTTAAAGGTAGGTCAGAACAAACAAACCTAGCTCCAGAGATTGCACAATTATAACCCCCATACGTCCATGCGCACGTTTGCCTGGCACAGTAAAATACTTAAGAACCTGATAGAGAGTAACTTAGTTTGGATACCAAACAATGCCTTAGTTAAACAATGCCTTATAATCTGTGGCATCGCTTTTAGTAGGATGTAAGGTCCGAGGACCTTTCCTTACATAAATTTACTTAACACTTAGAGGCAGAGAATTTAAAATCCGAATTAATGAATGGCAAGATGCTAATTTCCACAAGACGTGTAATAGAAACAAGAACAATGACAAAATATTAAGAATAGCAACTTTAACTGATAAATTTCTCAAAGCAGGAGGTCCGATGACCCGGTATAACTAAAGTTCTGGTTGACAGATGGTAAAATATCAATTTCCACAAGGTTTGTGGTTTAAGGACTACACTTAACCAAGTTTCTGTTCGATTCTTAAGAATAGTAACTTCAAATGTTAATTTTTCCAAAGTAGGAGGTCCGAGGACCCAGCTTAACTAAGGTTCTGTTTAACAAATGATAAGATATCAATTTCCACAAGGTTTGTGGTCCAAGGACTACACTTAACCAAGTTTCTGTTTGATTCTTAAGAATAGTAACTTCAAATGTTAATTTTCCCAAAGTAGGAGGTCCGAGGACCCGACATAACTAAGGTTCTGTTTAACAAATGATAAGATATCAATTTCCACAAGGTTTGTGGTCCGAGGACTACACTTAACCAAGTTTCTGTTTGATTCTTAAGAATAGTAACTTCAAACGTCAGAGGTACTTATAACTTTGAAATGTTAACTGACAAAAGTACATTTTATTAATAATAATACCTTCTAAGATTATTTACATTCCATGGGCGTGGTACAATTCTTTCATCTAGGTTAGCTAGCCGATATGACCCTATGCCTGCTACTGAAACAATGCGATAAGGGCCTTCCCAGTTGGGTCCTAGCTTACCCCAAGCCGGGTTCTTAGAAGTGCCCACAACTTTTCTTAGTACAAGATCACCAGGTGCAAGTGGCCTTAGCTTCACGTGAGCATCATATCCCCGTTTTAGCTTTTGTTGGTAATAAGCCATCTGGACCATAGCTGTCTCGCGTCGTTCCTCAATTAAATCAAGACCTTTCTCCAGGAGTCCATCGTTATTCTCCGGGCTAAAAGAACTCGTCTTGAGAGTGGGAAAACCAGATTCTAAAGGTATCACTGCCTCGGCCCCATAAGTCATAGAGAATGGTGTTTCTCCAGTGGACCTGCGCGGTGTAGTCCGATATGTCCACAGAACATGTGAGAGTTCTTCCACCCACCTGCCTTTCGCGTTGTCCAACCTTTTCTTGAGCCCACTAACTATGACCTTGTTAACGGCCTTAGCTTGCCCATTTCCCTGAGGGTAAGCTGGGGTGGAGTATCTGTTTATGATGCCTATATCACCACAATACTTCCTAAAAGCCTTACTGTCGAACTGAACGCCATTGTCTGAGATGAGTGTACGTGGTATACCGAATCTAGTGACGATGTTTTTCCAGACAAACTTCTTGGAGTCTACGTCTCTGATATTTGCTAAGGGCTCGGCCTCAACCCATTTAGTGAAATAGTCTGTTCCCACAAGAAGCCATCTTTTATTTCTTGCAGCCCTCGGAAACGGCCCCACTATGTCCAATCCCTACTGCGCAAAAGGCCAAGGACTGGAGAGAAGGTTGAGAACCCCTCCAGGTTGATGAATATTAGGGGCGAAGCTCTGGCATTGATCACATTTTCTGGCATAGTCCTGAGCCTCTTTCTGCATATTGGGCCACCAATAACCCTGAGTCAAGGCCCTATGGGCTAAGGACCTTCCCCCAGTGTGGCTTCCACAAATCCCTTCATACAGTTCCTCCAGAAGTGCTTCCGTTGATTCAGGGTGCACACACAACAAGTACGGTCCCAAGAAGGATCGTTTGTACAGTTTCTGGTCCTCGGATAACCAAAAACGTGGCGCCTTTCGACATATCTTATCTGCTTCAGAGTTGTCTTCAGGAAGGATATCATTCCTAAGAAAAGATATGACCGGGTCAATCCAACTAGGTCTAGGCCTTATTAGATGGATGCGGGCCACCTTGGCGGGTGTAAGAGTTGGCTCTAGCAAATCCTCCACAAGGATAATCCTGGGCAAACCCTGAGCCGAGAACGTTGCTAACGTAGCCAAAGAATCGGCATGAGTGTTTCCACTTCTAGAGATGTGAGCTAAGATGAAGGAGTCAAATTCTGTTTGCTGACGCTTGACCTGGGCCAAGTATTCCTGCATTCTTGGGTCCCTAGCCTCCATGGTCCCCGTGACCTGGCCGACCACTAACTGAGAGTCCGAGAACGCATGGACTTCCTTTCCACCCATCTTACATAACATGTTCATGCCCACCAAGACTGCTTCATACTCGGCTTCATTATTAGTAGCCGAGAATGACAGCCTTAGAGATTTTTCGAAGATAATTCCCTCAGGGGATATCAGAACAAGTCCGACACCAGACCCTCTCTGATTAGCTGCCCCATCGACATACATTTTCCAAGTTGAAGGCACTGCGGCTGTGATCACACCAACTGATTTTCCATCCATATGTGCTTCTTTTAAAGTTTCTTCTAGCAATGGTTCAGTAAACTCTGCCACCAAGTCAGCGAGGACCTAGCCCTTCACTGAGGTGCGAGGCTTGTATTTAACGTCAAAAGCCCCTAAAATGGTTCCCCATTTTGCCACCCTACTAAAGTATTCGGCGCTGCGTAACACCGCCTTGAGAGGAAATTGGGTCAGAACCACTACTGTGTGAGACTGAAAGTAATGAGGAAGCTTGCGCGTGGCGTGAACTATGGCCAGAAGCGCTTTCTGCAAGAGCAGATAGCGCACCTCGGCCTCATTCAAAGACTTACTAACATAGTAGACCGGTCTTTGCACCCCGCTATCATTCCTTATAAGGACCAGGCTGACCGCGTGGACGGCCACTGCCAGATAAGCAAATAAGACCTCGTCCGCCTCAGGGCGAGACAAGATGGGTGGCCGAGAAAGATACTGCTTAAGCTGCTGGAAAGCTAACACGCAGTTATCGGTCCATTGAAACCCTTTCCATTTATTCAACAATTGAAAGAAAGGATAGCATCGGTCAGCTGATCGAGAGATAAACCTATTCAATGTTGCAATCATTCCGGTCAATTTCAGAATCTCTTTTGGGTTTCGAGGCAGTTGCAAATCCTGAAAAGCCTTGACCTATGCTGGGTTCACCTCTATGCCTCTGTGAGTAATCATGTACCCCAAAAACTTTCCGGACCCCACGCCAAAAGAGCACTTTGAGGCGTTAAGGCGCAGCTTGTACTTTCTTAGCACCTGGAAAGTGTCGGCTAGATCTTTGACGTGTGACGGTATTGTTTTGCTCTTCACCACCATATCATCTACGTACACCTCATTAGTATTCCCTAGTTGCTGTTCAAACATCCTGGTCATCATTCTTTGGTAGGTAGCCCCGACATTCTTCAACCCGAATGACATGACCTTATAGTGGTAGTTCCCTATTGGAGTAACGAAAGCAGTCTTCTTTTGATCCTTCAATGCTAATAGAATTTGATAGTAACCCTGGAAAGCATCCAAAAAACTCATTCGAGGATGTCCGACAGTGGCATCCACCAGTTGATCAATACGCTGCATTGGGAACGAGTCCTTGGGGCAGGCTTTGTTCAAATCTGTGAAGTCCACACATGCTCTCCACGTTTCATTCTTCTTTTTAACCACAACCGTATGCACCAATCATTCGGGGTAGAAAATTTCTTTAATAGCCCCAGCCCTCTTGAGTTTAAGCATCTCTTCCTTTACAGCCTCGGAATGTTCTTTGGAAGAACGTCGAGGTGGCTGCCTTCTCGGAACAATGGCAGGGTTGACATTCAAACGATGGCAAATGAAGCTCGGATCTACACCTGGAGCCTCATACGGGTCCCACGCAAAAACATCAATATTGTCCTTCAGAAATTCCAACAACTCCATTTTCTCCTAGTGTGGCAAACGTATGCCAACTTGGAAGAACCTCTCTGAATCATCGGCTATCAAAAACTTCTCCAACTCCTCACAATGAGCCTCATCTCCTGTCATCATTCCAGATGCATCAGGAGCTGTTAACTGCTATAAGTCTTTGGTGATCAAAGCCAAAGACTCGGCTTCTGTCTAGTGCAGCACTGCAGCCGATATGCATTGCCTGGCCATCGATTGTCTGCCGAGGATTTCTTCAACACATTCCCCCGAGGGGAACTTAACCTTAAAATGCAAGGTAGAGGAGACAGCTCCAAGGGCGTGCAGCCATGGCCTGGCGAGGATGGCTGTATATGGAGAGTACGCGTCAACCACAATGAAATCCACCTCAACCGTTTCTGAGCCGGATTGAACGGGCAAATGGATCTGTCCCTTCGGCACAACGGCTCTCCCTTCGAAGCTTATAAGTGGCGAGTCATAAGGAGTAAGATCTTCCAGCTTCAATCTTAACCCCTTAAATAGATCAGGGTACATGATATCTGCACCGTTGCCCTGATCTATCATCACCCTCCTCACATCATAATTCCCTATCCTAAGCGTAACTACAAGAGCATCGTCATGGGGTTAGATAGTCCCTACCTTATCCTCCTCGGAAAATCTCAAAACGGGCAAACTTAGCTTCAACCTCTTCAGCCTGCAGCCCGACTCCTCGGCCTGAGGATGTGAAACTGTCATCACCCTGGTGGGAGCCGAGCCAGTCTTGCCAGGTGCAGCAAAAATAACATTAATTGTTCCTAACGCCGGCCGAGATGAATTATTCCTCTGATTGTTTGAGCCAGATTGACTGCCCTACCCGCTAGGTTGGCACAACTGCTGCTTCAGTTTTTCTTCACTGACAAGCTGCTTCAAGTGGTTCCAAAGGGTCCGACAATTCTTGGTAGTGTGGCCCACATCCTGATGGTATTGGCAGAAGAGGTTCTGATTCCTCTTCGCAGGGTCTCCTGCCATCTTACCAGGCCATTTGAAGAAGGGTTCCTTACGAACTTTCTCCAGCAGTTGATGTACTAGTTCTCAGAACACAATGTTCACGGCCTGAGGTGCTGCCGAGCCGGACTGCCCAACGTAATCTCTCCTTGGCTTGTTATTGTGGTACCTGTCCGACCTGAAATCCCTTCTCTCCTGCGGGATAACCTTCTCCTTACCCTTTCCTTGCTGTTGGTCTTCCTCCACTCTCTTGTACTCGTTAATACGGTCCATGAGGCGACATACGCTACGGACGGGCTTTTTAGTTAAAGACTTTCTCAGGTCGTGATCAGTAGGAAGACATACCTTAAAGGTATTGAGCGCCACCTTATCAAAGTCGCCATCTATTTCATTAAACATCTCCCAGTAACGGTCGGAGTACGCTTTCAACGTCTCCCCTTCCCTCATGGTCATGGATAACAGCGAGTCCAATGGCCGAGGTACTCTGCTACACGTAATGAACTGCGAAGCGAATGCTCTAGTAAGCTCCCCAAACGAACCTATAGACCCTGATTCAAGGCTATTGAACCACCTCATAGCAATAGGTCCCAAGCTAGAGGAGAAAACTTTACACATCAGGGTCTCGTTGTGAGAATGCACTGCCATCTTCTGATTGAAATGACTCACGTGCTCCACCAGATCAGTCCAGTCATTGTAAATGGTAAATGTGGGTTGAGTAAACCTCCTGGGGAGCCTCCCCTTCTCAATCCTCCGTGAAAACAGAGATTTAGAGAATTGGTGCAACGCCCGACTCATAGCATCGTTCCCTAAGCCCCTAGAAGGAGCCTTCTTGCGTCTGCGAGCTGGCTAGTCATCCTTCTCACCAGAGGACACTGCACTAGGGGGTGAGCATGATCTTGAGTTGTAGCTACCTCCCCGTACCTCCTCTGAGGAAGGATTAGACAAGGAAGGTGAAGACTTGCGTCTGGCGCGGTGTAACTTTCTCTTCAAACGATTAATCTCCTTCTGCATGGCTTTAGCTCCATCCCCATGGGTGGTGCTGCCCCCACCATGAGTATGGCTAGCCCCAGGGTATTCTGTATGGACGCTTCCTCACGATCCCTTCGATGCTCAAGATGCTCGAAAAGATCCTCCGGCTGTGATCCCTGTGACTCTGCATGGTGAGAACCCAAGCTTGCCATAGTATCCCAACTCCTTCTAGATTAGATTTCCCACAGACGGCTCTAATTGTAAGTGCACAATTGCACTTGGACCCAAAGACAACTACGGGCTCAGGCCCAATGAGCCTTAGACAATAAAATTTGTAGAGCGTGGGCTTGAAACCTAGATTAGAAGTACGGAGAATTTGATAACGGGCTAAGAGTTACAAACACATATAGATAACAAAAGATAACTGAAAATAGGCCTCCTCAGACGTAAGCCGAAGACTATTTCTGTATTATTTTTTATTTCTTCCTTAAAAGTTACAATTCTTAGTTTCTTTCTTTGTTTCTCATTTTCTTTTTCTCTGGCCTTCACCCCCTTAAATACTTCATTCCCCGATACTTTTTTGGACAGTGACTAGAAGTTTCAGCCCTACTGTTCAGGGGTCACTTCCCCATTAATGCGGCCAGGGAGGTAGGTGCAGAGCCTTTAATGTGGAGGTGGCAGCCTTTGCATTTGATACTTTCTTTAACACTGGTGTATCTAGAAGGTTCATGGTGTCCTCCTTTAACCATTAGTCTTTCCAGAGTTATGCCTTGACCTTCATAATGAAGTTTTGAGTTCTCTTGGATTTGTCCGAGGAGAAGCTCGCCCTCGGCTGTGCCCTCGGATCCTCAGCGTATGGGCCAATTCGTAGAGTTTAATTCCGGAGCAGGTCGGCCCTCCATGCTACAGTCCAAAGGCCCATATGCCCATTTGGATCCTTTTACTCCCCACATCATCCATATATCAAGTAGCTTAATATATATATATATATATATATATATATATATATATATATATATATATATATATAGATATATATATATATTTATTTCGATAATTTAATCTAGATGAAACCCTATTTTAAAATTTCAAGTGACTCACTAAAATTTTGGAACTATTTTAAAATAAATCCACCTTTTAGATAGAATTTTTAATTAATCCATACATCGCATGTACATAATATTATTATATTGAATAAAAGACTATAAAACCTAAATCATAAAATTGACTAAGAAAAAGGCATATAGCTACCTTCCAGGCTTTATAATACCACTAACTTCATTAATTATGCTTATCTTAGCTAGTCGTGACATTGAACCTGGCAGCTTAGTAAATACCTATTAAGAAAGAAGGAAAGAAAAATACTTGTTATAAAATAATCGGAAAAAATAAAGTTTAAAATGATAAAAATAATGTTGTGAAAATGAAGTGGACGTAGCACCTCTCTTTTATATATAATAGATAAATATAAACATTTTATATCTCTAATAAATTATAGTTTATTCAATTCAACAAGATTTTGAAAATCCAGGTTTCTCCAATAGATTAATTGTCAACTGTCCTTCCCCGAAAAAAAATGCCAAATGTCAGAATTCCTGATATAGCCACATCAGAGTTTAGACAATGTACATAATTAATTGTATGCATTTTCACATGCATCTGCACTAATTTTTTTTGCTAATTGGTCCTAACTCTTAGGGTGTGTTTGGATATTGCTTATTTTGTTGAAATTGAAAAATTATTGCTGAAAGTATTGTAGATAAAAGTAAAAGATAGTTGAAATAGTGCAGTGGAGCTCATGAATAGTGTCAAAAAATGCAAGAGGGCTCATGAATAGTAGCAAAAATAAGCTGAACAGTGAAATAATTTTTATTTTTCATTTTAACCCAAACGCACACCTAATCCATTTTTCTTTGCTAATGGGCCATATTCATATATACAAATATGTATGATGTGCACTATGTTAAAGTCAAAACTCCAGGTAGTCCAGAATCCATTGACAAAATAGTATATGATCAAGCTCTAAATAGTAAATACTCTTAAAAAGAAAGCACTTACAGAAAGCATGTTTTTAACAGAATTCCATAGAGTTGGTAATGGCTTGCCATGAACCACTTCACACTCTGCCTCCTCACGCAGATTTTTGTATCTCACCTCCACAGTGGGCAATTCTACACCAACTCTGCAAATACAGTTCAGTTTCAACAAAATGAATCCTTCATATATACAAGAACAAAAGTATAAATGAAGAAATTAAAAGAAGTGCAATATATACATTAGCTCGTTGAGCAATGAAAAATAATCCCAAGAGCAATTAATAGCAGCAATAAAGTATAGTAGTATGAATGTTCATATATTGGAATGCAAGTTTTTGTTTCTCTAATCTCTTTGTATGACTTACTATGGCATCAATTCCATTCAAATTTGATTCTACATCCATGTTTCTTGTATATACTTGCACATGATTTTTACTGGAAAAATAGCAGCATGATATACTAATTAATGTTCAAATACTGCATAGTATGAATGTTCCCATTGCAGTGCAAGTTTTTGTTTCTCTATATTTGTATGACTTACTATGGCATCAATTCCATCCATAATGATTCTACATTCATATCTTGCTTGAATGATTTTTTACTAGAAAAAAGTAAACAAGTAGAAAGCTCAATTACTTGTCTATCCGGTTTCTAATTTTTCTCAATAAGCGAAGGTTGTCGTGCTCGATGTGCTTGATGAGCTTCTCTATGAAGACATGCCGTTCTTGAGCTCCAAGCTTGGTAACATCAATAATCCTTTTTTCTTTTGTTTCATTAGCACCAACATCATCACCATCCTCATCAAATAAGGATGATCTGAGCCGCTCAAATGTTGGCAATCTCTCAATTGCAGCCCACTGCAATGCATATACAGCATCAGCATCAACATCACCACCCTTTGTAGAACTCAATCCTGAAGCACTGCTTCGGAAACTTGAGGAACGACGCTGAAAAGATGATCTAATGCTTCTTCCTATCTCTGCTAACTCAATTCTCAGTGACTCTATACCATCTGTACCAATCATCTGAGCCATTTTCGTTGAACTTGGAGAGCCTCAACTTGCAAGAAAAAGGGTAGAAAGAGCTGTGTATATATATATGTATAAACTTTGCTTATGTTAACTGATGAAGTCACACTTATTCATAATAGCAAGTAAATTAATACTTAACTTAATGCCGCAAACTATGGAGTTGACTTAGGCTAATTCTTTTTCTTTTCCATCTGTATTACTATTGTTTTTTACGAATGTCAATTAATTATCCAATAAGGTGTGGAAAAAGAACCATTATACGAATGTTTGTCCAAGTTTGATCCCAACACGATTTATTACTAAAATTTCATATATTTATGCTGTACCAAATTGTGTTGGGTATATCACTATGAGTGGCATTGTCTTATAGAGTGTTAGTACGTAGTTTGTGCTGTCTAACATAAGCACTCAGATGGCATATGATTGATATGCGGAGTAAAAAAGTCCATATAAAATTATATGGTAGTTAGTAAAGACTTGTTCTTGGCCCGAAAAGAGAATGGTGGTGAAACCCACAAAGAGGCAATAACTCACATTCAAAAGGAAGATTGTTGTGTGTGTGTATATATATGTGTGTGTGCGTGCGCGCGCGCGAGAGAGAGAGAGAGAGAGAGAGAGAGAGAGAGAGAGAGAGTAGAAGTCAAACTAAAGGAAAAGTAAAGACATTGAAAATTTGATATAACTTAGTTGGACTATAAATTAACAAAGCATCTCCAATAATCTAGCTAAACCCAAAATACTCTCTACAGAATAGAGTGAAACCATAAAACATTGCTCCAACAATCTCTCTAAGCATGAAGGGTTACTGTAGTTTAGCAATGAAGTTTTTTTTTCATTAGAAAATTCCAATAGCTAAATATTTTGTCAATACTTTCTCTTCTTTGATTTCATTCAAAGAAAGAATAAAGAATGAATGGAAAAAAAAAAAAAATTGTATGAGACAGAGAAAGAATAGAGAGTCTGTTAGAAAGTGTATTTAAAAGAATCAGTAGGTAAAAGATAAATGTAACTATACATTCTTCAAATAATACAAAAATTTGGGGAAACTGCTAAAGATGCTTAGGGGCACATAGGTTGATAAAATCATAATTATCCAAATTGTACCAAACCAACAATTAAACTCTCAAATTATAAACAATACAAAATTCAAGGTTGGTATGAAAAGAATATCGAATTTGCAAGGAAACCAATTAAACCATGAACAATCGATAATTATATAGAAAAATATCGTTTCAATATATAAAATATTAAAATCTATCTTTAAATAAGTTTTTGAATAATAATATTCTATTAGTTTCAATATTTAGTACCCTTGCAAATTTATATTTTTTAAATTGGACATCATCTCATATTTTATATTTTATTGTCTTTTTTAATGTATTTTTGAACTTATTTATGAATAAATTTTAAAAATATATTAATTATTAATCTCGTGATTGAACCAATGACCTAAAACCAGTAAATCAATAACTATTGATAAAACCACATATGCCTTAGGATGCAACATTTCCAATGTTGATCATTTGACTCTGTCTATGAGAACTAAGCAAAAGTAATATATATATATATATATATATATATATATATATATATAAAATACGTCAAGGAATTTTCTCTCATAGGCTAAAATAACTATTTGTCAACATAAAAATTAAATAATAATATAATCGTACTACATGGCGTGTCATTTAATTAAATAATTAAATAATAATATTGTTAGTCTCAATTTTGACTATAAAAAACTAAAAACAAATTATATATGCATGTCATGAGTAAACAAATATTACTTGCTTGACAAGATCCTTTTTATTCATTTTGCAACGCTAAGAATAAATAATGCTCCTGTAAGTGCACAATTGCACCTGGACCCAAAGACAACTATGGGCTCAGGCCCAATGAGCCTTAAACAATGAAATTTATAGAGTGTGGATCTGAAATCTAGTTAGGGACACTGGAAACTTAATAAACAGGCTAAGATGTAAAAATGCTTGCGAATAGTAAAAGATTATTGCAAAGAAGCTTCCTCGGACATTAGCCGAGGACGGTTTCTGTATTATTTCACTTTCTTTCTTTCTTGAAGGTTACAATTCTTAGTTTCTTTCTTCGTAATTGATCAATCCCCTTTCTTCTTTGGCCTCTACTCCCCTTAAATACTTCTTCTCTTGGTGCTTTATCCACGTGTTGCCCAAATCTTCTCTTTCCTCTCTGACACTACCTTCTTCAAGTGTTTTAAATAGTAACCCGAAGGTTCTCATCTACTGTTCAAGGGTCACTTCCCCATCAATGCGGACATGGAGATAGGTGCAAGATCTTTAATGTGGAGGTGACAGCCTTTTTCTAAGATATTTCTCTAACTCCGGTGCCTCTAGAAGGTACAGGGATCCCCCTTTTAACCAACAGTCTTTTTGGAACTCTGTCTTGATCTTTTTAGCGAATCTCCGAGTCCTCCTAGGTCTATCCGAGGAGAATCTCATCCTCGGATGTATCTTCGGACCCTCAGCGTATGGGTCGATTTGCAGTATTAACAGGCTTTTAATTACGAACAGATTGACCCTCCTTGTTAGAGCCCAAAGGCCCAAATGCCTGCTCGGGTCCTTTTACTCCCCACAGCTCCTATCCCAAAAAAAAAAAAGAATAAATAATGCACCGTCGCTCCAAAAGTAGTCATTTTTACTTGGTAGGTAAGGAAAATAGTATAATCCTGGTCCAACTTCCCTCTAGTCTCCATCAAAAAAAATAAAATAAAATAACTTCTCTCTAGTCATCTAGATTTTAGTGCTAGTAACAATTTTGCAATGTTAATTTATGGGGAAAAATATATAATATGACTAGTGATTGCCACACAACTAAAATTGTGATTTCAAATCATGTTTTTAAGTTTGAAATCTAGACTTCAAGTTATGCTTTCATTATTTCAACGTGGTCTACTACTCAACATTTTTTAGCGTAGGTCACATGCTGATAAGGTTTGTTTAAAGTTTAGACCCGTTAAAATTTAAAACTTATTACTGTACGTATACTTTTTTCTTTTTCTTGTATTTTTCTTTTGAATAGTCATATATTTTTTTAATAACTTATTGTTTAATAAACAGTACTCTTCTCTGTAGGAAATTTGGAGTACCCTCAAAAGATTTTGCGGCTAGACCTCCTAAAATCATTGACAATATCATATCTAGCTCATCTCCTAGTGTAATCTATGTTTAAATCTCAAAAAAATCTTCTTCTGTTTGTCATTCATGTTTGCAGCTGAAAGACTCGCCAGAGTCCTAATAATCTTGATTCAGCCAGTTTGCTAAAGGTCAAGTCAAAAATTTGGTTTTAGCAGCAGGTTGTTTATATAATTTAAATTGTTTGCATGTGTACTTTTGTGCGGACCAGTCATCAAACGATCAAAAAGCCTAAATGGCTAGTGCAGCTGATATATATTCAAGTGGCCGTTGGTACTGTTAGCTTGGTTCATGAAGGATTTATGCCTTGAAGTTGATTTGTAATTGTGATATAATCCTTTTGACATCTGAGGAGTTCATACAGTGATTCAATTGCAATGTAGAGTTTGTGAAGTATTGTATTGAGAATTGTGTATACACCAGTTACCTTTTTTCTTGTTTCTTTTTTCATTAGCAGTACTAAACTCTTTTTTCATTTATGCCATCAGAGATTTGGGGAATGAGAACCAGATTGGTGTTGCCGCATTCCCTAGAGATGGTGCCTGTTAAGAAGATGATATTGATTTCATAAGGTTTCTAGGTAGGTGTATGCATATCCCGGGCATATGGAAGCAGTGATATTGTTGGATTGCCTTTAGCCTCAATTCATTATAATGCTACAATGCAATAATGTTCTTACATCCAGCATACAGAAAAACTTACTATGATATTCAGTATGGTGTGCTCCTTATTGGGATGTGTTTGAGCATACAACTACAATTGCCCTTTTCTAGAAAAGGGCAATAGAAGAGAAGTTTGCTGATTTTTTCAGTTGATACAATCATTTTGGTGTCAAAGTAAAAAATTCCTGTTGGATTTGCTGTAGTAAACCTATTATTGAAATTTTTTATTTATCAAGCTTTGCTCTTAATGGTTTTTTTTTTTAATCCTTTCTTCCGGAAATTACAACCTTGTTTGTTAAACTTATGCAGTCTAAACTTATTGGAGAAGCATAGTTTATGCTGGTGAAAATCATTAAGCAAGGATGCCCCACTGTGGTCATGTCTTATATTCTGGTGCAAGATAGCTAATTGAGAAAGCTATATAGGCAGAATGGCAAAGCTCTATAGGGCAAAGCAACAAAGCTCCCTTTCTCTCCTCCCTGAAGCTTTGTCCTTATTTACAGAGCTCTATACTTAATTCATAGACACAGGAAGAAGACTCCCTTGTCTGGAATTCTCCCAATAAGCTGATCAGACAAGGCCCTGGACTTCCCTTCACTGCCAACCCCTGCCCTTAAGATTCCTCACCGCCTGGGTATGAAGATCCCTCACTGCCTGGTTATGTTTTCAAAAGGCTTAAATTGCTAGTGCAGCTGAAATTCAAGTGTTGTTGGTCCTATAATCATGGTTGATGAAGGATTTTATGCCTTGAAGTTGATTTGTAATTGTATTATAATCCTTTTGACATCTTAGGAGTTCATATAGAGATTCAATTGCATTGTACAGCTTGTGAAGTACTGTATTGAAATTTTGTATACACCAATTACCTATATATATATTCATTAGTAGTAGTGTTGAACATGATCGAAAGTCCTGATTTTCTCAAATCTCTTGAAACTATGTTGTTTTGTGTGTAGATTTTTAATTATTATTTTTTTAGAAGTTGCAATAATGTATGTTCAGCACTATAAAACAATCTTACCTGCCTTTTTTTATTAAATTGTTTTATGCTATCTGTTTATTTTCTCATTGCTTTAACTTGTTTATTGTTGCACAGCTTGCTTAAGAGGGAATTGTTATGCAAATGACTGAAAATTTATTTTATGGCACCATAATTGGGAGAACAGGAAATGTCAGTGGCACCTTTGAAACTGTCTACAGCATTCAGGATCTGGTAATCTACTAAAAGATCTCCCCTGCCATTGGTAACTTAAGATTTAACTTTACATAGCTGCCTCTACCTTCGAAAATGCTCCAATATATCTGTTTGGTAATTGATAATTTTCATTTGAATCTCATCGGTTTTGCTTAATGGGAGTAGACATAGCTCAAGAGTGGCTTTTGTGGTTTATGAGGTAATGCAATTTGATTTACCATTTTTATTGGTTTTTTGTATCATGGAATTAAATTGGAGTTCTTTTAGTTCCCTAATTTTGAAAGGACTAGATTACGTGATATCAAGAAGTTGCTACAAAATTATAATTTATTCATTTGAAACTTGTATTAAAGAGTACTCCTCTCTATAAGAATTTTGCAGAACCCTTAAAAACTTTTGTAGCTGCGCCTCCTAAAATCATTGACAATCATATCTAGCTTGTCTCCTACTGTAATCTATAATTAAATGTCAATGCAATCTTCACCTGCTTGTCACTCATTTATCAGATCATAGACAAAGTCTTTTAGTTTTTACAATTTGCATTATACCAACTGATTAGCATATATTCTACAGACAGATTATTTATAAAAGGAGAGGAAGATCAATCTCCAAAAAAAGAAAAGAAAAATCATCTGGGAGGTCAAGGATTTAGTTGAGGAACAAAATGAGCACGAGCCAATCAGAAAGAAAAGTAAGGAAGGTAAAGCCTCTAAATATATCATATGTGATATATTTTTCCCTTAAACTTCTGTTTTGTTTGTTTGATTGTTAAATCAATAGTTATTGCTGCTTCTTATTTAAATAAAGTTTTTGGTAGCTGTGTTTTATTGTAGAAATTAGAATTATATTTTTTGGGTTATTTTTATGCTTCTCATCTTGCTTAGGAATTAAATATTGTTGCAATGCATAATAGTAAAAATTTTACTCCAGTAATCGGCATTCTATGGTAGGAAATAGTCTGTCCTACTAGTGACCCTAAAATTATAAATAAGAACAAAAAAGGAGTCATTCTGACCACGCTTTTGATTGCTTGTGTGTAGCTCATGATGCTCATTATAGCTACTTGAAGTAGAGGTTGGCTACTATATATTTATTTTAGATCATTATCATTTTTGTACATAGTGATTAAAAGTATTATAATTCTAATCATTTAAAAAAGTACGCTTTCCTTGCAAAATTCTTTCTTCTAATCATGTTTTACCCTGAATAAGCCCTAAATCCCTGCCACTAGGGGGCTAGGGGGCTAGGGGCGGGGGGAATCCACACTTACAAGAGACCTTGGAGGACAAAGAAAGGATGTTCAGTGCGCACTTGGGGATGCAATCATGGATTTTGAACTTTTTCCCTTTTTACATACTAATTTGCCAAAGACCACCTTCTCAAAATTTGTCCTTCAAATATTGCTCTATTTGGCATGCAACTATTTAGTTTCTTATATCTCTCTCTCTCTACATTAATTTGTTGGGTATGGTTCACTCATGCTGAGCATCATTCCACCATGTGGTTATGTAAGTTTTAAATCATAGTCAACAAATTGCAAGGTACTGGGGATTAATAGATCTAGGCAATGTTTTCATTTTCCATTTTGTTTTATCAATGGCTGATTTATCTCAATCTGGCACGATTAGAATTTTTCTATACATTGGCGGCTAGCCTTTGGCCTCAATTCAATATAATGCTGCAATGCAATAATGGTCTTACCTCCACGACATAGAAAAAATTTACTACAATATTCAGTGTGGTGTACTTTTTATTGAGAATTTGCTAGAATCTATGGGTGGGGAATCAAAGATTGATCTTGGGATATGTTTGAGCTTAAGAATAGGACTGCCCTTTTCTAGAGAAGGGCAACAGAAGAGACGTTTGCTTTTTATTTAATTGATAGAATTATTTTGATGTCAAAGTAAAAAATTTCTGATGGATTTGCCGTTCTAAACCTATTGTTGGAATTTTTTATTTCTCAAGCTTTGCACAAAAAGTTTATTTATATATATATATATATATATATATATATATTCTGCTCTTTTCCCTGAAGCTAATACTTTGTTTGTTGAACTTATGCAGTCTTAGTTTATACTTATCAGAGAAGCATAGTTGATGCTGGTGAAAATCATAAGCAATGATGCCCCTCAGATGGTTGTCTTACATTCTGGTGCAAGATAGCTAATTGAGAAAGCTCCATATGCAGAATGGCAACAAAGCTTTCTTTCTCTCCTCCCTGTAGCTTTGTCCTTGTTTACAGAGCTCTATACTCAATTCATAGACTCAAAAATGCTTACAGATGAAGCTTCAATGAACATCCTGAATGTGACTTCCCATTTCTTTTAGTTGTTTGAATGTGAATGACTAATTATCAAGTTTTTCATAATAAGGACATGATTTTTAAAGTACTAAATTGCCTGTGCTAAGAGGAAAATTTTATTTGTAGAAGCAGATAATAAATATATACTAATCATTGAATCAGCCAGTCTGCTAAAAGTCAAAGCAACAAGGTGGCTTTAGAAGCAGGTTGTTTATATATTTAAGTTGTTCATGTGTGCTGCACTTTTGTGTAGGCCTCTAATTAGATAATCAAAGCGTAACTTGTTGATAAGATGATGAAATAGATTATTAATCAAAGGTGTAGTTAAATCTTAGAAACGGTGTCTTTAGAGATTAATGTTATCCCAGTGCTACTATTGTGGAGTCAGTTTGTTAGAAGTTCTTGGAATTGGTTAGAGGTTGTGGTCATAAAAATTAGATACTCATATTTTGTTTAATTGAGATCCATAGCAGATAATAAACATACACTAATTATTGGCATCTGAATTGACACTTCTTCATGTACAAAGTGGTGATGTAAGGGAATGGATTCGAACTACAGATTAGTAGTATATTGTAATTATTTCTTAAAAAACAAATTGTGATCCATAGCAGATGATAAATATATACTAATCTTTTTCTTTTTTATAATTCAGTAATTACAATTTACAACAATAAAAGAGGGAGATCTAACTAATAAAAAATACCGTAACAAACTATGCCACTTAACTATTAGTCTTTTTTCAATACTTATCATTTAGTATGAACAAAGTATTATTGATTCTTGTGGAAATAAACAACTCAGGGTTAAAGAAGGTAGATCCAAAGGTTGGAAACTCGTTTTCCCACCAAAAACGAGTTTCCAACCTTTCGATCTACCTTCTTTAACCCTGAGTTGTTTATATATATATATATATATATATACTATTAATAACATAATTTTCTGTTTGGGTTTCAACATTTTGTGTACTAAAATTTCCTTATACAAATTCTTAAATTCTATAAAATACTTCTATCTTTTAGTTAAATAATTTTAAATTAAAAAACACAAACTACTTAAAAGAGTAATTTATTATTCCTAAGTTTTAGGCTTTTCCTTTATCTTCTCCATTTGGCCTAAAACTTAGGATTATTTTTATCTCATTTTTAAAAATTATTCCACGTTACCATACCTTTTTTTTTTTTAAAGAAATCCTTACCTCTTTCTTAAAAAAAAAAATACACATGATTATAACACTAAACCAAAAAACAAATAAATAAAAAAGAGTATTATTGCATGCGCAAAACACGTGTGATGAGTCTAGTATATTCATAATAAGATTCCCTATTTGAGTTTCATGATTTTGCGTACTAAAATATCCTTACAAAAATTCTTAAATTCTATAAAATACCCCTATCTTTTAGTTAAATAATTTTAAATTTAAAAATATAGACTGGTTAAAAAAGTAATTTACTATTTTAAAAAAAAGTTCCCAAGTTTTAGGCTTTCAAAATTTTATCAACTCTCATGTAGAGAAAAATCTTAAAAATTAGGACATTATTTCTATCTTACTTTTAAATATTGTTTCCCTAAACCCAAAATTAAAAAAAAAAAAAAAATACAATTATAACGGGTACCTTTAGGGTAATTATTAATAAACCATTTTAGGAACGTTTTTTGTAAGTTCACAAGTGTACCCGGACCCAAAAACAAGTGTTGGGCTCAGGCCCAATGAGCCTTATGCAATAAGATTTGTAGAGTATGGATTTGAAATTTAGGTTCAGAATGTTAGAAGTTTGATTAGCAGGCTAGAGCGCCCCAATCTATGCAAATGGTGAACGAATACAATAAAGAAACCTCCTCGAATGTAAGCCGATGACGATTTGTATACATATACTATCTTTCTATGCCAAAGTTTACAACTCTTGGTTCTTGTTTTCTCTCAGCAGAAAGTGTAGATCACTTTCTTTTTTCTCTCTCGTTTCCTTATATACTTCTCCTTCACTGGTTCATCCACGTGTCATACAAATCTTCCCCTTGGATACTTGTCCCATCCACCGCCTTCTTGAAACCTTCAAACAATAGCAAGTAGGCTGAATTCTACTGTTCACAAGTCACTTCCCCATTAATGCGGCCAGGGAGGTAGATGCAGGGCCTTTAATGTGGAGGTAACAACCTTTTCTTTAGATATTTTTCTCACATCCTTGCTTCTAGAGGGTGCTTGGATCACCTCTTTCCCATCAGTTTTTTTTTAGAATTCTGCCTTTAACCTTCTTAGCAAGTCCCAGGGTCATCGCCGGGCCTGTCCGAAGAGACATTCCTCCTCAGACAACTCCTCGGACCTTTACAGTGCAGACTGACTTGTGGGCCTAAAGGCCTTAATCAAAAACAAACTGGTACCAGCCAAACAGGCCCAAAGCCCAAATGTTTATTCAGGAATTTTTACCCCCCACATTTTTTATACCACTTTTATGAAAATGTGAATAAGTTGTCAAAACATTAATTTCTTTTTTCTCTTTTCCGATACAACTTTCCTAAAACTATATACGATAACAAATGCCCTTAGGGCTTTTGTTAACATTTCCTTATATATATTAACAAAAAGAAAGTTGGGATCCCAAGATTCATTTCTAATAAATAATGACTATTGGATACATCCTTATTGGAATCGATGAACTGTATTTAGAGCAATCTGGAGTCAAATCATATTTTTTAAAACAAATGGTAAGAGTTTAGGAGAAAGCAAGAATATATTTTTATTCTTGTTGGAACCAATAATGTTACGAATAACTTCTTCTTCTTCTTTTATTTTATTTTTATTTATCAAAAAAAATTCTTATTTTCTTTTATAATAAACTAGTTGCAGACCCACACGATGTGTGGGAATATACAATTAGTTTGTAACATGGTATGATGTATAATTTATTCTATAAAATGTACTTTAGATATTATTTCTAAAATTATTTTTCATCTCTCTATCTCTACAAATATATCATTCTATTATTTTGAGTTTTTTTTTTGAAAAACTTAGGCGCATTTGACTGATATTATTCCATTTTTTCTTTTGACATAAAAGATAGAAATTCTATTTGTTTTTCAAGTGATCTATAATATTCAAATTTTTGTATAGTGTGTTATGGATTTTTTTTTTCCTACAACTAAAATTTTTAAGTTCCAAAATTAATTATTTGAATTTCTTATTTTCTTAAAAAGATTATCGTGATAACCAAACCTCATCACAAATTTACAATTCATATTACTCAAATAATTTATAGAGACATTCAAATACATAATCATCTCACTTCTAAAATATCTAAAAATTAACTGAAACCAAAACTATAAGAGGGATAGAGAGTATATGTGATAAATAACCTTAAAAACACACCACCAAAGTGTATCATCCAAAAGTAGAGACACAAAAAAAAATTCATCAATCTAATATAGAGTTGCAAGAAATAATTAATAAGAGAGAGAGAGAGAACAATCACCTTTTTTTGGAAGAGAATGTGAGACAAAAAAAATTATATAAAAAAAGACGAGTAGAAGAATATTCAAAAGAAATGTATAGTTGTAAATATCAAATTATCCAAGTCATGCTATATAGTACAATAGCATTAAATCATTCCGTGATTTCATAAGATAACATGTAACAAACAAAGAAAATAAAAATAAAAAGATAAAAAAATTAAAATATAACCAAATCATATCAACCTAAGGTAGAGTTGAGCATAAAAATTCATCAATTTAAAGAATTAAACATCCATCAAAAGAAAGAATATATATATATATATATATATATATAGAGAGAGAGAGAGAGAGAGATTGTTATCTCATTAGAAATTCATTATATCACCAATAATCTTTCACATGTTAGGTATATATTTTAGTATTTATTCTCTTGATACCTTAAAAATAAGCAAACAAGAAAAGTATAATAGGACAGCGTAGCACATAGAAGTTGGGTTTAAGTTATGACCGAGTTCGTAGCATGTGCTTTAACCATCAAACGTGCCATGTTCCCAAGCAAACTTGCATACGACTTAAGAGCAGTTATATATATATAAAATTACAGTTGGTGTCTTGGGCATGTGTTAAGATAAGAATCTACAATTCCCAATGTAAAGCTTTTTTCTTTTATTTGGTTTCCCACCTCCCTTAAATCAAGTGTTTCCAATGTGAACGTGACATGTTCCCATGCTACCGATCACTGCATCAATATCTTTTAATTATTTTGTGCCCGACTGAGTCCATTGTTTCTGGCCTTGCCAATCCATTATAAGAGGTGGAAAGTAAAAGAGCAGTACATTTGATCTATCAACCAGTTTTCATATACTCTTTCAGTCTCTTGGATTATCCAAACAAATTTCCATTTTCAAGTATGGCTCGTGCTCTAGTTTCTGCAATTGCCGAGGAGCTTGGTTCCATCATTGCTTCAGAGCTCAGGTTGACTGTAAGTGTCAAGGAAGAAGTCCAAAAGCTTGAAAGCAAATTCCGCACCATCCAGGCAGTGCTCAACGATGCAGAGTGTTAACATGTATAATGTTGTGGGCTTTAGGCCCAACTAGTTTACTTGTTTAGCACTCTTACTTGTATAGCACTCTTACTTGTACTACACTCATATTGACTTGTACTGCACTCATATGCCTCTTATATAAAGGCACTCATGTATATTCTTTCAGTGAGAAATACAATACTATTGAATTCAGTATTTCTAACATGGTATCAGAGCCACTGCTCTGACCTTTTCTTCGCAGTCTTGTCTTTATTGGTGTAACTCCATTCTTAATATTGCTTCCGCTGTCACAACAACTGTCACAGCCTTTCGCCATTAAACCTTTGAGTCTTCCAGACATCGTCCTCAGGTTTTGGACCTGTAGCAGCTGTCGTTGAGGAGTTCGAATACTGCAAAGACCACTGCCTTTTCCGACACCGCCGTGAATATTGCTCCGAAAAATTTTCCGAAAGCACCACGAAGATCGTCTTGCTCCGATCTACCTATTCGTGAAAACTTCGAAGTAATCGGAGCCTCCATGCGCCCTCACGCGCCGCCCAAAGATTCTGCACTGCAGGTCACGCGCCCACGCGCCTCCACACGCCGAACCGAGCTGCCACACACCGAAAATCCTGCTAACGTGCCTCCATGCGCCAGATTGATCCTGCTGATGTCAGCCCTAGCCACGTCAGCCTGCCACGTCAACTTGCCACGTCAGCCTGCCACGTCAGCCTGACGTCACCTTCTAGCGCGCTACTCACGTCACCGCCACGTCACCTCTAACCGTTGACCGTTGACTGTTGACTTTGACTGTTGACTTTTTCTGGAGTTGACTTTTTGCAGTCCAGGTTCTCCTTGCTCAGTTTTTCGCGTAGATTTCATTTTTGCAGTCTATTTTTGCATATTGTGTCTCTAAATGGATAAAAAGGATGTTTTTCTTCCTCGCCCCATCAATACTGTATTGGAGGGGACTAGGAATTACTTATCTTGGTCTTAAGCTATGCACAGTTTCCTTAAGGGTCGCATGCTCTGGCATTATTGCACTGGTGCAATCACTATTCCTGTGAAGGGGGCAAGTGAAGAAGATGCTGCTTTTCTCAATCGCATGATTGAATGGGATAGTCACAATCACATGATCCTCACATGGATTCGAAATACTTCCATTCCCTCCATCTCCAATTTGCTGGGCAACTTTGATGATGCGAAATCAGCATGGGATATGTTGGCCAAAAGATACTCTACCACTCACGGATCCATGAAATATCAGTTAGTGGTTGAATTACATCAACTCAGGCAAGAACCGGGGCAGTCCATCAATGACTACTATGATCAGCTTCGCTTTATTTAGGACCAAATTGATCTTTTTGATCCAACTTGGGCATGCTCAAAAGATGCCCAACAATATGCTGCTATTAGAGATGAATTTCGTCTCTATGAGTTCCTGATGTCACTCCACAAGGACTATGAGCCCATTCGAGGTCAGCTTTTGAATCGTTGTCCTCCTCCCTCTCTTGATATTGCTGTGAATGAGTTAGTCAGAGAAGAAGCTCGCCTTGCAACTCTTCGAGCCCAGGATAAGTTTAATGTTTTGGCCCTTACTCCTTCCATAGAGCAACCTCAACACTCAGGTGATCCTTTTGGCTCCAGCAATCGTCGCAGACAGACCAATAAAAAGTTCTGCAACTATTGCAAGCGCCCTGGCCACACTATTGAGACTTGTTACCGTCGCAACAAATCTACTGCTGCAGTTGCTAACACTGAGTCTACTCCGCCAATGCCTCCCATTTCAGTTGAGTCCCAGTCTTCTGGATCCACTATCAACCTCTCACCCACTGACCTATAGGAGATCATAACTCAATCTGTTCGTATGGCTGGTAATGCATCTCTTTCCACTGCTCTCTCAGTTTTACCCGGTAAGTCTCAAACTTGGCTTTTTGATTCTGCCTGTTGCAATCACATGACACATCACTCGTCCTTATTCTCCAAACTTGACCCTGCTCCACATCCCCTCAATATTCACATAGCTGATGGTTCCACCATGCATGGGAATAGTCTTGGTTTTGTTTCAACCTCCAACCTCTCTATTCTTGGGGTCTACCATGTTCCTGACCTATCCTATAATTTGTGTTCTGTGGGACAATTAGCTGAACTAGGTTATCGCCTTATTTTTTACTATTCTGGGTGTATTGTGCAGGATCCGAGGACGGGGCAAGAGCTTGGGACCGGCCCTAGAGTTGGGCGTATGTTTCCAGTGGACAATCTTCATCTTCCACCTGTTGCTCTAGTGTCTGTTGCTGCTACTGCTGCTGCGGTGTCTTCCTTACCCTCTCTCTCACTTTGGCACTCTCGTCTTGGTCATGCACCCTCGTCTTGGTCATGCACCCTCTTCTCGGATACAACAGTTAGCTTCTAAGGGTCTGTTAGGTTCTGTGTCCAAAGACAATTTTGATTGTACTTCATGCCAATTAGGAAAACAGCCAGCTTTACCTTTTAATAATAGTGATTCTATTTCTAATAGTATTTTTGAGTTAATTCATTCTGATGTTTGGGGACCTTCTCCTGTTGCTAGTATTGGTGGATCTCGATATTTTGTTGTTTTCATTGATGATTATTCTCGTTACAGTTGGATATTTCCTATGAAATCTCGTTCTGAAATTTTGCCAATATACAGTAACTTTGCAAAAATGGTTGAAACCCAATTCTCCAAAAGAATCAAATTCGTTCTGATAATGCTCTTGAATACACTCAATATGCTTTTCAAGCTCTGTTACACTCCTATGGCACTGTACATCATCTAACTTGTCCAGGTACCTCTCAGCAAAATGGTCGAGCTGAACGTAAACTTCGTCATATTCTTGACATTGTTCGTACTCTTCTTCTTTCTGCCAAGGTTCCTCCTCCATTCTGGGGTGAAGTTGCTCTTCATGCTGTTCATACCATCAACCGTATTCCAAGCACTGTCATCCATAATCAAACTCCGTATGAGCGCCTCTTTGGGTCACCCCCTGACTATCATCACCTTCGCTCTTTTGGATCTGCTTGTTTCGTTCTTCTTCAGTCTCATGAGCACAACAAACTTGAGCCTCGATCTAGACTTTGTTGTTTCCTTGGTTATGGCGAAACACAAAAAGGGTATCGATGTTATGATCTTGTCTCTCATTGCCTTCGTGTTTCTAGTAATGTTGTCTTCTGGGAACACCGCTTGTTTGTTGAACTCTCTCATTTTCGTTCTTCCCTCACTACCTCATCTGTACTTGAAGTTTTTCCAGAGGAGTCTCATGTTCCTTCTCCAACTCCACTTGATCCTCCTTTAGACTTCTATTTACAAACACCCGATCCTTTTAATGTCTCTTCTGGACAGGTCGAAGATGAGCAGATTGATGACGAGCTACCCCAACTCGAGCCTGGTCCCCCGCTCTTACTCCGCCTGAAGATCCTCCACAAGACCTTCCACCTCCACAAGACATTTCACATCGTCACTCAACCCGAGTAAGATCCATTCCTACACATTTACTTGATTACCATTGTTACACTGCACTTGCTACACTCCACGAGCCTCAAACCTATCATGAGGCCTCCACTGACCCTTTATGACAGATTGCAATGAAAGAGGAAATTGATGCATTAACCAAAAACCATACTTGGGACTTAGTTACTCTCCCTCCTGAACAGTCTGTGGTTGGTTGCAAGTGGATCTACAAGATTAAGACTCGCTCAGATGGGTCCATTGAGCGCTATAAGGCTCGCCTTGTTGCAAAAGGTTTTACACAGGAGTATGGGATTGATTATGAAGAGACCTTTGCTCCAGTTGCCCGCATCTCATCTGTTCGTGCCCTCCTGGCTGTTGCTGCTGCTAGCAAATGGGATCTTTTTCAGATGGATGTTAAAAATGCATTCCTTAATGGGGACTTGAGTGAAGAAGTTTACATGCAACCTCCTCCAGGTTTCTCCATTGACTCCAACAAGGTTTGCCGCATTCGCCGAGCATTGTATGGTCTTAAACAAGCTCCTCGAGCCTGGTTTGCAAAATTTAGCTCTACTATTTTTCGCTTGGGTTACACTGCCAGTCCTTATGATGCTGCCTTATTTCTTCGTCGTACTGATAAAGGCACCATTCTACTTCTTCTCTATGTAGATGATATGATCATAACTGGTGATGACCTTAGTGGCATACAAGAACTCAAAGATTTTCTTAGTCAGTAGTTTGAGATGAAAGATCTTGGACATCTTAGCTATTTCTTGGGTCTTGAAATCACTCGTTCCTCAGATGGTCTTTATATTACTCAAGCCAAGTATACTTCTGATCTTTTGTCTCGTGTTGGACTCACTGACAGCAAGACTGTTGACACCCCAGTTGAGTTTAATGCGCATTTGACTCCCTCGGGGGGGAAACCATTGTCTAATCCTTCTCTTTACAGACGATTAGTTGGCAACCTAGTTTATCTCACAGTTACTCGTCCAGACATTTCTTATGTTGTTCATCAGGTCAGCCAGTATTTGTCTGCTCCACGGTCGACTCACTATGCTGCTGTTCTGCGCACTCTTCGATACTTGAAGGGCACTCTCTTCCATGGCCTTTTCTACTCAGCTCAATCTCCTCTTGTACTCTGTGCATTCTCTGATGCTGATTGGGCAGGAGATTCCACTGATCGTAGGTCCACCACTGGCTATTGTTTTCTATTTGGCTCTTCCTTGATTTCTTGGTGAAGTAAGAAACAAACCTTTATGGCCCGCTCCAGTACTGAAGCAGAATATTGTGCTCTTGCTGATACCATATCTGAATTTCTTTGGTTACGATAGCTTCTTACAGACTTAGGTGTGTCTACATCCTATGCTACACCTCTTTATTGTGATAATCAGAGTGCCATTCACATTGCTCACAATGATGTCTTCCATGAACGGACTAAACATATTGAGATTGATTGTCATTTTATCCGTTATCATCTTGTTCATGGTGCTCTCAAGCTCCTCTCCGTCTCCTCCAAAGATCAACTTGCAGACATCTTCACCAAGTCTCATCCTAAGGGACGCCTTCATGATTTGGTTGACAACCTCAAGTTGGTCTCACATCCACCTTGAGTTTGAGGGGGGCTGTTAACATGTATAATGTTGTGGGCTTTAGGCCCAACTAGTTTACTTGTTTAGCACTCTTACTTGTATAGCACTCTTACTTGTACTACACTCATATTTACTTGTACTGTACTCATATGCCTCTTATATAAAGGCACTCATGTATATTCTTTCAGTATGAAATACAATACTATTCAATTTAGTATTTCTAACGAGAAAAGGCAACTGAAGGACGAAGCTGTGAAGCTTTGGTTAGATAAGCTCAAAGACGTATCCTATGAGATGGATGACGTGTTAGATGAGTGGAACACCGCCATGATCAAAGCAGATATTGAGAAACAAGAAAAAGAAGAAGAAGAGAAGAAGAGAAAGCTGAAACTAGTACTGCTAAGAAGAGGAATGTATGGCCCCTTATCAACTTTAATTTCTCACTTCCTAGTCCTTTTCAGCATCGTGATATTGCTCATAAGATAAAAGAACTAAATGAAAAATTCGATGAGATTAACAAAGAGAGAGAGACATATGGATTTGAATTGACTAGGGGCATTGAAGAAGTTGAACGACCAAAAACTACTTCCTTTGTTGATGTTTCTAAAATTTTAGGTCGTGATAAGGTTAGGAATGACCTAGTAAGCATCCTACTGGGCAAGGGTAGTGTAGATGAAAGAAGCCCCTATGTCATTTCTTTAGTGGGAATGGGTGGTATTGGAAAAACGACTCTAGCCCAACTAGCTTACAATGATCATGATTTGAAGTCCCATTTTGAAAAAAGAATGTGGGTTTGTGTTTCCGAACCTTTTGATCAGTGTAGGATTGCCAAAAAAATCCTTAAATCTATTGAAGGTCAGTCCCTTGACATGACTTCATTGCAAAGTCTATTAGATAGAATTTGTGATCAAATTATGGGAAAAAAGTTCTTTCTTGTTTTAGATGATGTTTGGAATGAGAATCCTACATTGTGGGAGCCATTTATACTTGCACTTAAATATGGCAACCAAGGTAGTAGAATTGTAGTCATCACACGTAAAAACATAGTTGCTAAGATCATAGGAAATGTGGACATAATCAATTTGGAGGTATTGTATAATGAAGATCGTTGGCTAATGTTTAGTAAAATAGCGTTTTTTGATAAGAACTCTAAGGAACATAAGCAACTTGAAGACCTTGGTAGGAAAATAGCAATGAAGTGCAAAGGCTTGCCACTTGCTACAAAGACTCTAGGGAGCCTCATGTGCTTCAAGAGAAGTAGAGAACAATGGAAGAATGTTTTAGATAGTAATTTGTGGGAATTAGAAGATATGGGAAGCACATGAGGCTCCAAATTGGACCAGCGGTACCTCTCATAACATATTTAAACCACTATAAAAGTAAACATCATTTTTTTTTTAAAGAAAATAAACATCAATTATAAGCCTTATAAATATGATGTTTACAATGTTGTAAACATCATATTTATAAGGCTTATAATTGATTTACTAATTAAAATAGGTGACATCAATAGTTGGAAAAAAATACTGTGCACCAAAAAAAAGGTTCTTTTTGTTATTATTATTTTTAATCACCTTTTTAATTTATTTTCATATTTACTTCCTCTTAACGACCCACTTCTTATACATTGCAATATCAGAGAAGCTACGTAAAACCCAAAAGAAGAATTCTTTAAACTTTCTAAGAATCATATTGGAGATTGCGGTCAAACATTTCATATCGCAAAATCTTAAAAGATTTGCAGGAAACCAAAAATATCTAAAGACTGAAACTAGGCCCTTATAAAAGATTCGGGCTTACTGTGAATTCGTGATTTTATTTTTAAAATAATAGTGAATTCATGTTGTGGGAACAAAAAATAGTAAACAATAAATTTAGAATCACAAAATATGTTAAAATGATGAAAGGACAAGTTGCTAATAAAATTAATAAAATACAATATCAATAATAGTACAAATTAGAACCAATAATAGTGTAATAAATTGTAATCGGAACACCATCAAATGATACAAAATAAAAAAGAAAAGAGAAGTACGGAATAGTTCATAATAAAAAAGATCATGACTTCTCACCAAAAATAATAATAATAATAATGACAGCATAAAGAATAGTGAAGTCAAGTGGGCCTGATAAAAAGCGAGAGCAGGGCCAAGTTAAAATCTCAGTTGGCTACATCATTTTCCGACTTTAATTTCCTATTTAATCACTTCTTTCATCAAGCAGTTGCGATGATCTGGGTGGCTGCCCTTGCTCAGGAAAAAAGATGAAGAAGAAGAAGAAGGCAATTCAATTCTGATGCACCTGAAGGTACCTTTATGTTCTTCTTTTTCTTCTTCTGATGCTATTGCATTTGCTTTTTAATCCATGCCCAACTACTTTTATTTCCATCCCTTTAGGGCCTAGGAATGTTTTGGTCCCAGTCAATCAGAACATCATGCAAAATATTCTTTCCTCATTTGGTTTGATTCAATCTTAACTTCAGGCGAAAGATAAGATCAATCTCAAAGAGGAAACCCTTTCAACGACGTCAAGAATTCAGTTGAGGAAGGAAATGAACATGATCTTGACACCACCACTCACAAGGGAAATTGAGGAAGATGATGCCTCCCAAATATATTATATGGTATATTTTTCCTTTAACTTCCATTTTGTCCGTTTGATGGTCAAATCCATACTTATTTCCTTTGTTTTTTTAAAATTCTCATAATTAAGGTGCTTTTCTTTTAGCCTTTTTAAGTTATCTACGAGGTATATTTGTGTGTGTAATCCTCATTATGTAGTTCTATATGATTCCAATAAAATAGCTCAACACCATTCCACCATGTGGTTATCTAAGTTTTAAATCATAGTCAACAAATTGGAAGTTATTGGGGATTAAGAGGTCTAGTCAAAGCTTACATTTTCCATATTGTTGTTTTTCAATTGCTGATTTTATCACAGTCACGCACTGTTTGGAATTTTGCTAAACCTCTAGCATCAATCAAATAAAATGCTACAGTGCTATAATGGTTATGTCAAGCACAGAAATTTACTACGATATTCAGTATGGTGGTGTACTAATTGAGAATTTGCTAGAATTTGTGGGTGGAAAATCAAAACACCATATTGATCTTGCGATGGGTTTGAGATTTAGACTATAATAAGGAAATAGAAGAGAAGTTTGCTGAATATTTTTAATTCTTAGAATCATTTTCATGTCAAAGTAAAATATTTCGTTTGATTTTCCATAATAAACCTGTTGAAATTTTTTATTTCTCAAGCTTTGCTTTTGTATTTTCTGTCCTTTGTCCTGAAGCTACGACCTTCTTTGTTGAACCTATGCAGTCTAAACTTATTGGAGAAGTGTAGCTTATGCTGGTGAAAATCATTAAGCAATGATGCACCTCATATAGCCATGTCTTACATTTTGGTGCAAGATAGCTAATTGAAAAGGCCCCATATGCAGAACGGAAAAGTTCTATATATCAAAACAACAAAGCTCTGTTTCTCTCCTCCCCGAAGCATTGTCCTTGTTTACAAAGTCATGGACACAAAAAGGCTTATAGATGAGGCTCCAATCAACATCCTGAATCTAACATATCATGGATGTCAAGAAGAAACAATGTCAAGCAGTGACATATGTAAATTCTTGTTTCCATGTTCTTTTGTTGTTTGAATGTGAATGACTGGTTATCAAGTTTGTCATCATAGATACGTGATTTCGAAAGTACATAGATTGCTTTTGTTAAGAGGAAAATTTTATTTGTATTCTTTCAAATTTCAGCTTTATGATCATTAACAACCAAACAAAAAATATTGCAGCTGAAAGACGTGCCGGAATCTTAATATTCTTGAATCAACCAGTTTGCTAAAGGTCAAGTCAACAATTTGGCTTTAGAAGCAGGTTGTTTGTATATTAAAATTGTTCGCATGTGCACTTTGTGTGGACCAGTAATCAAATAATCAAAAGAGCCTAAATGGCTAGTGCTGCTAATGTATATTCAATTGCTGTTGGTCCTGTTAGCTTGGTTCATGAAGGATTTATGCCTTGAAGTTGATTTGTAATTGTTATATAATCCTTTTGACATCTGAGGAGTTCGTACAGTGATTCAATTGCATCGTAGAGCTTGTGCAGTGTAGTGAGAATTTTGTATACATCAGTTACTCTCTTTTTTTCATTAGCAGTAGTAAACTCTTTTGTCATTTATGACTTTAGAGATTTGGAGAATGACAACCAGATTGGTTTAATAGCATTTCCCTAGAGATAGTGCCTGTTCAAAAAAAATGATTTTGATTTCATAAGGTTTCTAGTTAGGTGGTTGTATGTATGTCCCGGTCATAGGGAAACAGCAATTTCAACACTACATTTCGTTGGTCCCTATCCAAACGTTCCTTAATGGATTGGGCCAATTCCAACCTAGTATCAGATCAACAAAATTTTGGTCCACCATAAAAACCCAAATCTAAGTCCCACTTAAATCCATGGTTATTGCTGCTTCTTATTTAAATAAAGTGTTTTGTAGCTCTGTTTTATTTTAGGAACTAAAATTATATTTTCCATATTGATTTCTCGAAGGCAATCCTCTGTTTTTGAGAGGAGTCATTCTTCAACCTTGTACTTCACACATAGGGACTTCATTGCATTGCACCACCATAAGCGTCCGAGCAGTTTTGTAATTGGGAATTTACATCGGTAGTTGCGAATGGGACGTGCACCAATATATTAAACATTTCTGAACAAATTCTTTTTGCACAAACCTTTCATAAATATTGGCTTGTATAATCTGTTCCAGGGATTGATAGCCTTCCTGTCAACGTTGGCTACAAGGTACTCTCGTGGGTCCTTGAAGAACAGAATAACTTGAAATTATCATTGTCAACAAACTAGGCTAATTGTCATTTTGCAAATTCACGTCTTCTCACAATGCTTTTACAATCTGTCATATTCTATCTTATGAGGGCAGCGTCTATTAACCACTATCTATAACCTACAATGTACACACTTTTTAGTTCAAAAAATAAATTGTGTATGGTGTGGGCGATAAGGTATGTGAACTGAACTAATAATTACTCATCTTACAATATATATTGAGTCATTTATCAGTTTGTATTTCATCTTTTGTTCTAACCAATGCTTTTGGTATGAAACATTACAGGACCGTTCATGTAGTCTGTCACCTATTTTCAAGAAGAAAAATGGTATGACATGTCATTTAGTTCTAAAAGGCGGAGATGTAAACGACACCTAATATTTTCTTATTTTAAAAACTACTTGCAGTTTAGATTTCATGTTTAAAATGTGTAATTTTGTAATTCCAATCGAATTGGATCCAACCCATTTGGAACGGGTCTTGGGTTGGATTGACATAGTCCACAATTTGGACAATACATAATTTTTCTCTCTATTCTATCCTCTAGTGTGACTTCCACCCTAATTGGACTGCCATCCACATTTGGGACCAACAACAATAATAATTTGCCAATTGCCACTACAAATCAACTAAATGTTGCTGGCTATCGCTTACTGTTGTTGGCAACCACTTGTCTTGAGGTCCATCAAAATATAGAAGCTTGAAATTACAAAAATGCTAATTATTGTTACGAACATTGAGTTACACATTTTAGCTAAAATCATGTGTCCCGTATACATGATTTTCAGTTGTGTCCTGTATACATAGTATGCCATTAATCACCTTAAGCAACTTAAGGTCATAATTGCATTAAATGGGCTAAATCAACCATTTGCAAAAAACTCATTAGCACATTAACTTAGTTGAGATAATAGTATCATACATTTATTACTAATTCTATATTCATGTTCAACAAGTTAGACCAATTCAGAAAATTATTGAATAATCTAAGAGTACTATAAATGCATTCTCACATGAGTTGTGGGTTTCACATTAAATTTAATTAGTGGGACTCACAATTATATGAGAGGGGGGCGTACATATTTATGGTACTTTAAGAGTACCCAATAACTACCTCACCAATTCTCTTCTTGAAAAAAAAGTCACAAATTCCATATATTACAATCGCTACAATTCATCTGGTTATTGATGACAACAAAAATAACGAAACTTCTTAATGGTTGATATTGCCTTCTAAAAAGTCACTAACAAATGCATCCAAGTGAAAATCAAATGATCCACCTTTAGCAGTTGCTTGATCACACATTTTTAAGTTCTCTTGCTCTTTGCCTAGTTTCTTTTCCCTCACAACTTTCAAGATCCATAAACCTTTGTATGTGTTGTAATATGTCTTCTGTTGCCACCAATATTTCACTTCATATCTCTGCTCTCTTTACCCTCCACCCAATCTTCCTCAATTTTCCTACTGTTAGGAACTTGATCCAAAAATTAGGGAAAAGCAAGCATTGGAATGCCTGCATAAATAGTTTCTTGGACTGAATTGCATCCAGAATGGGACCAAAATCCACCTGCAGAAGGATGGCACAACACTCTTAGCTGGTCACACCAAGGCACTACCACCCTTTATCACCACCACAACTTTCTTTGAGCCTAGAAGCTTCCCCACGCACCACCCACAAGAACCGAACACCACTACTACAAAGCGCCACTGCGAATTCATCCATTTGGGTGCCTGAAAGCTCAAAAAAACTTCCAAATGAAACATACAAGACAGAGCCTGCAGGCTGAGAATCCAACCATTTTAGATAGTCAATAGTTGACGTAGTTGTAAAGAACTATGTTGATCAAGTTTTGGTTCCAAGTAACGGTTGGTAGGACCAATAGGGTACACAGGGAAAGGGAATGTTGCTTTCAAAGAGTCGAAGGCTTGAGCTCCAAGCTCATAGAAGGAATTAACAAGAAGATAGTGTGCTTTGGACACCATTGAAAAGCAATTCAAGATTTGTTCCATTCCCTTTGGGTTGTTTTCATGAAATACGATTCGTAGGTCTTCTAAATGAGTTGAAGAAATCCCGGGTATGTTTTCCACATGATTGTCTTCGTCATCTATCACACCAAAGAAGGACAAAATGAAGTCTTATGAAACCGACTAATATGCACTAATTGCAAATCAATCTTTTGCACTTGAAATAGGTGGGCTTAGTTGAAAAATCAAGGTGAATAGTTAGCCAGGAAGACGATGCTCTCCGTCTAAAATGAACCTATTTCATGGTTTGGATTAAATATTATAAATTTAAAAGTTAATCAATTGCTTTACCATTTAAAATTCTGTGCGGCAAATATATTGTTTGATCTAAGAAATAAAATGTACAGTGAAATGGATTCTCTCTTGTGATTTGAAACTAACATGCAAACCAATTAAATTTAATTTCTATGAGGTGTCCAACTAGTAAACATATACATTTATTAAAATTATAGTAAGGAAGTGGAGATTTTTCAAGTAATACCAGGGACATGAATAAAAATCTTTTGTCCCATATTGAATAGTCCATTTTATATATGCTCTACTAATTATAATTTGTCACATGTTTATATATAATAATAATAATAATAATAATAATAATAATAATAATAATAATCAAAATCAAAATCAAAATTTAAAATGAAAAAAAATGGACATATAGTAGAGTACAAAGTGGAACATAAGAGTAAAACATATGATTTTATTCCTGAGGACATCATTTTTCTAAAATGTTGACATGACTTATTGTGATTAGAGTGACATTAATTACTCTTATCTGAGTCCATCATTGACGCTACTTTTATTATGTTATATACCAATTATCGTCAAAGCCGACCCAATAGAATTTGACGCCTAAAGCAATGATTTTAAGTGAATTCCTATCTATATTCAGATATAAATTAAATAACATCTATTTAAATTTATATATCATAATTTTTTTTTATGTAAAAATTACTCTTCTTGATTTTGAAATACAAAATTATTAATTAAATTTTTGTATCTCTCTTTTAATTTGATAACAACTAATACACTCTTCTTACTTTTTGGCATAAAAATTATTGATCAACTTTATGGTCAATAATAATTTTTCATACTTTACTTACAACACTTTTTTTAATTAAATAGTTTAGGTTTTTAATTGGATTGACTTTTTATTGATTCAATATTCGGGTTCTTTATATATTCGTTAGTTAGGAAATGAGAAATTTGAACATTTGAACATTTTTTTGATAGAAACAACCTTATAAAAACAATTATTACATTACTCCAATTAGGTTTTTTTGTTAATTTTTAATTTATTTTAATAATGGTACCTATCATAACAAATTATGTTAGTAGCTATGAAAAAAGAATTACAAAAATATTGTGTCCCAAGGAAAGAGTGTATCATGTCACCTTCTGTTTGAAAGATTATCATTTTTAGAGAAAGTTTACGGGCCCAACTTTTTTTCTTTTGAAAATTTAATAGTTGCAATAGGAGAAAGTCATTTGAATCCTAAAAGTTTCTGTTGAAAATATTAGATTGTGCTAACCAGTTGAGCCATAAGACTCTTTGTTAGGACACAATTTTTGTACCATAATTTCTAGTGCAATTGTGATATATGCAATTGTGAATGAAAGAGTAAAAATGGTGAGTCAATCAATATAATAGTAATGGTTCTTAAATCACAGTCACATGTGTTAATAAATTGGGGCAAAAAATGTAAAGATGAGATCTGTTATTTTTATTTCTCACTAACATGCACTGTTACTAAAGGAAGTGCCTATAAAGTGAAGCGGCAAATGATGATGCTGTGTGAAAACATAATAACGATGAAGCATGGAGAAAAAAAAAGCCGATATGCTCCAAAGCGAGGCAATTGGAATTTCCTTTCGAATCGCAAAGTCTAGTGGCCACTGCAGCTCAAAGTCAGCTATGATTCTGTACGTTTTAGACCCCTATAAAACTAGATTGTTTAACTAAATTAATTAACCAAGTGAATACTTAGGTTTATTATTCAGATCTAAATTAAAACAAAACAATCATGTCATGCAAAGCAGTGGAAATATAAAGAATACAATGATATGATGACTCAGAAAAACCAAACCAGTAAAAAACCTTGGGAGGATTTGACCTAACTATCATCAAGGTAAAACAGCAAATCCACTATGAAAGAATTGAAGTTTGTACGATAGCAACTTAGATCACTAACACCCTATTACTACCTCGAGTAGAAAACTTACTATCACGACCCCATGATAACTCCGAGTCCACGGACTACTTCTTTCGTTGGCCTTTGCAAAACACAAACACCCACGTTTGTGACTTTGAGATCCCACTCAAAGGTTTAGCAACACAAACTCTCCTGTTTGTGACTCCAAGACCACCCTTAAAGGTTTAGATCATCAGCACCTTTGATGACTAAAGAATGCAGCAACTTCTACAACACCGGATCTTGAGATTTTTCAAATAATAACACCAGTAGAAGATATGAGAAAGCTTTTTAGGAACAAAACCCTAAATAAAAAGAGGCACAAGATGCACTATAATCTCTCTAAAAAAACTTTGAAAACTCTCACTAGGGTTAGCTTATAATGTCCTTTAAATACTGGAAAAAACGGCTCACGATTTGGGCTTCAAACGGTCAAGTTATAGTCTTCTTACGTTTGTTGATTTTCGCTGATATGCGACTTTCGATCGATTGAGTACCAATCGAATGCCTTTCGATCAATTAAGTACCAATCGAGTACCAATCGAACGAAACAAATTGTTACTTAATTTGTTTCATCCCGAACATGAGTTTTTTGCCTTGGACTTCACTGCAGACCATTCTAAACCAATGAGACTTAGTTTTTATCATGGTTTGCCATACAAACTCAAAACCTAATAATCCCCCCTTTGGCAATCCATGACAAAACACACTTACAACATAATGTCCATATACAATAAAATGCCCAAATACATCACAATTCCCAATCTAAGACTTCTAACCTAGAAGTTGCAAGAAGAGGTAGAAGGTCTTGATCAGAATGTACCTGTCTTTCCTGAAAACACTCAACAGAACACATAAACGCATGTGTGGAAAGAAAGGTATATAAATAGTAATATGAAACACAATTTAAAAACAAAAGTAAATTCTAACTCTCCCTCTAAGTTAGATACATCAAAAAAAATTTATATTCTCCCCCTTTCAAAAACAATTTTATCTTCCCCTAAACAAAACATTTTAAAACCTTTTTAAACAAGATTCCCACATTTCATCTATTTCTCCCCTTTTTGTCACGTGTTGACAAAGACAACTCAAACAATGAGTAAACAAAAAAAATACACAACAAAAATCAAGAGACAATAGAGAATCAAGGAAACAAATGAATCCAACTCTATAGAGAATAGAGAAAACTCCCCCTATGAAAAGCAAAGGTAAAAAAAACTTTTCTCCCCTTATAAAAATAGGAAAAGCAAAATAAGTTTTGGGAAAAAAACAGTTTTGGGGAAAATTTAGGAGGTGAGGAAAAATAAAAAGACACAAACCAAACTCAAAAATTGAGTTGAGGATACACATAAAAAAAAAAATTTTCTGTTTTAATAAATGCAAACTTGACACTATGTGACGTATAAACAATTGCATGAGTAGAGAAAATATTTTCACATTGATTATCCATCATATCTCTTAAGAAAAATATTTTCTATAGTTCACACGTAAAAACAGCATATACTAGAAAGTACAAATGACTTAAAAATTAATCAATCAAATTTTAAATCAAGTTGAGTACCCAATTTAGCAAAGCGTATGCATGGTATGTGTGAAAACAATGAGAGATACGATTGTTAAACTGCAAGATGGATACAGAAAACAATGCAATGCAATGCATGTGCATCCTAAACATAAATGATGCATGAAAAAAATTTGGTCAAAAACTTAGAAACTGAAAATTTTTCAATTTCGATAGATCGAGCTTCATTCAAATACCAATCGAGTCAAGCAGAAAGTCATGATTAAAAATCAAGGGATTTTTGATTGGTCAAAAAATAGATTTGATTGATCGAAATCCTGGAAAACAAATTTTTTGAAAAAACAGCAATAGATTTTTTCAGAAATCACTCAAACCAAGTTATTTCATGGATGAAATGCATGCGAATGAGTTTAAAAGTTTTTCAAAAAACATGAGTTTTCAATCTAGAACTTCAAAACAAAGCTTTGTAATCATTAAAAACATAATTTTTGCCAACCCTTAAACATATTTTGCATCAAACACCATAGAAAACGTAATCTTGGATGACCACAACAAGATCACACACAATAACATGTACAAAGTTTAGCAAAGAGTAACTTATGTAGTGTGTGCAACTATCAAAAAGCTTGAGATACATGTGAGGTGATATGTGAATAACAATTAAGTACAATTTCTACAAAACCTATCACATACATTTAAAAAAGACTATCCTTTAAAGAGTTACATCATATAACTCCCACATCTCTTAGAATAAAAGCTTGCAATCATGTAAGTTTCTTGATTTACCTCATAATGCACACACTAATTTTATTTATTTTGAAACTTATTAAAATAGTCAAGATAATATACACACCAATTTTATTATTTAAAATGAGGCTACACCTTATGTTCTTTTTGTGCATGTGCTACATTTTCTCAATTACAAAATCTTACAATATGCACTAAGGTGTTCATGATTGGCTAGTAAACAGTAGTGAGATGGTTATTTATGTTTTTCTCATTAAGTTCAAGTCCGACAATCAAAGGCATGTAACTTCAAGATCAAGACAAAATGATCAAAAACTATAAATATCTTCCCACACAACATGCACTACAATACTCAAACTAGTAAAGTGCAATAAAATAAGCCCATCTAAGCTAAACAGAGTACATAAACAAGTTATGTAAAGATAATATGGCAAACCTTGATTACAAATCCATGATATGTGATACAAAACACAAAAATCTTTTTGGTTTAAAAAAATTTATGACTAAAACTAAATGCACACATTATGCTTAATGTATAAAATGCAAATGCAATGCATGACAATGCAAAACTAAGCTATAGAGGGTACAAAAATAAGAAATATTAATTTCTTAATTAACCCATGAATACATATACAAACTAGTACATACTTATACAAGATTAGAAATAACTTAGCACATATATAACATATACTATTTAAGTTTCTCCACAATGTCAAGCATGTTCTAAATAAGAGAGAGATATTCTAATTCATGTATTCCTCAAAACAAATAAAACAAGACACAAAGTAAAATATTTTTGTCTTTTTGAAATTTTTCAATGTTTTTGAATAATCAAAACAACCTAAGAAAATAAAACAACCAAAAACTAAAAGAAAACATGTCCACAAATAATTGAAAGAATTAAAACTTGGACAAATAAGTAACACTCACCTTAGAGAATCTTTTCTCACCCACATAGCACGAGTCTTCGGCTTTGTAGGTGAAAATCCATGAGAAGCAGAGTGTATTCGAGGGGTTACACCAATCTTCTGAGAAAGACTAAAATCCTGCAATTTCCTTTCACAAGCCAACAAGCTCAAATTTTTTAAAAGAATATGAAACAATTTATATGGACTTATGGCAGGAGAAATATCATCGCATATCCTAGATTGAAATACAGAATGTTTAAATTTCAATTTATGACAATTAGGACGAATTTGACCGGAGACACCACAAAAGTGACAAATAGGAACAAATTTAGGAACATCAGTATTCCTAACAGCAAATCTAGTCTCAGATTTTGGTTTTTGCCTCAACAAATAACAATTTGGTCTAATATGACCAACAACACAACAAAGATGACAGGTAGGCACAAAAACAGATTTCTTATCCTCTCTAATAGTAGGTTTAGACTTAGGTGTAGAAACTTCAGCGTCTACATCAAAACTTTTACCTTTATCTAACCTAGCAAAATAAGCTTTTTCTTTATTATTTCTCTTGAAATGAGGGATATAAACTCTTTTAGTTTTAGGCTGAAGAGAAACAGAAACACTTCTGTTATCAACAGCAGGCTTGGTACTAGTTAAATTTTCAATTTTAGCCTTACATTTAACCAACTCTTGCTCCAAGTTTTTATGTTCTCATCTTGAAAGGAAATTTGATTTCTCAAAAATTCATTCTTTTTATTAGATTCATCTAATCTAACAACCAATTCCTCTTTTTCAAGACTAGCCAATTCTAACTCTTCCTTGAATTTCTTAGCAATTTTCATATATTTCAATAATTCCTTACGAAGAGTTTCACAGGCATCAATAAGATCAACAGAAACAACAGTGTCCTTTTTATTTAAATCATCACAATAAAAAAAAGTAAGACACTTATCCATGATAACAAGGATCAAGGATCAATTCTTAGATCAAAAGATCTACACACTAGAACTAACCTGCTCTGATACCATTTGTACGTTTTAGACCCCTGTAAAACTAAATTGTTTAACCTAATTAATTAACCAAATAAATACTGTGGTTTATTATTCAAATCTAGGTTAAAAAAAACAATCATTTCATGCAAAGCAGCGGAAATATAAAGAACACAATGATATGATGACCCAGAAAAACCAAACCGGTAAAAAACCTAGGGAGGATTTGACCTAGCTATTCTTAAGGTAAAACAACAAATCCTTTATGAAAGAATTGAAGTTTGTACGATAGCGACTTAGACCACTAACATTATATTGCTACCTCGAGTAAAAAACTTACTACCACGACCCCATGATAGCTCCGAGTCCACAGACTATTTCTTTCTTTGGGCTTTGCAAAACGCAAACACCCACGTTTGTGATTTTGAGATCCCACTCACAGGTTTAGCAACACAAACTCTCCTGTTTGTGACTTTAAGACCACCCTTGAAGGTTTAGATCATCGGCACCTTTGATGACTAGAGAAGGCAGCAACTTCTACAATACTAGATCTTGAGATTCTTCAAGTAATAACATCGGTAAAAGATATGAGAGAGTTTTTTAGGAACAAAACCCTAAATACAAAGAGGCACAAGATGCACTCTAATCTTTCTAAAAAAAATTCTGAAAACCCTCTCTAGGGTTAGCTTATAATGTCTTTTAAATACTGGAAAAAACGGCTTACGATTTGGGCTTCAAACGGTCAAGTTATGGCCTTCTTACACTTGTTGATTTTTGCTGATATGCGACTTTCGATCGATTGAGTACCAATCAAATGCCTTTCGATCAATCAAGTACCAATCGAGTACCAATCGAACGAAACGGATTGTTACTCAATTTTTTTCATCCCGAACATGAGTTTTTTGCCTTGGACTTCACTGTAGACCATTCTAAACCAATGAGACTTAGTTTTTGTTATGGTTTGCCAATATTACAAACTCAAAACATAACATATTCTATCCACCGGAGGGTCCAGTCGATCTAGGAGTTCTTCAAGGGGAGCTTCCATTTTCGCCTTCACCACTTCATTGAAGGGCCCAAAGTCACCCATTTTTTCACGCTCGACCATGTTAGGGATGGTAGCGTAGCGAATGGTGTTGTTACTGTTATCATTTGGCTTGCTAGGGTTGGAGCCACAGATGCAGTTGAGCCACTCTTCCGTGACAACGAAGGTGATGAGAATTCCATGGCCTTGTTTTGAAGATAATGACTTGCAAACACCCATCATGGCGTTGATGTGGCCTTGGCATGGGAAAGGTATCGCGGCCACGTGCCGGACGGTGATTGATTCCATATATATGTATATATAGACACACTTAAACACACAAGGTATAGAGGGATGACTGAACTGAAACAAAAGAAAGAAGATGAATAGTGCAATTATATTGATAGGCCTGTATTATCTTTCTAGTATTGCTTCTCTGCCCTCAACATACCAAGCCTTTTATTGGCGATGGACCTCAAACTATTATACAATCTAGCATGTATTAACAGTAGACTCATGAATTATTTTATAGATATATGCTTCATTCGTAAAATATAAACAATGTTTCTTTAATCTCATTTGTGTCTTCCTTGATACCAGTATTCATGTTTGTCGGTTGTCACCACTTGGATTATATATAATTGAGAAGGAATTTTCAAAGTTATCTTAGGAGATGCATATGCAAGGAACAGACAAGGAAAGGTTATTGTAAAAAAAAAAAAAAAAAAAAGACAAGGAAAGGTTATGCTAAGAGTTAAGAAGAAGCTAGTCGCTGTAAATTATGTGATGTGCATGAAAGTTTTTTTCTTGAAGTTAATATATATAAAACACATTATAGTTAAAAATTTTCTTTATTATGAAAATTAAAAGTAAAATATGAGTTTCAGTTAGCTTAACTAGTAAAGCATTTTGTAGATGAATAAAAGAGATTAGGGTTGAATCCCGCCTAAACCAAAAATCATTTGATGTCTTGGCTTGACGATAAAGAAAAATTATTAAGGAATAGACATTATAGATTGAAATACTATCATAACTATAAATAAATAAATAAAATATGTAAAACAAAACAAACTTTCTCAAGAACACAAAAGGTAAGTAGAGAAAATATTCATTTCTAAACAATATTTACTTACAAAATTTTGTGCATCATCAAAGTTCACTAGATATTGGAAATTAATATTGCTTAATAAAATTCATAAAATCCAAATTTCACACACTATATTCAAAAAAAAATATGTTACCTATCTAAACATTTATAAATCAAGAATTGTTTTTTGAACATACACTTTTAGGATCCAAAACCTAATATAAACACAAATTGAAACAAAAAAGAATGCCAAAATAACATCAAAATTCAAACTTTCTCTCCCTAATCTCAAACCCAAATTAAAAAGAAATTAATGTCAGAAGATATAGTATTTGTAATAATCAATTATTCAAATAATTGGTAAACACATTCAATACATAGCCAAGTCAAGCATGTTATAATATAAACTTAAATTCTCAATTTCAAAACAAGTATTTACCCAAACTTTATATACACACACACACACATATATATTAATCGAAACAAAATTCATAAGAAAGGGGGCTTGTGATGGGGAATCAAAACACTAAAACATATCAACCTAAAGTAAAGTTGCAAGAAAGAATAAAAAAATGTGCTAAAAAAGGCAAATATAATAATAAATACACAGAAAAAAGAAGAAAACACAAAGAGAGAGAGAGAGAGAGAGAGAGAGAGAGAGAGATTTTGTAGGAAGAATGTGGAATGAATTAGAGAGAAGTAATATGAAATTTATAAAAACAAAGATAGGAATAAGGAGATTTAAAAAGAGAGATGAAGAGTTTGAAAAAGAGTAACAGTGTGGTGAAGAACTATGGGGGAAGAAGAAGAGTTAAGAAAGGGAGAAAAGGGGTTGGAAGAATGATAGGGAGAAATAAAAGTCAATATACCAAAATTAATTACTAAACCTCCATTCTATATATTGTATATTTGTATGGATGTTAATATTTCTTTATATTATATATTAAAAAAATTAATTGACATTGAAACTAAATTTAAGGATGACATCTGTAATTGTTGAATACATTCATAAAGGGACACATGTAGGGTCCGTTTGGATACAGCTGAAAATTGAAAACTGAAAACTGAAAAATGAAAGCTGAAAACACTGTAGAAAAATAATTTTTAAATGTGTAAATAGTACCGTGGGACCCACTTTTAATTAAAAAATTGCTAAAAAGTACGTGAACAGTGCGCGCACAGTGACTTGTCCCCTAAGTAGAAACGGGCAGCAAGGGAAAAAAAAAAAAAGGAAAACGTTGAACGCTGGACGCGTTCAGCGCTATCCAAACCAACCTGTAATCATTTGAAGAAAAAAGAGAACAAGTTTTTCATGGATAATTGAAAAAGGCAATAGAAGGCAAAACAACTTATGTATATATGTATTTCAGGGCCAAAATGGGCATTTGCCCATTTCCCTTAAAAGATGTAGCAAAATGCCCCTATTTTAAAACTTGATTTTTAGAAAATCGAGTTTCAATGAAAAACTCGATTTGATGAAAATCAAGTAATTTGAGAAATTTTGCATGGAACTTGAGTTCTAAGTTTTTTTTTTTAAGTTTAATTTCACATAACTCGATTTTCTAAAAATCGAGTTTTTTATTGAAACTCGATTTTTAGAAAATTGAGTTTAAAACAAGGGTATTTTGCTAGATAGTTTCAGAACATGGACATTTTGCTTGAAAGTTTTGGAAAAAGGGACAAATGCTCATTTTGGCCTGTATTTCAGTAAATTATGTGTTTTATACTTCTAATAATGACAAATTTTTAAGATTAATTTAAAATGTGGGTTTCAGTTAATTCAACTGGTAAAATCTCTGGTGATTGAATAAGAGATTTGAGGTTCAATCTCTGCCTACACCAAAAACCAATTAATGTCTTGGTCTAATGATAAAAAAATATTATTAGGAGCAGATGCTATATGTTAAAACTATCTATTAAAAAAAAAGAAAAAAAAGAAATAGTACACATCAAAATACTTATTTATTTGGGTGTATTGAAGAAGCTCAAAATTGTATGACGTGTATAAAACGTTGTGTGCTATGTGACATCATAGGGTTTACATCACTCTAAAAGATAACATATATAATTGATGTATTGAATAATACAATTAATATAAGATTGGGCATTGGAATCAAAGAGATAGAATCATGTGGAAGCATGCACATCCTAGGTGCGAAAACAACGACAAAAAATTATTAAGGTTTTTCATATATAAATATAATAAGGGATTTCTCATTCTTTTTTATTTTTTTGAGAGACATAAGGCATTTCTATGTAAACAGCCTGCTTGTTCTTTAAGGTTTATGTTTTATTTATTTAATTCTTTTAATTTTTTTATTAGGAAAACAAGGTTTGTGATATTTTGAAAATGTAATATTATCACCATGCTACTTTAACATGATGATCACTTTACAAATACAAGTTATCATTTTTCAAATACAAGTTCTTGTGAGGTGAGGAGTAAGGGCGAAATTCAAGCCTCTAGGTAAGATTATTCTAGAATAAAATTTCTACCTTAAAAAAAAATAAAATCTTAAAATTCTTTGGATTCCTTAAATGCTACTAAAAAATTACGACTTTGCTAAGAGATTTACGCCGGCCATGAGCTATGCGTATAAGCGTTTCCGCAAGTTCACTAGTGAGTTTGCTATGTATAATAAGTACTTTAATAGGGATGGCATTATTTCATAATGTTGTTTGGTGATGCATGTTGGATGTCATTCTTCTGAAATAGGGACAGACACTATTCCAATTTGTGGACAGTACTGTTCCAAGTTCTTGAACAAGTTCCATGGCTGTTTGGTTACAAGAGAACTATAACCCAAAACCAGTTTTAGATATATTAATTCTGATCTGCATGTACCCTCTTACACCAAAAATCCTAGTTGATGTTTTTAGTCTGATGATAAAGAGCAATTGTAAGAAGCAAACATAGGAAAAAAAAAAAAAAAAGGAAAAGAATGACTAAATAATTGAGACGAAGAAGAGACAGAAGAATGATCCAAACAATTGAGAAGGAAGACCAAGTTCAAAGTGCCCAAAAAAAAAAAAAAACTGATTTTAATAAAACAATTAACATGATTTTTCATGAGCCATGGATGACTCGATGTACATATAAAAATCATACTTTTTAGAACCTTGGGAGAAAGGCAAATAAGAAGAAATAGCCCCTATATATAATTATAAACAATTGCCCATAAATGATAACAATGTAACAATATCCAATTAGTATGAACCAGTTCACCTGTGCCTATTAAGCATACCTCATACTGAGAAGTTAGCATCTCCCTACCTAATTAACCTCCTAAATACACCAAACAAAGATTTTTTTTTATATCCACCTCTCAAAGTACAATCCTTTTTCCACTTTGCTAAACGTATTAGGAAGGACATGACCTCTATTGGGTAATGTAAAGAGTATAGGGCTTCTGTCTCCTTTGGAGTAGAAGAAACAACTATAGGAAATCCTCTTCCAATGCTCTTAATCATCTGCAAACATTGGTACACAAATTACATTAGTGTGGGTCTAAATACAAGCCTGATCATTCATCAAAATTAACAAAAAGAGTTAAATGCATGATTTCAATGGTTTTGGCAACATCCACCAAGCCTATGGAAGAAGAGGGGTTTGATCAATATTTAATGGGTTCATCTTGCTAGGCTTTAAGAAGAATCACCACATTTTAAAATTGGTAACAATAATAAAGTACCATCAAGTAGATAATCTATACCTTAAAAGCATCCTCATCAGTTTTATCGTCTCCTATATATATAGGAAGGACCTTGCTAGAATTTTCAAAACCAAGATTATCAAGTATATATTGCAAAGCAAGACCTTTATCCCAGTTTATATTAGGTCGGATTTCCATGACCTATAACAAAAATAACAACATTAACAAAAACAACCATGTCTTAATTATAAAATTTTAGAGTCAATTATAAATTTTTTACAGAATAATTAGGATTGAACACATGCATATACTATGATTTATCTTCCACCAAAAAAAAAAATCAAAAGAGATGAATTATATGATTGCATGATTGATTTATTCCAAACATTACTACTACTTAATGGAAAATTATATTTTTAAGAAGGGAGAAATCTTAGAATTTATTATAAAGATAACAAAAAAATTCTATACCTCTTTTCCTTCGGATATATGGAAGTCTTTATAGCATTTCATCGCTGAATCCACCTTCTCCTTAGTACGCCAACATTCTGCATTAATTTTGACATGCAATCTTATTATCTACAAATTTGAGAACTACTACATTTTATCATGTTTTTTGTGTCAACAATAACATTGCTATCATATTGCATTTATTTTTATTTGATCATATCAAATTATCATTATTGCATTATAATATTTACATCTTCATTCACACATCGAAAGTGTACGGAGAGGCAAAATTTATTGTCTTCAACCATGGCACCTTTTATGCCTCTTGTTATTTCTTGCAACATAACCTTTATCTGCAAGAGAAGCAAAGCATTATTGAAGTTTAAAAAGAAAAAAAAAAGAAAAAAAAAGAGACAATTTATTTGCATTCTAATACTACAAAGTCCTAGCTAGGAACAAAAGGAGGAGTTTTTGATACTATAACCACTCATTTTCGTATCAGTTTGCCATTTTATCTCTGAAGAAGAGGATACAAAGTTTGTAAACAGTACATAATTTCTTACTGTTTGAATTCTAGGCAAGAATTTCTGTGCTGGGCAGAAGTTAACCATTTCATTACCCTACAAGATCAAAAAAATTAATGGAAAACGTTTAAGATATTTTCATTGCAATTTAAATTTTGATTTCCAGGTTTTGAACACAACATAAAAAATGCAATTTCCACGACAAGCACCAAGTATAGAAAATTAACCACAAACAATTGAGAAAATATACCTTTTCATCAATAGTCCTAGTTTGATGCTTATGGTTACCATAATAGAGAGAAACTGATGGGGTTGATATATCCATCCCATGACTTCCGGCATAATAGATATTATTTAATCTCACAAATTGGAACACCTAGAGTAGAGAAAAAAAACACTTTGTTAATATCACAAGTGTGCTAATTAATTTGAAAAAAAAAAGTTTGTATTTATAAGGTTTAGCTCATTGTTGCATTAATTGTGTAAGAGCAATTTACCTTATCCCTAGACCTTCCAGAGACAATTGCAGTTGGGAAATGTTTACCAACTTTTCTTACAGCCGAACGCATCTGTCAATCGATAGGCACATGATTATAGTGTTATAAGACAACATTTTTTTGGAGGAACAAATTCATTCATTAAAAAAAATTGCACATATATACCATATTAAAATAATGCTGTTCCTGTTAGTTTGCATCATTTTTAAAATTTTGTACTTCCAAACATATCACACAATTCAACGGTTGTGTTATATCACATATGGGAGAGTATTGTTGGAGTAAGATAAGCAATATTAAAAAAATAGTACGTTAATAGTTTTGATATAAGTTACTTTTTTTTCTAAAATATTAGAAGCGGATGCTATAAGTTGAAATTCTCTAAAAAGAAAACTCATTTTTATATGGTATAGTCTATACTTCTATAGCACAATGCTTAACCAACAAAGTAAAAAAAATATAATAAAATAATTCAAATCATGGTAATAGGCATAAATTCCTAATATATGTTTTGGTTTCAGCCAAATGAATTCTAAATGATACATGAACTAGTTAAAAAAATTAGACAATTTAGTTCTTCCTCCATAAAGTTTTTGGGAATTTTTTACCACGAAAATATAATCTTTAATAATGTATGTATGGTCACAATTAATGCATGTTCTAACTTTTTTTAGATAAAGTACTTACCGCATTAGACATGAAAGCTCGATCAGGGTCGTTTACAATTGGTGAGAGGGTTCCATCGTAATCCAAAAATACAACCATTTGTTTCTCATGAGCCACTCTCTTTATTTCATCAAAAGAGCTCAAGGCAGAAGGATGATTTTTCTATAGCAGCCAAACAAAAAACTTGTTAGTAATTTACTACAACAAGAAAGCTTTAATATGCTTTTGGGTTGGATTTTTGTGTGTTGATTGTTTATTTGTTGAAAGTAGATAAGAATATAGTTGAACCTAAAAAAAATAAAGCTTTTAAGAAATGGTACATAATGCAAAATATTTTTTTTTCTTAAAAAAATATTAATGAAAACAATAATGTACCCAATGAAAAGAGAACGATATATACATAAAGTAAAAAAATTATGTATAAAATATAGTTTGTAATGAGTTGAAAACTTGAAAACTCTTTGAATCATTCATAGCAAAATGGTGTAACATAAGGCATGACATGATAAACTATCGGTATCTCTAGTGGTTGGAACATTAAACATAGTGTGTGCTTACCAGCCATACATCATAAGAACCATTAATTGTATCTCCATTGCCGTCAAATATTTCTTTTGGGATGAATTCCATGTTTAAGGGATCTGAAGGTGGTTGTCGATATACCATAGTTAAATGAAATTGCGTTAGTTAACTTTGCAACACTAATTAAACAAAAATGAAAAAAGAAAGGAAATAAATGAAACTCAAAGCAAGAAACTTAGACTAGACTCATAGTTGATACAAGAATAATTGGTAGAATGGTACAAGAAATTGTGTTCATTCACATATATTTGGTTGAGACAATATCAACCATGCATAATTCACTCTTTTAACATAGTTTCTTCTTTTGAAAATGGATGATTTTAATTGACTAAAAAAGTTGGGTTAAAAACGTAAGGGATAAAAGTGGGTCAACTAATTCAACTAACTACCCAAAGAAAAAGGAAAAATAAAACAAAAGGCGGATTTCACATTTTCACTTAATATTGCTTTGTGGGGCCTTTTTTTAAAATTATTTTTTTTATAGCTAAAATTGGAAGAAAAAATATTTAATGGGGTCCTACAAATAAAATCAGGTGAAGTTTTACATTATTAATAGACAATCTTTAAGACCCTTATAGCAATAATTCTTACCAAAAGAATTGATAAACTTACCAAAATAATAATAATAATAATAATAATAAAGGATACTAGAATATTTTCTTTTAAAAAAATAGAACTATGTATTTTGGGTAATTTAATAATATATCTAAGTATTATTTTTATAATTCAAAAGTTGGGAAATGTGAAATTTAAATCAGAGATTTTTCTATTAGAACTATCAAAATATACTAATTATTTGAATTACAAAATTCTTAACAAATCATATTTAAGTAATTGTTAGAGATTATAGTACCATTTTTTTTCTCATTCAAAAGCTTTTCTCTTATAATATAAAGCTAAAGTTAGCAAGACAAATACCTTAGATTTTTTTTTTCGATTAAATAAAGTTTCAATAATTTAAATAAAAAATAAAAACGTGTATTAGTGTTTGAGTCATTAGATAGAACGGGCTAGGGAGACTGGAGACCTTGTCATCCGCCAATTACTATGCATAAATTTAGAAGGGTATTATGATCCTTTTTCTCGAATTGAGTGGATTCTAATTAAAATCCTAAAGTGTTTTTTTTTTTTTCAAGAATCAAAATTCTTAAGTTTTTTTTTATGAATATCGATGCAAGAATTCTGTTTATTTAAGACAATGACTATCTTACCCCTATCTTACTTGTTTGTCTATTCATTGTCACCCTAGATTCAAGTCAAAAGCAAGGCTATGATGGTCTTTACAATCAACCTTTCACTCCACTATATTAAAATCCAAGACCTTCAATAAAATTTTTATTTAAAAGGGTAATTAAATTCCATCAACATACCCTGAAGTTTGGGGGTTAATGCCAATTAAGTCCAAGATTTTTCAAAACTAATCAATTTGGTCTCTAAAGCCAACTTAGTCCCTAAGATGGTTGAGAAAAATGATTAACAAGTTTAACAATATTTAGGAATTAAGTTAGTTTTAGGGAACAAAGCTAGTTTTAAAATTTTTTGGATCTAATTGACATTAACCCAAATCTCAGGGTATGTTAATGAAATTTACCCAATTAAAAAAACCTTGATTACTTGAATATTATCCATTTTTTACTATAGGATGCTATAAAATACAAACTCTCAATGGCACATGTTATTATCTATAGTTGTCACGTGGTGTAAGGTCGATTAGTCTATACCTAGGACCCACTTTTTTATTCAAAAAAAAAAAAAAAAACTCTAAATGACACACAACTAGACTCTTTCTTCCTTCTAAAAAAAAAATCTAGATTCCTTCTTACTATTGGAGACCAAACCAACACACATCAACAAAACCCAAGTACAAACATAAAACATACATTCAAATTCAAACATAATTTATAGAAAACAAAAGCATATTGAAATTAGGCTATTCATTGTAACATTGAATAGACCCCACGTACCAAATTGAATTATTATTTCAATTGTAAGTTGGAGGACAAATTTTTCTTAGTATATATATAGAACCAAACCTTAATTTGTTTTCCTTTCAAAATCAAAACTTTGTAACATAGTACATAGTATGTGCAGCTATGAATAAACAATGAAGTAAAAAGAATTAGAAGGGAGAGTTAAGTGAAGAGAGTAAGTACCTAATTAGCTTGGGTTGATTTGAGAAAACCCTCTTAGAGAGAAAAATTTCCTAAAAATTAAACTTTGTAAGAAAGAGAATTTAGTGAGAAAGAGAGAAACTAGAAGGCTGGGGCAGTATGGTATTTATACATTTACGAGGAGAGAATCAAGATTACAATCTCGTCGGATTCTCACCTTTTAAAACTTTTCTTTCAAAATTTGTGAACTATAAATCTGTAAATGTATGAAACTTGAAAAAAAACAAAACAAAACAAAACACACACAAAATTTAAAACTTACCTAGTTTGCTTAATGTCCAACTAGGATTCGGAATATGGTAAAAGCACAGGTATGGTATTAAAATGATGGTAATGATTCCAATTTTACGTGTGCTATAGTGCATTAATTACTCTCACTCCAATCGGACAATAGTATTATTAATTTTATTTTTTTTGAGAAGGTTATTATTATTTTTTTGAGAAAAATTATTGGTTAAGTAAAATAATAAGGAATATGGTAAAATTCACTTTTATTGTTGTAATAAAGTCTGAAATTATGAAATTTTAATGAGAAACAAACACAAAAACTCAGGAGAGAGATATTCTAATACAAATAAGCTCAATTTAAAAGCCATGGTGAAATTATAAAATTAGTAATGAGATTTTTTTAAGAAAACGGTAATGGGAATTAAAATACGTATGGCAAATCATACAATTACCTCAGGTGGAATTATCCGTTCCACAAATGATAAATACTGCAATTGCTTTAGTTTTACTCACATAAGTAGCATACTTGTAGGCGGATCCTAATGAAAAATGATCAAGTTATTTTGTGAAATACATTAAACCAACTCCAATCCTTTTACCCATTAATTTCTTAGAGATTTCACAAAACCTCTATCACTTAGTTTTCAACTTTTTAAAATATATTAGTTGACCACCACATACTCTTAATGCGATGATCACTCCACAAGTATAAGTGTTTGTGGGGTGTGGAGCGTGGAAGGCAAGGGTCAGGGTTCAAGTCTTTATGAGAAAGCTTCACACACATGTACACTTAGATTAGGTTGGAGTAGAATTTCTATCTTGTATGAAAAAGAGAAATACATTAGTTGATGAGTCCATAGTTACATTCTAGCTTGTTTCTTTAGTAGCACAAGGGTTTCTTTAATACCTTATGTGCCTATTATACACTTTTACCTATCATTTTACTTGGATCATTTACAAGCGGAAATATGAGCCTCTCATAAAATCATTGTTTTTGAGTTCAATAAATTCTTAAGTTTTTGTTGATATGAATTTGTCCATCAAATTAAGAAGTACTTAATGAAGCTTGAGAACAAATAAAAAATCAACCATTAAGGGTATAAAAATTTATTAAGTACTTTTGAAGTATAGTAATATGATATTCATTCCTCTCATGTGAATAGTAGATTCCATTGTGAATTTTATTAGTAGAACACGCAATTCATGTGAGAGAAATGAATATCATGTAACAACATTGTTGAACTTTGAAAATACTAAAGAGTTAAAGGTTTCCATAATACGTTGAATTGTTGTAATAATAATAATTAAAAAAAAAAAAGAAAAAACCTATATTGAATAATATCAGTGTCACCTTTTAAAACCCCCCTCCCCTTACCAAAACAAGTAACATATTTATAGGTTTGGCTTATCTTCAGTACTTTTTTAATTGAATATGTTCTTTTATTTTAAATAAACAATGACAAGTGGTAGTAGGTTTTAATCCACACATTTTATTTAGTGAGTGAGTAATGTGGCAGTCTCTCATTAAAACAAAGTGAGAGATTTATTTTTAAAAAGTATTAGAGGTAAGTCAATCCCTAAGTTTATAACAATGTTTCATTGCTTGAAACATGAACAAATAAATCAAGATTAATTTTGTTAATCTTACTAACAATGGAAGATGATTTTCTCACCAATTCTTAATTTATTTAACATTGAAAGATAAATTCTACTAAATTTAGTACAAAGTTGGCTATAGATAATCTTTAAAATTTAAGACAAGTAAACAACGGCAAGTTCCATTTTGATAGATAATTTAGTTGAAAGGTATTAAGAAATAGCTTATTTTGTGTTTTTTCGAAAATTTATTCATATTTAATAGATGCTAGTTCATGTTTGACTGCCCTCCTTCCTCGTTCTGTCTGATAATATGCCTTCAGTTCCACGAATACAACAAAATCTCACAAGAAGTCAAAATGTAAGTCAAAATAAGATAAAAATTAAAATAAAATTCACTTGGACCCATCACAATTCAAAACAAACTTGTTATAAAAATGCCTTCAGATTTTGTTGTGCCCATAAACTTTTTGTTTCTTAAATGGTAAATTGAGGTGGGTACAACTGTGATTTGTTAGGCAAATCAAGTAGTGTTGTAAATTTTTGTTTTTTCCATTCCTGGATGTTTTGTATTCAATTACATATTAGATATTACCATGAGAATCTAATTTCGGGTACCCCAAGTATTCTCTCATAGAGTTACCTTTCAATAATGGTATGGAGTAATTAATAATTAGTGCTTTAAGAGTAAAAGGATGTGATATATTACTATAGCAATGTGATATATCTTCTTCTTACATAATAGTAAGTCCTACTAATTAAATTTTGGGTTGGATTTATTATGCATGTTAGAGGAGAGAATACCATCCCGTTATGCTATGAGAATTTCTAATAATTTTCAATTGGTATGAAGGTTATAAGAAAATTCGAGCAAAATGGGTAAATACCTTTATTTTAAATCTATACAACAAAATACCCCTCTTTCCAAAGTATTTAACAAAATGTCCATGTATTTAAAATTCTATTTTAACAAAATCAAGTTATAGGCAGAACCCGATATTAACAATGTCAAATTCTATGCATATTTTGCTACTTAATTTTTTTTGAAAATTTAAGTGGAACTCAACATTACGAATGTCGAGTTCTACTTAAAAATACACATAGAACTCGATTTTGAGGATACTGAGTTTTACACAGAACTCGATTTTGTTAAAATCGAGTTCCAAAACAGGGGTATTTTGCTAAATACTTTGGAAATGTGGATATTTTGCTACATAGTTTTAAATTAAGGGTATTTACTCATTTTGCCAAGAAAATTCAACTTTCTTTTAAGTTTGAAATTGTTCTCCCCAAATGTTTTATAGTTTAACTAACATATTTTGGTATTTTCAATAAAGATGTCGAGGATTCAAAACCCGCACCCAAACTATCAAGTTATTAAGAAAAAAGAGAGAAGGTTTTACTCTGTTCTACAAGACCATATTGATGCGGTATTTGCTTTTTTCCTTATATTTGACGTTAAAAAAAAAAAGATAATTAGATTGTATCTATCAAAAAGAGAAAATTGTTATCTCCATAAATGTTAAAAAAAATGACATCTCCATAAATAGACCTTTTATATGCTAGACGTAGGATTTGGCTTATGCTCACAAATTATATAATCTTAAAATCCAACTTACACAATCCAAGTTCACCTAAAAAGTAATTTTATTTAGACTACTAGTACAAGACAAATTCAGTCATGTAATTTTTTTTCATGGGATGAACTCATGAAAGAGTATTTTAGTTAAATACTGTCACATGACTGAATTTTAAAAAGGGAATTTAAGGAACAACACTTAAATACTGTACCTAAGTTTTGCTTTTAGCACAATATATTAAAACTATAGACTATACAAGTATGCATATCAATGGACTTGATTTTGACAATCCTGCTACTCAAGAAAGTTGATTTAAGGGTTTTCCTTTACTTAACAGAAAAAAATAATTATATAATGGGTTTTGAAGGAAGAATTTAATTCTTAAGTGGTTCATACAAACACAACATTTGTTCAACTTCAAAAGGCCTCATCTTAGCATGGTGGTTCATATACCGTACATGTTGTAATTTCTTGTTTTAACAATTTAACTTCTAATATTTAAATATTGAACAGAGAAAACATCTGTTCTTAACTTGATCAATTACAACAGATATCTTAATAAACACAAAATCTTTGCATATCATCACTGATTACTACACTAATCAACACATTACATGCGTAAATGCTTGCTGGAAACATGCACCATCTCCATCCACTAAGGGAAGAGCAAGTACAAGAGTTAAGTGTTTATGGTGAAACCCGAAGTAATCTTTTAAGAAGGCAACAATTGTTTTGGTTTCTCCAAATACCAAAATCTCCTTGTTTATATCTCAACAAACCATTTAGCAACCATTAGATAATACAACCATATCCACCACTTCGGAATTTGCTGCAAGAGTAGTACTACATGATCAATTAAACTATATATTCGTAAATTTTTTCGTAGTTCACACATGCTCAGGGGCCAAAATAGAGTCAAGTATATTGGGTGAGTACAATTATCTAAGGATTGACTATAAAATGTTATTCAACATTTCACCTTATCATAATTTCTTTATGATATAATTTAGGACTAATTATAACTTACTCATCTGTAGTTTGGCCGAAATTTAAGTTGTCTTCTTTATCTCTCTCTCAACCCTGCTGAATGTTCTTTTGGATTATTAATATTATTAGATGGTTTAAATATTACTAATGGTAACAATAATTGCTAGTCATAATCACTAAATATTCAACAAACATTTATATATTAATAATACTCAATATATGTCAGGCTTTGGAACTAAATATAGTGGCTCTAATGTTTGAATGCAATTTAATAGTATTTTAGAATTTTAACAATAAGTAATGTTAAGTTGTCTTTTTTTAAGCAAAATAAAATAAATAAATAGATAGGTTGCAAATGTGGTTGGATTCATTAAATATATGTGGAACAATTGGAGATTAAATTGGTAAAATCTTATAGAAATTGGAACAAGATTGAAATCTATATTTTTTTAATAAATTTGGATTTAAGTAAGTGCACCACCATCGGCGAGTGTGGTGCAATGGTAGGAAGCCCTCAAAACCCATTACTTTAAACCAAGTGCCAAGAAATCTTCAAGTACTACTACTAACCCATACTTAATATGCAGAAATTATAATAATGCGGTTAAGTAGTGGCACACCCTACTTTGCACTGGTGGTACCCATAGGCTTATCAAAAAATCCAAGTGGTAGTGTATCATGGAACATGGGGAAATGATTGCAAACATGAGTATCCCTTCTCTTTTCTCCCCAAAAAAAAAAATAAATAAGTGCATCGAAATGGGCTGGAAAGGACCAAAGTAGACCGAATATGACTAAATGGACTAGAGTGGACTAAATTAGACCGGAAAAAAAACCTAAATTAGACAAAAGAGGACCAAATGGACTGAAGTGAACCAAATTGGACTGAATAGACTGAAATGGACCGAAGAGAACCGAATTAGACATAAGAGGACTGAAATGGACCAAATTTGATAGAAGCAGACCAAAGAGAACCAAAAAAGACAAAAGTGGACCACAATGGACCGAATTGGACCGAAGTGCACCAAATGGACCAAAGAGTGCTACTTAGCTAGCTTGACCCCTATCAACTACGACATTCTTATAAAAGGGAGGAAAGCCATATTGCAAATGTCTTGACTAAAGTCGGTTGTGGTTTAGATTTCCCTTTTACTGTTTAATATTCCACCTAATTTTGTTGTTGATGTGAGGGGTGTTACCTACCCCCAAACTATTTGTACATGATGTTTGACACACTCTCTGTTGTCTAATACAAAGTATCCATGGGAAAAGGATTTTATTTTATTTCTCTCCAACATTCTACTCTCTTTTATCAGTGACATGAAGAAATATGCATGGAGAATGGAGGTACCTGACCTTATTGAACAACACAAGCCTTGACACAACTGTCAATCTTCAATGTTCTACCTTCTTGATTAAGTTAAATCGTATGTTTTCTATACATATGTGTGTATGTACAGGGTGTAGGTATGTATACATACTAATAGTTTTTTTCTACTAGAGGATCATCAAATGAGGACACTCATGCAGCTTTGTTACTTTATGCCAATATGCCTGCTAACTTTGGTAGCATTTGCAATCCTATTGCCCATCAACCAGCTGGAAGATGGTTCCCATTAAAATGTGGAATGTATTCGATATACATCTCTATTGACATTTGTTATGATGTTTCATCTAGATCATATTGTTTTATGTATGATGGAAAAACAATTCATTAGAGGGATCATTTGTGCTTGTTCTTGTATTAAGCATCTCATTTCCTGTTTTTATTTGAAAATTTTCTAATAATGTTTGCAGTTAGTTTTAGTGATTCCTAAATAATTATGATTGGAACAACCTAGATTTTGAACTTAAATCCATTTGGAAAGTGACAGGTCTCTAAACTGTTTTGAATAAAACCTATCATATGCTTTATTTAAATGAAATCCAACTTAACGGCTTCAAAATCCATTGCAAGCTTTCTCTCTAAGGATTGTCTTTATTTAAATCCAATTATCATATTTTCACTCACTCTTCTACCTCGGCCAAAGTCTACTTGGAATCAGGACCAGATTGGTGTGAACCAGTCCCTAGATATGGTGCCCTTTAAGAAAACAATAGAATTATAGATACAACTAAAATTCTTACAATTTCACATAAATTAACCTACCACCTCACATATTGGCCAACACAATTTGTAATTTTACTAGCTCATATGTAATGTGATAGACTAATTTGAAAATGTTTTTGAATTTTGTTGTGTCTTAGAAAGACTATTAAGAAAATGATTTTGATATCCTATAGTACTGGGTTGGATATCCAATTCCAATTCCAATTCCATGCCACATTTCCAAGGTTTCTGTCCTAACATTCCTTAATATACTGGGCCCAATCCATCCTACAATAAGACCAAGTAAACTTAAATTTGGTCCACCAAGACCCAAATTTAAAAGTCCACATTCCACAATCATTCAAAACAATATCTAAAAGCTTGTATTGCTTAGGCTCTTATTTGTGAAACAGGCCTAACGCCCATTTTTCAACATTCAATAGCAACTCTTTACAATCTCCAACAATAACTATTCTTGATTAATTGGCTCACAAAATGCCTAAAATGATCCCCCAGAGTCTAAAGCCTCTGTTGAAAATGAGGTGAAGCATATGTGGCCATCAATTTCAGACAAAGTTTAATGATTTTTCATTATTAGTGAGGGTATTGGGTTCATGTATGTCTTTTTTTCAGGGTCCCATGTTTATGGACAAAGGAAAAGAAAAAGAACTATAATCCAAAATTAAAAAGTTCATGTCTTTTTTTCTGGTCCCATGACGAAGGACAAAGAAAAAGAAAAAGAAAAAGAACTATAATCCAAATTTAAAAGTTCATGTCTTTTTCTCAGGGTCCTATCATGGAGGACTTGTCAGTGGCTTTGAAGAGAGGAAAGAGAATGTGAACTGGGACAGGAGCGTGCCACGCGCGGACTTCATTGACCAGCTAGGCTCTCACGTTTTTGATATGGATGCTTTGCTGCCTGAAATAGCTACTGCATATAGGAGTACCTTTTAAAATATTTTTTAGTACTACTTATAATGAAATAAAATAAATATCCATTACTTCAAAATAAACACAAATTTGATCTAATTTTGGAGTCAGAATGAATATGAGATAACCATTTGAGAAAAAAATTCAACAAATTAATAAGAAAAACTTGGTTTGGATTATAGGGAAAGAGCCAGAAATATTCAACAAAAACTTTTCTTGATTATTTAATCTACAAATATCAAAGGAATAGCCAATACACCAATCATCAATTATTTTAGGAAAAATAATGTTCCACAACAAATTTTAAGTGACAAATTATTGATGAATAAAAAAGTAATATAACCTAATTTAAAACTAATAGTAGCTTGTCACTTAAGATTTTGTTATAAAATTATAATGAAAATATTATAGACTTAGCATTACTCTCTTAGTAACTTATCATTTCAATCAAGTTGACAAAGCCAACAACTCATTGGACAATATTTTTATGTCTCATAGTAAATAATTATATATTCTACTTATTATTTTTGTTAGGGGCCAGACTCTTGAAGCATCTAATTTTGATTAAAAAAAAAACACATACAATTTATTAAAGGACAAAATTTTGCTACAAGGTTGTAGCGTAAAGCTATAACTTCACTTTATATATTTTTATTGAATGTGAATTTTAGTAATTCACAATTAAATTACGTTTTCTTCTTATATCTTCTATATTTACTAATTTTCAATTAATAGCTATGTCATCAATATTTGTTTAAATTTTAATTTTTTGTAATTCAAAATTAAACATAAAAAATAAGTTTAGCATAAAGAATGTGCAATCTAACAATTGTTATATCCTTAAGTTATAACTAAATTTGTAGTCAAATTTTGACATTTGTTAAATATTATTCAGGCTAACCCGCTGGCTAATATGTATCTACGTCCACGATTGAATATTCGTTATTATATGCATGCTATTATTGCCATAGTCTACATAGTTGGCAACATGATTCTTTGGGCCGAGTTGTTGATTTAAAATCACTTTTTTTTTTTCAAAATAAATTAAATTAAATCACATGTAAGTTTGCGGTGTTTGAACATCTAACTTTGAAGTTTTGAGTTTTTCATTTGGTACTTAGTAGATATTATCTTAGATAATTAATTTGTGTCAAATTTATTCTTTTTGACAATCATTCTTTAACGTATATTATAATTTTCGGTGATTATAATATTTAATTATTTTTCCAGACAAAAGTTTAATGATTTTTTGTTATTAGTAAGTGTCAGATTGGGTTTACCTGTCTTTTTCTTTTTCAGGGCCCCATGATGAAGGACAATAAAAAAGAAAAAGAACTATAATCCAAAATTAAAAAGTTCGTGTCTTTTTATCTGGTCCCATGATGATGGACAAAGAAAAAGAAAAAAAAAACTATAATTCAAAATTAAAAAGTTCATATGTCTTTTTTTTAGGTCCCATCATGAAGGACAAAGAAAAAAGAAAAAGAACTACGATCCAAATTTTAGGGTCCCAGGAATGATGAAGGACAAAGAAAGAGAAAAAGAACTGTAGTCCAAAATTAAAAAGTTAATGATTTTTTTATAATAAAAAAATAATGAAATAAAGTAAATATTTATAACTTCAAAATAAACACAAATTTGATCCTTTTTTTTCTAAATGAAAAAAATGGGTTTCAGTGTGGACTCATTGACCTTATGTCACGTGACAACAATGAGTAATATCACGTGTACCACACATCTTCTTTTTTTAGCGTTGAAATAAGAACTCCTACCATCAAGCCACACTCTCATATAATTAACAAAATCTTTATCTAATTTTGGAGTTAGAATGAATATGAGATAACCATATGAGAAAAATGGTTACATGTTACTTATGTTTTCTTTTTAAAAAAAAAAATTACGGCTAGACTTTTCTTTCTTTCTTTCTTTTTTGATTCTTTTTAGTTGCTAAATTTTTTTAAAAGAAGGCTGAAATTGCTTTTCAGATTATATATATATTAAATTGATAGCATTTTTTTCTTATATAATAATAATGAAAAGGAATTATTTATATACTATTAAAAAAGTTGTTTAATGTAATAGAGACATAATTGTAAATTTATACAAATTTCATTTTCCATTTTCTCTTTTTTTTTTTCTCAACCAAACAAATGAATTTTCTATCTCTCCACTTTTACATCATCTTAACCAAACACAAATGAAAGAAAACTAAATATTTTTTATTCTCCCACTTTTTCACTCCTTCAATTAAGTGAACCCTAAATGCTTAGGATCTAATTTGTGAAACAGACCTAACATGTATTTTTCCACAACCGATAGCAATAGTTTAAAATCTCCCACCAAAACCACTATTGATTAATTCGGCCCACAAAATGCCTAAAATGATCCCCACAGTCTAAGCCTATTTTGAAAATGAGGTGAAGCATATGTGGACATCAATTTTGGACAAATGTTTAATGATTTTTCACTGTTAGTAAGTGTAAGATTGGGTTCAAATGTCTTTTTATTTTTTTATCAAAAAAATTCAAAATCAAAATTAAAAAAAAAAATGTCTTTTTTTTCTTAGGGTCCCATCATGAAGGACAAGGAAAAAGAAAGAAAAATACAATCCAAAAAAAAATTTATGACTTTGTAGTAAGTGGGGGAATTTCAATTTAGTTGTTGGTGGGTTGGAGAGGAGATCAGTGTGAACTGTGATTTGATCGAGTCTACCCGTGTGGACTTTGAGTACTACTTATCCATTATAATGTATATATTCAAGGCTTCAAAATGAATACAAATTTGACCAATTTGTACATGGAATGAGTGAGATATAACGATTTAGAAATTATTCTACAAATTAATAATGAACTTGGTTTAGATGATTGAATATTCATTATCGTCAGTGAGTAAGGTTAGGGATACCACTTTTTTTCATATTATTACCGGTGATTTTACACCTTTTTTTTTTATAAAATGAAGTAGAATCCTATGATTCTCGATTCAATATACAATCTGATCCATATGACCATTTCACCAATCCTTTGTAGGACTTTGAACTTAATAACCATAGTGTGAACTAATAATATACTGCATAGACTTTATTATCATAATTTTCCCATAAGCTTAAGATAGTGAATGAACATGGGGCTACAATTATGGTGTTTTTTGCCATTTCTACTAATTAATTGGTGTTGGTTTTGCTATAATTTAAGGCAAGTGTATAACCCGGACATATGGAAAAAGTAGTTTCCATTTTTCTAGGTCCCTGTACAAACGTTCCCTAATGTTCTGGGCCCCATCCAACCTATTAACACCCATTTTTCTACAATTGATAGCAATTGCTTAAAATCTCCCACTAGAACTACTATTGATTAATTAGGCCCACAAAATGCCTAAAATGATCCTGCATAGTCTAAGCCTATTTTGAAAATGAGGTGAAGCATATGTGGCCTTCAATTTCGGACAAGAATTTAATGATTTTTCATAGGGTCCCATCACGAAGGACAAAGAAAAAGAAAAAAGAACTATAATCCAAAATAAATAAAGTTTATGACTTTGTAGTATGTGGGGAAATTTCATTTTACTTGTCAGTGGTTATAGAGAAGAAATCAGTGTGAATTGGAATCTGATCAAGTCTGGTGTGGTCTTCATCAGCTAGAGTTGGCCTCAAATTTTTTAGATAGTGACGATGTGGTCTTCATCTAAATGTAGGACTAACTTTTAAAAAATTTGAGTGCTACTTAGTCCATTATAAAGTAAATATCCAAGACTTCAAATTGAATACAAATTTGACCCATTTGTATTTAGAATGAGTGAGAGATAACCATTTAGGAAATATTCATTCTTATATGCTTGTGTTAACTTATTACCATGGTGTACATGGTTAGAAACATTGTTCTTTGCGCTATATTGTTAATTTAGAGCGTTAAGTATGTTTTGGATGTTGGAAAATGTAATTTTGAAATTTGGAGTTTCAAGTTTGTCTATGTATTGTTTCTCAAAAAAAAAAAAAGTTTGTTTATGTATTAGTAATTTGTAACGTAGTAGTTATTACCTTTTATAATTAATTTTTTTCTTTATTTTTTTTTCTTTAACTTATCTTGATAATTAGATATATCCTCTAGTGATTTTTGATCCTCAATTCAATCCTACAATCCTATCCATGTGATTCTCTCTCATCCTATGTCAAATTTTGATTTTGATATCGTGGTGTGAATTGATGGTGGACTAAACCAAGGTTGGCCCTTAGATTTAAAATAGTAGATTGCAGTAAATGAAGATGGGCTACCTTTGAAAATTTGTACTGGAATACAATTATGTTGCCCTTGTTTTCTCCAACTATTGATTTAAAAGTTCATGTCTTTTTCTCAGGTTCCTATCATGAAGGACTAAGAAAAAGAACTATAATCCAAAATTATATGTCTACTTTTCAGGTTCCACGACGAAGACCAAAAAAAAAACTATAGTCCAAAGTTAAAAAGTTAATGACTTTGTAGTACTGGTATAGTGGGGGAAATCATTTTACTTGTCAGTGGCTTTGAAGAGAGGAAAGAGAATGTGAACTGGGACCAGAGCATGCCACGCGTGGACTTCATTGACCAACTAGGTTCTCACGTTTTTGATATGGTGAATTGCATTGGATGCTTTGCTTACTGAAATAGCTACGGCAGATAGGACTACCTTTTAAAATATTTTTGAGTACTACTTATAATGAAATAAAATAAATATCCATTACTTCAAAATAAACACAAATTTGATCTAACTTTGGAGTCAGAATGAATATGAGATAACCATTTGAGAAAAATATTCAACAAATTAATAATAAAAAAACTTGGTTTGGATTATAGGCAAAGAGCCAGAAATATTATAAAAACTTTTCTTGATTATTTAATCTAAAAATATCAAAGCAATAGCAAATACACCAATCAACAATTATTTTAGGAAAAGCAATGTTTCACAACAAATCTTAGGTGACAAATTATTGGAATAAAAAAGTAATATAACATAATTTAAAACTAATAGTAGCTTGTCACTTAAAATTTTGTTATAAAATTATTATGAAAATATTATAGACTTAGCATTACTCTTTTAGAAACCTATCATTTCAATCAAGTTGACAAAGCCAACAACTCATTGGACAATATTTATGTCTCATAGTAAATAATTAAATATTCTACTTTTTATTTTTGTTAGGGGCCAGACTCTTGAAGCATCTAAGTTTGATTATAAAAAAAAAAACACATACAATTTATTAAAGGACAAAATTTTGCTACAAGGTTGTAGCGTAAAGGTATAACTTCACTCAATATATTTTTATTGGATGTGAATTTTAATAAATTTACAATTGAATTACGTTTTCTTCTTATATCTTCTATATTTGCTAAATTTCCAATCAATAGCTATGTCATTAATCAATTGTTTAAATTGTAATTTTTTGTAATCCAAAATTAAGCATAAAAAATAAGTTTAGCATAAAGAATATGCAATCTAACAATTGTTATATCCTTAGGTTATAACCAAATTTGTAATCAAATTTTGTCATTTGTTAAATATTATTCAAGCTAGCCCGCTAGCTAATATATGTCTACGTCCATGATTGAATATTCGTTATTATATGCATGTTATTGCCATAGTCTACATAGTTGGCAACACAATTCTTTGTGCCGAGTTGTTGATTTAAAATCACTTTTTTTTTTTCAAAATAAATTAAATTAAATTAAATCACATGTAAGTTTGCAGTGTTTGAACATCTAACTTTGAAGTTTTGAGTTTGTCATTTGGTACTTAGTAGATATTATCTTAGATAATTAATTTGTGTCAAATTTATTCTTTTTGACAGTCATTCTTTAACATATATTATAATTTTCGGTGATTATAATATTTAATAATTTTTACCGACAAAAATTTAATGATTTTTCATTATTAGCAAGTGTCAGATTGGGTTCATATGTCTTTTTCTTGAGGGTCCCTTGATGAAGGACAATGAAAAAGAAAAAAAAAAAAACTATAATTCAAAATTAAAAAATTCATGTCTTTTTTTCAGGTCCCATCATGAAGGACAAAGAAAAAGAAAAAAAAAACTATAATTCAAAATTAAAAAGTTCATGTCTTTTTTTCAGGTCCCATCATGAAGGACAAAGAGAAAAGAAAAAGAACAACTATCCAAATTTTAGGGTCCCATGAATGATGAAGGACAAAGAAAGAGAAAAAGAACTGTAGTCCAAAATTAAAAAGTTAATGATTTTTTTTATCATAAAAAAAATAATGAAATAAAGTAAATATCTATAAGTACAAAATAAACACAAATTTGATTTTTTTTTTTTTTTTTAAATGAAAAAATTGGGTTCTCAGTGTGGACTCATTAACCCTACGTCATATGACAACAATAAGTAATACCACGTGTACCACATGGCCTTACTCGAACTATCACTCGAACTGCTTTTCTTTGAGTGTTAGGATAAAGACACCTACCATCAAGTCACACTCCCGTATAATAAACAAAATTTTTATCTAATTTTGGAGTTAGAATGAATATGAGATAACCATATGAGAAAAATGGTTACATGTTACTTATGTTTCCTTTTTAAAAAAAAAATACGACTAGACTTTTTTTTCTTTCTTTCTTTTTTTTAGTTGCTAAATTTTTTTAAAAGAAGGCTAAAATGCTTTTCAGATTATATATATATATATATATATATATATATATATATATATATATATATATTAAATTGATAGCATTTTTTTCTTATATAATAATAATGACAACGAATTATTTATATACTATTAAAAAATTTGTTTAATATAATAGAGACATAATTGTAAATTTATACAAATTTTGTTTTCCATTTTCTCATTTTTTTTCTCAACAAATGAATTTTCCATCTCTCCACTTTTACATCCTCTCAACTAAACACAAATAAAAGAAAACTAAATATTTTTTATCCTCCCACTTTTTTACTCCTCTAATTAAGTGAACCCTAAATGCTTAGGCTCTAATTTGTGAAACAGACCTAACATGCATTTTTCCACAATCGATAGCAATAGTTTAAAATCTCCCACTAGAACCACTATTGATTAATTCGGCCCACAAAATGCCTAAAATGATCCCCTGCAGTCTAAGCCTATTTTGAAAATGAGGTGAAGCATATGTGACCATCAATTTTGGACAAATGTTTAATGATTTTTCACTATTAGTAAGGGTAAGATTGGGTTCAAATGTCTTTTTTTTTATCAAAAAAATTCAAAATCAAAATTTTTTTTTTAAAAACCGTTTTTTTTTTTCTCAGGGTCCCATCATGAAGGACAAGGAAAAAGAAAAAAAATACAATCCAAAAAAAAAAAAAACTTATGACTTTGTAGTAAGTGGGGGAATTTCATTTTACTTGTCTTACGGTTGGAGAGGAGATCAGTGTGAACTGTGATTTGATCGAGTCTACCCATGTGGACTTTGAGTGCTACTTATTCCATTATAATGTATATATTCAAGACTTCAAAATGAATACAAATTTGACCAATTTGTGCGTGGAATGAGTGAGATATAACGATTTAGAAAATATTCTACAAATTAATAATGAACTTGGTTTGGATGATTGAATATTCATTATCGTTGGTGAGTAAGGTTAGGGATACCACTTTTTTCATATTATTACCGGTGATTTTACACTTTTTTTTATAACATGAAGTAGAATCCTATGATTCTCGATTCAATATACAATCCAATCCATATGACCATTTCACCAATCCTTTGTAGAACTTTGAACTCAATAACCATAGCATGAAATGATAATATACTACATAGACTTCATTAATCATAATTTGCCCATAAGCTTAAGATAGTGAATGAACGTGGCACTACAATTATGGTATTTTTTTCCGTTTCTACTAAATTTTTTTTTTTTGATAGGGCCGTTACTACTAATTAATTGGTGTTGGTTTTGCTATAATTTAAGGCAAGTGTATAACCCAGACATATGGAAAAAGTAGTTTCCATTTTCCTAGGTCCCTGTACAAACGTTCCCTAATGTTCTGGGCCCAATCCAACCTATTGACGCCAATTTTCCCACAATTGATAGCAATTGTTTAAAATCTCCCACCAGAACTACTATTGATTAATTAGGCTCACAAAATGCCTAAAATTATCCTACACAGTCTAAGCCTATTTTGAAAATGAGGTGAAGCATATGTGGCCTTCAATTTCAAACAAGAATTTAATGATTTTTCATAGGGTCCCATCACAAAGGACAAAGAAAAAGAAAAAAGAACTATAGTCCAAAATAAATAAAGTTTATGACTTTGTAGTATGTGGGGAAATTTCATTTTACTTGTCAGTTGTTAGAGAGAAGAAATCAGTGTGAATTGCGATCTGATCAAGTCTGGTGTGGTCTTCATCAGCCAAAGTTGGCCTCAAGTTTTTTAGATAGTGATGATGTGGTCTTCATCTAAATGTAGGACTAACTTTCAAAAAATTTGAGTGCTACCTAGTCCATTATAAAGTATATATCCAAGACTTCAAAATGAATACAAATTTGACCCATTTGTATTTAGAATGAGTAAGAGATAACCATTTAGGAAATATTCATTCTTATATGCTTGTGTTAACTTATTACCATGGTGTACATGGTTAGAAACATTGTTCTTTGCGCTATATTGTTAATTTAGAACGTTAAGTATGTTTTGGGTGTTGGAAAATGTAATTTTGAAATTTGGAGTTTCAAGTTTGTCTATGTATTGTATCTAAAAAAAAAAAAAAAAGTTTGTCTATGTATTAGTAATTTGTAACGTAGCAGTTATTACCTTTTATAATTAATTTTTATCAAATTTTTTTCTTTAACATATCTTGATAATTAGATATAGCCGCTAGCGATTTTCGACCCTCAATTCAACCTTACGATCCGATCCACGTGCTTCTCCCTCTCTTCCTATGTAAGATTTTGATTTTGATAATGGTGGTGTGAACTGATGGTGGACTAAACCAAAGTTTGGCCCTTAGATTTAAAATAGTCGATTGCAGTAAATGAAGATGGGCTACCTTTGAAAATTTGTGCAGGAATACAATTATGTTGCCTTGGCTTTCTCCAACTATTGGTGTTGATTTTGCTTTTTAGTCCAGTTAGAGATACTTCACAACATGTTTAAACCGTTATAGCAACATCATTTTTATAAGCTTCATCGTTTAATATCATTTTTATTATTTACTAATTACAACAATTGATATTAATAGTTTGAAAAAATATTGTAAGCCTAGACTAAGTTTTGGAAGATTATGTGAATTGGCACCTCCACATAAACAAAATATTTGAGTGTCTAAGGGGAAAACAATTTGACTTGCAATGTTGCAGCATATTGTAATTATTTTTGTAAAAAAAAAAAGCAAATGATTAGGTTATTTATTTATTTTATCATCTTAATAAATAAATAAATAACCCACTTTTTCTAGGTGCACTATATTTTTGTTAACTTACAATAAATAATCAAATAAAAGTTTCAGGAAAAAATTATTAAAATGCACATGAAACCTTTTAAACTTCTTCCAAGTGACAATTAATGCTTATTACATTGCAATATCAAGAAAGTTACTGTGTAAAACCTTGAAAGAAGTCATTGAACTTTCTAAGAACCAAACCAGTCATTACGGTTAAACATTTCACGTTTAAGCTTTCCAAGCAAAATGGTAGACAATAAGTTTATAATCACAAAAATTTTCACAAAAAATATTTTAAAATGTTGAAATAACCGGTTGTCAATATAAATAATAAAATAATATCAATAATAATCCGAAAAACAATAATAATGGAATATGTATAATATTGTTTAAACACTGAAAACTGTTATTCAAAATACACTACCAAACAGCCCCTTAATCTCTCCTCTTTAGTTTCTTCTTTGAAAAAGTGCAATAAAATCCATAAAATTTTGCATAAAAAATAGGTTTATTGACTGAATGGTAAATAACATCTAATTTGAGTAAAATTTTATGTGTATTAAAAACATAAAAAAAAAACATATAATTCAATAGTTAAAATTTAAAATTTACATTAAATAGAAAGATATACATAGAATTATGTTGCGTCGCATTAGGCTTAAAAAGTGCTTTTTTTTACTATTTAAATTTTATTTTTGTTACTATTTAACTTATTTTTACTACTATTCATAAATCTTACTATACTTTTTAGTACTATTTGTAGGCCTTACTATACTATTTCAAATATTTTTTTAATTGTAGCTACAATATTTTTAATTAAAAAATTTTAATTTCAATTAAATAAACTATTGCAGAAGACTTTGTCTAAAGAGAAGAAACCTCTTCATCTTGGTCCACACTCCACTAGTACTAGAACTTTAAAAAGTTCATTACTTTGTAAATAAGTGGAGATATTCACCTTGGGCATTGTAAATAAGTGGAGAAATTCACCTTGTAAATGGATCAGTGTGAACTGATGCCGTATTGTCTAGATTTTGGGTTGGTTTAGAAATAACTTAATTAATTAATTGAAATAGAAAACTTTTTGTTAAAATTGTTAACAAAAAATAAATTAACTAAATAATATCCATAAATAATGAGAAATATTATATGCATAATATTTTTATAACAAATTTGTGGTGGGTTTTCGCTGCGGTTTGTGCTGTGGGGTTTTTTTTTTTTTTTAATTTTGGTGGTTGTTGGTGGTGGCTGTGGCTGTGGCTGTGGTTGTGGTTGTGGCCGTGGTTAGAGGTGATGAGCTTGAAAAGCTTAAGCCATGGAGGTTTTGAGAGCAAATGTCAGAGAGAGGGAGAAGCTTCTCGGTTTGTGCCGTGGGTTTTTTTTTTTTTTTTGGTGGTTGGGGGTTGAGGTTGTGGTTGGTGGTGGTGGTCGTGGCTGTGGCTGTGGCTGTGGCCGTGGTTTATTAGTGATGAGCTTGAAAAGCTCAGGCCATGGAGGTTTTGAGAGCAAATATCAGAGGGAGTGAGAAGCTTCTAGATCGGGTTGAGAAAGATGGAGAGACAGTGGGAGAGAGAGACAGAGGGAGAGTGAGAAATAATTAAAAAAATTAATAAAAAATAATAAAGAAATAATATTTAAATGAAGTGTTAAAAAAATAGAAGTTTTGATGTAAGAGATATTGTAAAGTGGTGTTATATATATATATATATATATATATATATATATATATATATATATATGTATATTGATGGAGTGTGTTATATGTTATAAAGATAGGTTTTGAGATGATAAATGCTAAGAGGGTGTTTGGTGATTGTTTTCAAACAACCATTTTCAATTTTTAAACAATATTTCACACATTTTTACATACATTTTCACCTACACGTATTTTCACAAATATTTTCAAACAACAATTTTCAGTTTTTAAACACATGTACTAAACAGACTCTAAATGTTTTAGAGAGTGTTTAGTACATGCACTTAAAAACATGTGTTTTATTATTTGAAAACATGTGTGAAAATATGTATGAGTAAAAAAGATATAAAAATACGTGTAATGTTGTTTAAAAACTGAAAACATGCATTTGAATTTTCGTCACAAATGGGGTATTAGTAGTCTTGATGATAAGAATGCTCTAACAATTTGTCTTGGGGGATCTCAAAAGCCTGAGGGCCTACTCTGGTCAATGAAGTCCACGCGGTGCCTTATCAGTCCACAACTCACACTTACACTGATCTTTTCTTCAACCCACCGACAAGTAAAATGAATTCAACACTTATATTGATGCATGGGACCCTAACTAAAAGACATTACAAGTTTAGGACCCAGTAATGGAAATATCATTAATTTCTTATTGGTAAGAAAAACTTGGGAGATCTTGTTATTGTTCACAGTTGGGATTTTAAAATTTTCCTCCAATTATATTATTCCATCATTAATGGGAAATTTTCTCTTTTTCTTTCCCTAATAAATCAGTGATCCTCATTTGAAAAAGTCATCACCTCTTAGTAATGTTTACAGAGATAATAAGCCTAGTTCACGTATTCGAAAATGCAAAACATGCAAATTGTAAATTGAAGATTTGATCACTTACTCGTGAATTATAAGTTATAATAAAGAATATCTTTGATTTGACACCACCTCCATGTATCTGACCCATTTCTACTCTAATTTAATTTAGGTTCAGAGAGGTGGATGAGATGAGTTAAGGAGGTGGTATTGGAGTAGTAATGGCTCTAGAGAAAATCAGAAGAAGAGGTGGGTGAGATAGTAAATGAGGTGGCTAGAGTTGTAATGGCTCTAGAGAAAAATCAGAGTGAGAGGTGGGTGTCTGTACTTAAGAGAACTTGTGAAGTTGGAGGTAAACTGTAAACCCAAAGAAGAAAAAGCTTGCAACTGAGCTTGGATTTGACAAGTCACTGACTTGGGCCCCACATACTTGCATCTAATTACAAACATGCCACCCAAACTCATATCTTAAAAATTGGAAACAGCCTCAGACCTGAACTCATGAGTTTCCGCGTTACTGTCACTCAAAATTTTGAGTTTGGAGTTATGAAAACATAACCCTAAAACAACTCTAAATTCAGTAGGCTCCACGTTTTTTAAGTTTTTTTTTTTAAAGAAACAAACACACATTATCTTCACAATAAGGGGTGCTTGAGAGAGTAGTTTAAGTTATATTGTTTGAGTATTTTGATATACGTGTGGGTAAAAAAGTGTGTAAAAATGTGTGTAATATTGTTTAAAATGTATAAAAATATGTTAAAACTATTGTGCCAAACACCTCCTATATTTGCCAACTTTTAATTAAAATATTAACAGTTTTACAAAGAGATTTTTGGTTTCCATCAAAGCAATGTGAAAGTTTGACCGCAATGCCAGCCAGTACGGTTCTTCGAAAGTTTAAAGAGTTATTTCCATAATATTGTTGCAATGTAAAGAGCACAACTAGTACCTAGAAGTTTCAAAAAGTAACTGGTCACAGTGAATATAAAGTTGGGGAATTGGTTCTGGCTTCAACGACTAAAACCAGTGTATTTGCATTACAATTTATATAGTTATACATGTAAATTTGTTACACCTGAAAAGATATAGTAATAATTCAAATACAAGAAAATTAAATTTCAGTTGTATCCATTTCTATCTCAATATTATGCAGCAACTCTAGATTTTTGGTCTTATCTTGATCATGAGATGATGAGATTTGAATTTGGTGCTTATCTTTATCTTTCTCAAAACTAGCATCAATAGGATTAACTTGATCCTATTGATCTGTTATCTTAACACACAATTCACACAGAGTAAGCAAGACTAGCTTAAGTCTCCTCTTCCTTCCTTACAGATAATTAGAGGTTTCTTGGAGGAAGGCTGTCGTAGTTTCTTTTCGTTGAAATTGAGGATTTTATTATTACTTTTTATAAAGGTTTTAAATTAATTTACGGTGAAAATTATTTTTGAGGATTTTTTTTTTATGGAATTTTTGAGGATGTTTTTAATTTGTTGGGATCTGACAATTGTGATAAAAATTAATGACTATAGTACTCATATTTGGTTTGTTTACTTTGTCATCAAAATCAAGCTTAACACAAAGCTCAATTTTTATTTTCAAACTTGAATTTTTTTAAAGAAAAATTTAGTTGAAATTAAACTTGTTCAAGAGCTTTGTTATGTCCATTAAAGTTTAACATAACATAACTTTTACTTATAGTTATTGCATAGTAGCAGCATAATAGTCATTGTAATTTTTATTCAAAATTTTCTCTTTAAATTTAAAATTACACATATTAACTAATTACAGAAAATATTATTTTTAAATTAGATTCACAAATAACCAAATAAAAAAATGGAAAAACAAAATCAATCTCTCTCTCTCTCTCTCTCTCTCTCTCTCTCTCTCTCTCTATATATATATATATATATATCTATTATAAGTGCACAATTGCGCCTGGATCCCAACAACACACGTGGGCTCAGGCCCAATGAGCCTTAAACAATGAAATTTGTAGAGTGTGGGCTCGTAATCTAGTCTAGTGATATTTGAAACTTGATGAACATGCTAAAATATTACAGTGTTTGCAAATAAAAGACAAACAGGGCGAAGTAAACCTCCTCGGACGTAAGCCGATGACCAATTATGTATTATTTCTCTTTTCTTTCTCTCAAAGGTCACAGTTCTTAATATTTCTCCACCCTCTACTTTGCCCTCTTTCCTTCTTAAATACTTCTTCTTCCCTCCTTATCCACGTGTAACACAAATCACCCTATTAGACACCTGTCCCCTCCACCACCCTTTGGAAGTCTTTCAATTATAGCAAAAAGGCTGACTTCCACTATACAGGGGTCACTCCCCCATTAATGCAGCCAGGGAGGTAGGTGCAAGGTCTTTAATGTGGAGGTAGCAGCATTTTCCTAAGATATTTCTCTCACACCGTTGCGTCTGGAGGGTGCTTAAATCCCCCTCTTAACCAACAATTTCTCCGGAACTCTGCCTTAATCTTTTTGGCGAACCCCAGGGTCATCGTGGGTCTGTCCGAGGAGATATTCGTTCTCGGACGAATCCTCGGACTCTCGACTCATGGGCCGAGTTACAGTTCTAAGAGGCTTTTAGTCTAACACAAACTAGCACCCATCAACAAAGGCCGAGGCCCAAACTCTTACTTAGGTCCTTTTAGTGCTCACATATATATATATATATATATATATATATATATATATATATATATATATATATATATATATATTGCAGTAATATTTAATGTTGCCATACTTTTGTTGCGCCACCTAATTCGTCATGCCATATATTATTTTTTAGATTTTATTTTGGTATTATGTTTCTTTCATTTCCCATCACAGAGTCTTCTCCTTCCATTTTATAACTTTAACTGAATCTTGGTTTGGATTAGTACTTAGTTTTTTTTTTTTTTTTTAAATTAAGAATTTGAGTTTATATCAAAACACAATCTATATAGTTATGAATTTGAATATGCCTATCAATTGTTTTAGTAATAAATTATTATAAAGTCTATCTTTTATTCCTTTAATTTCATTTTGATTTTTGGTTAAGATAATATTATAATTTTGTGATGAGTTTTGATTATCATAATAATCTCCTCATTCTTTAAAAGATGTAAAACTTGAATAATAAATTTTGAAACTTATAAAGTTTAGTTGTATATTAAGAAAATATAACACACTACACAGAAGTTAAAAGAATATAGTTCACCTTAAAAAAATATTAACAAAAAACACAAAAAATAATAAAATTATATATTTGTAAAGATAAAAAGATAAAAAAAGTACCGAATGCCATTTTGATTGTGGCATGTAAGTTTAAGGTTTATCGAAAAAAAGATCAAAAAAATACTTGTAGAAATTTTTTTTATAAAAAAAATAGACAGTACTTAAAATAATTGTTACTTTTTATATACTATACCGCATTACATAATATATTTATATATTCAACTAATTATATTAAAAGTTGTATTGCACAAAATAATGGCCTAGAAGAACTTTACAAGGAATTAGGAAATAAAAGATATCACAACAATATTTTAAATTTTAAATTAGGTCTTCCTCAACAGTTACAGTCAACATGAACTGTGAAGAAATTAAAGAACCAAGCCGCTCAGCCATACTTTGGAAATGGAAATTTGCTGTGAAAGAGTACGTAGGTAGATGGTGAAATGAATAAGGAGAAACCAAATAGCAAATAGTCTAGCTGGACAAAGTGCATGCAAATATGCAATAATGAAGTTGGGGGCCACGTTCTGATATCTCAAAAGCAAAGCCAGCTCTGCTCTGGTCAATCAACAGATCAGTCGACATTGTACCTCACCAGTTCACACTGGAATCCACTCTATAATCTAAAAAGCAGAGCCAGCTCAACTGGAATCCACCCTATAATCCAAAAGGCAGGGCCAGCTGTTATCAACGAAGGATGAGTCTGACGTGAGCTTATTTCTTTTTGCTTATTTAGGCCGTTTTATAGTGTATTTTAAATAATAATTTTTAGTGCTTAAACAATATATTAACACATTAGTATAAGTTCAGTCCTAATTTTATTTTGTGTGCAAGTCAAGTTTTTTATTTGTACTAGAAATCTATTAGTATAGTCTACTATATATACACATATTATGGTTTATTGTAACACAAGATTTGTACTACACTCTAATATATTATTGATGAAGTCCTTTAGGGTTTCCTCCATGGATGTAGGCCATTAAGCTGAACCACGTAATTCTCATGTGTTATTGTGTTCTATATTTTATACTTTCGCTTCTGCATCTATACTAGCATATTCAACATAGTGTATCAATGCTAATATTTAACATGGTATCAAAGCCAACTTCCTATGGCCAAGGTTTTCTGTCCTTACGGTGTACTAAGAGCAATTTTTGTCTTCCTCGGTGTTTCTTCGCTGCGTTCATCTTCTTTGGCTTCCCACTGCTGCCGTCACATCTCTTCGGTATAGTCATGCCACCAATAGAAGTTGCATCAACACTGCAAGACCATTGCCTTCCTCAAACCACCGTCACATAGCCAAACTTTATTCAAGGGATCTTCTCAACTTTATTAAATCTCAAGCTTCCATTTTGAATTTGAGAGGGGGTGTTAGAGATATATTAGCTCATTAGTATAAGCTCAAGCCTAATTCTATTTTGTGTGCAAGTCAAGTCTGCTACTTGTACTAGAAGTCTATTAGTCTAAGGTTTAATCTACTATATATACACATGTTATAGTTCAATGTAATATAGGATTTGTACTACACTCTAATATATTATTGATGTAGCCCTTTAGGGTTTCTTCCGTAGATGTAGGCTATTAAGCTGAACCACGTAATCCTCGTGTGTTATTGTGTTCTATACTTTATGTTTTTACTTCCGCATCCATATTAGCATAATCAACATGGTGTTCAATGCTAATATTTAACTTGGTATCAGAGCCAACTTCCTATGGCCAAGGTTTTCTGTCCTTACGATGTATTAAGAGCAATCTTTGTCTTCATTGGTGTTTCTTCGCTGCGTTCATCTTCTTTGCATTCCCACTGCTGCCGTCAAATTTCTTCGGTATAGTCATGCCACCGATAGAAGTCACATCAACACTGCAAGACCATTACCTTCCTCAAACCACCGTCACAAAACCAAACTTTATTCAAGGGATCTTCTCAACTTTATCAAATCTCAAAATTTCATCAAGCTTCCATCTTGAATTTGAGAAGGGGTGTTAGAGATATATTAACCCATTAGTATAAGCCCAAGCCTAATTCTATTTTGTGTGCAAGCCAAGTCTACTACTTGTATTAGAAGTCTATTAGTATAGGGTTTAGTCTACTATATATACACATGTTATAGTTCATTGTAACACAGGATTTGTACTACACTCTAATATATTATTGATGTAGCCCTTTAGGGTTTCCTCCGTGGATGTAGGCCATTAAGCTGAACCACGTAATCCCCGTGTGTTATTGTGTTCTATACTTTATGTTTTTGCTTCCGCATCCATACTAGCATATTCAACATGGTGTTCAATGCTAATATTTAACATGGTATTAGAGCCAACTTCATATGGCCAAGGTTTTCTGTCCTTACGGTGTATTAAGAGCAATCTTTGTCTTCCTTGGTATTTATTCGCTGCGTTCATCTTCTTTGGCTTTCCACTGCTGCCGTCAAATCTCTTCGGTATAGTCATATCACCGATAAAAGTTGCATCAACACTGCAAGACCATTGCCTTCCTCAAACCGTCGTCACAGAGCCAAACTTTATTCAAGGGATCTTTTCAACTTTATCAAATCTCAAGATTTCATCAAGTTTCGATCTTGAATTTGATAGGGGGTGTTAGAGATATATTAGTCCATTAGTATAAGCCTAAACCTAATTATATTTTGTGTACAAGCCAAGTCTGCTACTTGTACTAGAAATCTATTAGTCTAGGGTCTAGTCTACTATATATACACATGTTATAGTTCATTGTAACACAGGATTTGTGCTACACTCTAATATATTATTAATGTAGTCTTTAGAGTTTCCTCCATGGATGTAGGTCATTAAGCTGAACCACGTAATCTTCGTGTGTTATTGTGTTCTATACTTTATGTTTTTACTTCCGCATCCATACTAGCATATTCAACATGGTGTTCAATGCTAATATTTAACATGGTATCAAAGCCAACTTCCTATGGCCAAGGTTTTCTGTCCTTACGGTGTATTAAGAGCAATCTTTGTCTTCTTCGGTATTTCTTCGTTGCATTCATTTTATTTGACTTCCCACTGCTGCCGTCAAATCTTTCCGGCATAGTCATGCCACCGATAGAAGTCGCATCAATACTGCAAGACCATTGCCTTCCTTAAACCATCGTCACAAAGCCAAACTTTATTCAAGGAATCTTCTCAACCTTATCAAATCTCAAGATTTCATCAAACTTCCATATTGAATTTGAGAGGGGGTATTAGAGATATATTAGCCCATTAGTATAAGCCCAAGCCTAATTCTATTTTGTGTGCAAGCCAAGTCTGCTACTTGATTGTAGCCTAAGGCTACAACTTCACTTAATATATTTTTATTGGATGTGAATTTTAATAAATTCACAATTAAATTATATTTTCTTCTTATATATTCTATGTTTGCTAAATTTTCAAAAAAAAAAAAGAAAAAAAGATCGATAGCTGTATCATCAATTAATTGTTTAAATAGTAATTTTTTGTAATCTAAAATTATGCATAAAAAATAAGTTTATAGATCATATAGTAAAATAATATCTAATTGAAAAAAAAAAAAAACTGACATGTATATTAAGAGCATAAATAACATGTGTAGTTAAATTAATTTTTTTAATCAAAGCTATAGTTTTAGACTATAACCAAATTTGTAGTCAAATTTTGTCATTTGTTAAATATTATTGAGGCTAGCCCGTTGGTTAATATATATCTACGTTTTTATATGCATGCTATTATTACCATAGTCTACATAGTTGGCAACATGATTCTTTGTGCTGAGTTGTCAATTTAAAATCACATTTTTTTTTCAAAATAAATTAAATTAAATTAAATCACATGTAAGTTTGCGGTGTTTGAACATCGAACTTTGAAGTTTTTAGTTTTTCATTTGGTACTTAAGTAGATATTATCTTACATAATTAATTTGTGTCAAATTTATTCTTTTTGACAATCATTCTTTAACATATAGTATTATATATTATAATTTTCGGTGAATATGTGCCTTTTTTTTTCTTTCAAATATTAGAGTCTTAGAGCATTTGCATCTAGTGATGCAAAAAAAAAAAAAAAAAAAAAAATTTGCATCCTCAAACACTACTTTATCTATTTTACTAACTCATTTTACAACTCACTCTACATTTTAGTTTTTATTCTTACATACAACCTAATAAAATAATATAAAGTATCATTCTCTCTTTTTTTTCTACTCACTTTTTCTCTTCACACACAACCACAAAATTAAAATAATTTTTTTATAACCTATTAATAGTAAGATTGTATGTATGTAATCTTACTATTTATAGGTTGCAAATTTTTTTAAGTTTATAAACCTAGATGGAGTGGATTTTGAGTGACTTGAGTTATAAAATGGCAACTGATGAGCGTTTACAATACTCGGTTTTGATTCTACAATCCAATCCACACACCCTAATAATGTGTAAGATCTTGATCCTGATTATCATATTGTGAATTGATGTGTACCGTGCAGACTTTATTTACTAGAGACAGAGTTGGCCAAGCTTGGGATAAAAGATTCCACTAAAAACTTTTACAGGATTAGAATTCTGGTGTTTTTGCCTTTCCACCTAATTTTTGCTCATCTTGCTTTGAATAAAGGCTAAAGGGATTCTACTTTTTTCATTTTTGTTAAAAATTTAGGGAGTAGTTTGGGTCAGTGTCTAGTAGTATTGGATTTGTTAAGATAGTGAAATGTGTCTATTTTTAGACACATGTCACAATCTAACTGAGTTCAGTGTACTAAAAGTACTGGACCTAATCCAGATCTAAAAATTTAACTATATTAAAGGCATGGTTTTTGTACCCAAAATGGGGTTTTTTTTTTTTTTTTTTTTGAATCAGAAAATAAAGAGAATTAAGGTTTTTAAGATCAGATTGAAGTTTGACTAAGGTCAAACCGCGATAATGTCATAACTAATTTAATAATTAATTAATATACAAATAAAAGTATATTAAATTAACTAATTAAAATACAAATAAAAGCATATTAAATTTGTAAATATTAGCAAAATTGACTAAAAATATCTACAAAAATTGAAACAGACTTTCAAATAAATTTTCATGATATTATAAGATTAATAAAAAATAATAGAACATAAATAAGCATAAAAAAAATTATAATTATCCTTCAAGTAGAAATCATTTTGATTAAATAAAAAAATTGCTTTTAAGTATTCTAGTAAATTCCCATTTAAATGAATTATTCTTAAATTACAAGTAAATTTAGCAAAGAAAACAAATTTAGTGATATTTAACAAATTGAGAAAGAGATGATATAATAAGAAGAAAAATAATAAATCATGCAAGTACAAAATAAATAGAATAATAGATCATAATTAAACACAATGAGTCCAAGTGGTGTGTTGGTTACAATGATAGTCCTGGTTCTTATTTGGGGTCGAGATCTCAAGTTAAAAGCCATGGATCAAGGTAATATTAGTTTTAGAGTAGCTAATGCCAATGCTTCTATAAACTTACTGACTTGGTTATATTTATGGTTGATTGGATTGTGAATGTATGATGTTCCAAGTGGACTTCATTTGGAATGTGTAAGAGTGACCTAAAAGAAAATGTAGGTGTTAATTACAAGTTGTAAGTTATAAGTAATTGATCAAATCTTCGATTATCAATTTACATCATTTTATTTATGCATTTATACATGGATCTATTCTAATTATCTCTTATGGTCCGTTTGGATTGAGGGAAAGGGAGAATGAGAATGAGAAAAATATAGTAGAATTGACCCAAAATTAATTTATTTTCAGTTAACTCTACTCTACTCTACTCTCCTTTCCTCTCTTCTCAATTCAAATGGACTCTTATATAAAACCTTACCAAGTAATGTCAATCTTAAATTTCATCTTTGTGTGTGTGTGTGTACTTCTTGTGGAAGGGAATAATTGGAACTTTGGAAGAAATTTGTAAAGTTTTCCTCACCAACAAAAGGGGTTTTTTTTTTTGTCCAATAAGCTAATTTTTCAAACATATTAATTATGTGACTAAAATTGAAACATATTAATTATATAGCTATATCTGAAATTCGAATCTCTAATATGTATATAATCTCAAGTTTTTCTTTAGAAAACTCGAGTCTTGGACTAATGGGCCATATAAATAATATATGTCAATTTTGGTCACCTAACTAACATGATTGCAAAATTAATTCCGTAATTTTTTTTGTCTTTAATAATATCCTTGGTTACCCAAAAAAGAAATAATAATAATAATAATTTAACCAAAAAAGAAACAACAAGGGCGCAGCGATGGTTTTGCATTAGGAACATCACGGAGGATGACAAAGATGTATAGTAGTAATATACCCCAAAAAAAATATATATTAGTATTATACAAAATAAGGGTCCGGTCGTTTGGTAATATTGTTCTAATAATGTTGTTTGTATTTTTTTAAAATATGCGTGAATAAAAAAGTGTGAAAATACGTATAATATTGTTTAAATACTAAAAATTATTGTTCAAAATATCTTACTAAACCACTCCTAAATAAATAAAATATTTTTTTAAACAAAAATAAAATGATCAGGAACTTTATGATAAAAGTGGAAAATTCATTTTTGGAAGAGTTTCGAATCGAGTGTGAATTGTGAGGACTAATGATCGATGTAACGCGTGAATTCCACTGATTAGAGTGGGCCCTCTTAAAACTGGGGAAAAGAAGAGTGTGAATTCTGAACACAGTACATGGACTTCATCAGGTGTGAATAGTGGAGACTGATGATTGATGTAAGTAACACATGAATTTTATTGATTAGAGTGGCCCTCTCAAGAGTGGAGAAGGGAAGGGAAGGGAAGAGTGTGAATTTTAAGCGTAATGCACGGACTTCATCGACCAGTGTGAACCTTTAAAAGAAGAGAAGATAAAAAAGTTCACGACTGTAGAATAATAAAGCTGAGTTTGGATTCAGCTTATTGTGGCCACGTTTTGAGTTTTGCGTTTTGTAGCTTTTTTTTATTTTTTTCAACGCGCATGAACAGTAACAGATACTGTTCATGCACGTTATTTCACTGTGCAAGAGACTAATTTTACTGTTTACGTACTGCAGCTGCACTGTTTACGCACTGTTCATGGGACCCACAAACACTTTATTCAGAAAAAATATTAAAAATGGGTTCCACAGTACTATTCACACATTTAAAAAATATTTTGTTACAGTATTTTCAGTTTTTAATTTTTAACAATAAGTTCTATCTAAATGGACCCTTAAGTATAGAAATTCATTTTTCTTGTCGGTGGGTTGAAGAAAAGCTAGGATATATCAGTGACTGTGAATTGTGAACTGGTAATGCACTGCGTGGAATTCATAAAAAAAAAAAAAAACAATAATGCACTGCGTGTACTTCATTGGCTAGAGTAGGCCCTCAGGCTTTTGAGATAGTGGATTCCAAAGGGCAATAAATGCTTTGGTCACTGCATAGGGTACTTTTGTTTTTTTCACTTATTGGTTAGGTGGGGCTAGGTGGAGCTTCAACTATTTTGAGTTTTACCCCCACATGTTGGAGGAAATTTGCAGGTTGGCATAGTATTTGTGGGAAATTTGCACAACAAATTTATAATAAGTTTATGATAACTTAATTTTCACAACAAATATTTTAAAATGTTAAAATAACCAGTTGTCAATATAAATAATAAAATAATATCAATAATAATCCGAAAAACAATAATAATAAAATATGTATAATATTGTTTAAACACTGAAAAATGTTATTCAAAATACACTATCAAACAGCCCCTTAATCTCACGTCTTTAGTTTCTTCTTTGAAAAAGTGCAATAAAATTCATAAAATTTTGCATAAAAAATAGTGTGAGGATACTTCCCCAATTAATCGGAATTGTCCGCTTTGGGGAGCCAGTCCCTCACGGTTTTGTTCTCAAGCGACATGGGAGGTACGGATCTTCACCCTCTGGGAGCTTTACACCGCAGTCCCACATCGGCAAAAAATCCCTCCCACTCATGGTTTATAAGCTTCTGGAGCGACCATGAGTGTACCACTACAACACATGTTTAATTTCAACTTTATGTTATGTTATGTTATGTTATGTTATGTTAAATAAACTTTAGTGGACATAAACTAAGCTCTTGAACAAGTTTAATTTCAACTAAGAATGTAAAAATAAAAAAAATCAAGTTTGAAAAAAAAAATTGAGCTTTGTGTTAAGCTTGATTTTGATAACAAAGTAAACAAACCAAATTTGAATACTATAGCTGTTACTTTTCATCACAACTATCAGATCCCAACAAAATAAAAACATCCTCAAAAATAATTTTCACCATAAATTAATTAAAAACCTTTATAAAAAGTAATAATAAAAATATAAAATCCTTAATTTCGATGAAAAGAAACTGCAAAATTCTTCCTCCAAGAAACCTCTAATCTATAAGGAAGAGGAGACTTAAGCGTCGTCTTGCTTTTTATGTGAACTATAGCCAGTTACTTTTTGAATCTTCTAGGTACCAATTACGCTCTTTACATTGCAACAATATCGTGGAAATAACTCTTTGAACTTTCTAAGAACCATACCGACAATCATTGCTGTCAAACTTTTACATTGCAAAATCTCAAAAGCTTTTATGGAAACCAAAAATGTCTTTGTCGAACTTTTAATATTTTAATTAAAAGTTGAAAAATTTGTTGTAAAAATAGTGAGTGGGTGTTTGGTTTGAGTTGTTTTGAGTTATATAACTCAAAACTAATCATCCAAAACTTAAAAAACGTGGGGCCCACTGAATTTAGAGTTGTTTGGTCTAGTTTTTGGGCTTGAATCTTCTTAAAGAGAGCAAGCGTCGCACATAGGGATGGAGGGAGTCATATAAAATTACACTTTGTCCACCCTTAATAATATATATTAGCATGTATATATGCACTAATTTTAGTATTTTTTTTGTTCTATAAAATTACACTTTGCACTAATTTCAATATATATATTAGCATGTACATATGCACTAATTTTAGTATTTTTTTTGTTCTATAAAATTACACTTTGTCCACCCTTAATAATATCATTGCTTCTTTTAAGAGAATGTTATAGCCACAAACTTTTTAAAAATATTTTTAAAAATTGTTGATGTAGTAAATTTTTATTGATTTACATTTGAGCACAACACTTACATCATTTTTTTTTATTTATCAATAACCACATCAACAATTTATAAATGCTTAAGGCTCTAAGTTGTGAAATAGGCCTAACAACCATTTTTCCACAATCGATAGCAATTGTTTAAAATCTCCCACCAAAATCACATTGAATCAATAACAACTAACCACCTATGATTTGTTGTGAAAATAAGGTGAAGCATATGACCATCTATTTTGGGAAAAAATTTAATGATTTTTCATTATTAGTAACTGTCAAATTGGGTTCATTTGTCTTTTTCTTCGAGTCCCATCATGAAAGACAAAGAAAAATAAAAAGAATTACGGTCCAAAATAAATAAAGTTTATAACTTTGTAGTAATAACTGGAGAAATTTCATTTTACTTGTCGGTGAGCTGGAGTCTTGGACATAAGAGATTAGTGTGAACTGTAATCTGATCAAGTCTGGTGTGGTCTTCATTGGCCAGAGTTGGCCTCAAGTTTTTTAGATAGTGAATTCCAGGGGATGCTTCGCTCACTGAAACATCTGAATGTAGGACTAACTTTAAAAAAAATTTGAGTGCTACTTAATCTATTATAATGTATACCCAAGACTTCAAAATGAATATAAATTTGACCAATTTATATTTAGAATGAGTGAGAGATGACCATTTAGAAAATATTCATTCTTATGTGCTTGTGTTATTACCACGGTGTACATGGTTAGAAACATTGTACTTTGCATTATATTGTTAATTTAGAACGTTAAGTATGTTTTGGGTGTTGGAACATGTAATTTTGAAATTTGGAGTTTGGAGTTTGTTTATATATTAGTAATTTGTAACGTAGTAGTTATTACCTTTTATAATTAATTTTTGTTAAATTTTTTTCTTTAACATATATATATATATATATTTTAGAATACTAAGTATTTTTAACAGAGAGAGAGAGAGAGAGAGAGAGAGAGAGAGGGGAGAAGGTTCTTTAACATATCTTGATAATTAAATATAGCCTCTAGCGATTTTTGATCTTCAATTCAATCCTATAGTCCAATCCATGTGATTCTCCCTCTCATCCTATGTAAGAAGTAAGATTTTAATTTTGATAATCTTCGTGCGAACTAATGGTGGACTAAACAAAAGTTGGCCCTTAGATTTAAAATAGTGGATTGCAGTGCCTTTAAAAATTTGTAAAGGAATACAATTACAGTACCTTTGCTTTTTCCAACTATGGGTGTTTTCTCAAACAAAAAACACTATTGGTGTTGATTTTACTTTTTAGTCCAGTTAGAGATACCTAGCAATATGTTTAAACTGTGGTAGAAGCAATATCATTTTTATAAGCCTCATCATTAATATTATTTTTATTATTTACTAATTACAACCGGCGAAATTAATAGTTTTAAAAATATTGTAAACCTAGATTGTTTTGGTTTTATTGACTACTATTTTTCTTTTGATACTTAAAGTGGAAGATTAGGTGAATTGGTACCTTCATATGCACAAAGTGCTTAGGGCCCTAAGAGGAAAACGAGACCTGCAGAATTGGCAGCATATTGTAATTATCTCTTAAAAAAAAAATTAAGGTTATTTATTTATTTTATCAGCTTAATAAATAAAAAAAAGACCCACTTTTTTATAGGTGCACTTTATTTTTGTTAACTTACAATAAATAATCAAATAAAAGTTTTTTTTAAAAATGATTAAAATGCACATGAAACCTTTTAAACTTTCAAGTGACAATTAATGCTTATTACATTGCAATATCAGGGAAGTTGCCGAATGAAACGAAACTCAAAAGAAGTCTCTGAACTTTCTAAGAACCATACCGGTCATTATGGTCAAACATTTCACATTTGAGCTTTCCAAGCAAAACTTTTCTTGTGTAAACTGTCCCTTATAAAAGATTTGAGCTTATAGTGAATTTATGTTTTCTTTTTTAGCAAATAGTGAATTCATGTTGTGAGAGGCGAAAATGGCCCACTACTACTATTTAGCAAAAAAAAATTAACTATCTACCATTATTATGGAAATATATTAAAATCTACCACTATTGTGAGAATAACAAATAATAAGCAATAAGTTTAGAATCACACAAATTTTTACAAAAATATTTTAAAATGTTGAAATAACTGGTCGTCAATATAGATAATAAAATAATATTAATAATAATAATCCAAATGAAAACCAATGGAATAAATTTTACCCAAACATTATCAAATGATATAAAAGAAAAAAGAAAAAAAAGAAGTCTAGAATAGTACATATATAATAAAAAAGATCGGGACTTCCTTCCCAAAAAAAAAGAAAAAAAAAAGAAAAGAAAAAGAAAACCGTGACTTGGGGAAGTGTGGAATAGTGGAGTCAAGTGGGCCATATAACCGAAAGTAGGGCTAGCCTAAAAAGATCAATTGGCTACACCATTTTCCGACTAACTTTTGTTTAACTTTAACGTGGGGACTCAAACTTTAATCTCCTCCTCTTTGGTCTCTTCTTTCATCAACCAGTTGCCATTTTCTTTTTCAGTACTCTTGTGCAGTTTTGTTAACCAAACAAATTTCCATTTCCAACTTCTAACTATGGCTCGGGCTCTTGTTTCTGCTATCAAGGACCAGCTTAGTTCTCTCACTACTTCAGAGTTCACTTCGATTGCTAATGTCAAGGGAGAAGTCCAGAAGCTTGAAAGCAAATTCCACACCATCCAGGCAGTGCTCAACGATGCAGAGAAACGGCAAGTGAAGGAGGAAGCTGTGAAGCTGTGGTTACATAAGCTCAAAGACGTATCCTACCAGATAGACGACGTGTTGGATGAGTGGAACACTGCCATGATCAAAGCAGAGATTGAGAAACAACAAAAAGATGATAAAGAAAAAGCTGAAACTAGCAGTGCTGCTATGAAGAGGAAGGTATGGCCCCCCATCTCAGTTACTAATCTTGTTCAGCATCGTGTTATTGGTCATAAGGTAAAACAACTTAACGAAATATTAGATGAGATTGTCAAAGAGGGAGCGATGTATAAGTTTGTATTGACTAGGGACAATGAAGAAGTAGTTGAGAGACCAAGAATAACTACCTCCTTTGTTGATGTGTCTAAAATTCTTGGTCGTGATAAAGTTAGGGATGATCTAGTGAGAATCTTATTGGGCAAGTGTAGTGAAGAAGAAATAAACCCCCATGTCATCTCTTTGGTGGGCATGGGCGGTATTGGAAAAACGGCACTTGCCCAACTAGTCTTTAATCATTACGAGGTGATGGTTCATTTTGAAAAAAAATGGTGGATTTGTGTTTCTGAGCCTTTCGATCAGTGTAGGGTTGCCAAGGCAATCATTCAAGGATTTGGAGGTGGTGACTCCGATATTTCTGAATTACAAAGTCTATTAGAAAAAATACGTGGATTGATTGAGGGGAGACAGATTTTTCTTGTCTTTGATGATGTGTGGACTGAAGATTTCGAATCATGGGAGCCTTTTAAACTTGCACTACAAAATGGTGCCTCAGGTAGTAGAATTTTAGTCACCACGCGTAAAAGAAGAGTTGCGCAGATGATTGAAAGTGTGAGCATGATTGATATGAAGGAATTGTCTGAGGCAGATTGTTGGTCGGTGTTTAGTAAACTAGCGTTCTGTGATAAGAATGTTGAGGAGTGTAAGCAACTAGAAGACATTGGCAGGAAAATAGCGAAGAAGTGTAGAGGCTTGCCACTTGCTGCAAAGACTCTAGGAAGTTTAATGCGCTTCAAGAAAGGTAGAGAAGAATGGGAAATGGTTTTGTGTAGTAGTATGTGGGAATTTGAAGATGTTGAAAGAGGTCTTTATGCTTCATTGTTATTGAGTTATTATGATTTATCCTCACCATTGAGAAAGTGCTTCTTATTTTGTGCTGTTTTTCCTAAAGATTATGTCTTTTTTAGCGATGAGTTGGTATTTATGTGGATGGCACAAGGATATATCAAGTCAAAGAAAAATGTGGAGATAGAAATCATTGCTAGAGACTACTTTGAAAATTTAGCAATACGTTCGTTCTTCCAAGATTTTGAGAGAGATGAGAATAATGGCAAGATAAAAAAATGCAAAATGCATGACATAGTGCATGATTTTGCACAATTAATGTCAAAAGATGAGTGCTTCACAATCAATTTTAACATAGGGTTGGAAATTGATTGGAAAACTGCTCGCCATTTGGAGTTAGAAATTCCCAAAGGAGCCCAATTTCCTGAGTCCATTTATAGTGCAAAAAATTTGCGCACCCTTATTCTTGTAAATCGAAGTGATTATATGTTGTCTACTTTATTTTATCACTTTACATATTTACGAATATTAACTTTGGATTTTGAATTTGGTGGTACAATATGGAATCTTCCAAAATGGAATCTTTCAGATGCCGTGGGAAATTTCATACATTTGAGGTATCTCAATTTAGTCAATTATCGTGGAGATGCATTGCCTGAAACCATTTGTAATCTTTGCAATTTACAAATTTTGAATATTATAATTGATGGCGACAAGTTCCAAAAATTGCCACAGGGAATGAGTAAACTAATTAACCTGAGACATTTTAATTTGAGCTTCATATATGTTGATTGTTTAAATGTAAAGTTTCCAAGAGGGTTTGGGAGATTGACCTCTCTTAGAACATTACGTTCTTTCAGTGTAAATGGTAAGGATGATGGCGAAAGATGTAAATTGGGAGAATTAAAAAATTTGAACCACCTTCAAGGGACTCTTGCAATATTTGGGTTGGGAAGCGAGGTAGATGAATGTGAGGCCATGAATGCACAACTGAAGAAGAAGATAAGCCTTCATACTTTGACGCTAATATTTAATGAATGGGATGGTGAGGAAATAGTAAGGGAGAAAGATGCATTAGTTCTAAATGCCTTGGAGCCACCTCCTAACTTGGAATATTTACGTATTGCACGTTACAAGGCACCGATAATGTTTCCTACTTGGATGATGTCCTTAACCAATTTAAAAGAACTTGGAATTGGCCGTTCATCTTTAGAGTGTTTGCCTCCTTTGGGGAAACTTCCACTCCTCAAATCATTAAAGATGTGGGAGATGAGAAGATTAAAAAAGTTAGGGGTTGAATTTATGGGAATAGAAGAATCCGAAAAGAAGGAGAAAGGCGATATAATAATACCACTATTCCCAAATTTGATATCTCTCTCATTTGGGATTTTCTTATACTGGGAAGAATGGAATGAGATTGAAGGGGAAGAAGACTATATCAGAAGATTCATTATTATGCCACGTCTTCAAAATTTGAGAATTCACTACTGCGATGAGTTAAAGTCACTGCCGAACTTCCTTTGTACAACTCCATTACAGAAATTGCAGATCAGTTGTTGTCCAATTCTGAAGGAACGCTGCAAAAGAAGGACAGGAAAGGACTGGCACAAGATTTCCCACATTCCTAACATATCGATTAATGGGATCTTTGTGCAAAGCGACGGTCGAGAATGTGAGTCTGAGCCAGAGGTAACTTCTTCTGACACTTCTTCTTTTCCTTGGGCTTCTTCTTTTACTTTCTGCCAAAATTTCTCGCTAGAAAACAAAAAAAACGTTGGTTGATGAATGATCTGGTTCTCAGTCATTTGAATTAGGCGATTTATTGTTTAGATTGGGTTATTTTGTGATTTATCTAAAATTGCTTAATAAATATCCAAATGAATTGAATATCCTTAAAAATCTCTTTCATTTGCGTATGAAAACAGATCCAATGCCTACCTATATCTTTCTATTTCATTTACGGTTTCCTATTTATATGGGTTTTCCTCATTTTCTTGATTTAAGGCTGTGGATATAAGACTAATCTCAAATAACCCATGTGGTTTTCTTTTGGTTCATGTAGAAAGACGATGAACTAAAATGGTCCCTGTGATCTCTGTGTTTTTGGGTTCATTAGTTTTAGCTTCGAATAGAGATTTTTGGATGATGATGATGGTGAAAGATGATTTTTGTCTATACTGTGTGTGTTGGCAAAGTCCATTCTTGACTTGGTTCGGTGTTTCAAGTCTAAATCTAGGGGCATCTTATTTTATTTTGCTAAATATATCAATTAATATTTACTTTGTTATTATAGCTGTGTTGATTTACTTTGTTATTTATAGATGGCACATGTCAAATGGTCAGGCTCCTTAGATTCAATTGAGGTGCCTTTTCCTATAGAGATGAGTGTCACCCCAAATCCATATGTTTGTGAGTTTGTGTACAGGGTAGGCAGCAAGGTTAGAGTACCATTTCTTTGGTACTGTTTTGCATAGACATGGTTATGTATTCAGACTTCCTATGTACTTGGACACCATTTCTTTTGGTATTTTTTTTTTTGGGACCATCTTGTCTATTTATTCAGCCTCCCCCTGCCCCCAATTTTGATTGAAGAAGATCCTCTGTTTTTGAGAGGAGTCGTCTCTTCACTGTGTGCTGCACACTGAGGAAGAGTTGGAGACTCTAGCACTTCATTGCTTTGCATCTTTAGAATCTGAGTAGTTATGCAATTGGGAATAGGGAGTTGTGAGTTTGACATGTAGATATGTTAAACCTTTTGAATAAGTTCTTTCTACACAAACTTTCATAAATATCAAATCTATCTTTTAAAATCCCTAACGACCTGAGCATATGCAAATGCCTATTCCAGTAGGTATTGGTTTGTATAATAAGCTATGTCTCAAATAACACATTGGTTTTCTTTTGGGCATGTAAATTCAGTAATATGAAGAAGATTTTGATGAAGATGAGGTTGATGAAGAAGAGGATGACAAAGCACTCCATGACAAAAAAGTGGATGATGAAGCAGGGCACCTATGATCTCTTTGTTTTTGGGTTCATGAATTTTAGCTATAGGTTCGGATTTTTGGATGATGATGGTGAAAGATGATTTGCGATGCTTGATTCAGCATTGCAAGATTGATAGCGAGATTGCGCAAATAGACTGTCAAGGTAACTTCTTCTGCCACTTCTTCTTCTACTTGGCCTTCTTCTTCTTCTTCTTCTTTTTTTTCTTTTTTTTTTTCGAAATATAAATATAAAATTAAAAAAAAAAATCAACTAAAAATTTTAATTTTCTGCCAAATTTTCACACAGAAAAAAGAAAAAAAAAAAACTCGCTAGTTGATGAATTTATCTGGTTCTCAATAATCTGAATTAGGCAATTTATATTATATATTGTTGTACTTCTACACATAACTAGCATGCATAGCATCTGGTTCCTTAGATTTGTTTAATTTCTCCATAGGTTCTATATATTTGATATCTCTCACATTTTTGTGTTTCAATTGCTAGGAAGAATGGAATGGGATTGGAGGAGAAGAAGAAGACTATATCAGAAGATTCACAATAATGCCACGTCTTCAAAACTTGGGAATCCTTGTTTGCACAAAGTTAAAGTTGGTGCCGAACTTCCTTCATACAACTCCATTACAGAAACTGGAGATCTCAACATGTCCAATTCTGGAGAAATGCTTCAAAAGACGGATAGGAGAGGACTGGCCTAAGATTTCCCACATCCCTAACATCATCATTGATTACAAGTATGTGCGAGGCAGCCAAGAATATATGCCAGAGCCAAGGTAACTTCTTCAGACACTTCTTCTTCTTTTCCTTGGGCTTCTTCTTTTATTTTGCAATATATCAATATTAAATTAATAAAAATTTGCATATAGATAAAACAAGTCCAATTGCTCTCGCTAATTTCCTTCTGTTATTGACTAAACTGAAATAACTCATATGGTTTTCTTTTGGGCATGTAGGATTTTCAGAGCTATGATGAGGAAGAAGAGGTTGAGGAAGAAGAGGACCTATGATTTTGTATATCTAGGTTCATGATTTTAGCTTCAAGTAGAGATTTTTGGATGACAATGGAGAAAGATAATTTATGTGTGTGGGCAAAGTTGGCTTGATTCAGTGATAGAAGTCTAATCCATTCATGGGTAACTTCTTCTGCTTTGTCTTCTTTTTTTATTAGAACTAACTATCAATTAATTATCCTACTTACCTGTCAAAAATTCCCTAAAAAACAAAGAAATACAATTGGTAGCTAAATTTATAAGATTTTGGCCAAAATCTCAAAGACACTGACACCAACAGTTCAATCCTATATTCTCTTTTGTGTGTAATCTCCATAAATTTGTTAAGTGACTCTATTAATTGATTGAGGTTTTGTCCACATTGATCAGACTTCAGTAAAGCTAAATGTAACGTTTTGAAACATGTACTTCTGTAATTGTTAATTCTCAGCTCATGTAAATTTTGAAGCAGTACTATCTTGTGTCCTACTGAATACCAATTTATGTTTTCCACAATTAAACTTCAAGCTCTAGTTTTTGGCCCATTGTCCATGGATTTGAGTCTGGAAAAGTTCAAAATATTCGTTATAATTTGAATAGAATTGATAATCAAGATTGTGGCATTATCATTTTCATGATGTTAGTTAATTTCCTCTGCTTGAGCATTTGGAAGTGCTGATGTGGTACCATTTGTTTTATATTATTGGCTGATCCTATGCAATGCATGGTTGCAGCTTTCTAGTTCCCCAATGTGTCACTGGTTGAAAGGTGCTGGTCTGTTCACAATCCTTGTTTGTGAGTTTATTCAATTTACAAGCAAGAAATAAATTTCAAGAAAAATATTATGATATTAACTTATAGATTTTTTTTTCTGGTATAAAAGACAAGAACTTTTCAGTGTTCATAAATTTAGCTACAAGTTCAGATTTTTGGATGATGATGGTGAAAAGGTATTTGCAATTGTGCGTGTGTTAGCAAAGTTCAGCAACAGCTTGATTTGGCATTGCAATTCTGACTTAGTAATGGGTAACACCTTCTTCTTCATCATCTTCTTTTATTTAACCAAAATTTCAATTAATTATCCTACTCATCTCTCAAAAATTCCCTCAAAAAGATAATAATCAAAACTTAGGCAGATTGAATTTTAGATTTTGGTCAAACTCACAAAGACACTGACACAAATGGTTCAATCTGGTATGCCCACTATATGCAGCTTTACTAGAATGTGTGGAAAATTCTCTATTTGAAAAGAAAAGAAAAGAAAAAACATAATACCTGAATGAATGTTACTAAAATTTTAACTTGACATGTTCACTTTTCTTTGTAGTCAATCTAATAAGTTGGTGACACATGAAATGAAATCTATGTAACGCTAGTCTTAAGAAGAAAGAGAGGGGCCCTCAAGGCTTTAAAATACATTTGTTAATTATCAAGTCTGAAAGTTATAGGGTTAGGTAATTGCTATTTATCAAGTTATAAAAAAATATCATATGCTTATTTCTTGTTTTAGAGTATGAAGTATTTCATTACAGGAAAAAGTGTGAAGTACAGGAGGCCCGTTACTAGCAGGAAAGAAGAAGAAACTACTTATACCTTGGCTTTGTTAAATGGATCATTTACTCCTTTACTGTGAGGTATATTGATATTTTCTTCTTAACCATTTGTCTATTTTTCCTTATCATTTTGTCCATTCTTCATAATCTCATGCTAAATATTTAATTCTTTTTGGCTTCATTTGAACCAAACATCTGATTCAAATATCTAGGGATGTACATTTTGTGATGAATCAAATTTTCACACATGGATGCTCATTTGAGAAAGGGCCACAGAAGCAGGTCCACCATCATTTCATAATGGAAACTAGGATGTGCATCATGGAACATATCATGTGCAATCCATATTATATGGTGGTAGATGAAAGGTGAGCTAGGTAATTGAGCAGTTTTCAACTCATATAATTTCTGGCCTTATGTTTTAGGTTTGAAATTTGCTTGCTAAGTTTCATGGTTTAGTGTTATACATTTAGGAGATTGATGAATGCAAAAGTGTGTGGATTTCTTGTCTCAGTGATTGAAGAGTTTCGTGTCATGGTAGAAAGGGAAGAGTGTGATGTTTCCACTAGGAATGGAGGGGATGGGATGATAAATGGTTGATTTTCTTTTTACCGTTGCTAGTCGCCCAATTTGGAATGACATTCAAAAATGGAAATACCTGAATTAGTCATCAATATGTGCAAGGAAAAAAGAAGAAGAAGAAGGCAATGAAGCCATTTTACTATTGTTTGCTCTAGGCAGTTCAATTCTGATTCACCTATAGGTAAATTTATATTGTTTGGATCAAGTAACAATCACAGAACAACATTCTTGGTAGTAAATCAAATTCTTTATTGGTTTGTTGCAACTTCTTTGCTTTCCTATTTCCATCTGTCTCACTCTAGGAGTTTCCTCCACAGTTTGGTTTATTTCCTTCAAGATGTAGGAAACCCTATCAAGAGTACAAGTCTGATTTATTTGGCCTGTGGTTAAAATCTAATATGAAGATATTGCTTAAACATAAAATTTGCAATAGTTGAAATCTAATATGTAAGGTATCTGATTTAATTCTCATTGGTTGTTTAACACTGTTTAATCAGCCTTCAGAAGCACTTTAGCTTACCCTGATATCTTTTCTAACTATTGAAAGAATGTGCCTTAAAGCTGGGATGTAATCTCATATTGATTCGTTTGGAAGCAATTAATAATAACTTGGAGCATTTTATATTTTCTAAGACAGTTTTTCATTGCAAACTGCTCCGGTATTTCTGTTTGATAATTTTTCATTTGTATCTACATCAGTTTTATTTAATGGGAGTAGACATAGCTCAAGAGTGGCTTTTGTTGTTCATGAGGTAATGTAACTTGTTTACCATTTTATTGGTTTTTTTTTGTTTTTTGTTTTTTTATGGGTTTAAAATTGGAGTTTTTTAAGTTCCCTAAAAGGACTGAACTATTTGATATCAAGAAGAATTTGCTAGAAAATTAATTTAGATGTTTGAAACTTGTGTTAAACAGTATTCTTCTGTGTAGGGGAGTACCCTCAAAAGCTTTTGCAGCTACAACTCCTAAAACCATTGACAATGTCATATCTAGCTCATCTCCTAGTGTAAATGTTTAAATCTCAAAACAATTTTCTTCTGTTTGTCATTCATGTTTTCAGATCTTAGTCAAAGTCTTCTAGTTGTTCCAAATAGCATTCAACCAACAGATTAACATATACCTTGTGGGCAGATTATTTCTGATGGACAAGGAAGATAAGATCAATCTCAAAGACGAAACCCCATCAGGGACGTCAAGAATTCAGTTGAGGAAGGAAATGAACATGATCTTGACACCACCACTCACAACGGAAATCAAGGAAGATGATGCCTCCCAATTATATTATATGGTATATTTTTCCTTTAACTTCCATTTTGTCTGTTTGATTATCAAATCCATGCTTACTGCTGCTTCTCATTTGAACAGTCTTTGGTAGCTCTGTTTTGTTGTAGGAATTAGGTTTATATTTTCTTTATTATTTTTATGCTCCTCATGTTGCTTATGAGTTAAATAAGTTGCAAGGCATAGTAGTAAATTTTACTGTAGCAATTAGCACTCCGCTTCTGGAGTTTGTCCTAGTAATCACCTTTTTTTATTTAGTGAAAAAAAAAAAAATTCTGGCTACTACTTTATTTGCTCGTGATGCTCATCCCTTGTTTGGTGCATAGACTTTGAAATTCATGTTAACATGTTATAGCTCCTTGAAATTAAGGTTAGTCTACTATATATATTCACTTTAGATCATTACATTGATGTCCATTGTGATTAAAAGTAGTATAATTCTAATCATTAAAAAAATTATGCCTTCTTTGCAAACTTCTTACTTCTGATGATGCTTGTTACTTCTAATCATTACATTCCTTGCTTTGCAATAGACCTCTGAGGACAGAGAAACGATGTTTGATGAGTGCTTGGAGATGCGATCATGGATTTTGAACTGCCAAGGGAAGTAAGTTTTTCCTTTTTGCTAACTAATATTTCCAATGACCAAATTTTCTCGAATTTCTCCTTCATTATTCCTCTGCTGGCTTTATAGGTTCTCTATCTGGATGTAACTATTTAGTTTCTTATGGCTTTCTTTACATTAATCTGTTGGGTATGGTTGTCACTCATGATTCAGATCACAGAAGAAGCTCATTAATCTAGTAGCCAGCAAGTGTTTGAAGTTATAAGCATGGAGAATGGTGTAGTGTGCTACAGTGTTGAGTTTTATAGCGATGAACATCTTTTGACCTCAGATTTCATATATTGAGGCCTTAATGTCATCTATTTTCTCCTCAACATCAGGGTTATTACACTGAAGGTTTGCATTTTTCTTTCCTTTGTTTTTTTTAACTTCTCATAATTTAGGTGCTTTTCTTTTAGCCTTTTTAAGTTATCTAGGAGGTATATTTGTGAGTGTAATCCTCATTATGTAGTTCTATATGATTCCAATGAAATAACTCAACATCATTCCACCATGTGTTTATCTAAGTTTTAAATCATAGTCAACAAATTGGAAGTTACTGGGGATTAAGAGGTCTAGTCAAAGCTTACATTTTCCATATTGTTGTTTTCCAATTGCTGATTTTATCTCAGTCACGCACTGTTTGGAATTTTGCTAAACCTCTGGCATCAATTAAATATAATGCTACAGTGCAATAATGGTTATGTCCAGCACACACAGAAATTTACTACGATATTCAGTATGGTGGTGTACTAATTGAGAATTTGCTAGAATTTGTGGGTGGGAAATCAAAACACCATATTGATCTTGCGATGGGTTTGAGCTTTGGACTATAATAAGGAAATAGAAGAGAAGTTTGCTGAATATTTCTAATTTATAGAATCATTTTCATGTGAAAGTAAAATATTTCATTTGATTTTCCATAATAAACCTGTTGAAATTTTTTATTTCTCAAGCTTTGCTTTTGTATTTTCTGCCCTATGTCCTGAAGCTATGACCTTTTTTGTTGAACCTATGCAGTCTAAACTTATTGGAGAAGTGTAGCTTATGCTGGTGAAAATCATTAAGCAGTGATGCACCTAATATAGCCATGTCTTACATTTTGGTGCGAGATAGCTAATTGAAAAGGCTCCATATGCAGAACAGAAAAGTTCTATATATCAAAACAACAAAGCTCTGTTTCTCTCCTCCCCGAAGCATTGTCCTTGTTTACGAAGTCATGGGCACAAAAAGGCTTATAGATGAGGCTCCAATCAGCATCCTGAATGTAACATATCATGGATGTCAAGAAGAAACAATGTCAAGCAGTGACATATGGATAGGAATCAAATGGCTTTATCTATATCTGTAAATTCCTGTTTCCATGTTCTTTTGTTGTTTGAATGTGAACGACTGGTTATCAAGTTTTTCATTATAGGGACGTGATTTCAAAAGTACGTAGATTGCTTTTGTTAAGAGGAAAATTTTATTTGTATAACCGATATTTCTTTCAAATTTCAGCTTTATGATCATTAACAACCAAACATAAAATATTGCAGCTGAAAGACGCGCCAGAATCTTAATATTCTTAAATCAGCCAGTTTGCTAAAGGTCAAGTCAACAATTTGTATATTAAAATTGTTCGTGTGTGCACTTTGTGTGGACCAGTAATCAAATAATCAAAGAAGCCTAAATGGCTAGTGCAGCTAATGTATATTGGATTGCTGTTGGTCCTGTTAGCTTGGTTCATGAAGGGATTTATGCCTTGAAGTTGATTTGTAATTGTTATATAATCCATTTGATATCTGAGGAGTTTGTACAGAGATTCAATTGCATTGCATTGTAGAGCTTGTGAAGATTTTTAGTTCCTGAAGGATTTATGCCTTGAAGTTGATTTGTAAATTGTTATACACCAGTTACTTCTTTTTTCTTTTCTTTTTTCATTAGCAGTAGTAAACTCTTTTTTTCATTTATGCCCTAGAGATTTGGGGAATGAGAACCAGATTGGTGTAACATCATTTCCCTAGAGATAGTGCCTGTTCAAAGAAAATGATTTTGATTTCATAAGGTTTCTAGTTAGGTGGTTGTATGTATGTCCCGGTCATATGGAAACAGTAATTTCAACGCTACATTTCCTAGGTCCCTATCCAAACGTTCCTTAATTTATTGGGCCAATTCTAACATACTATCAGATTAACTAAGTTTTGGTCCACCATAAAAATCCAAATCTAAGTTCCACAATCATTCAAACAATCTTTTGAAAAATGAAGTGAAACATATGTAGCCATTAATTTCAGAAAAGAGTTTAATGATTTTCCATTAGTAAGCGGCAAATTGGGTTCAAATGTCTTTTTCCAGGGGCTCATATCATGGAGGACAAAGAAAAAGAAATTAAAAATTGGATAAAGTTGATATATGCTTTAGCTTTTTCAATGACCTCTATATGGTGCTATTGCCTTTTCTTTTCAATCGCCAGTATCCAGCGCTTTGGCCTTTTAAATATGCCTTTTTCTTTTTCTTTTCCTTTTCGCTCATTGATTTGGTGGGTTTGCTTTAGTTATGCCTACTCCAATTCCAATTCCAATTTTCTAAGTGGCAACAATCTTTTCCGTTAACATTATAGCTAACATGCACGAACTCAATTCGATGCAAATTAAACCCACCAAAGGTTGTTCCCAAATAATGCATTCAATTGTTTGGAATCCCTAATTAGATAACTAGTAACACAGCCTATCAGGAATAGATTCATTGACGCAGTCAATTTGCTTTTTTTCTCTTTTTTGGATAGGAGACGCAGTCAATTTGTTATTAAAAAAAAAAAACTGAAGTGCAAAATACACCCTGAAGTTTGAATTTTCAAATCACACTCTTTAGTCTGTCGTGTTATCAATCAAAATTTCCATTTTCATGTGTGGCTCCGGATCTAGTTTCTATCATCATGGAGCAGCTTGGTCTAATCATTTATTTTTCACTTAAATGGTAGCAACCACGCAAATTGTTATTTGTTATATATAATTGAATAGTTTGAATTTGGCCAAAAACCTTGTAACTGAATTGACACAAAGTATTTGGGGGTTTAGGAGAGAAAAAATTTGAGTTGTGGGGTTAACAGCATGTTGTAATTATCTCTAAAAAAAAAAAATCTGAATTATTTGGATGTAGTGTAAAACTCATGTTTTATACCATCCAATAAGTGATTGCTACATCAGCATTTTATTTAAAATTCAATACATCCTACCATACCTAATAAAATTTCAATAAATTCTCAATTTGGTTGGATTTATATATGGGTATTAAAATTGATTGGGTGTGGTTGTGTTTATGTGTGGGGCAAAAGGATCCTGGTGGGAATGTGGGCCTTTTGGGCCTTGTTAAAGAAGGCCGACCTGACCCTGGGGTTAGAGATTGTTGGTGCTATGGGTCGGCCTATACGCCGAGGATCCTAGGATCCAGCCGAGGATGGTTTTCCCCTCGGACTGACATCAAAGAACCTGAGACTTCATGGTAAAGATTAGGGAATGATACGGTCAAGACCAACGGTTAAAGGGAGAGAACCCTTGAATGTCCTAGAAGCGCCGATGTTGGAAGAATATCAAAGGTAAAGGCTGCTACCTCCACATTAAAGACCCTGCACCTACCACCCTGGCCGCATTAATGAGGAAGTGACACTTAAACAGTGGAAGGGAAACTTCTAGTTACTGTTCAAAGGCACTAAGAAAAGAAATATCTAGGCCAAAGGAGGAATTGGGGGGCAACACGTGGATAAAGTATTAAAAAGAGGAGTATTTAAGGAGGGACCTAGAACAGAAACAGGACGAAACTTTTTGTAACCTAAAAAGAACAAGGAAAAAGAGAGAGATATAATATAAGAACAGCTTTCGGCTTACGTCCGAGGAGGCCTATTTACATTACTCCTTTTTGTCTCTAAGTACTTGGAATCTTTAGTTTGTCATTTCATCCTCATACACTTCTAACCTGGGTTTCAAGCCCACACTCTACAAATTCTTATTGTTTAAGGCTCATTGGGCCTGAGCCCATAACTATTCTTGGGTCCAGGTGCAATTGTGCACTTACAATTGGCGCCGTCTGTGGGAATCTAGTCTAGAAGTAGTAGGGATATTATGGCAGGCTTAGGCTCTCATCATGCAGAGTCACAAGGATCACAACCTGAAGATCATTTCGAACGTCTTGAACAACGTAGGGATCGTGAGGGAAGCGTCCATACAGAATATCCAGGGGCTAGCCATACTCATGGAGGGGGTAGCACTACCCACGGTGAGGGCTCTGAATCCATGCAGAAGGAAATCAATCGTTTGAAGAGGAAGTTACGCCGTGCTAAACGTAAGGTTTCCCCGTCCTCATCTAGTTCTTCCTCAGAGAAGGATGGGGCTACGGTTCAAGGTCGTATTCCCCCACCAGTGCAACATCCTCTGGTGAGGAGAACGACCAGCCAATCCGCAGACGTAAGAAGCTTCGTCCTAGGGGTTTAGGCAACGATACCATGAGTAGGGCGTTGCACCAACTCTCTAAATCTCCGTTTTCACGTAGGATTGAGAGGGGGAGGCTCCCCAGGAGGTTCACCCAGCCCACGTTTACCATCTATAATGGCCGGACTGATCCGGTGGAGCACGTGAGTCACTTCAACCAAAGGATGGCAGTGCACTCTCATAACGAGACTTTGATGTGTAAAGTCTTCCCCTCCAGCTTGGGACCTGTGGCTATGAGATGGTTCAACGGTCTCAAGTCGGGGTCTGTAGGCTCGTTTGGGGAACTAACTAGGGCGTTTGCTTCTCGGTTCATTACTTGTAGCAGAGTCCCTCGGCACCTTGGACTCATTGCTATCCATGGTCATGAAGGAAGGGGAGACACCGAAAGCATACTCCGACGGATATTGGGAGATGTTTAATGAAATAGACGGCGACTTTGATGAGGTGGCGCTAAATACCTTTAAGGTAGGCCTCCCTACCGATCACGACCTAAGAAAGTCTTTGACGAAAAAGCCCGTCCGCGGCGTACGTCGTCTTATGGATCGTATTGATTAATATAAAAGGGTAGAGGAAGACCAGCAACAGGGAAAAGGAAAGGAGAAGGTTATCCCGCGGGAGAGAAGGGATTTCGGGTCGGACAGATATCACAACAACAAGCCGAGGAGGGATTACTTCGGACAATCCGGCTCGGCGGCACCCCAGTGTAAATACCGTGTTCCGAGAACCGGTGCATCGGTTATTAGAAAAAGTTCGTAAAGAGCCCTTCTTCGGATGGCCGGCAAAATGGCAGGTGACCCCGCGAGAAGAAATCAAAACCTTTTCTGTCAGTACCATCAGGATGTGGGCCACACTACTGAGAACTGTCGAACCCTGTGGAACCATCTAGAGCAGCTCGTCAGTGAGGGAAAGTTAAAGCAGCACTTGTGTCAGCCCACTGGGCAAGTCAGTCAAGTTGGTTCAAACAACCAGCGGAATAGTTCATCTCGGCCAGCATTGGGGACGATTAATGTTATCTTCGCTGCACCTGGTAGGACAGGCTCAGGTCCTACTAGGGTTATGGCGGTTTCCCATTCGCAGGCCGAGGATGTGGGTAGCAGGCCGAAGAGATTAAAGAGCACTTTACCTGTCTTGGGTTTCTCCGAGGAGGATAAAGTAGGGACTATCCAGCCCCATGACGATGCTCTTGTGGTTACCCTCAGAATAGGTAATTATGACGTGAAGAGGGTAATGATAGATCAGGGCAGCGGTGCAGATATCATGTACCCTGATCTATTTAAGGGGTTAAGGTTGGAGTTGGAAGATTTAACTCCTTATGACTCACCTCTTATTAGCTTTGAAGGGAGAGCCGTTGTGCCGAAAGGACAGATCCGTTTACCCGTTCAATCCGGCACAGAAACGGTTGAAGTAGATTTCATTGTGGTTGACGCATACTCTCCATATACAGCCATCCTCGCCAGGCCATGGCTGCACGCCCTGGGAGCCGTTTCCTCTACCTTGCACGTTAAGGTTAAATTCCCCTCGGGGGAACATGTTGAGGAAATCCTCGGCAGTCAGGTAGTGGCCAGGCAATGCATCTCCGCTGCAGTACTTCGTCAGTCAGAAGTCGAGTTATCAACCTTGCCCATCCAGGAGTCATAGCAATTAACAGCTCTGGAGGCACTTGGAGCGATGACAGAAGATGAGGCTGTTTGCGAGGAGTTTGAGAAGTTTGTAATAACCGACGATCCAGAGAGGTTCTTTCAAGTTGGCATACGATTGCCACACCAAGAGAAGATGGAGTTGTTGAAATTTCTGAAGGACAATCTAGATGTCTTTGCATGGGACCCCTATGAGGCTCCAGGTGTGGATCCGAACTTTATTTGTCATCATCTAAACGTCAATCCGGCCATTGTTCCGAGGAGGCAGCCACCTCGGCGATCTTCCCGAGAACATTCTGAGGCTGTGAAGGAAGAGGTTCTTAAACTCAAAAGGGCGGGGGCTATCAAAGAAGTTTTCTACCCTGAATGGTTGGCTCATACTGTGGTCGTTAAGAAGAAGAACGGCAAGTGGAGAGTATGTGTAGACTTTACTGATCTGAACAAGGCCTGTCCTAAAGATTCATTCCCAATGCCACGGATTGATCAACTGGTAGATGCTACTGTCGGACATCCTCGGATGAGTTTCCTGGACGCCTTTCAGGGTTACCACCAAATCCCCTTGGCATTAGAGGATCAGGAAAAGACTGCTTTCATTACTCCAACGGGGAACTATCATTATAAAGTCATGCCATTTGGGTTAAAAAATGCTGGGGCTACTTATCAAAGAATGATGACCCGAATGTTTGAACAGCAACTGGGGAAAACCATAGAAGTATACGTGGATGATATGGTGGTAAAGAGTAAGACGGTACCTTCGCACATGACAGATTTGGCCGACACCTTCCAAATGCTGAGGAAGTATAAGTTGCGCCTTAACGCCTCCAAGTGTTCTTTTGGCGTGGGATCTGGAAAGTTCTTAGGATATATGATCACTCATAGGGGCATAGAGGTGAACCCAGTGCAGGTTAGGGCTATTCAAAATTTGCAGCCGCCTCGGAACCCAAAGGAGATTCAGAAATTGACCGGAATGATTGCTGCGTTGAACAGATTTATTTCTCGGTCAGCTGACCGGTGCCGTCCTTTCTTTCAGTTGTTGAACAAGTGGAAAGGGTTTCAGTGGACCGAGGATTGTGAGTCAGCTTTCCAACAGCTTAAGCAATATCTATCTCGGCCACCCATTTTATCTCGCCCTGAGGTGGACGAGGTTTTATTCGCTTATCTGGCCGTGGCTATTCATGCGGTGAGTCTAGTCCTTATAAGGAATGAAGATGGAGTGCGAGAGGCCGATCTACTATGTTAGTAAGTCCTTGAATGAAGCCGAGGTGCGCTATTTGCCATTGGAAAAAGCACTTCGTCGTAGTCCACGCCACGCGCAAACTTCCTCATTATTTCCAATCTCATCTTGTGGTTGTTTTGACCCGGTTGCCGCTCAAGGCCGTGTTGCGTAGTGCTGATTATTCGGCAGAGTGGCAAAATGGGGAACCATTTTGGGAGCCTTTGATGTTAAGTACAAGCCTCGCACCTCGGTGAAAGGTCGGGTCCTCGCCGATTTGGTGGCGAGTTTGCTTGAGCCATTGTTAGAAGAAACTTCAAAGGTAGCGCACATGGGTGAAAAATCGAGTTGGTGTGATCACGGCCGTATCGCCCTCGGCTTGGAAAGTTTATGTGGATGGGGCTGCTAATCATAAAGGGTCCGGCGTTGGACTTGTTCTAATGTCCCCCGAAGGAATTGTCTTTGAAAAATCTTTGAGATTGGCTTTCTCGGCTACTAATAATGAGGCCGAGTATGAAGCGATCTTGGTAGGCATGCGAATGGTACATAAGATGGGTGGCAAGGAAATCCATGTGTTCTCGGACTCTCAATTAGTGGTCGGCCAAGTCATGGGGACCATGGAGGCTAGAGATTCCAGAATGCAGGAATATTTGGCCCAGGTCAAGCGTCAGTAGGCTGAATTCGACTCCTTTGCCTTAGTTCATGTCTCTAGGAGTGGAAATACTCATGCAGGATTCTTTGGCTACGTTGGCAACATCCTCGGCTCAAGGTCTACCAAGGGTTATTCTCGTTGAGGATTTGGTAGAACCTTCTCTTATAGCTGCTAACGCACCTCGCGTCCATCTAATAAGGCCTGGTCCTAGTTGGATGGATTCGATCATATCTTTTCTCAAAAATGACATCCTTCCCGAAGACAGAGTTGAAGCGAGAAAAGGTACGTCGAAAGGCGCCGCGTTTACGGTTGTCCGAGGACCAGAAGCTATACAAACGATCCTTTTCGGGACCGTATTTGTTGTGTGTACACCCCGAATCAACGAGAATCATTACTGGAGGAATTGCATGAAGGAATTTGTGGGAGTCACACTTGGGGGAAGGTCCTTAGCTCATAGAGCCCTTACTCGGGGTTATTGGTGGCCCAATATGCGAGAGGGAGGCTCGGGACTATGCCGAGAAAGTGTGATCAATGTCAGAGGTTCGCTCCTAATATCCACCAACCTGGAGGGGTTCTTAACCCTCTGTCTAGCCCTTGGCCTTTCGCATAATGGGGCCTGGACATTGTCGGGCCATTTCCGAGAGCTGCTGGCAACAAAAGATGGTTGCTCGTGGGAACAGACTATTTCACTAAATGGGTTGAAGCTGAGCCATTAGCCAATATCCGAGATGTTGATTCCAAGAAATTTATATGGAAAAATATTGTTACTAGATTTGGTATACCGCACACTCTTGTCTCAGACAACGGCGTTCAATTTGACAGCAACGCCTTTAGGCAATATTGTGGTGACATGGGTATCATAAATAGATATTCTACCCCAGCTTATCCTCGAGGGAATGGGCGAGGCCGAGGCCGTTAACAAAGTCATAGTCAATGGGCTCAAGAAGAGGTTGGATGATGCGAAAGGCAGATGGGTAGAAGAGCTCCCTCATGTTACGTGGACATATCGGACCACACCACGCGGGTCCACCTGGAGAGACACCATTTTCTATGACTTATGGAGCCGAGGCGGTGATACCACTAGAATCTGGTTTTCCTACTCTAAAGACAAGTTCTTTTAGCCCCGAGAATAACCAGGGACTTTTGGAGAAAGATCTTGATTTACTTGAGGAACGGCGTGAGGCAGCTATGGTCCAATTGGCTTATTATCAGCATAAGCTAAAACGAGGATATGATGCCCACGTGAAGCTAAGGCCACTTGCACCTGGTGATCTTGTATTAAGGAAAGTTGTAGGCACTTCTAAGAACCCAGCATGGGGTAAACTAGGACCTAACTGGGAAGGCCCCTATCGCATTGTTTCAATAGCAGGCATAGGGTCGTATAGGCTAGCTGACCTAGATGAACGAGTTGTACCACGTCCATGGAATGTAAATAATCTTAGAAGGTATTATTATTAATCAAATAAGCTTTTGTCAATTAATATTTTAAAGTTATGGCTAGCTCTTATATTTGAAGTTACAATTATTAAGAATCAAACAGAAACTTGGTTAAGTGCAGTCCTCGGACCACAAACCTTGTGGAAATTGATGTCTTCCCATCTGTTAAACAGAACCTTAGTTATGCCGGGTCTTCGGACCTCCTACTTTGGGAAAATTAACATTTGAAGTTACAATTATTAAGAATCAAACAGAAACTTGGTTAAGTGCAGTCCTCGGACCACAAACCTTGTGGAAATTGATGTCTTCCCATATGTTAAACAACCTTAGTTATGCCGGGTCTTCGGACCTCCTACTTTGGGAAAATTAACATTTGAAGTTACAATTATTAAGAATCAAACAGAAACTTGGTTAAGTGCAGTCCTCGGACCACAAACCTTGTGGAAATTGATGTCTTCCCATCTGTTAAACAGAACCTTAGTTATGCCGGGTCTTCGGACCTCCTACTTTGGGAAAATTAACATTTGAAGTTACAATTATTAAGAATCAAACAGAAACTTGGTTAAGTGCAGTCCTCGGACCACAAACCTTGTGGAAATTGATGTCTTCCCATTTGTTAAACAGAATCTTAGTTATGCCGGGTCTTCGGACCTCCTACTTTAGGAAAATTAACATTTAAAGTTACAATTATTAAGAATCAAACAGAAACTTGGTTAAGTGCAGTCCTCGGACCACAAACCTTGTGGAAATTGATGTCTTCCCATTTGTCAAACAGAACCTTAGTTATGCCGGGTCTTCGGACCTCCTACTTTGGGAAAATTAACATTTAAAGTTACAATTATTAAGAATCAAACAGAAACTTGGTTAAGTGTAGTCCTCGGACCACAAACCTTGTGGAAATTGATGTCTTGTCATTTGTTAAACAGAACCTTAGTTATGCCGGGTCTTCGGACCTCCTACTTTGGGAAAATTAACATTTGAAGTTACAATTATTAAGAATCAAACAGAAACTTGGTTAAGTGCAGTCCTCGGACCACAAACCTTGTGGAAATTGATGTCTTCCCATCTGTTAAACAGAACCTTAGTTATGCCGGGTCTTCGGACCTCCTACTTTGGGAAAATTAACATTTGAAGTTACAATTATTAAGAATCAAACAGAAACTTGGTTAAGTGCAGTCCTCGGACCACAAACCTTGTGGAAATTGATGTCTTCCCATTTGTTAAACAGAACCTTAGTTATGCCGGGTCTTCGGACCTCCTACTTTGGGAAAATTAACATTTAAAGTTACAATTATTAAGAATCAAACAGAAACTTGGTTAAGTGCAGTCCTCGGACCACAAACCTTGTGGAAATTGATGTCTTCCCATTTGTTAAACAGAACCTTAGTTATGCCGGGTCTTCGGACCTCCTACTTTGGAAAAATTAACATTTAAAGTTACAATTATTAAGAATCAAACAGAAACTTGGTTAAGTGTAGTCCTCGGACCACAAACCTTGTGGAAATTGATGTCTTGTCATTTGTTAAACAGAACCTTAGTTATGCCGGGTCTTCAGACCTCCTACTTTGGGAAAATTAACATTTAAAGTTACAATTTTTGAGAATCAAACAGAAACTTGGTTAAGTGTAGTCCTCGGACCACAAACCTTGTGGAAATTGATGTCTTGTCATTTGTTAAACAGAACCTTAGTTATGCCGGGTCTTCAGACCTCCTACTTTGGGAAAATTAACATTTAAAGTTACAATTTTTAAGAATCAAACAGAAACTTGGTTAAGTGTAGTCCTCGGACCACGAACCTTGTGGAAATTGATGTCTTATCATTTGTTAAACAGAACCTTAGTTATGCCGGGTCTTCGGACCTCCTACTTTGGGAAAATTAACATTTAAAGTTACAATTTTTAAGAATCAAACAGAAACATGGTTAAGTGTAATCCTCGGACCACAAACCTTGAGGAAATTGATGTCTTACCATTTACAGTTACAATTTTGAAGAATTAAACGAAAGATTGCTTAAGATTTATCTTCGGACTATGACTTTGATTAAACTTAACTTCTGATTATGCCTGGATGTTAATACCTTACTGTTTATTAACTCGGATCTTACAACCTACTAAAAACAGTGTTATGCATTATAAGGGCTTAATTGTTATATGAAGTCCTCTTTCCTTTTTTAATCGAGGTATTATTCAAAGGAATTAACCATGTCACCTTGTATTAAATCTTTAATAATATACGCATGATTATGTGAAAGTTATGACTATGCAATCTTTGGAGTTAGATTTTTATGCTCTGAGAAACTTCTGATATGACTTAATGGGAAAACTTTTGTAATAAGTACATAAAGAATAAAGAAAAAGCAGACACAATCCAAGTGAAAAGCAAACGAAATTGTTCTTCATTAATCAAGGTGAATATACATTACAATATATAATTCAAAAACAAAAAAAACAAAAAATGGAAAAAGAGAAGCCCTAAGCTAAGTCCTAAGCTGTTGGAGGAGGATCTTGCTGAGAGGTACTAGTGCCCTCGGTCTTTCTCAACTCCAGCTCAAAAGGAGTCATAACCTGCTTTCCTTTATCCGCTGTCTTTGGTGGAAGGACGTTGGGTTCCACTATCTGGTTCAAGTCCCTCTCTGCATCCACCCCTCCTTCCTTTTCTTTATTGGAACCAGAAGGTTCTGTAGGATCAGGAATTTGCTGTGGGACCATCGGAGGTAGGACAGGAAGAGTTGTCTCAGGGGTAGGAGTAGCAGCAGGAGCCTCTTCAATCTCCTGTATTTCTAGGGGAAGCCAAACGTTCTCGGACTTCCTCAAATCCGAAGACTGGGGAACTCCTGCTACGTTTAAAGCTTCCCCCATACTTTTTGACAGTATTCGCGGCATAAAGCCGCGAACTCCTCTCGTCGTTGCTCCTCGGTAGTGGCTACCCCTTCATCAAAACTTGCTCGCTTCGCGGCTTGAAGAGAGAGTTGGAAGGAACCGGCTTCTTCTTTCATCGGCGCCAACCGCTTCTTCGGATCCGAGCACTCCTTTTGAGCTTGGGAGAGCTCTTCATCTCTTGCATGAAGGAGCTTGCGCCGTCCTTCTATCCGGGTCTTCATTGTCTTCAAGTTTGACTCGACCCCATTCTTCTCTCTCCTCGGCTACGCTACCTCCGAGGTCGGCTTTTCGTTCTCGGCAAGGGCCGTACCCAAGGACTTCTCGGTCTCCACCCTAATTTCGAGCTCAGCCCTGGCTACTTTCCGAGCGTCTTCAATAAACTTTTCAGCTACAAAGACCTCCTGAATAGCCCGTAAAAAAGCATGATGGAGTTAGGAATAACAAAAACTAATTTACTTATAAATATTGTTAAAAGGAGAAACACTTACCGGTGCTAAGTCTCTTTTTAGAGAGAGGAATAGTTGTGGTTGGCCCATCTTTTCCAAGGTCTCCATGTCCTTGGGCGGCGAAGAGGGCGTTCTAGGACCTCGGCCAGGTGGTGGGCGTGGCCTTGTTGAACCGCCCTTATACCGGACCGCGACAGGAGATAAGAGCGCCGTCCAGCCTTAGATCGGGGACCAAGTGGCCGGTGCTCGGTGCACTACGGCCTCATCACGATTTCCCCAAGTTCGAGCCGAACGGGCTCTACCCTTGCCTTTGTCCGGCTTCCGCCGCTGGGCCGGTGGGAGTTGTTGGCGTGGTTTCTTGGGGTCTTTAGTAATCGTCCCCTCATTATCTCCCTTCCTCTTCTTCTTGGGATCCTCGGCTGGCAGTTTTGGCTCAGCTAGAGGAGGAGGAGGAGGTAAAGCTGGGGGAACTTGGGACGTCCCTGTTTTCTTCTTCTCTGCAACTTTGGCAGCCCTATTAGTGAGAAGACCCTCCATTCGTCCCATGCCTTCTACGGATTCGTCCTCGGGAAGGGCAACTACAAACCCTGCGATTCCAGAGGCCTCGGTGGCTTCTTCCTCCTCGTCGGAAAGTACCACGAACTGGTTTCCGCGAGGTCTCTCGGTGTCTTCAAGATGGAATTGGTCTATCTCGTCGTCAAGAGTGTGTGAAGAAGACACCTCCTCTTCTGGAACGACAGTTGTTTGTGAGTGTATGGCGAGGGGGACTGCTGCTATCGGCCGGTTGTACAAAATAGTGTCAGGAGCGTCCGGGAGGTCACGGTCATCCAAAAAATGGGGCCGAGCTACGTTTATCCTCTTCCGTCTTCGGTCGCCAGCAATAATGGCATCCTCTATCTCCTGAAAGTCTTTGGAAAGGGGGGTGTATCCTAGAATGAGATGAGCAGCCCGGAGTTGTAGGTCTGCACTAACGAATACCTCGGAGCGAAGTACTCGGTTTAGATCGGCAACGTTACAGTGACTTAGACGAGGACGCACGTGTTGCTTATCTGCAAAAAAGACATCAAACAAACAAACCTGGTCAGATTCACACAAATATTTAACGACTTTAAGTAAATACACATACGCATTTACGTGTGTGTGTTAGGAGAAGTTGTCTTGTGGGGAGATTAATCCTATGGTGTCGCACCCGGATCCCCCCACCGAACCGGGCGGTGAAGGCCGTCGTGCCAGTTCCCAGACACGATCAGGTAGTCGTCCTTCATGCCTTTGTTTGATTTGGGCAGACAGGAGATTAGCCTAACGGTGCTAGACCGAGATTTCATATAATAGCCTACCTTAGAGAGTTTGTGGGACTCATATAGGAACACGACATCGTGCCATGTGAGGTTTAAACTCATCTGCTCGTTTAGAGCATTTACACTACCTAAAACTCTAAAAACATTTGGAAGGCATTGGTCGGGGCACAACCGGTGGTTGCGAAGATACTCCCTCATTACGGGTTTCATTGGTAGGGTCATCCCACCCTCTATGAAGGCTATCATAGGAATGATAACCTCTCCCTCTTTCCTAGAACCAGCCACGGTACATTGCCGGGCGGTATTCTAACCCTACGTCGCCGGGAATATGGTATTTGGCTCTAAAGCCTTCCATCCCGGCGGCGGTATCAACTAGACACTTGAATCTTCCCATTACGAGAGAGACGATAGACTAAACTTTAAAAGGGAGAGTGATTGTATTGGTAGCCGAGGACCGTATCCGAGGAGAAAAGGTCAAGACTAGAGAGAGCAAGAACTTACAAAGTTGAAGGTACGGGTTTCCACGGTTTTGGCTGGTGAAGAATGATTGTTGTTGTTTTGATGGGATTGATCCCCGATGACTTAAATGAAGGCGCAGGTTCCCGAAGCGTCACGACGTGCGAAAAGGCGGCCTCGAAAATTATGTCTGTCCCGCCTAAAATTTCGTGGAGTGAGGAGAACCGTTGGATGCCCATCTCACCGTTGAGCGTGGGAGACACAGAGTAACTTACGGTAATAAATGCGCGCGTTTTCGAAAATGAAACCGCCAAGTGTCATCTTCTCGGGACGCGAAACGATTTCCACACGTGTCGTCACTTATAAAGTGTGTAGAGCAGGTTCTCGTCGGATCAAAACCCTATTTTTCTCCTCGGATGTCGAAAATTAGAGTTTTGAGGGGCTATTGTGTGGGGCAAAAGGATCCTGGTGGGAATGTGGGCCTTTTGGGCCTTGTTAAAGAAGGCCGACCTGACCCTGGGGTTAGAGATTGTTGGTGCTATGGGTCGGCCTATACGCCGAGGATCCTAGGATCCAGCCGAGGATGGTTTTCCCCTGACCGACATCAAAGAACCTGAGACTTCATGGTAAAGATTAGGGAATGATACGGTCAAGACCAACGGTTAAAGGGAGAGAACCCTTGAATGTCCTAGAAGCGCCGATGTTGGAAGAATATCAAAGGTAAAGGCTGCTACCTCCACATTAAAGACCCTGCACCTACCACCCTGGCCGCATTAATGAGGAAGTGACACTTAAACAGTGGAAGGGAAACTTCTAGTTACTGTTCAAAGGCACTAAGAAAAGAAATATCTAGGCCAAGGGAGGAATTGGGGGGCAACACGTGGATAAAGTATTAAAAAGAGGAGTATTTAAGGAGGGACCTGGAACAGAAACAGGACGAAACTTTTTGTAACCTAAAAAGAACAAGGAAAAAGAGAGAGATATAATATAAGAACAGCTTTCGGCTTACGTCCGAGGAGGCCTATTTACATTACTCCTTTTTGTCTCTAAGTACTTGGAATCTTTAGTTTGTCATTTCATCCTCATACACTTCTAACCTGGGTTTCAAGCCCACACTCTACAAATTCTTATTGTTTAAGGCTCATTGGGCCTGAGCCCATAACTATTCTTGGGTCCAGGTGCAATTGTGCACTTACAGTTTATTCTTAAATATGTGATAAGATGATGTGGCATGTTAGAATTGGAGGAGTAAAACATGGATTTTACACCACGTCCTTACAAAATTTAATTTTATAACTAAAAATTCATGCAATTTAACAATTTCATTATGATATTTTTTATATATAATTATGGTTTGCGAATGAGAAGTTTGGAACAAGTAATTTTTTTTTTTTTTTTTTTTTGAGAAGGTGGAACAAGTAATTTGATCTAAAAGATATTATGTACTTATTATAAGTTACAAGTAACTGATCCAATCTTCTATTTACAATCTGCACTCTTTATGTGTTAATATCCAACGCATGGATCTGGGCTAATCTCTCTATAAACTTTATAAAGAGGTGATGACTTTTTCAAATGAGGATAATAGGTTTAAATTCAATCTCTATTAGTCATTTATATACAAGTTTAGGGCCGAAAAGAGAGAGTATTTCCTATTCATAATGAAATAATGGGAGAGAAGTTGTAAGATACTGTGAAAAACAAAATCCCAAATTTTCGTTAACCACAAGATTTTAATGGTTTTATTGGGTCCAAATGTTTCTCCTTTGTGTTAAAATCTCATTCTATCTCCTTTGTGTTCGAAGCAGGTTGTTTATAAAATTTTATGTTGTTCACATATGTTGCACTTTTGCGTGGACCAGTAAATGTAATCAAATAATCAAAAAGCCTGAATGACTAGTACTGCAGCTAAAATTATGAACCGCGTGGACTTGGTTGACTAAATAAAGCTAGTAGCAGAAATTAAACTTTCTCAGTAGCAGCACAAATTCAACAACTATTCGTTAATATGAGCAAAGAAATAGAAAGAAACTACAAAAGAAAAAAACAAAAACCAAGTACCATATTTCATAAAACAAACGTACGTGTGAGTTGCTATATATGTGCTAATTGCTACAAGCTCTCTCTCATAACAAAGCATAAAGAAGCAAATAATATATAGCTCAAATAATTTAATTGGGGTTTCCTTAACCCGACTAAAAAGTAAGTCATTGAGTGAAATAAGCCATGATAAGTCTACAGTAGAAGCTCAACTGAGGTGAACAAGATTCGAAAGTGTAGTTGTCATTATAAGATACTACAATGTTTACCAACCATTTCATTTTTCTTGTATTGTCAATTGCAATTTCACTCTCCAAGTGAAATTCCTCTTAATCACAATTTAATTTCTTGTATTGCACGTCATCAATGAGCACATTTGGTTATATTATCAAACAGATGGGGTTGTAAGATATTGTTTATGCTCTAAATCTGGTTCTGGTATGAAAAAATTCATATAGAACTAGTGAATAAATATTGGGCAGGCTGCTTGTAAATTTTAATATGATTTTGTTTAGGAAATTTATAGTATTGCCTCTGTAGGAGTGGGAATGATCTTATGTGTGAAACATGCTAACACTAATACACGTAAAATTAATTGATACCAGGATGAAATCTAAAGTTGATCTGCGTAGAAAGAAGATATATAATCTAAAGTTTATATTATATATGGTGCTCTTGCCTTTTCAATAAACTCTTTGACTCATTGGTTAAGTAGGTGGGTTTTTCTTTTGTAATTTTGTTAAGCTACTAAAGGTTAGTGGTAAGGATCTTCCAATTAACATGCAAGCTCACAATTGGCAGCAAATACCCACCACAAGTTGTCCCTTAAGTAACACAACCAATCAGGAATATAATACATATACTTCATTATTGACTAGAGTACGCAGCACCGCACAATTCACTTAAGTTGTGAGAGAGAAGTTAAAAAAATAAGTGTAAAAGTAAAATTGTGAAAAATTAAAGGTTAAATTATTTTTTATTTAAAGGCTAAGATTAAAAGTGGCTTTTGAAACTTTCAATCTCAATCTTTAATCTTTAATTTGCAATCGCATGGTACAACATCTGATCTCAATCCCTAATAGTTCGTTTGGATTAAAGGGGAGGGAGGAGGAGTAGAGTAGATTTAGCTTATTTTTAGCCAACTCTACTCTTCTCCCCTCTACTCCACCTCCTTCCCCCTTCCATCCAAACAAGTTATTAAACTTGAGGTAGTGGATTACAAGGAATAACATAGCGATACATTTGAAACCTTTTTCTTTTTTTGGGCTACAATTGTGGTACTTCTGCCTTTTCCACTAATTGGTGTTGATTTTGCTTTTGAGTAAGGTTAGGGATACCACTTTTTTTCAGATTATTATCATTGATTTTACATTTTTTTTTATAATGTGAAGTAGAATCTTATGATTCTCGATTCAATCTACAATCTAATCCATATGACCATCTCACCAATCCTATGTAGGACTTTGATCTTAATAACCATGGTGTGAAGTGATGATATACCACATAGACTCTATTAATCATAATTTGCCCTTAAGCTTAAGATAGTGGATGAATGTGGGGTTACAATTATGGTGCTTCTGCCTTTTCCACTAATTAATTGGTGTTGGTCTTGTTTTCTGAGTAACAATAGGGATACCAATTTTTTTCATATGATCAAAGTAACATCATGTTCATAAGGTCCACTAGTTGTGAAAATATTGTGACCCTAGACTTGTTGTTATGGTTTTATTGACTCCTATATTTTCCTGCTTGAAGTGGAGGCTTGGGATATTTTTTTTTTTTTTTTTGGTTCAACCTATTACTTTACTATTTGCTTATATACTTCCTTCTAAATAAGTAGATAATTTTCTCAGCAAAGAAGTTTCTAAACCTTTCATTAATCAACCATTTACTCTTTTTGTTGTGTTATAAATCAAAATTTCCATTTCAATGTATGGCTCGGGCTCTAGTTTCTAATTTCTATTATCATGGAGCAGCTTAGTTTAATCATTTATTTTTCACTTAAATGGCAGCAACCATACAAATTATTATATACAACTGAAAATTCATACGATTTAACAATTTCGTTATGGTCATTAACTGATCTAAGTGCACCTGAAAATCGCAAGGTCTAGAGGTCATTACATAATGGATTTTAATTATGTTTGTTCTTTGAGTACATTGCTATTAAATAATGTAAGTATAGTAAAACAGTTTTTTATAATATTTTTTTGTAAATGTTGCAGTGATATGTTGTAATGAAAAATAAAAATAAAAAAGTGATATGTTATAAAAAAGTGATATGAGCACTCCCAACGAATCCTTGTTTCCACTCTTTTATACTTATTTTCACTATCTCTCCCATGGCTTTATATCCCTCTTTAATCTTTTAATTATTTTGACAACTCATATTTAAGATTTTAAAAGATTTATGTGTCCCACATTTAAGTGGTAGATAAAAACTCATGTCTTAAAGATTTTATTTGTGAATAACAATTTCTAGATAATTCTAAAACACTTCTTTCTTTCTTTTTGAGAAATAATTAACTCTAAAACACTTAAACACATATAGCTGGAGGTACATTTATTTTTTTGGGCAATTTTTTTTTTATTGCATTTCGTATTACAGCCTCCTCCGTGGGCATATGGATTTTGCTCTTCGTTGCACCGCATGGGCTTTATTGGCCAGAGTAGGCCCTCAGGCTTTTGAGATTGTGGATTCCAATGGGCAATGGATGCTTTGCTCACAGCTAATGGGTACTTTTGCTTTTGCACTTATTGGTTGGGCGGGGCTTTTGAGTTTAATGATTTTCATAATCAGAGCATTCTCATAAAAAATCTCATTTTGACACATTAAAAGTTTACTTTATTATTTTAACACACCATTTTACCATTCATTATTTATCACATCTTCTATTTTTTAATTCTATACATTAAAATAATATATACTAATATTAAAATAACATTAAAAAAACCATAAATATAAAAAATACAAAATAAAAACCCCTACAACCAGTGACAAAACCACCACCATACCTAGCACAACCCGCCGCCACCACCACCACCACCACCACCATACCTAGCACAACCCGCCGCCACCACCACCACCACCACCACCATACCCAAGCACAGCCCGCCACCACCACCATACCCATAGGTACAACCCGCCACCACCAACAAAAATCCATTAGTCGCCAATATACAAAGAGAAATGAGAGAAAAGAGTTGAACTCCACGGCGAGGCCGACCCACCCACTACCGTCGCTAACCCACCCGTCGTCGACCCACCCACCCATCAACACCCCACATCCCACCCCACCACCATCTCACACCAGAATCACCACAGCAGAACACCAAATCCACCACCACAGAAAAACTAAAGCAAAAACAAAAAACACAACCAAATTCGCACCCACCCACCGCCGACCCACCCATAGGCCGGCCCACCCACCACCTGAACCCAACCGATCTGCACCTAGAACCCAACTGATCTGCTCATCACCATCTGAACACATCCACTGCCGAACCCACCCATCAAATCTACATATACTTCATTGACTAGAGTAGACAACACCCTGATTCACCCTAAGTTGTGAGAGAGAAGTTATAAAAATAAGTGTAAAAGAAACTTGTGAAAAATTAAAGGTTATATATATTTTTTTTTTCAAGAGCTAAGACTAAAAGTGACTTTTGAAATTTTTAATCTCAATCTTTAATTTGCAATTGCATGGTACAACACCTAATCTAAATCCCTTAGACTTGAGGTAGTGGATTGCAGGAAATAACGTGGGATACATTTGAAACTTTTTTCTTTTTCTGGGCTACAATTATGGTGCTTTTGCCTTTTTCACTAATTATTGTTGATTTTGCTTTCGAGTAAGGTTAGGGATACCACATTTTTCCATATTATATATTATCGGCGATTTTACACTTTTTTTTTTTTTAATAATGTGAAGTAGAATCCTATGATTCTCGATTTAATCTACAATCTGATCCATATGACCATCTCACCAATCCTTGGAGGACTTTGATCTTAATAACCATGGTGTGAACTGATGATATACCACATAGACTTTATTAATCATAATTTGCCCTTAAGCTTAAGATAGTGGATGGACATGGAGCTAAAATTATGATGCTTTTGTCTTTTCCACTAATTAATTGCTATTGGTTTTGCTATAGTTCAAGGCAAGTGTATAACCTGGACATATGGAAAAATTCATTTCCATTTTCCTAGGTCTTTGTAAAAACGTTCCTTAATGTGCTAGGCCCAATCCAACCTATTATTGGACCAAGTAAACTTAAATTTGGTCCACCAAAACCCAAATTTTAAAGTCCACAACTATTCAAGATAATATCTAATGGTACGTTTGGATTAAGAGGGAGGGAGGGGGAGTAAGTAAAGTTTCTCCAAAATTAGTCTTTTTTCAGCAAACTCTACTCTACTGCACTCCACTCCCCCTCTCTTCAACCTTAATCCAAACGGCCATAATTGCTTAAGGCTATAATTTGTGAAACAAGCCTAACAACCATTTTTTCACAATCAATAGAAATTGCTTAAAATCTCCCACCAGAAACACATTGGGCCCACAAAAGCCTAAAATGATCTTGCACTGTGAAAGCCTATTTTGAAAATGTGGCCATCAATTTCAGACAAAATTTGATGAATTTTCATTATTAGTAAAGATCTGTTTGGGTACCGCTTATTTTGCTGAAAACTGAAAACTTATTGCTGAAAGTACTGTGGCAAAAGAATTTATAAGCTAGCTGATTTTTTGGGTTGAAAGTACTGTAGCTTTAGCCAAATAGTAATGTGAATAGTACAAAATAATTCATCTGCGTTTTTCATCTTTTTGTGGGGTTCATAAACAGTAACATGGGACAGGTAATTTTCAGCCAAATGCACAAAACGTGGCGGCAAAACACTATCCAAACACTCACTAAGTGTCAAATTGGGTTCATGTGTCTTTAATTTTCTTTGGGTTCCATGATGATGGACAAAGAAGAAGAAAAAGAACAATAGTATAAAATAAATAAAGTTTATTTTATTTATTTTAGTTTAACTAAAGTCCTTTATAAAATCTATACAGAACTGTTTGGGTCCCATTATTAGTTCAACTAAGTGTCAAACAGTTCTGTATAGATTTTATAAATGACTTTAGTTAAGCTAACAATATAAAGACTTCAGTTCTGTATAGATTTATTGCTTTGGGTCTCATTATTAGTTTTTTTTTTTTTTTTTTTTTTTTGGAGTAGGGGAGAGGAAAGCAAATGGGGAGATGCGATTCGAACTATAAATATAAGATATTACAAAAGAAAGCCATTAGCAGCGTACTAACTTGAACCCCCAGTCCCAATGCACGAAAAGATTAGAAAACAAAGAATTTGTTTGATAGTTTACCTTGAACGTACAAAATTAATTCTAACGCATGTGAATTTATCCATAAACTGGAATAGTGGTGCCCTTAATTTGGAATAGATGCAACTTAGGGCTATTACCAAACAAGCTGCTTCTTTGAAAGGCCGCTACAAGATAGGGAACTTTTTTTTTTTAGTATTAGTTATATACGGTCCAAGTTTTAATTCCTACCTCACATGCAAAGCATGATCAAGTTCCACTTGGCCCGACCCATTGAGGCCAAGGGCCAAGTAAAAATGGGGCGGGCCGGCCCATAAATTTCACCCTCTTCGGTGTTCATAAATTTAGCTACAACTTCAGATTTTTGGATGATGACGATGGTGGAAAATTATTTGCGATTGTGCATGTGTCAGCAAAGTTCAACTTGCAAACTGCTCCAGTATATCTGATTGATAATTTTTCATTTGAATCTCATCAGTTTTACTTAATGGGAGTAGACATAGCTCAAGAGCGGCTTTTGTGGTTTATGAGGTAATGTCAATTGATTTACCATTTTATTTGTTTTCTATTTTATGGAGCTAAAATTGGAGTTTTTTAAGTTCCCTGATTTTGAAAGGACTGGACCATGTGATATTAAGAAGTTGCTACAAAATCATAATCTATACATATGAACTTGTGTTAAAGAGTACTCTTCTCAGTAGGAAATTTGGAGTACTGTCAAAAGATTTTGTAGCTAAATCTCCTAAAATTATTGACAATGTCATATCTAGCTCATCTCCTAGTGTAATCTATGATTATATCTCTAAACAATCTTCTTCTGTTTGTCATTCATGAATTCAGATCATACACAAAGTCCTCTAGTTGTTACAAATAGCATTAGACCAACAGATTAATATACACCATATGGGCAGATTATTTACAATGCATGAGGAAGATAAGATCAATCTCAAAGAGGAAAACCCATCAGGAACATCAAGTATATTTTTCCTTTAACTTCCATTTGTTTGTTTGATTATCAAATCCATACTTATTGCTGCTTCTCATTTGGATAAAGTCTTTGATAGCTCTGTTTTGTCATAGGAATTAGGATTATATTTTCTGGGTTATTTTTATGCTAATCTTCTTGCATATGAGTTAAATAAGTTGCAAGGCATAGTAGTAAAGTTTGCTGTAGGAATTAGCATTCTGCTGCTGGATATAGTATGTCCCCTATTAGTCACCTTTTTTTTACTAGTCTTTTGATTGCTCATGTGTAGTGCATGGTGCTCATCCCTTGTATAATGCATAAACATTGAAATTCCTCGTAACATGTTATAGCTCTTTGAATTTAAGGTTAAGCTACTATATATTCTCTTTAGATCATTATCATTGACGTCCATTGTGATTAAAAGTATTATTATTCTAATCACTTCTAATGATGACTGTTAACCTGAATAAGCCTTGAATCCCAGCCACTTGTAAACATTCCATGCTTTACAATAGACCTCTGAGGACAGAGAGGATATTCGGTGAGCACTTGGGGATGCGAGCATGGATTTTGAACTGCCAAGGGAAGTAGGTTTTTCCCCAATGACCAAATTTTCTCAAATTGGTTCTTCATGATTCCTCTGCTGGCTTTTTAGGTTCTCTATCTGGCATGCTACTATCTAGTTTCATATATCTTTCTCTACATTAATCTGTTGGGCATGGTTGTCACTCATGATTCAGATCACAGATGAAGCTCATTTTCTTAGTAGCCAGAGAGTGTTTGAAGTTATAAGCATGGAGAATGGTTTATAGTGATGAAGATTTGAGATTGACCTCAAATTTCATCTATTGTGCCTTTTTTAATGTCCTTTATATTATCCTTATCATCATGTTTGAATTGCAGGTCTGCGTTTTTTTTTCCTCAGAATTAAGCGACTTTTATGTTAGCTTTTTTAAAGTTATCTAAAAGGTACAATATATATATATATATATATATATATATATATATATATATATATATATTCTCCTATCTTCTTTGTGTGTGTAATTATCACTATGAATTTGTACATTATTCCAATAAAATTGCTCGACATCATTCCACCATGTGATTATATAAGTTTTAAATATAGTCAATGAATTGCTAATTTATGTCGATCTTGCACAATTTGGAATCTTGGTAAAAATTGTTGCCTTTCCTTTGGCCTCAATTCAATATAATGCTACATTGCATTAATGGTCTTACATCCAGCACACAGAAAATTTACTATGATATTCTGTATAGTGTACTACTTTCTGAGAATTTGTGGACGAGGAATAAAAAAACCAGATTGATCTTGGGATGGGTTTGAGCTTAAAACTTTAATTGTTTGCTGATGAATGTTTATTTTCAATTGATAGAATCATTTTGATGTCAAAATAAAAAAATTTCCTTTGTATTTGCGGTAATAAATTTTGTTGAAATTTTTTATTTCCCACACTTTGATCTTGAAGCAACAACTTGTCTGTAAAACTTGTGCAGTCAACCTATTGCAGAAGTGTAGTTTATACTGGTCAAAGCTGTTAAGCAACGATGCACCTCAATATCCATGTCTTACATTCTGGTGGTCAAAGATAGCTAATTGAGAAAGCTCCATAAGCAGAATGGCAAGTCTCTATACGGCAGAGCGACAGAGCTCCCTTTCTCTTCTCGCTGAAGCTCTGTCCTTGTTTACAAAGCTCTATACTCAATTCATACACACAAATGCTTCAAGATCTGGCTCTAATCAACAATGTAAATGTAACATGTCATGGATGTCAAGATGAAAAAATGTCGAGCAGTGACATATGAATAGGAAACCTGGCAACTGGCTTTATGTATAACTGTAAATTTTTCTTTTCCTATCTTTTTGTTGTTTGAATATGAATGACTGGTTATCAAGTTTGTCATTATTGGACGTGATTTCGAAAGTACTTAAATTGCTTGTATTAAGAAGTAGAATTTATTTGTATACTCAGATACTTACTTTAAATTTCATTTTTTTGAACACTACTAAGAATATGTAATTATATATATGTATTATGTGTATTTCTGGGGAGAAGCCCAAGCAGTGGGATTCTGTTCTTGCTGTGGTTGACAGTGATTCCAAGATGTCTCACCTACAGATCCGTTTCCGGATTTAGGCCCTTGGAGCAAAATCTTCTTGTTTGCATATATTGTTAAAGAAACTTGAGTGGCATTCATTTTTACAGCTGCAGATGAGAAAAACCAAGGGAAAAAATGTTTGTGGATATTTGCTTCTAGGAGGTAAGGTCTTACAATTATGACTTCCCCTCTCTTTTGCTTCTTGCCAGGATTTTCTTCCCTTACTTCACACCGTTAATAAGTGCTTGTGTTTGCTCCACCGTTACCCCTCCTCTCTCTCTCATCCTCTTTTAGAATCTGTAGAGGAATTGACACCTGCTGCCAGAGTTGCGGCCATGGAAACAGACTCAGAAGATCCCAAGTTTCCTGATGCCAGAGCTGCAGAGGCACGAGAATCTGCAAGTGTAGAGCCCCTGGCTACAAGATCAACGGACCAAGGTGATTCATTTTCCAGACAGGCTTTGGACTGGTATCCTTATTTGCAGATAAGGGCAACGCAGTACAGCCCACCAAGACTGTCTGGATGTTGCTGCTGGAACCCAGGGCCTTGCTTCATCAGAGAGAGTTTTGAGCTTTGACTCCGACATGTTGACGCGAGTTGGTAATATGGCTGCATCTACCATGACAGAACTGGACGCTTTCATGGAGAGGTTCAAACACAAGAAATACAGTGCTAGACTTGCCCCTTGGTTTTGGTCATTGGAGGGCCCCCAAGCTGACTTTCATCGATTTAATGTTCAACAAGACTGTGTCATTCCGCTGGATCAATTAGTGGGACGTTATCGTGACTTTACTGCAGGCTTCAAGATTGGAGCAATCACTGACCATTTTATGATCAACCTGCTGTGTGAGGTCTTGATGGACATGCACCATTCAAGTTTGGACGCCATCAATGAGACTAGGTTGCTAGAGTGGGGCAATGTAATGAGAGCCAGAGATGGTACAACCAGGCTTTGACTTGGATTTTCTTCTTGACCACTTGCTGTTCAGTTAAGGACTAAGGCTAAGCTTGAGGCTTTGGAGGTTAGGATTGCTGACTTGAAGAAGCTGTTGGGGCTGCGTTTATGCATTAAGTACTGGTTGTGTTTGTTATCATGTAAGGGGCCTTCAAAGCTTACTTTTTTTTTTTGTTATTTATCAAAATTTTAAGTTATTCGGGTTAGGTAGTTGCTAGTTATCAATTTATAAAGGAATATTGTGTATGCTTGTAGTATTTCGTTATATGGAAGTGTGCGAAGTACACAAGTTGACCATCAAGCGAGAAGAAAAGACAAGATCCTACGTTGGCATAGTTAGTTGGATTATGTACTCTTCTACTGTAAGTCATATCTCGATATTTTTTTATTTATCATTTTTCTTTTTTTGCTTATAACTAGTAGCAAACTTGCGTGATATACGATAAAAAATTTGACTACTTGTTTTTTGTTTAGTGAAAATTGAAAATAATAAATGAGACTTATAAGTGTTAGTCCCAAATTTTTCTTAAAATAATATGATTATTTTCTAACAAAATAAAGTTGATATAATATAATAGATTTTTAAAAAAAAATTAAGCTATCTATATTTGTTATTTGAAAATGTTTAAATGTTGTAAGTATTTTTTTATGAAGCATACTAAATTTTACATTCAATTATTAAATAATACAAGATAACCTCACAAAAGAGAAAGTAGAGAATACTTACAACATTCTAATAATGTTTGTAGTTAGTTTTAGTGATTCCTAAATGATTATGATTGGAACAACCTAGATTTTGACCCTAAATCCATTTGGTAATTGGTGTAATTACTAAAGATGGTTTTGAGAGGTTCATTCTTTTCCGGTTTGATACAATGCTTCACATGGGCCTTTCCCTTCCATTGTGGATTTTAATCAACTATTGGTAAACTTGGTTCTTTTTTAGAGATGTGTTGTTCCACCAAATAGAGACTAGGAGGGTCATATAAGATAGCTTATTCATGGTAAGGTTCCCAATGTTGGTTGGAAATTGATAGATCTCTAAACTGTTTCGAATAAAATCTATCATATACTTTATTTAAATCCAACTTAACGGCTTCAAAATCCATTGCAACCTTTCTTTCTAAGCATTGTCTTTATTTAAATCCAATTATAATATTTTCACTCACTCTTCCACCTTGGCCAAAGTCTACTTGGTTGGGATAGAAAATGTCATCCAGGAAAGACACAAATGCTTAGTTAAGATTTTTCAAATGATTCAAACCACATTGCAAAGTGTGTTGCATAAGCTAATAGGTTGGAAGGATTTTGGGAATCAAGATCAGATTGGTGTGAACCAGTCCCTAGAGATGGTGCCCTTTAAGAAAACAATAGAATTATGGACACAACTAAAATTCTTACAATTTCACATAAATTAACCTACCACCTCACATATTGGCCACCACAATTTGTAATTTTAAAATTTTTTACTAGCTCATGTGTAATGTGATAGACTAATTTGAAAATGTTTTTGAATTTTGTTGTGTCCTAGAAAGAGTATTAAGAAAATGATTTTGATATCATAAAATAGCACTAGGTAGGATATCCAATTCTGATTCCTAGCCATATTTCCTAGGTCCCTGTCCTAACGTTCCTTGTTGTGTTGGGCCCAATCAAACCTACAATAGGACCAAGTAAGCTTAAATTTGGTCCACCAAGACCGAAATTTAAAAGTCCAGAGTCATTCAAAACAATCTCTAAAAGCTTATTGCTTAGCCTCCATTTGGATACCAATAAAAAATGAAAATTATTTCACTATTCAAATTTTATTTTTAGTCTTATTTATATGTCCTAACGCACTTTTAGTAGTATTCACGTACCGTACTATTTTTAGTAACTTTTATCTTTATTTACGATACTTTCAACAATAAATTTTTAATTTCAGTAAAATAAGTGGTATCCAACAATTAGCTCAAATTTGTGAAAAGGGCCTAACGCATTTTTTCAGGTTCGATTGCAATTCTTTACAATCTCCAACAATAACTATTCTTGATTAATTGGGCTCACAAAATGCTTAAAATGATCCCCCACAGTCTAAAGTCTATCTTGAACATGAAGTGAAGCATACATGGCTATCATTTTCAGACAAAGTTTAATGATTTTTCATTTTTTGTGAGTGTTAGATTGAGTTCATATATGTCTTTTTTTAGGGTCCCATGTTTAAGGACAAAGAAAAAAAAATTATAATCCAAATATGTCTGCTTTTCAAGTCCATGATGAAGGACAAAAAAATGAAAAAGAACTACAGTCCAAAGTCAAAAAGTTAATGACTTTGTACTTTGTAGTACTATTAAAGTGGGGAAATTCATTTCACTTGTCGGTGGGTGGAAGAGAAGAAAGAGATGAATGTGAACTGGGAACTGAGCATGCCACGCGTGGACTTCATTGACCAGACTTCTTTTTCTTTTCTTTTTTTTTATTGAACCATTGACCCGACTTATCTCTCACGTTTTTGAGATAGTGAATTGCATTGGATGCTTTGCTCACTGAAACAGCTGCTGCATATAGGACTACCTTCTTAAATATTTTTAAGTACTACTTATAATGAAATTAAGTAGACATCCATAACTTCAAAATAAACACAAATTTGATCTAATTTGGAGTTAGATTGAATACGAGATAAACATTTGAGATAAATATTCAACAAATTAATAAAAAAAACTTGGTTTGGATGATAGGCAAAGAGCCAGAAATATTCAACAAAAACTATTCTTGATTATTTAATCTACAAATATCAAAGCAATAGCCATTAGCCAATACACCAATCAATAATTATTTTAGGAAAAGTAATATTACATCCACAATAATTTCACAATAAATCTTAGGTGGCAAATTATTAATGAATAAAACGTAATGTAACCTAATTTAAAATCAATAGTCACTTGTCACTTAAGATTTTGTTGTAAATTAATTGTGAAAATATTGTCGACTTATGTTACTCTTTTAGGAAACTATCGTTCCAATCAATCTCTTACAAAAACTCGATTTTCTTTTAATCTTTTTAAAGACAGTTCATACAACTCTGCACTCTTTCTTGTCTCAAATATCAACAAACTAAATACTAAAACAATGAATTGGAGGAGTGTGTGTGTGTGTGTGTGTGTGTGTGTGTGTGTGTGTGAGAGAGAGAGAGAGAGAGAGAGAGAGAGAGAGCAGTAAAAAAAAATTATGAAAATGAAGAATATTGAACATATAATCCGAAAAAATTCATTGATGAAATTAAGTTGACAAAGCCAACAACTCGTTGGACAATATTTTATGACTCATACTAAATAAATATTCTACTGTTTATTTTTGTTAGGGACCAAACTCTTGAAGCATTTAATTTTAATAAATAAATAAATAACACATACAATTTATTAAATGACAAAATTTGACTACAAACTTGATTGTAGCCTAAGGCTACAACTTCACTTGATATATTTTTATTGGATGTGAATTTTAATAAATTCACAATTGAATTACATTTTCTTCTTATATATTCTATGTTTGCTAAATTTTCCACAAAAAAAAGATCGATAGCTTTATCATCAATTAATTGTTTAAATAGTAATTTTTTGTAATATAAAATTATACATAAAAAATAAGTTTATAGATCATATAGTAAAATAATATCTAATTGAAAAAAAAAACTGACATGTATATTAAGAGCATAAAGAACATGTGTAGTTAAATTAATTTTTTTTAATCAAAGCTATAGTTTTAGACTATAACCAAATTTGTAGTCAAATTTTGTCATTTGTTAAATATTATTGAGGCTAGCCCGTTGGTTAATATATATCTACGTTTTTATATGCATGCTATTATTACCATAGTCTACGTTTTTTTTTTCCTTTAAAAAAAATCACATTTTTTTTCAAAATAAATTAAATTAAATTAAATCACATGTAAGTTTGCGGTGTTTGAACATCTAACTTTGAAGTTTTTAGTTTTTCATTTGGCACTTAAGTAGATATTATCTTACATAATTAATTTGTGTCAAATTTATTCTTTTTGACAATCATTCTTTAACATATAGTATTATATATTATAATTTTCGGTGCATATGTGCCTTTTTTTTTCTTTCAAATATTAGAGTCTTAGAGCATTAGTGATGCAAAAAAAAACATATTTTGCATCCTCAAACACTACTTTATCTATTTTACTAACTCATTTTACAACTCACCCTACATTTCAGTTTTTATTTTTACATAAAACCTAATAAAATAATATAAATTACTTAATAAAATAATATAAAGTACCATTCTCTCTTTTTCTTCTGCTCACTTTTTCTCTTCACACACAACCACAAAATTAAAATAATTTTTTTTATAACCTATTAATAGTAAATGGAGTGGATTTTGAGTGACTTGAGTTATAAAATAGCAACTGATGAGCGTTTACAAGACTCGGTTTTGATCCTACAGTCCAATCCACACACCCTAACAATGTGTAAGATCTTGATCTTGATTATCATATTGTGAATTGATGTGTACCGTGCAGACTTTATTTACTAGAGACAGAGTTGGCCAAGCTTGGGATAAAAGATTCCACTAAAAACTTTTACATGATTAGAATTCTGGTGTTTTTGTCTTTCCACCTAATTTTTGTTCATCTTGCTTTGAATAAAGGCTAAAGGGATTCTACTTTTTTCATTTTTGTTAAAAATTTAGGGAGTAGTTTGGGTAAGTGTCTAGTAGTATTGGATCTGTTAAAATAGTGAAATGTGTCTATTTTTAGACACATGTCACAATCTAACTGAGTTCAGTGTTCTGAAAGCACTGGACCTAATCCAAATTTAAAAATTTAACTATATTAAAGGCATGGTTTTCGTACCTAAAATGAGGTTTTTTTTTTTAAAAAAAAAAATCAGAAAATAAAGAGAATTAAGGTTTTTAAGATCGGATCGAAGTTTGACTAAGGTCAAACCGTGATAATGTCATAACTAATTTAATAATTAATTCATATACAAATAAAAGTATATTAAATTAACTAATTAAAATACAAATAAAAGCATATTAAATTTGTAAATATTAGCAAAATTGACTAAAAATATCTACAAAAATTGAAACAGACTTTCAAATAAATTTTCATGATATTATAAGATTAATAAAAAAATAATAGAACATAAATAAGCATGAAAAAAAAATTATAATTATCCTTAAAGTAGAAATCATTTTGATTAAATAAAAAAAATTGCTTTTAAGTATTTTAGTAAATTCCCATTTATATGAATTATTCTTAAATTACAAGTAAATTTAGCAAAGAAAACAAATTTAGTGATATTTAACAAATTGAGAAAAAAATGATATAATAAGAAGAAAAATAATAAATCATGCAAGTACAAAATAAATAGAATAACAGATCATAATTAAACACAATGAGTCCAAGTGGTGTGTTGGTTACAATGATAGTCCTGGTTCTTATTTGGGGTCGAGATCTCAAGTTAAAAGCCATGGATCAAGGTAATATTAGTTTTAGAGTAGCTAATGCCAGTGCTTCTATAAACTTACTGACGTGGTTATATTTATGGTTGATTGGATTTTGAATGTATGATGTTCCAAGTGGACTTCATTTGGAATGTGTAAGAGTGACCTAAAAGAAAATGTAGGTGTTAATTACAAGTTGTAAGTTATAAGTAATTGATCAAATCTTCAATTATCAATTTACATCATTTTATTTATGCATTTATACGTGGGTCTATTCTAATTATCTCTTATGGTCCGTTTAGATTGAGGGAGAGGGAGAATGAGAAAAATATAGTAGAATTGACCCAAAATTAATCTATTTTCAGTCAACTCTACTCTACTCCGCTCTACTCTCATTTCCTATCTTCTCAATTCAAATGGACCCTTATATAAAACCTTACCAAGTAATGTCAGTCTTAAATTTCATCTGTGTGTGTGTGTGAGTGTACTTCTTGTGGAAGGGAATAATTGGAACTTTGGAAGAAATTTGTAAAGTTTTCCTCACCAACAAAAGGGTTTTTTTTTTTTTTTTTGTGTCCAATAAGCTAATTTCACAAACATATTAATTATATAGCTATATCTGAAATTCGAATCTCTAAAATTCAAGTTTTACTAAAAACTAATATGTATATAATCTCAAGTTTTTCTTTAGAAAACTCGAGTCTTGGACTAATGGGCCATATAAATAATATATGTCAATTTTGGTCATCTAACTAACATGATTGCAAAATTAATTTCGTAATTTTTTTTGTCTTTAATAATATCCTTTTTTTATGAACTTTAATAATATCCTTGGTTACTCAAAAAAGAAATAATAATAATAATAATTTAACCAAAAAAGAAACAACAAGGGCGCAGCGATGGTTTTGCATTAGGAACATCATGGAGGATGACAAAGAAGTATAGTAGTACTATACCCAAAAAAAAAAAAAAATTTATATTAGTATTATACAAAATAAGGGTCCGATCGTTTGGTCATATTTTTTCTAATAATGTTGTTTGTATTTTAAAAAAATATATGTGAGTAAAAAAGTATGAAAATATGTGTAATATTGTTTACATAATAAAAATTATTGTTCAAAATATTTTACTAAACAACTCCTAAATAAATAAAATATTTTTTTAAACAAAAATAAAATGATCAGGAACTTTATAATAAAAGTGGAAAATTCATTTTTGGAAGAGTTTCAAATCGAGTGTGAATTGTGAGGACTAATGATCGATGTAACGCGTGAATTTCACTGATTAGAGTGAACCCTCCTAAAACTGTAGAAAAGAAGAGTGTGAATTCTGACCATAGTACATGGACTTCATCAGGTGTGAATAGTGGAGACTGATGATTGATGTAAGTAACACATGAATTTTATTGATTAAAGTGGCCCTCTCAAGAGTGGAGAAGGGAAGAGAAGGGTGTGAATTTTACACGTATTGCACGGACTTCATCGACCAGTGTGAACCTTTAAAAGAGGGGAAGATAGAAAAGTTCACGACTGCAGAATTGTAAGTGTGGAAATTCATTTTTCTTGTCGGTAGGTTGAAGAAAATCTAGGATATATCAGTGACTGTGAATTGTGAACTGATAATGCACTGCATGGAATTCATAAAAAAAAAAAAAAACAATAATGCCCTGCGTGTACTTCATTGGCTAGAGTAGGTCCTCAGGCTTTTGAGATAGTGGATTCCAAAGGGCAATAAATGCTTTGGTCACTGCATAGGGTACTTTTGTTTTTTTCACTTATTGGTTAGGTGGGGCTTCAATTATTTTGAGTTTTACCCCCACATGTTGGAGGAAATTTGCAGGTTGGCATAGTATTTGTGGGAAATTTGCAGGCGAGCATAACGATAGAAAAAAATATAATAAGTTAACATATGTTTAGAAGAATTTTGTAAACTAGTATTTTGAGTCTTATAGGCTTGATTTCAGTCTAAAACTTAAGGTTTAAAGACTCGATTCTCACTTGCTGAGTTAAAAGTATTAATTAAATGCTATGTCGTATTTAAAAATGCAAAAATAATTATTTTAATGGTCACATCAGCGTCATGTCAGCAAGTAGGGCACTCTATCTGCTACTTAGGAGGTTTCTATTAGTGAGTTGACGGTAGAAACCATTTTAAAAACGATTTTCTTTTTTTTTAGGAACTACATTAGTGACGAAATTAATTTTAGTACCAAAATGAGAATTGACCCAAAATGTAGGGACCAAAAATACATTTTCGCTAAAGAAAAAAGAACTATAGTCAAAATAAATAAAGTTTATGACTTTGTAGTATGTGGGGTAATTTAATTTTACTTGTGGTGGGTTGGAGAGAAGAGATCAGTATGAACTGGGATCTGATCAAGTTTGGTGTGGTCTTCGTCAGCAAGAGTGGGCATAGTTTTTTAGATGGTGACCGTGTGGTCTTCATCTGAATGTTGGACTAACTTTTAAAAAATTTGACTGCTACTTAATCCATTATAAAGTATACATCCAAGACTTCAAAATGAATACAATTTTGACCCATTTTGTATTTAGAATGAGTGAGAGATAATCATTTAGAAAATATTCATTCTTATATGCTTGTTTATTACCATGGTGTACATGGTTAGAAACATTGTTCTTTGCGCTATAACGTTAAGTATGTTTTGGGTGTTGGAACATGTAATTTTGAAATTTGGAGTTTCAAGTTTGTTTATGTATTAGTAATTTGTAACGTAGTAGTTATTACCTTTTATAATTAATTTTTGTCAATTTTTTTCTTTATTTTTTTCTTCAACATATTTTGATAGTTAGATATAGCCTCTAGGTTTTTGATCCTCAATTCAACCCTACAATCCGATCCATGTGATTCTCTCTCTCATCCTATATAAGATTTTGATTTTGACAATCGTGGTGTGAGCTGATGGTGGACTAAACCAAAGTTGGCCCTTAGATTTAAAATAGTGGATTGCAGTAAATGAAGATGGGCTACCTTTGAAATTTTGTACTAGAATACAATTATGGTGCCTTTGCTTTCTCCAACTATTGGTGTTGATTTTGCTTTTTAGTCCAGTTAGAGATACTTCACAACAAATTTAAATTGTGATAGAAGCAACGTAAAATAAGCTTCATCATTAATTATCATTTTTATTATTGAAAAATTATTGTGTACTCCTAAAATACCATAAATGCGTACTCCTTCCTTTCACATGAATAGTAGGTTCTACTAATTAAATTCATGGTACTCATCATTCATATGAGAGGAGGGAATACGTATTTATGGTACTCCGGGAGTATCTAATAGTTTTTCTTTATTATTAACTAATTACAACAAGCAACATTAATAGTTCAAAAACATATTGTAAGCCTAGACTAAGTTTTGGAAGATTAGGTGAATTGGCACATTCACATCCACAAAGTACTTGAGAGTCTAAGAGGGAAACGATTTGGCATATGGTGTTATAGCATATTGTAATTATCTCTAAAAAAAGCGAATAATTAGGTTATTTATTTCTATTATTAGCTTAATTAATTAATTAATTAATTAAAAACCCACTTTTTCTAGGTGCACCATATTTTTGTTAACTTACAGTAAAGAATTAAATAAAAGTTTCTGAAAATTTATTAAAATGCATGTGAAACCTTTTAAACTTCTTCCAAGTGACAATTAATGCTTACTATATTAAATGTCAAGGAAGTTACTATGTGAAACCTTGAAAGAAGAAGTCATTGAACTTTCTAAGAATCAAACCGGTCATTACGGTTAAACATTTCATGTTTGAGCTTTCCAAGAAAAATGGTAGATAATAAGTTTATAATCACAAAATTTTCACAAAAAATATTTTAAAAATGTTGAAATAACCAATTGCCAATATAGAATAGTATAGAATAGTACATAATAAAAAGAATAAAATGCAAAATTGACCATCTAATTTTCTTTAAATTTCATTTCAGTCTTATAATTTTACTTTTGTTCATTTCAGTCCTTTAACTTTCAAATTTATTCAATTAAGGCTTTTCTACCAACTTTTTTTATATGTTGTAGTTAATTTTTCAATTTTATAAATTTTTCTTCAAATTTTTAAATTAAAAAAATTCAATTAATAATTGAAAAATATTTTTTAGATATTTTTATCTAAAATTTTAATAAAAGTTAACGAAAAGACCTTAATTGAATAAATCTGAAACTTAAAGTACTAAAATAAATAAAAATAAAATTAAAAAATTAAAATGAAATTTAAAGGAAATTAGAGAATCAGTTTTCATTTTAACCTAATAAAAAAGAGGTCTTCTTTCCCAAAAAGAAAAAGAAAAAAGAAAACCCAAAAGCTGAGATATAACCAAAAGCAGGGCTAGCCTACAAATATATATTTTGGCTACATCATTTTCCGAATAACTTTAGTCTCCTCTTTGGTCTCTTCTTTCTTCAACCGGTTGCCATTTGCTCTTTCAGTACTCTTGTGCAGTTTTGTTAACCAAACAAATTTCCATTTCCAACTTCTAACTATGGCTTGGGCTCTTGTTTCTGCTATCAAGGACCAGCTTAGTTCTCTCATTACTTCAGAGTTCACTTCGATTGCTAATGTCAAGGGAGAAGTCCAGAAGCTTGAAAGTAAATTCCACACCATCCAGGCAATGCTCAACGATGCAGAGAAACGGCAAGTGAAGGAGGAAGCTGTGAAGCTTTGGTTAGATAAGCTCAAAGGCGTATCCTACCAGATAGACGACGTGTTGGATGAGTGGAACACTGCCATGATCAAAGCAGAGATTGAGAAACAACAAAAAGACGATGAAGAAAAAGCTGAAACTAGCAGTGCTGCTAAGAAAAGGAAGGTATGGCCCCTCATCTCAGTTCCTACTCTTTTGCAGCATCATGATATTGCTCATAAGATAAAAGAACTTAATGAAAAATTAGATGAGATTGACAGAGAGGGAGAGGTGTACACGTTTGTATTGACTAGGGGCAATGAAGAAGTTGAGAGACCAAGAACAACTTCCTTTGTTGATGTGTCTGAAATTCTTGGTCGTGATAAAGTTAGGGATGATCTAGTGAGCATCCTATTGGGCAAGGGTAGTGAAGAAGTAAGAAACCCCCATGTCATCTCTTTAGTGGGCATGGGTGGTATTGGAAAAACTACTCTTGCCCAACTAGCCTATAATGATAATGAGGTGAATGCACATTTCGAGATAAAAGTGTGGGTTTGTGTTTCCGACCCTTTTGATCAGTGCAAGGTGGCCAAAGAAATCCTTGAATCTATTGAACATCAATCCCCCAATTTGACTGCATTGCAAAGTCTATTGGATAGAATTTGCAATAAAGTTAGGGGAAAGAAGTTTCTTCTTGTCTTTGATGATGTGTGGACGGAAGATTCCACAATGTGGGAGCCATTCAGAGTTGCACTCAAATATGTTGCCCAAGGCAGTAGAATTATAGTCACCACACGGAAAAGTAGAGTTGCGGAGATTATGGGACGTGGGAGCATGATTAATTTGGAGGTATTGTCTAAAGAAGATTGTTGGTTGGTATTTAAAAAAATAGCATTTTTTAATAGGGATCCTAGGCAATGTGAGCAACTAGAAGGCCTCAGTAGGCAAATTGTAGAAAAGTGCAAAGGCTTGCCACTTGCTGCAAAGACTCTAGGAAGTCTAATGCAGTTCAAGAGAAGTATAGAAGAATGGAGGAGAGTTTTGGATAGCAATTTGTGGGAATTAGAAGTTGGGGAAATAGAAAGTCTTTATGCACCGTTGTTATTGAGTTATTATGATTTATCCTCACCATTGAGACGATGCTTCTCATTTTGTGCTGTTTTTCCAAAAGATTATGTCTTTTCTAGAGATGAGTTGGTATTTATGTGGATGGCACAAGGATATATCAACTCGAAGACAAATATGGAGATGGAAATCATTGCCAGAGAGTACTTTGAAAATTTAGCCCTACGATCTTTCTTCCAAGATTTTAAGAAAGATGAAAATGATGGCCAAATAATAACGTGCAAAATGCATGACATAGTGCATGACTTTGCACAATTAATGTCAAAAAATGTATGCTTCACAATCAATTCTAACATAGGGTTCGAAGTTGATTATAAAACTGCCCGCCATTTGGAGTTAAAATTTTACAAAGAAGCCCCATTTCCTGAGTCCATTTATAGTGCAAAAAATTTGCGCACCCTCATTTTTGTAAATCGAAGTGATTATATGTTTTCTACTTCATTTCAGCATTTTAGATATTTACGAATATTAACTTTGGATTTTAAATCTGGTGGTACAGTATGGAATCTTCCAGATGCTATGGAAAATTTCATACATTTGAGGTATCTCAATTTAGTCAATTATCGTGGAGATGCGTTGCCTGAAACCATTTGTAATCTTTGCAATTTATAAATTTTGAAAATTATAATTGATGGCAACAAGTTCCAAAAATTGCCACAGGGAATGAGTAGACTAATTAACCTGAGACATTTTAATTTGAGCTTCAAAAATAATTGTTTAAATGTAAAGTTTCCAAGAGGGTTTGGGAGATTGACTTCTCTTAGAACATTATATCATTTCATTGTAAATGGTAAGGATGATAGCGAAAGATGTAAATTGGGAGAATTAATAAATTTGAACCACCTGAAGACTCTTGTAATATCTGGGTTGGGAAGTGAGGTAGATGAATGTGAGGCCATGAATGCACAACTGAAGAAGAAGATAAACCTTCATACTTTGATTCTAATATTTAAGGAATGGGATGGTGAGGAAATAAGAAGGGAGAAAGATGCATTAGTTCTGAATGCCTTAGAGCCACCTCCTAACTTGGAATATTTACGTATTGTATGTTACAAGGCACCGATAATGTTTCCTACTTGGATGATGTCCTTAACCAATTTAAAAGAACTTGGAATTCATGATTCATCTTTTGAGTGTTTGCCTCCTTTGGGGAAACTTCCATTCCTCAAATCATTAAATATGTGGTATATTAAAAGAGTAAATAAGTTAGGGGTTGAATTTATGGGAATAGAAGAATCCGAAAAGAAGGAGAAAGGCGATATAATAACACCACTATTCCCAAATTTGATATCTCTCTCATTTGAGAAATTCTATAACTGGGAAGAATGGAATGGGATTGAAGAAGAAGAAGAAGACTGTATCAGAAGATTCACTATTATGCCACGTCTTCAAGATTTGAGAATTCACTACTGCTTTGAGTTAAAGTCGCTGCCGAACTTCCTTCGTACAACTCCATTACAGAAATTGGAGATCCGTATTTGTCCAATTCTCCAGGAAGGATGCAAAAGAGGGACAGGAAAGGAGTGGCCCAAGATTTCCCACATTCCTAACATATGGATTGATAGGATCAATGTGCAAAGAGACGGTCGAGAATATGAGGCAGAGCCAAAGGTAACTTCTTCTGATGCTTCTTCTTTTCCTTCGGCTTCTTCTTTTATTTTGCAATATATCAATATTATATTTATAAAAATTTTACTTGTCTGCCAAAATTTCCCACTGGAAAAAAAAAAAAAAAAAAACGCTTGTTGATGAATTTATCTGGTTCTCAGTCATTTGAATTAGGCGATTTATTTTTTAGATTTGGTTATTTTGTGATTTATCTAAAATTGCTTAATAAATATCCAAATGAATATCCTTAAAAATATCGTTCATTTGTGTATGTATAGACAGAAAACAGATCCAATGTCTACCTATATCTTTCTATTTCATTTACAATTTCCTATTTATATGGGTTTTCCTCATTTTTTTGATTTAAGGCTGTGGATATAACACTAATCTCAAATAACCCATATAGTTTTCTTTTGGTTCATGTAGAAAGACGATGAACTAAAATGGTTCCTGTGATCTCTGTGTTTCTAGGTTCAGGAATTTTAGCTTCAAATAGAGATTTTTAGATGATGGTGATGGTGAAAGATGATTTTTGTCTATACTGTGTGTGTTGGCAAAGTCCATTCTTGGCTTGATTCAGTGTTGCTTGTCAAATCTAGTACCTGGGACTTTTCTTTTATTTTGCTAAATTTGTCAATTAATATTCTAATTGACTGCCAAACAAACCCACAGATTAAAAATTTAATAACAACTTTAATTAGATTCTGACTACTTTGAATTAGGTGATTTGTATTTTGCAGTATTCACATAACTAGCAAAGCATGTGGTTGCTTAGATTCAGTTATCTTGTGATGTATCTAAAATTGTTTAAACTAATAAAAAATGATCACTGCAACAAATCTTACTCATTGACATAGAGAAAACAACTCAAATGCCTACCTCTTTCTAAGTCTTTAATAGTTTAATATTTACATGGGCGTTGCTAATAGTTTAAATAACTCATATGGTTTTCTTTTGGGCAGCTTTGGCCCTTTCTCTAGTCAGATGATGAAGACAAAAAAGAGGACACTGAAGAAGAGGACCTATGATTTCTGTGTTTCTAGGTTCATGATTTTAGCTTTGAGTCAAGATTTTTGGATGACAATGGTGAAAGATGATTTGTGTGTGTGTGGCTGAAGTTCATTCTCGGCATTATTCAGTAATGCAAGTCTGATCTAGTCATGGTAACTTCTTCTAACTCTTCTTCTTCTTCTTTTTTATTAGCACTAAATATCAATTAATTTTCCTACTTGTCTGTCAAAAATTCCCCAAAAAACAAAGAAATACAATTGGTAATTAATTTTTATGAGATTTTGGCCAAAATCTCAGACACTGACACCAACGGTTCAGTCCTATGTTCCTTTTTGTGCGTGCTTTTGATATATGTATTAAATAATAAGATCTGATTGCACTTCATAGTATAAGATTTTAACATTTACCTTTAGATTATAAGATCAATGACTTTTTATGCGGAAATAACTAAAAATTTGCTAATGCTTTAATTGGATATCTTAATCTCCATAAATTTGTTGAGTGACTCTATAAACTGATTGAGGTTCTGTCCACATTGATCTGACTTTAACAAAGATGAACCTAATGTTTTGAAACATGTACTTCTGTAATTGTTAATTCTTAGCTAATGTAAACTTTGAAGCGATCTTGTCTTGGCCCACTGTCCGTGGATTTGAGTATAGAACAGTTCAAAATATTCATGGTGAGCTAGGTAATTGACCTGTTTTCGGCTTATGTAATTTCCAACGTTATGTTTTAGGTTTTGAATTTAGTTTGCTAATTTTCATGGTTTAGTGTTATACATTGAGGAGATTGATGAAAACAAAGGTGTGTGGATTTCTTGTCTTAGTGATTGAAGAGTTTTGTGTAGTGGAAGAGACGGGAGAGTGGAATGTTACCACCAGGAGTGGAGGGGGATGAGATGAGAAATGCTTGCTTTTCTTTCTATCATTGTTAGTCACCCAATGTGGAATGACATTCAAAACTGGAACTACCAGAATTAGTCACTAATATGTGTAAGGAAAGAAGAAGAAGAAGATGGAATTGAAGCCATTTTACTCTTGTTTGTTCTTGGTAGTTCAATTCTGATTCACCTATAGGTTTATTTATATACCTCTTTTTTCTTTCTCAGATGCCATTGTGTTTGCCTTTTAATCCATGGTTAACAACCTTTTTTTCCAACCCTTAAGGGCCTTGGAATGTTTTGAATGCTTGAATCTTTTTTTCATTCAACAAGTTTAAGAAGAAATAGGGACGACCCCATAGCTCAAACCGTGTAAACCTTTTTTAATTCATCTAGTCTTATTGGTATAGGGTTATGTACTTGCTTTGTATCAAGTTCTTACTATAATTTTGTACATTTTCATTGCCTTAGGGGCTGAAATGTTTCATGGCATGGAAGAGTGCAAAGTGGGGGAAGCAACCACCAGTAGATATGAAGATATTACAAATACCTTGGATCAAGTAACAATCACAGAAAAACATACTTGGTAGTGAATCAAATTTTTTATTGGTTTGTTGTGACTTCTTCACTTTTTTATTTCCTTCTGTCTCACTCAAGGAGTTTCCTCCACAGTGGTTTATTTCCTTCAAGATGTAGGAAACCGTACCAAGAGTATATGTCTGATTTTTTTAGGCATACGGCTAAAAACTAAAATGAAGATATTGCATAAACCAAAAATTTGCTTAGTTGCATCAATGCAATGTATCTGACTTGAATATTATTAGTTGCTTAGCATTTGTCTAATTAGCCTTCAGAAGCACTTTAGCTTACCTTGATATCTTCCTAACAATTGTAAAGAAAGTTCCTTAAAGGAGGGCTGTAATCTCATATGGATTGTTTTCTAAGTAATTAATTATGGCTTAAATCATTGTGTATTTTCTAAATAAAGAATAAAATTTAGTGAAAATAGAAATTGGCTTTCATTTTTTGCTATTACAGAATCTATAGAGGAAAATTGGGGAATGCAAAACAATCCATAGCCAACGAACACTGTTAGCTTTTTTTTTTTCTTTTTAATGGAGGTAGCGATCCTAGAAGTTGCGCTAGTGTATGTTTAGTGCTACAAAATTATCTTACCTGCAAATCTTGTCAAAATGGTTTATGGTATCTGTTTATACTCTCATTCCTTTAACTGGTTATTATTGCAGGTTGAACTCAAAACCATGGTCCATATAGGTAAGCACAGCTTGCTTAAGAGGGAATGGTTATGCAAATGACTGAAATTTTATTTATGGCACCATAATTGGGAGAACGTGAGGTTTTAGTGGCACCTTTAAAACTGTCTACAGCATTCAGGATCGAGGAATCTACTAAAAAGATCTTCCCTGCTATGGTAACTTTAATATTTAACTTTTCATTGCTGCCTCAACCTTGCAAACAGCTCCAGTATATCTGTTTGATAGTTTTTTATTTGAATCTCATCCTTTTTACTTAATAGACATAGGTCAAGAGATGCTTTTGTGGTTTATGAGGTAATGTAAATTGATTTACCATTTTATTGGGGTTTTTGTTTTATGGAGCTAAAATTGGAGTTTTTTAAGTTCTCTGATTTTGAAAGGACGGGCCATGTGATATTAAGATGTTGCTACAAAATTATAATCTATACATTTGTAACTTGTGTTAAAGAGTACAGTCAAAAGATTTTGCAGCTAGACCTCCTGAAATCATTGACAATGTCATATCTTGCTCATCTCATGGTGTAATCTATTATTGAATAAAAAAACAATCTTCTCCTGTTTATCATACATGAATTCAGATCATAGACAAAGTCCTCTAGTTGTTACAAATAGCATTAGACCAACAGATTAGCATATACCATATGGACAGATTATTTACGATGGATGAAGAAGATAAGATCAATCTCAAAGTGGAAACCCCATCAGCAACGTCAAGGATTCAATTGAGGAAGGAAATGAGCCTGAGCTTGACACCACTCACAAAGGAAAGTGACGAAGATAATGCCTTTCAAAATATATGATATGGTATATTTTTCCTTAAACTCCCATTTGTTTGTTTGATTGTCAAATCCATACTAATTGTTGCTTCTCATTTGAATAAAGTCTTTGGTCTGTTTTGTTGAAGGAATTAGGATTATATTTTCGGGGTTATTTTAATGCTCCTCATCTTGCATGAGTTGAACAAGTTGCAAGGTATAGTAGTAAACTTTACTGTAGTAATTAGCATTGTGCTGCAGGATATAGTCTGTTCCCTATTAGTCACCTTTTTATTACTAGTCTTTAGATTGCTTATGTATAGCTCATGGTGCTCATCCCTTGCATAATGCATAAACTTTGAAATTCCTCTTAACGTGTTATAGCTCTTTCAATTTAAGGTTAAGCTACTATATATTCACTTTAGATCATTGTCATTGATGTCCATTGTGATTAAAAGTATTATTATTCTAATTACTTCTAATGATGCCTGTTAACCTAAATAAGCCCTAAATCCCAGCCACTTGAAAACATTCCTTTCTTTACAATAGACCACTGAGGACAGAGAAAGGATATTCGGTGAGCACTTTGGGATGTGAGCATGGATTTTGAACTACCAAGGTAAGTAAGTTTTTCCTTTTTACATACTAATATTGCCAATATTTAAATTTTCTTGAATTGGTGCTTCATTATTCCTCTGCTGGCTTTCTAGGTTCTCTATCTGACATGCTACTATCTAGTTTCATATATCTTTCTCCACATTAATCTGTTGGGTATGGTTGTCACTCATGATTCATATCATAAATGAAGCTCATTTTGTTTGTAGCCAGAGATCGTTTGAAGTTACAAGCATGGAGATGGTGTTGTGTACTACAGTTTCGAGTTTTATAGCGATGAAGATTTGAGATTGACCTCAAATTTCATCAGTTGTGCCCTTAATGTCCTTTATACTCTCCTCATCATCAGGTTTAAATTGCAGGTCTGCGTTTTTATTTTATTTTCTTTCTTTTTTTTTCCCTCATAATTAAGGTGCTTTTCCGTTAGCTTTAAATATATATATATATATATATATATATATATATATATATATATATATATATATATTCTTTGTGTGATTAATCATCACTATGAATTTTTATATTATTCCAATAAAATTGCTCGACATCATTCCACCATGTAGTTATATAAGTTTTAAATATAGTCAATGAATTGCTAATTTATCTTGATCTTGCACAATTTGGAATTTTGGTAAATATTGTTGCTTTTCCTTTGGCTTCAGTTCAACATAATGCTACATTGCATTAATGGTCTTACATCCAGCACACAGAAAATTTTCTATGATATTCTGTATAGTGTATTCCTTTCTGAGAATTTTCTAGAATTTGTGGACGAGGAATCAAAAAACCAGATTGATCTTGGGATGAGTTTGAGCCTAAGACTTTTTATTGTTTGCTGATTAATGATTATTTTTAATTGATAGAATCATTTTGATGTCAAAATAAAAAAATTTCCGTTTTATTTGCTGAAATAAATTTTGTTGAAAATTTTTTATTTCCCACGCTTTGATTATAAGTGTGTGTGTGTATATATATATATATATATTGGTATTTAGTCCCCTTCATCCTGAAGCAACAACTTGTTTGTAAAACTTGTGCAGTCAAAACCTATTGGAGAAGTGTAGTTTATACTGGTCAAAGCTGTTAAGCAACGATGCACCTCAATATCCATGTCTTACATTCTGGTGGTACAAGATAGCTAATTGAGAAAGCTCCATAGGTAGAATGGCAAGTCTCTATAACGCAGAGCGACAGAGCTCCCTCTCTCTTCTCACTAAAGCTCTGTCCTTGTTTACAAAGCTCTATACTCAATTCGTACACACAAATGCTTCAAGATCAGGCTCTAATCAACAATGTAAATGTAACATGTCATGGATGTTAAGATGAAAAAATGTCGAGCAATGACATATGAATAGGAAACCTGGCAACTGGCTTTATGTATAGCTGTAAATTTTTCTTTTCCTATCTTTTTGTTGTTTGAATATGAATGACTGGTTATCAAGTTTGTCATTATAGGGATGTAATTTCGAAAGTACTTAAATTGCTTGTGTTAAGAAGTGGAATTTATTTGTATACTCGGTACTAATCTAAATATCAATTTTTTGAACACTACTAAGAATATACACACACACATATTGGGTGTATTTCTGGGGAGAAGCCCAAGCAGTGGGATTCTATTTTTGCTGTGGTTGATAGTTATTCAAAGGTGTCTCACTTCATAGCCTATAGAAAGACCTCAGATGCCACTCTGGTAATGCTAGCTACAGATCCGATTCCGGATTTAGGCCTTTGGAGCAAAACCTTTTTGTTTGCATATAATGTTACTCTTAAGGAAACTTGAGTAGCAGTCATTTTTACAGCTGCAGATGAGAAAAGCCAACAGAAAGACTGTTGGAATGGAGATTTGCTTCTAGGAGGTAAGATCTTACAATTATGACTTCCCCTCTCTTTTGGTTCTTGCCAGGATTTTCTTCTTCATGTGGTTAATGAGCATGCATCTCAGGGCCTTGCTTTATCAGAGAGAGTTTTGAGCTTTGACTCAGACATGTTGACGCGAGTTGGTAATATGGCTGCATCTACCACGACAGAACTGGAAGCTTTCATGGAGAGGTTCAAACACAAGATACAGTGCTAGACTTGCCCCTCGGTTTTGGTCATTGGAAGGCCCTCAAGCTGACTTTCGTTGATTTAATGTTCGACAAGACTGTCATTCTGCTGGATCGATTAGTGGGACGTTATGGTGACTTTACTGCAGGCTTCAAGATTGGAGCAATCACTGACCATTTTATGATCAACCTGCTGTGTGAGGTCTTGATGGACGTGCACCATTCAAGTTTGGACACCACCAATGAGACTAGGTTGCTAGAGTGGGGCAATGTAGTGAGAGCTAGAGATGGTACAACCTGGCTCTGACTTGGATGTTCTTCTTGACCACTTGCTGTTCAGTGCAAGGGCAATGGCTAAGCTTGAGGCTTTGGAGGTAAGGATTGCTGACTTGAAGAAGCTGTTGCGCTGCGTTTATGTATGAAGTACTGGTTGGGTTTGTTATCATGTAAGGGGCCTTCAAAGCTTAAAAATGTTTTTATTATATATCAAAATTTTAAGTTATTTGCGTTAGGTACTTGCTAGTTATCAATTTATAAAGTAATATTGTGTATGCTTGTTTCTTGTCCTACTTTGAAGTATTTTGTTACATGGAAGTGTCCGAAGTACACAGGGTGACCATCATGCTACGTTAGCTTAGTTAGTTTGAATATGTACTCTTCTACTATAAGGCATATTTGATATTTGGATATTTCTACTTTATCTTTTATCTTTTTTTACTAATAACTAGTAGTTAACTTGTGTGATACAAGAAAAAATTTGACGATTTGTTTTTTTATTAAGTGAAAATTGAAAATTGTAGATAACATTTGTAAGTGTTAGTCTCAAACTCTTATTAAAATGGTATGATTATTTTTTAACAAATTATAGTTGATATAATATAATAGATTTTTTTTTTTATAAAAATTATCTATATTTGTTATTTGAAAATGTTTAAATTTTGTAATTTTTTTTAGGAAACATAATACATTTTACATTCAACTATTATATAAATCAAGATATTTTTTAAATAACATAATTTGTAGTTAGAATTTGTTTCTAGTACTCCTTATAAACGGTTCATCTTCTATATGTTTTGAATGATCTAAAGAGAAAGCAAATACAAGTAAATTTATCACTAATATTAGAAAAAAAAAATACAAGACTTTAATAACATAAGAAAAATGTAATTTGATAAAAAAAAAAAAAACCTACTAACATGACACTAAAAATATGACATAATTGCCAATAAAGTAGCTTCTCTATCTACACAAACTTCTCCGCCCAAAGCATAACCAAAGTAGACTGAAGTGGACTATAGTAAACCGAAATGGACCTAAGTGGACCGAAGGATCAGAATGGACTAAATAGACAAAAGTAAGACCAAAATGGACCGAATGGGCAAGAACGAACCGAATGGGACTTTGAAGTATTTTCTTATATGGAAGAGTGTGAAGAATAGTAGCCAGTAGGTGATCATCAAGCAAGAAGAAGAAACTGCAAATACCTTGGCTTTGTTAATTAGATTATATACTCTTCTACTGTAAGGTATATCTCAATATCTTTGCTTAATCATCTGTCTGCTTTTTCTTATCATTTTCTGCAGCCATATTCGCCTCATGCTAAAATATTTAACTTCTTTTGCCCTCTTTTGAACCAAAAATCAGATCATAATATTTGGGGAAGTACATTTTGTGATGAAACAAATTATCACACATGGATACACATTTGAGAAGGGCTGTGGAAGAAATTCCTTTACCATTTCATATTGTCAGCAAGCGTGTCATGCCACATTTCCCGAGTAATCCATAGAATATGGTGGCAGATAAAAGGTGAGATAGATGACCAATTTTCATCTTATGTAAATTCTAACCTAATGTTTTAGGCCTTGGAATCTAGTTTGCTAATTTTCATGGTTTAGATAGATTCTTTGTCTTAGTGATTGAACTGTAGATAGATTTAAGTGACTAGTGACAACAAAGGCGTGTAGATACGTAGTAGTAGAGTCTACTGTAGGAATTGACATTCTGGGGCTCGAGATAGTCTGTATAACTACTAGTCTATAGGAAATGAATTTTTTTTTTTCTTCTTTGATTTTTGTCTGGCAAAAGTGCAAGTGACTGTGATATGCTTATTTCTCATTCCGTTGGGTGGGATGAAAAACAAATTTCATTTTCCAACCAGTTGCGACGTTATTTGCAAAGAAATTAAAAAAAAAAAAAAAACAAGTTTAATTAGTTTGCTATCGTTTCAAAACATCAAATTGATGGTGACTGTGGACATAAAAGAGTTAAAAGGCCTTTGTTGTTTAGTTATCACGTCTTTCTTTTGCAGCCCAATTACCAATCCTGTTTGCTGAGTTTAAGGATTTTGCACTTACTGGTCACTACTCATTCTTTAAATGAAAAATAAGTGTTTTTATACATTTTTTAACATATATATATATATATATATATATATATATAATAACTTAAAAAAGTTTTCATAGATTCTAATTTTTTTTTTGGAGAGATAATTATAACATGCTGCTAACCCTTTCTCTCTAAACCCCTAAGCACTTTGTGCATGAGGAGCTGCTAATTTAGCTACAAGGTATTTGACTTCTAGTTAGCATAATTGGTAGTCTCTTGTTGTTATAGGTTGAAATTTTCTATTATTATCTATTCAAAAATAAAGCTTTTGCTCATAAAAATAAAGGGAGAGGGAGAATTTCGAAAAATTATGAGGGGCCATTAAGTAAAAATTGCTCTTAAATTCATTAATTTTGTTAATAAAAAAAAAAGGAAAGTGTGGATTTTTTTTTTTTGGTTGCTCTCCCTTTTCGAAGATTTGAACTTATATTTATGGAGTAACCATCATGTTAATGATGCGCGGTCATAAAAACTTAGATTTTGAATAATTAAGGGCATGAGTCTTGGTCTCCTCTACAATCCTTCCTTTAAATAAAAGTAAAAGCACTATAAAAAAAAAAAAAAACAATTTATTTTAAAAAGAATTGTTTATGCAAACTAAACTCCAGTCCTATTTTTGAGATTGCAATTATTCTTAAATGGTTGAGAAAATTAAGAGTTAAAAAAAAAAAAAAAAAAAAAAACTGTTTTCGGTCTGGTACGTTCTAATCCAAAACTCACTGTTCTCTCATTCTCTCTCTCAGGTCTCAGTTTTAACTCTCAAACCGTCAAACTAAATTCCAAATGGTGCACTCTCTCTCTCAGCCAAGTCAGCCCAGCCGATTTAGGGTCTCTTTTTTGTTTATTTATCACTCTCCTTTCACTTCTCTCTCTCTCTCTCTCTCTCTCTCTCTCTCTCTTCCCCCACAATCAGCAACTTATTTTCAAAGTACATGTACCATATAAACTCTGGGTTCTGCTACCTATTTATTCTTCTTCTTTTTCCTTTTCTGTTAGCTATTTCATATTATCTAACGAGTACAAAAATATGTAATATTATCAATACGATTTTTTTATATTATTACCCATAAATAATTCTCAGATACAAATTGAAATATCAGTATGATGTCGTTTAGGTACTCCTTGACAATTATTTGGTTTTTTGCTATCTGTTAAGAACTCAAATGATGGGTGTTGTTTATAGTTTAAATCGAGTTTTGAATTAAGGGAGAAGAGAAAACAAAGAACAATTAATTGATGACTAATTTCTGTATGATCACTTTACAAGACCAAAGGCCTATTTGTATTTGTACACGCGTAATTCTGATCAGTGGCTAACTAACTAACCGATCCAGTAACTACTTATGCCAGCTGGCATAATTACTTCTAACAATCTACCAATTTGTCACGTGCATTAACAATTGAACACATGCACTAGTTCCATCTAATACTACCTAGTGATTACAATAGGCATGTAGTCTATACAAGAAATCTGTAACTAGTAATTACACTTTGATACTTCTTTACACTCGGGCACCACAGCATCACAAGCTCCGGCAGCAGCCCAATGAAGTTCTTAGCGCGGTCTTTCACCGCGTTAATCTGTTGGTATGATTTAAACCATAGACAAGGGTCATTAACATAGTAAAAACAACTCGTGCTTGAAGTTATAATTAAGCATGGTGATGGAGAATGGTGCACTACAGTAGTGAGTTTTATAGTGATGATGATTTGAAAGATTGGCCTCCAATTTCATCCTTTTGCAGCCTTTATGCCCTCTGTTTCTCCCCATCATCAAGAAGGTTTGAATTTTTTTTCCCCTTGACTTGAACAAATATTTAGAAGGGGACTTAATATGACCTTTATGATATTACAATTGCCAAGCAGTTGTAGCATCTTGGTAAGAGAATTGAAGTTAAAAGAAGGATATATTGAGAGTTATGTACTTTTTTCATCAACTTTTTTGTACTCTTAACATACAACAATAGCTTCAATTGAAATAGCAACTCTCACTTGCTTCTCTGTTTTATTTGTATTTTTTTCCTTTGTTTTTGTCTGGCATATGTGTTATTGACTGTGAATTTTTTTTAATTTTTATTCCATGGGGATGAAAAATGTCTTTTGTTTGATTCTAATTTGAAAGATTTAATATTCATGCAGTCATCCCTTACTCAACATGGGGATTTCATTTGCCAACCAGTTGCAACGTTTAGTAATTGCAAAGAAATTTTAAAATTCAAATTGTTTGCTATTGTTTTAAAATATCAAAATTTATGATGACTATGTGCCTGAAGAGTTAAAAGGCCTTTGTTGTTTAGTTATCATGTCTGTATTTTGAAAGCCCAGTTGCCTATACTATTTGCTGAGTTTGTGGCTTCAGCCTTTCTGCACATCAGCAACTTATTTTCAAAGAACATGAACCATATAAACTCTGGGTTCTGGTAGACTGGTTCTGCATATCTCATCTACTACAGGTAGCTATTTCTTCTTCTTCTTTTTCTGATACTAAGGTGCTTCCTGTTAGCCTTCTCATATTATCTAAGAAGGAGAGCAATATAATTATGTAATTTTCATTATGAATTTATAGAAAAGGGAAATAGGAGAGAAGTTCTCTCTTTATTGTCAATTGATAGAATCATTTTGATTTCCAAAGTAAAAAGTTTCATTATATTCACCGTAATAAACCTGTAGTTGAAACTTTTTAATTCTCAAGCTTTATTCGTAAGTTTTTCAATTTTCTCCTCTTCATCCTAAATCAATGGCCTCATTTGTTAAACTATTGTAGTCTAAACCTATTGGAGAAACGCAGTCTATACTGGTGAAAATTGTTAAGCAAGGATGCATCCTTCATGTCATACGTTCCGGTGCAAGATAGCTAATTGAGAGAGCTTCATAGGCAAAATGGCAAAGCTCATTATTGTAGAACAACAAAGCTCCCTTTCTCTCCTCTGTGAAGCAAAAATGCTTGTAGATGAAGCTCCAGTCAACATCATGAATGTAACATGCCATGGATTTCAAGAAGAAGCAAGCTATACTTCTGTCAAATTTCATTTTTTTGACCATGAATAACCAAACATGAAACATTGTAACTGAAAGACGCACTGGAGTCTTAATAATCTTGAATCGGCCAATTTGTTAAAGGTCAAATCAACAAGGTGGCTTTAGAAGCAGCTGAAAGATGCACTGGAGTCTTACATATATTTATGTTGTTCACATAGGTTGCGCTTTTGTGTGGACCTGTAAATGTAATCAAATGGTCAAAAAGCCCAAATGGCTAGCTTGTGCAGCTAAAATTCAAGTGGCATTTGTTTGATTTGTAATTTTGATAATCCTTTTGACTTTTGAGGAGTTGGTACTGATGAGATTCAATTGCATTGTGGAGCATGTGAAGTATTGTATTGTTAATTTGTATACACCCATTACCTATTTTAAATTTCATTAGAAGTCGTCTTGAACATGATCAAAGCTCTTGAACCCAAATATCTCTCCCTTAGGAAAAAAAAAAAAAAAACTTGTCAAGTTTTCCCATTCCACAAGAGTTGAGGAGCTTTCCATTAGAAGGGACGGACCCACATATGGGCCCATGGGGCTCGGTTCCCTCCAGACATTACCCAAAAAAGAAAAAAAAAAACGTAATATAACCTAATTTAAATTACACCCAAGAAAAATTAGAGTTGGGCCCCCTTGCTTCAAAAAGCTTGCCCCCTTCAAGACTAAAATCTTTAACCCAGCCCAAATAACAATATTAAACTCAAACAAGGTCATAATCCAGTCAAAACAACAATAATTATCAGTCCCAGGAAAAAACCCAGCCCAACCAACAATCTTCAGCCATTTTTATAAAGAGAAATGCTAACGAATGCCCTTAGAGCATTGTTTAATAATCTATTTAAAGAAATTTTTATGGAGAAACAAAGAAAAACAATTAATGTTTTGATAGATTTTTTCATTTCCCATGAAAGTGGTGTCAAAACTTTCCTAAAATGGATTGTTAACCAATACCCTAAGAGCACTTGTTAACATGACCCTTTTATAAATTACAACTCAGCCTAACAAACCACTATTTTAGCCCAACCACGTTGATTCAAGGAAAAAAAAAGGGGGCATCAGATTGATAATTTGATAGTGCTGGCAGAGGATAATAAATTGATAGTGGTGTTAGTGGAGCAAAAATGTGTATAAGTTGAATATTTAATATGCTATAGATACTATTTTTGAGACAAAAAAATAAATGAATAAATAAAATAAAATAAAAGACAAATCACAAAAACAAAGATAAAGAGATAAACAAATACATCTTAATATAAAAATGTCGCACATCATAATGCTTTAACTATTATTTTGAACTAAGATAAATTTATGAAACTAAAAAATCTATAAATTGAGAAGTTTAAATTTATAATTGATGCATCATGCATATCACCCACATTCTTGTATTCGCTCTTACTCAGTAATAACAATTACTCCTTTTGTAAGATAATAAACATAATTCTTATTTTATTTTTATTTTTCTAGTCTTTGATGTTATACTTATATTGAAAGGGACAACAATTTCGACATTTAGTTTGGATTCAATCATAAATGATTTCAAAATTTTAAAAGAGCCTCAAGTTCCCTTTTCATTGGTGAATGCATTGTAATGTATTAAAAAACAATGGTGTTTTGTATCTTTTGTCTTTGTTGGTAGATGATTAAATCTTAATGCACTAAGAAATAATGATTTTGTGTATTTGTTTTAGATGATAGTTTGTTAATACTTTATAAATGCTTATTTAGAGTTTTTGCATGTGTGCGTTTTTTTTTTTTTTTTTTTTTTTTTTGCTTATACTCTGGCCCCTTAGCTTGAAATCTTGGTTTCATAATGGACCATTAATAATAGTAAGCATCATCGCTGCACACTCTTGGTGCGATGGTCACTCCACAAGTATAAGTGCTTGTGGGGTGTAGGGAACAAGAGCCAGGGTTCAAGTCTCTAGTAGGGAGTTTCACACACATATACACTGCGTTATTACTGAGTTATCACTGAAGATGTGAAAAGAAGTCTTTATGCACCGTTATTACTTAGTTATTATGATTTATCCTCACCATTGAGACGGTACTTCTCATTTTGTGCTGTTTTTCCAAAATATTATGTCTTTTCTAGCGATGAGTTGGTATTTATGTGGATGTCACAAGAATATATCAAGTCGAAGCCAAATATGGAGATAGAAATCATTGCTAGACTTTGAAAATTTAGCTATACGATCTTTCTTCCAAGATTTTGAGAAAGACGAAGATAATGACCAGATAATAAGGTGCAAAATGCATGACATAGTGCATGACTTTGCATAATTAATATCAAAAAATGAATGCTTCACAATCAATAGTGACATAGACTTGGGAGTAGATTATAAAAATGCTTGTCATTTGTGGTTAAAAATTCCCAAAGATGTCCAATTTCTATCAGATGTTGGAGTACGATGCAGTTGGGATAGAGAAAATTGGATGGAAGTTCATCCTTCAAAGCATCTCGTTCTCATCAATGGTTTTACTTATCAGGGCCCATGGTATGAAGGAGACACATACATTTCATACAAATACCCTAAGGCTCTAGCAGAACGCTGGAGGAATTACTTCAACAACCAAATTATTGATATCAGTCAAGAGCTTTGGAAAGACTGCCATTTTATAGGCTCTGCGACGGGATCTACGTTTTTGGGAGACGACCATATGGCTCCGCCATTAGGAATCTTAAAAAACTTGGTCCTGATAGTCCCAGAGAATTTCTTACAGGGAAAAAGCCTATCCATGAACCACTTCTCTACTGTGGACTCTGCAACACTTATGCCAGATATCACGAGCACGATTGCGATAACGATTCCCCGTGGGATCCTTATGATGGATATCCATCAGATGCTCCTGATACTGACTAGACCATCCTGACCCAGCAACTCAGGATAAGATTACAGTCCGGTTACTATTCAAAATCAGCACCAGCCACTGATATGAACAGTACCCGCATCATGAACAGTACCAGCACCCAGCAGATTCCCCGACAGGTTACTATTTCAACAGTGACCGAATCCGGAAAAGCAAGGGGACAAATCAACGTAGCATGAACGGTGAAAGTTTCTTGTTCACCGACACAATCATCCGGAGTTCCTGTTGCTTTCGGTGGAATCAACTTTCACCTCAGTAAAAGCAATTTACTCTCCGCAATTTCAGCAATCACCAGCCAGCATCCAAGGCCTCCTCCATCCTATATGAGGAAGCCCTATCTCCATACAGAGGCAGGTCCAATTTTGAGAGAAACTGCAGCTACTCCAAAATTCCCTCCACTTCCGACCAAGAGTTCGGATTTTGCCTCCTCTTTACAACCCTTAGCATTGTAATCGAGATGACACTATCATATTTTCATATACGTATTATCATGGCCTCGGCCGGCCTTTATACGTATCTTCCGCACATGGCCTCAACTGGCCTTTAGTATATATATATATATATATATATATATATATATATATATATATAGAGAGAGAGAGAGAGAGAGAGAGAGATTGAGGCCAAAAAGGGTCCATTTCTTATAAAAAGAAAAGGGAATAATTAGAAGCAATTTGTAAAGTTTTCCTTATTGACAAGAGGGATTTTTTTTTGTCCGTTAAGCTAATTTTGTAAATATATTAGTTATGTGACTAAAATTGAAACATATTAGTTATATGGTTATATTTGGAACTCAAGTTTCAATGTGAAGAACTTGAGTTCCACTAAAGTGTATATATATATATATATATATATATATATATATATATATATATATATATATTATCAAAGATTTTCGTTAGGAAACTCGAATTTTTGAGATTAATTGGCCACATAACTAATATGTTCTAATTTTAATCATATAACTAATACTGTTTTAAAATGAGATGGAAAAAGAAGAAACTGACAAGTCAGAAGAGTGTAATAATGGTTTTGCATTAGGAATAATAAGAGATTCATATGGTCTCGTCATGGAGGACGACAAAGAAGAATAGTAGTCTTATACCAAAAGAGAAGTATATTAGTACCATAAAAAAATAAATAAATAAAGGGTAACAAAATAAAGTATAAAAAAAAAAAAAAGTTTTGTGAAAATTAATCGAATCTCAATACTTGTGGTCTGTGGATATCAAAATACGTGTGTAATATAGTATATATATATATTTTTTTTAGGAGAGTGTGTATGTAATATAGTAGATGTAGAAGATCAAGTTTAAAAGAATATTTAGCCTAACTGAAAATTCAAAGCTATATAAAAATTTAGAAGTAATTTGGCTATGGTTATGATAATTTGGTTTGCCCATGAGATGTTTGGAACACATATTTTGTATTATAACTTATAATTCACAAGTGATCAAATTTACAATTTGCAATGCTTTTGCATTTTCCAATCCGTGAATCTAGGCTTATCTCTATAAACATTACTAACTACCAAGAGGTGATGACTTTTTCAAAAAGAGGATCATAGATTTAGCGAAAGAAAAGAGAAAATTTTCCATTAATGACGGAATAAAATAATTGGAGGAAATTTTTAACATCCCAAACTGTGAAAAATAAAAAGGATCTCCCAAGTTTTCCTTACCGACAAGAGGTAAATGGTTTTTCCATTACTGGGTTCATTGTCCGTCTTTTCGTCAGGGTCCCATGCATCGTGGTTCATGACTTTTGTATAATTACTTGTCGGTGGGTTGAAGAAAAGCTGAGATCAGTGTGAATAGTGAACTGATAAATGATAATGCACCGTGTGGACTTCATTGACCATAGTAGGCCCTCAGGCTTTTGAGACCCTGGGTTCCAATGGGCAAGGGATGCTTTTGCTTTTTTCCCTTATTGGTTTGGTGGGGCTTCAATTATTTTGAGTTTTACTCTACAAATTTCTAATCAGGAAGAATATATTTATAGGTTCATTGAAGTTGCGTGTTTGTTATTTGGTTTTGAGTTTCCCTTTTCTGAAGACTGAATCACACTTTCTAATCTATCTCCACTTCTTGTCCTCTGTATTATCAACCGGAATTTCACTCTCCAAGTATGGCTGAGGGACTTGTTACTGATCTCATTAAGCAGTTGGTTTCAGTTGTTGCTCGGGAGGCAGAACAAGTAGAAATCATTTTGATTAAATTAAAAAGAAATCGCTTTTAATTATTTTAGTAAATTCCCATTTAAATGAATTATTCTTAAATTACGAGTAAATTTGGCAAGGAAAACACATTTAGTAATATTTAATAAATTTAGAAAGAGATGATATAATAAGAAGAAAAATAATAAATCAAGTAAGTATAAAATAAGTAGAATAATAGATCATAATTAGGCACAAGGAGTCCGGGTAGTGTGTTGGTTACAATGCTAGTCTTGGTTCTTAATTGGGGGGCGAGATCTCAAGTTGAAAACCATGGATCAAGGTAATATCAGTTTTAGAGTAGCTAATGCTAGGGCTCCTATAAACTTACTGATTTGGTTTTATTTATGGTTGATTGGATTGTAAATGTATGATGTTCCAAGTGGACTTCATTGGAACATGTAAGAGTGACCTAAAAGAAAATGTAGGTGTTAATTACAAGTTGTAAGTTATAAGTGATTGATCATATCTTCGATTATCAATTTGCATCATTTTATTTATGCATTTATACGTGGATCTATTCTAATTATCTATGATAGGCCAAAAACGTGTTGACCCCTTGTGATGGATTAAGTTGATTAATTAGCCAAGTTATTAATTAATCAAATTAACATGCAAATTGTATAGTAGCACAAACAAATCACCAATTAAACTAAGTATGCAGCAGAAAATAAATTGACACGGTGATTTGTTTACGAATGGGAAAAACCTACACGGCAAAAACCCCACCGGGTGATTTAAGGTCACCACTCCCGAAATTCTACTATCATCACAACACGCGGTTACAAGTAAAGGAATCCCAAGTACCTTACCAACCTACAGTTGAACCCTTACTCCAATACACAATTGGACTTGTTTTGTAGTGACAATTTCTCCTTTTGATGCACGGCTCCCAAGTACGTGACTAACCAATTGCGCGGATCCCAGTACGCGACTTCAATCACCAATCAGAAAGGTTGCTGGCAGCAAAAATTTTCAATTCATCCACACGATGAAGATCTAGAAGATGCTTGGTTACAAAACCCTACGGTGTAAAGACACAACAACTTCTTCATATAAGAGATGAACTAGGGCAAGAACTTTGTCTCAGGTCACAACTTGCTTGAACAAAGATTTCTCAATGCTTTGTGCAACATTTTTTTCCTTTTACGGCCCTTAAAATAATCTTTTTACATGTCTAGGGTTAGAAGAAAAGAAAGCCCAAAGACACATCCACGGATTGGAATCAAAACAGAACTCAGAATCTATTTTTCTTAAATCTCGACAGATAGAGGTGTCGAGCATTTGTCGAGCAGCTGTCGAGCCACGGGGTTGGAACAGCTCTTTAAACCTCGACACATACTAGTTGTCGAGCTAGCTGTTGAGCTTTAATGAACTTGCACTCTTCAGCTTGTTTCTTGGGCAGACTTGATGACATCAACACTTGATCTTGAAACACAGTTTCTTGAAGCATTAAACACATTCTAAATCTACCCAATTACAAGTAAAGTGCATGTTGTTAAAGGATTAGCCAATTACATAAACTAATGACATATGTTCTTAATACATGAAACACATATGTCCTAACAATCTATTATGGTTCGTTTGGATTGAGAGTGAGTAGAGTAGAGTAGAATTGACCAAAAATTAGTCTATTTTCAGCCAACTCTACTCTACTCCCCTCTATTCCTCTTTCCTCCCCTCTCAATTCAAACAGACCCTTATATAAAACCTTACCAATTAATGTCAATCTTAAATTTCATCTTTATATATGTATATGTGTGTGTGTGTATTTCTTGTTAAAAGGGAAGGGAATAATTGAAACTTTGGAAGAAATATGTAAAGTTTTCCTTAACAACAAAAGGGGTTTTCTTTGTCCAATAAGTTAATTTCGCAAACATATTAATTATGTGACTAAAATTGAAACATATTAGTTATATAGCTATATTTGAAACTTGAGTCTCTGAAACTCAAGTTTCACTAAAAGCTTTTATATATATATATATATATATATATATATATATATATATATATATATTCTCAAGTTTTTCTGTAGAAAACTCGAGTCAAGTCTCCGACTATGGGCCATATAATTAATATATGTCAATTTTGGTCGCCTAACTAACATGATTGCAAAATTAATTCCGTAATGTTTTTTTGTCTTTAATAATACCCTTTTTTTATGAACTTTAATAATATCCTTGGTTACCATAAAAAAGAAATAATAATAATAATTTAACCAAAAAAAAAAAAAAACAAGAGCGTAGCGATGGTTTTGCATTAGGAACATCATGCAGGACGACAAAGAAGTATAGTAGTACTATAAAAAAAAAAAGTATATTAGTATTATACAAAATAAATAAATAAAATGATTAGGGACTTTATAATAAAAGTGGAAAATTTATTTTTGGAAGAGTTTTGAATAGAGTGTGAATTGTGGGGAGTGATGATCAATGTAACGTGTGAATTTCACTTATTCGAGTGGGCCCTGTCAAAAGTGGAGAAGAGAAAAATATGAGTTCTGAACGGATTGAGATCAGGTGCAATTCCCTAGGTATTGCATCTAATGCAATTGGTATAGATGGTTGAGATTTAAAGTTGCAAAAAATGAGGAAAAGTAAATATAAATCTCAACCATTAAATATAAAAAATGAGGAAAAGTAAAAAAGTAAAGATAAAAAAGTATAAAAAAAAAGTGAGGGACTTGGGTGAATTGCATGGTGCAATTACACCGGATCCCAATCCATTTTAAACATCTTGCATGGACTTCATCAACCGGTGTGAACCCTTAAAAGAAGAGTCGAATTGTGGGGACGATGATCGATGTAAGTAACACGTGAATTTCATTGATCAGAGTGGGCTCTCTCAAGAGTGAAGAAGAGAAGAGTGTAAATTCTAAACGTTACATGCTCATGCATTGTTCATGCATACGTACCTATTCATTTCCATATTTGGTACTCTCCGTTGATGGTTGTTAGGACATATGTGGATTATGTTAAGAACCTATGTCATTTAGAATTGACTAATCCTTTGACAAAATGCACTTTACTTATAATTGGGTAGATCTAAGATGTGTTTAATACTTCAAGAAACAAGAGTTCAAGTTCAAGTATTGAAGTCATGCAAATTTATCCAAGAATAAAGTGAAGAAGTGTTGTTCTTTAAAACTCAACAGATAGCTCGACAGATGTATCTATTGAGATTTAAAGAACTCGAATCTCGAAAGCGGTATCTATCGAGAATTACAAAATTCAGTTTTTCAGATCTGTTTTTCACACATATCCATGTTATGTGTTTAGGTTTTCTTTTCGCACAAAATCCTAGACATATATAAGGATTATTTTAAGGACCGTTTCAGTTGTTGAAACTTGATGCAAAGTGATTATTCACTCAAATTTTGATCGGAGATAATTTGCCCTAGTTCATCTTTCTCTTAAAGAAGCTACTACGTTTGTACGTCGTAGGGTTACGTAACCAAAGAGCTTCTTGATTTTCATTGTGTGGATGAGCGAAGAACTTTGCAGCCAACATCTTTCTCAAGTTGGTGCGTTAGTTACGTGCGAGATCCGTGCATCGATTGGTTAGTCGCATACTTGGAGCCGTGCATTGAAAGAAAAGATTGTCTCTACATTACAAGTCCAATTGTGTATTGGGGTAAAAGTTCAACTGTAGGTTTGTATAAAGTATTATGATTCCTTTACATGTAACCGCTTGTTTTGATAATAGTAGATTATCGGGAGTGGTAACCTTAAATTCACCCGGTGAGGTTTTGTCTCGGTAGTTTTCTCCATTTGTAAACAAATCACCTGTGTTAAATTTATTTTCCCTTGCATTTACTTTAGTTGGTGATTTGTTTGTGTTACCACGCATATTGTATATTAATTGACTTAATTAATTGGTTAAATTACCATAAAAGGGTCAATACATTATTGGCCTATCATGAACATACTACACAGACTTCATCGATCACTGCAAACCTTTAAAAGAAGAGAAGATGATATAACTAGTCAGTGTGTACTATAAATTTGGATTGAGATGACACGAGTAGGTATTAAAAAATAGTAAAAATAAAAAAATTTAAAAAAGATTATAAGAGGGTGAGGGTGTAATTGCTATTAGCAATTGTTCCTTATCTCAATCCTATTAATTTAGTGCGCATGAACTTCATTGATCAAAGAAAAGACTATTCAATGTGAACTATGACTAGTGCATGGGACTTCATCGTTCAGAGAGTGAGTCCTCAAAGGAATAAAAAAAATGAGTGAACTACGTCACGTGGTGACAATAGGTAATACAATTTATAACACCGAGGCCTTGTTAAGGCTATCACTTGAACCACTCACCAAGTAAAGCAATTTAAACACTCCTACCATCAAGCCACCCCTATGGTAGTTGCATTTTTTTTTTCCTTTTAGATGAAGTGAATACTTTAAGAGCAGGATTAGGGGTTGTAAAACCCCAAATTGCTATTTTACATTCCAAAATATAAAAAAAAAATCCGGCTGTGTATATCTAATTTTTTTTTACATCAATACTCCAGTGAGTTTTTAGAGCATCTCCAACAATCACTAAAAATATTTGTACTATTTGGAGAGTGAACGATTCATTTTACCTTTTACGCATTTACTTTTTCAAATACACTTTCCAATTTCTCTATCCTTTTCTCCATCTCATTTGAATATTATTTCTCATTTCATTCTTTATTCTTTTTTTATCATCATTTTTTCTTCCTTTATTCATTCCTAACAATTATATTTTTCAATGAAAAGTGTTATATCAACAACATTTTTCGCAATACTTTTACAAAAATCACATCAAAATTTTGTGGAAAGTTGTTACTAGTTCTAATTTAAACCTACTGAAATTATTTTTTTACTCACCAATATTAGCTAATAACAATTTATTACTTAAAATTTATTACGAAAATATTGTAGTAGTATTTTTTAATTGCATTTCTTATTTTTTATATTATTTTTCCAAACCTCATTACATCCATACGTTTTTGTTTTTGTTTTTATTTTTGTTTTTATTTTTTTCTCCACCACACACCTATCCCACTCCCACTCTATCTACCCTTCTTTTTCTTTTCTAAATCATTCGGATGCCTCTTTCACTCTCTCCAGCTCTCTCTGGCTCTCTCTCTTTTTTTCTTTTCTTTTTTTACTTTTTTCAGTTGCTTGCTCCACCGTTGATTGAAGGACACATGAGGTGTTGTCTCTTTTTTGCTCCACCATGGGTTACTTGCTTGCTCCACCATGGGTCAGATGGCTTCTATCTTTTTTTTTTTTTTTTTTTTTGCTTTTATTGTTATGATTTGATTAATTTTAAGATTGTGTTCTTGAGTTTGATTAATGTTTTAATCGGTTGTGATTACTGAGACTGAATTAATTCTTTTGCTCATGAACAGGTCTCTCTTTTTTTCTTTTTTTTTTCTTTTTTCCTTTTTTTTTTCAGATTTCATTTGGTTTATGAGAAAAATTATTTTCGTGTTTGGATTGTATTTTGCGTTTTGTAGCCGTTGAGATAAAGAAGAGAGAAAGAGATTGGGAGGAAAGAGAAAAAAGTAATTTTTTATTCAACCGGACAATATTTGAAGGGAAGAAATTCTTTGGATATGCTATAGTGATTGCTACAGTACTCTCCATGTCTGGAGAGCTACTGTAGCAAATCTAAAAAAAAAATTGGAGTTGGAGAGGCTGTTGGAGGTGTTTTTTGGTTTGTTTGCTCTCCAAATTTGGCTTTAGAAAACCTATTGGAGAAGAGTATAAATACAAACTACTGTATCAAGTTGTAAAAAAAAATTTATTATAAAAATACTATGGGTGGTTGAGAGATAGGAGAAATTATTGGGACCTCTAGGAGGACCACTGATGTGGTCCTCCCAGGTCCCAACACCCAATAAAAAAATGCCACATAATCATCTTTTTTACTCAGCTTCCACATCACCATTTACCCATTAACTTAACTATACTTAGAAAATCAAACCAAAATCAATTAGCCAAAATCAACTAGTGTTAACCCACTGTGTTAGCCACTTCTCACCCAATTTCTGAAACCCAAAATTTTATTTTACCCGCTCAATCCATTGTCATGGTGATTTGATTTATTTTCACCATCTGCAGATACTGAAGACAGCAATTTGCGTGATGATATTCCTGAAAAATTTGAGAATAGGTGAGATGGTTTGTTCTCTTTCCTGTAGTGGAGAGGTGGGTGGGTGAATTTCCAATGCAATTAATATTTAAATTTTTCCTCAACAGGGAGTCCATGATTGCTGCTGTTCCTAGCTATGAAGAACCATATAGTAAAGTTCCCAAAGTCTTGAACAAGGAGTAACATTATTCAGGTAACTTGTTTCGTCAATGTTGAGATTCATGAGTTATGTGGCTTAGGAAAGCACATTAAGCACTCATTCCATTTCTATATTGGATGTTCTCTAATTTTAAAGGTGACCTCATTCAATCTTTGTTTGTAATCTGTGCCATTTTGGTTTTTGACTTCACATATGAACTTACGCTTGAAGACGCAGGGTAATGTGTTTCTGTTTGGTCCACTTTCTCCATCCCCCTCTATCAACAAAATCAAAAAGGCTTATATACATTTTTATTCTATTGTAATTTGAAATGGTTTAATTCATACTGTTGGGCATTTCATGTGATTCTTAGAATCCTATGAATTTAAATTGCCCAAAGTTGCCAATGAGCTCAAATGGCATCTCCTCTCCTAAGAGCACGGTGGAGGGTGATGTGGGGGGTCAGAAAAACTAGGTGTGTGTAAGTTACCTTCAAAAAAAAAAAAAAGCAGAGTTGGAGTTGAGTCATGTTCTGTTTTCTGTAGGTGGTTATCATGGGAACTCAAGCTAATGTTTGCTTGAGAACATGTAAGACATAAGACTTACCAGGTTAAGATAAACATAATGATATTTATTCTTTTCTTTGAACCTTTCTTAATCTAACAATCTATGATGAATTTAATCAAATTTTTATTGATTCAATTTTAAGGCATGCATTTGTCCTTCCCCTGGCATGGAACAAAGTTTTAAATTTTGTTTTGTGTCAGCCAAATGGCTGGTATGTACCATATTGGTACCAAAACTAGTACGGGGATCCCTTTGTTCTGTACAAATTCTGATGACTCTGGATTCCTTGGGTGGTTGACACATTGAAGGCTGCTGCTATCTCAGGTTCAATGTGCGTTGGATTTGTTAGCAAACAAGTCATGTATGCTGCTATTAATAGTCAATCAAATGCAAACAGGTGATCACCATCCAGATGTTTTTTGAAGACTTTTTGAGTCACCAAAAATATCAATTTATTTGCTCAATTCTTGATTGTCTTTGGCCAACTGCCATTAAACTAAACTATTTTTTTTCTTGGCCTCTTTTTTCTGTCCTCTTCCTGACAGAACTGCAGATGTTGCTGCAGCTGGTAGATATTCTAGGACAATTGGGTTGTTTTTTTCCTTTGCTTATCCTTTAGTAAACCAAACTAGGATGCAAAAAAAAAAAAAAAAGGGAATGTAACTGAAGTTGCAGCTGCCATTTGACTAAAAAAAAAGTGCTGGTTGTGCTGTTTTTCAACTCATCTGCTTGCTGCCTAGGTCCCAAAGCTGGGATATGTTTTTTCTTTCATTGTTTTGGCCCTGGCAAATGTAACATTGGGTTGTAATGTAACTTCTTGTGGCCTTCATGTGCTACCCAGGATGCTCATGGCCAAAGTTTTTTTAATACAATAGCTTTACATCAATAAAATTTCTAACATTTCTCTCAAAAAAACATCACTAATAGTCTACCAAATGAGAAATTTTATTGTCAAAATAAACAAAATTTACAATGAGATCCCAACACCAAAACAAAAAGATGAACCTCATTTATAAACACAAAAATTATTTGCAAATACAATAACTAAAAGCTAACATAGCTAATATAGCCTAACATACAAACTAATTCAAAGATAACTGAGCTTCGCATTTACAACTCCAAATTAAAACAACTATACCCACACCACATAAACAATTGACATCAGAACCAATTCCTCCAAGTTAGCAGCAAGCCTACAACCAAATACCACTAATACAATCTTTATTCAAAACTTTGGGACATCAATCTTTGCAGCATCAACAACAATGTTCAAATGCAAAAATCATGGAACCCACCAACTAAATGACTCACAATCACAACCTTCCTCACATTAAAAATTGAAAAGAACTTAAAACATTTGTATGCCTTCATCTCATCAGTGGTCCTTCAAGACATTGTCGACATCTCCAGCCTTTCTGAAACGGAAAAGCAAGACGAAGAAGAGGAGTTATCATTGAAACACATCGTATTCAGTATTGCCGGGTCCTCGCAACTCTGGACTCGTCGCAAGGAATTCGTGAAGCTCTGGTGGCGGCCAGCGGAGATGAGGGGACACGTGTGGTAAGAAGAAGAGGCAGAAGAAGCAGCAGCAGATAATGGATCGCTGTTGTTGTTGCCGCCGGTGATGGTTTCTGAGAACATTTCCCGGTTCTGCTACACGAATCTGATGGGCCACCCATCTCGGCTCTGCATCTCCCACATAATCACAGAGTGTTTTCGGCTGGGTTTGCCCAATATCTTCTCTGGAGAGATTTTGGGGAAATAGAGTTAGAGGGAGAGAGGAGAAAGAGGCAGATATGTATCTATTCGGTTGATTTTGGGTTAAATCCGGCTGTGGGTAAGTGAGTAAGTAGAGCTGAGTTTTAACTTTGATTTGATTTTCTAACTATAGTTAACTTTGGTTTGATGTGGAAGCTGCATAAAAAAAAGATGGTTATGTGGCGTTTTTTTATTGGGTGTTGGGACCTGGAAGGACCACATCAGTGAGGTCCCAATAATTTCTCGAGAGATAGAGGGGTAGAGAGTCAAAAATTAGAAGAGAGAGGACAATCTTTTATATTATTTTTTATTATATAGTTATATTACTTTAGTGAGTTGTATGCTAATATAAAAATTGAAATGTTATAATAAAAAAATTAGCTATTTAGACATTTACTAGTATTGGCTGCACGTGCTGCCCCAGTATTGAGAAAATTAATATAAATTTTGTGTGTGAAACCATAAATTTTGGCTCACCCAATTTGACTATATTAAAAAATAAATCTAAGAATACAACAAAATATTACAATATTTTTACAATATCTTCATTTTTAAAATCCGAATAGATATTTTTTTATTTTATTTGAGAGAAATGCTACATTCATACAATTTTTAGAACAAAATCTAAATGACAAGTTATTATTGGTTTTAAATTGATAACATTGTTATTGTTATTCTCAAAAAATTTATTTTCAGTTGTGGTTGATTACAGTCTCAAATTTTATTATTTTATTTTGACTTGTAAGAAATTGATACTTTAATATTTGTAAAAATATTGTAAAATTTGTTGTGTCGGTATAATAATATATATGCCAGCTTACATAAATATTTAAAAGAAAAAAAAAAACACAAACCTATTACTAGAAAAAAAAAAAAACCTTTAGGCAAGGTAGAAATTAATATTAAAATGTTGTGAACTTAACATTTTTTTTATTTGATCTATAAGAAACTAAGATCTCAAAAATTGTAAAAATATTGTGATAATAATAAGTGTTATAATATTTTCTCAAAACATTTATTTTTAGTTGTGGTTAGTTATAGTTTCATATTTTATTATTTTATTTTGGCTTGTAAGAAATTGACACGTTAATAATTGTGAAAATATTGTGAAATTTGTTGTGTCAGTATAACAATATATATGTCAACTTACATAAATATTTCAAAGAAAAAAAAACACAAACCAATTACTAGAAAAAAAAAAAAAAAAAAAAAAAACCTTTAGGAACTATAGCTACAGTGCTAGTTGAATAAACCAAAAGCACTATACCTCCAGTGCTATCCATCAATAATAGCTTACCTATGATTTATTGTGAAATTAATGTTAAAATGTTGTGAATTTAGCAATTTTTTATTTGATATATAAGAAACTGAGATCTCAACAATTATGAAAATATTGTGATAACAATAAGTGTTGTAACATTTTCTCAAAAAATTTATTTTCAATTATGGTTGGTCACAGTCTAATATTTAATTTTTTTTTTATTTCGACTTGTAAGAATTTGATACCTCAATAATTGTAAAAATATTGTGAAATTTTTTGTGTTTGTATAACAATATATATATGCCAGTTATATAAATATTTAAAAGAAAAAAAAATACAAACCGATTACTGGAAAAAAAAAAAAAAACTTTAGGCACTGTAGAAATTAATGTTAAAATGTGTTGGGCTTAGCATTTTTTTTTTTTGATCTATAAGAAACTGAGATCTCAACAATTGTGAAAATATTGTGATAACAATAAGTGTTGTAACATTTTTTCAAAACATTTATTTTCAGCTGTGGTTGGTTCCAGTCTCATATTTTATTATTTTATTTCGATTGGTAAGAAATTGACACGTGAATAATTGTGAAAATATTGTGAAATTTGTTGTGTCAATATAACAATATAAATGTCAGCATATATATCAATATTTAAAAGAAAAAAAAACACAAACTGATTACTGGAAAAAAAAAAAAAGTGAATAAATAAACCAAAGCCCGGTTGTAGCAAAATTGTTATAGTGTATTGTGATAAATATAATTGTTGCAACAATTTTTTAAAAAATTTATTTTTCAATTATGAAATTTATTGTGTATCATCACATTATTGAGTGTCCATTTGACAATAAAATGTCTATTTGGTAAGAGATTTTTAGTAACATTATTTAAGTGTTGTGGAAATATGTGTGAGCAAAAAAATATTGTAAAAATAAGTGTACTGTTATTTAAACAACGAAAACTATTGTTTAAACAAGAACACAAAACAAGCCCAGAGCTTTTTGCTAAATATAAGATAAAAAAAAAATTATAATTTTATATTATATATGTGACAAAAAACTTACACTTATTTTATTTTTTAAATTGAGACAAAAAGAAAAAGTAAATAAACAAATATGAAAAAGCTTCAAATGGACACTGAATTTTATTTTATTATTTTATTTTGACTTGTAAGGAATTGACATGTCAAAAATTGTGAAAACTAAACTAAAGCACTGTTGTAGTTATAGTGCTATAGTGTATTGTGATAACAATAAGTGTTATAACATTTATTTTCAGTTGTGGTTGGCTACAGTCTCATATTTTATTATTTTATTTCGACTTGTAAGAAATTGACACATCAATAATTATGAAAATATTGTGAAATTTATTATGTCAGTATAACAATATAAACGTTAGCTTACATCAATATTTAAAAGAAAAAAAAACACAAACCAATTACTAGGAAAAAAAAAAAACCAATCTCATTTTATTTTATTATTTTATTTCGACTTGTAAGAAATTAACACGTCAATAATTGTGAAAATATTTTGAAATTTGTTGTGTCAGTATAGCAATATAAATGTCAGCTTACATCAATATTTAAAAGAAAAAAAAAACACAAACTGATTACTAAAAAAAAAAAAAAAGACTCACTAAACCAAAGCACTGTTGTAGCTACAATGCTGCACAGTGCAAAAACACTGGATGTACAGTGCCAAGACACTGTAGCAGCATAACTGCTTTTTATATAAGGTCTATTTGGATACAGTTGAAAGTTAAAAACTGAAAATATTGTAGCAAAATAATTTTTAAATGTATAAATAGAACTGCGGGCCTATTTTTAATAAAAAATTGCTGAAAAGTACATGCACAATATATGCAAAGGCATTTTGTCCCTTGTAGAAAAAAAAAAAAAAAAAAAAAGAAGAAGAAGAAGAAAGACGGAAAGCGCTGAACACGGACGCGCAATCCAAACCCACCCATAAAAAGGGCTCCACCCTTAGAATATCACTCAAACAAGGGCATGGCCGCACGGCCCTGCTAGGCCTGCCTATTCCATTAGCTCGAGGATACAATTTTTTTTAGAGAAAAACTCACGGATACAGTTGAGTTATCTTTTGTGTACTTTGGTCTATTTCAATATTCACTCTTACTCATGGGTTTAGTATTCTTCGATCATTTTGAAACAAAGGTTGGTTTTAATCTTAGGAAGAAAAAAAAAAAAATGTAAGTTAGCGACCGTTTGGTTCGGATGAAAAAGTGAGATCATAAAAAATGTTGGTCGGAAAAATGAGACTATAAAAAAAAAATGCAGGGTTGGAAAAGATTTTAATATTTTTTCATTACGCGTTTGGTTGGGTGAAAAAGTGGAGTGATTTTTTTTTTTTAGTTAAAAAAAAAAAATAAGAAGGTTAAAAATAGTGTTTGTATAAATTTATTCTCATATTTCTTTTATATAATTTTTTATAAATAATTTATAAGAAAAAAAAAAGCATTAAAAAAAATGGACGTTAAGCATGAGTCCAATCTTTCACCGAAACTTACTCAAATGTTCAGTATGTTGTACTTGTACTCCTTATAAAGAATTTACCAGAATTGATGAGTCCGGAATCTGACACCAGATTAATCTTGGGATGGATGGAATTCAGAAGAGCTTAAACAATGTCAAGAGATACTTCTGTTAAATTTCCTTTTTTTTTTTTATCAATAATAACCAAAGATAAAATATTGCAGCTAAAAAAGGCACTTTGAGTCTTTATAATAATCTTGAATAAGCCAGTTTGCTAAGTTTCAATCAACAAGGTAGCTTTAGAAGCTTGTTGTTTACATATTTATGGCCCATACAAAATTTAAACAGTTGGAACTAAGAAAAAATAAATTTCTAAATATATAAATAGAATATTTTTTTTGCCAGAAGTCAATCACTACACATAAGGAGAGGAAAAAAAAATCAAATGAAAAGATAACGTATCAAGTCTAAAAGGAATTTCATAGAACAAATGCCATGTTGTACAAAAATAACATATATAGAACAACTAAATAGATGAATTCGAAGCAACCCAAGCTAAGAATTTAAAGAAAAACACATGTAATAAACTTAACAATTAAAAAACTTAAATTACAAGACTAAATTGCATCAGCTCAATATAAAGTTCTAAAGAACACAACAATTTATCAACCTAAAGCAGATGTAAGATTGAATTTATTCAATCATTTTGTTGGCTTTATTCCGTGCCAATTTGCTTGTAATTCGGCATTTAGAAATCTTTGTATTTAGGTGGGAATCATGTAAGGGCGAGTGTGTGAGAGAGTGTGAAGAAAAGCTCAAGAGTGTGCACTCAAGCAGTGGCTCGCGACTGGACCTCGCGACTGGTTCGCGACTAGCGAGTTGCCAAAAAGGCACACGTGTTAAGCATGCAAGGGGAGCTGAAGGGTCACGCCAGTTGTCGCACTACAAGACAAAATCTCCAGCTGGCTAGGCAGTTAGCTCGCGACTCAAACTCGCGACTCGTTCTAGTCGTGAGCTCGAGTTGCCAAAATACCCTGTCTGGCTAAAACTGACTTTTCGCATTCCAAACACACACCAGTATAAATATCCCTTATTTCCACGTATTGTAGAGAGCTTCCAAAGAGAATTTTGAGAGAGAAACCCTAAAGAAAAAAACAAGATTGACTCATCCACAATCTTCATCGTTTGATTCTCCAAAATTCCTCTACTCTCACCCTTTCCATTGTTACATCCTTGAAAGGTACATTTTAGCCAAATCATTTTCTCACTATACCCATATCTGTGAGAAGGTTATTTGGTGCTTGGGAAAACGATTAGAAAGGGACCAATTGATATTGGTTGATGCTATGGGCTATAGCGGAATCCGGTAAGCTAGAGAAGACAAATGTTCGGCGTAACCTCATTGGAGTAAGAGCTTGGAGGGCTTAGGTACGCTAGGTAGATTAGGTTTGGAGGGTCTTCTGCTGTTCATGTATCCCAACTTCATTCTCTAGTGGATTATTGACCGTTTGGAGGGCGGCGGAGAGATTTTACGCTGAGGACTTTGGTTTCCTCTTCGATAACACATCACTGTGTTGTCTTTGTGTTTGCATCTCTCTTTCCTTAATCTTTACCTTTAATTGCTGCTATAGTTGTGATTATTTATGGTTTAGATTGTTTTACCAATTATGATTTAGCTTATTGTCATATTCCCCATATACATTGTTTGATTATAAACTTGTGTTGGTAATTTGTAAATTGGGGGTCTAAACGTTCATAGGTGTTTTACACACTTTTTGAACATTCAGCAAAGACTAAAGAAAAATTTAAAAAAAAATCACCAAAAATTGAGAGAGAGAGAGAGAGAGAGAGAGAGAGAGAGAGAACCTTTTTGTGAGGGAAAAATATGTAAAAAATGGAAGAGAGAATGACAAATTTATAGTAAGAGTGTGAATAAGAAAGGACAAAAAAAAAATGAAGATGAAGGGAAAGATCAAGAGTGATACTAAGGTAGAGGGTAGTGGGGAGATTAAAAGGTAAGGAATAGAGAAAGGTTAGAGAAAGTGTAAAAAAAAAAAAAAAAATTTAAAGAGAGTAAATGTTAAAAAAATTATAGGAAAATTGGAAAGAGAAAAGATAATGACGTTGACATTGATGTGGCTCAACTAGAGCGTAGCAACAATAAATGCTACGCTTCAGCTTTTAGATATATATAGATTTGTATCAAATAATTATTTTCATCTCATAACACACGTATATTTTAACACCATCAAGAATCACCTACCAAATAAATCTTAATTAACTTAGTAAATCTACTTAATATTATATATATGATCATAACATCATTGATAAAAAATTTTAAGCCTATTAAAGGAAAACACTTGTCTGGATATGGCTTTAATTCTTTGTTCCAAGTTTTTGGGTACTTTGGTTTATATATTTCCAGATGATATTCGAGTTCTTTTTTTTTTTTTTGTACCTTAGCTTTGTAACTAAGTACTTCTAGTTAATGTTATGTATTTCTTTTAGTACATCACTCTTGTGCCCTTGTTGGATTTTTTATCCTTGATGCAATTACCTTGTGTTGCCGTATCGGTTGAGTGTTGGACATGCAAATGATACTTTGCATTAAGCTTATTTGCTTGCATGTCCGGATGTTCATTCCTTGTAAGAATGATCTTTGTAGTCACTAGTTATAGTGATTGTTCCTTTTTGGTCAAGTCATGTTTCTTGTTGTTATTCATTATTGCTTAATCGCATTGTACTTGCTCCATATGCATTTCAAGTTTTCTACTTACAATGATCGTATTGTGTTGCTTTCGGGAAATACTTGTCTGTATGGTTCAAGAGCCTCACGGATTCCGAGTTAGGTGTGAGTGAGTTTTGTTCATTGTTCCCAACTCACATGTTAAGTCTAGAGTTTGTTTTAAGGTTTTGTCATGGAATAACCAAAGAGGGAGATTGTAAGATTGAATTTATTCAATCATTTTATTGGCTTTATTCCGTGCCAATTTGCTATTCAGCATTAGAAACCCTTGTATTTAGGTGGGAATCATGTAAGGGTAGTGTGTGAGAAAGAGTGAAGAAATGTTCAAGAATATGCACTCAAGCAGGGGCTCGCGACTGGTTCGCAACTGGCGAGTCGCCAAAAAGGCACACATGTGAAGCATGCAGGGGGAGCTAAAGGGTCACGCCAGCTATCGCACTACATGACAAAACCTCCAGCTGGCCAGGCAATTAGCTCGCGACTCAAACTCGCGACTCGTTCTAGTCACGAGCTTGAGTCGCCAGAATGCCTTGTTTGGCTAAAACTGACTTTTCGCATTCCAAACATACCAGTATAAATACCCAGTGAGAGTTTTGAGAGAGAAACCATAGAGAAAAAAACAAGATTGACTCATCCACAATCTTCATCCTTTGATTCTCCAAAATTCCTCTACTCTCACCCTTTCTATTATTACATCCTTGAGAGATACATTTTAGCTAAATCCTTTTCTCACCATACCCATATCTGTGAGAAGGTTATTTGGTGCTTAGGAAGCAGTTAGGAAGGGACCAATTGATATTGGTTGATGCTATAGGCTATAGCGGAATCCGGTAAGCTAAAGAAGACAAAGGTTCGGTGTTACCTTGTTGGAGTAGAAGTTTGGAAGGCTTAAGTACACTGGGTAGATTAGGCTTGGAGGGTTTTCTGCTATTCATGTATCCCAACTTCATTCTTTAGTGGATTATTGACCGCTTGGAGGGCGGCGGAGAGGTTTTACACCGAGGACTTCGGTTTCCTCTTCGATAACACATCGTTGTGTTGTCTTTGTGTTTGCATCTCTCTTCCCTTAATCTTTACCTTTTATTGCTACTGTGGTTGTGATTATTTATGGTTTAGATTGTTTTACCAATTCTGATTTAGCTTATTGTCATATTCCGCACATACATTGTTTGATTATAAACTTGTGTTGGTAATTTGTAAATTGGGGGTCTAAACGTTCATAGGTGTTTTACACACTTTTTGAACATTCAGCAAAGACTAAAGAAAAATTTAAAAAAAAATCACCAAAAATTGAGAGAGAGAGAGAGAGAGAGAGAGAGAGAGAGAGAGAGAGAGAACCTTTTTGTGAGGGAAAAATATGTAAAAAATGGAAGAGAGAATGACAAATTTATAGTAAGAGTGTGAATAAGAAAGGACAAAAAAAAAATGAAGATGAAGGGAAAGATCAAGAGTGATACTAAGGTAGAGGGTAGTGGGGAGATTAAAAGGTAAGGAATAGAGAAAGGTTAGAGAAAGTGTAAAAAAAAAAAAATTTTTAAAGAGAGTAAATGTTAAAAAATTTATAGGAAAATTGGAAAGAGAAAAGATAATGATGTTGACATTGATGTGGCTGTTAGAGCGTAGCGACGATAAATCTTACGACTTAACTTTTAGATATATATAGATTTGTATCAAATAATTATTTTCATCTCATAACACACGTATATTTTAACACCATCAAGAATCACCTACCAAATAAATCTTAATTAACTTAGTAAATCTACTTAATATTATATATATGATCATAACATCACTGATAAAAAATTTTAAGCCTATTAAAGGAAAACACTTGTCTGGAATCCACTTAGGTCCAATTCTCTGGTTTCTATACAAAGCAAACCTCCTCTGGGGGACATTGGAGAAAGAGATAGACCTGTTAGGGCCAAGGGGCATTTATACAATGCTGTTAGGTCCAATTATAACCAGTGTCACACCAGATACATCCATGATATCCTGTCAACAATATCATACATGTCGGAACTATGTAGTGGGACGCTTATGTTGTATGTAGAATTGAGCAGAAGGTAGTATTTCCCATTTTATCATTTGAAACTTAAAAATAAAAATGAGAAAATGATAATAAGCTTCTTACACTCAGCTATCACCCAAGTAAACATGCTCAAGAGCTACTAATTTTTAGACTTCCCTTCTGACCTTAATAAGGTAATAAGGCAAGGCATGGCATGGTCCTCGTTTCCTATCATTGACCTCACAGGACAATGCCCTTCAACTAGTCATTCAGTGAATTAAACCTTTGCAGCTTAATGTAAGATAAAATAAACTTTTCAACTCCAAGAATCCATTGCTTTCTGTAGAAACTAATCAATCCATTGTAGTCAACAATCTTTGACTTCATCTGCAGGAAAAATTCTGAAATCACCTGTTATTTGGAAAATGTTTTTATTGGACAGAGAAATGGTTTTATTATTTTTCCTTAACTTCCAAATCTTATTCTGGTTTGTGATTTTTAATCTTGAGCAGAAGCAGTAGTTGTGCCTAGATTGATGGGTGTCTCCCTTCAGAAAGCTAGTTCGCTATGTAAAAAATGTGATGTTAACAATATCGTAAGATCCCTAGTATCAGATGTTAACAATACCGTAAGTGCTAATCTGGTCTTCTACAGCCATTCAGAGACATGCAGCACATGCTTTCATCGCTTGGCTTGTTATGAGATACATATTATCCTCTTGGGGTAAACACTTCTAGTGGGGGTACAAGGGGATGTTCTGTATGCATTCTGAAGAAGTTGCATAGACAGTGGAGTGAAGTTATGAACAGAATCTTTATAGACTCTCCTGAAACAAATTGAAATAAGGTTGCTGAATGGGGGTTGGAAAGTTTAATAGGTAAGAGTCTTAAAGCTTCCTTATGTTAGTTTTTCCATATGTAAGTTAGCATGGCAGGTGTTATATACCATGTTGAGGAAAGAAAAAGACCACAAGACATAAGGAAGAACAAAACAAATTTTGATTTCAAATTAAAGACAAGACACTTCTGCATAGACACACACCACACTTTGCTTACACAATAGACACACATCAACTTTTGCCTTTCACAATTTTTCAAAACTAAATTCTTATAATGCACACACCAACTCACTTGCACTAGCTCCGCACAACGGACACATGCAATTTACTTTACCACACTCACTCTTGTAAGGACATATACACTCACACTAGGAATTGGTGCTTACACTTCACACACCAAATAAGCACCATCACTTCCTATTTATACTTGGTTCAAGTCGGTTAAGTCACCAGCTTTGATATTTCTAGCCCAGTAACAGTAAACTGCTTTCTCTAAGCTTCTAGACATCCTAAAACTGTGGCTGGACTTTAACTGTGCAAAAGAGTCTTGTAGAAAGAAAATTCTAGAGAGAGCAAGAGAGAAATTTCTAGAGAGAGAGAGAGAGAGGCAGTGTTTGATTTTTAAGATACCATTTATGGAGTCATAGAAATGCCAGAATTCATGGAGGGAATATTTAAAGTGAGGAGCAGTTGAAGAAATGCGAGATTGGTGTAAGGATGGCAGCTAGAGGGAATTTCATAGACTCTAGCATGAATATATCTCTATGTAAAAGTTGGAATATTCCACTATCATTTCTCAAAATGAAGCCAGGGAATCCTGTGCAGTCGTGCTAAATTGTTTCCTGCCTGTGTTTCCTGCGACGTCTATAAATTCTATGCTAGGTGCTATTGTCATTGTATTTGGTGTCCAAGTAAGAGTCAATATTGCATTCAGAAAATCCAGAAAGTGTTTCTTTAAAGAGGGTTCTGCTCTGCTTCAAATATGTCTATATCATGTCTAGTTGTTCTGTTGTTGCTATTGTTATGCTGCGTGTGGCTTTGTATTGAGTGTTTTCTTAATAATATTTTTCATTCATCCAAAAAAAAAACTAGGCCCAAGTTCATGTAGGTATACAACCTTGGAAAATTTGATTGACAGGAAATCTAAATATAGGAAATGCATAAGTTTGGTATAAATCTCTACTCACTTTTGAAGTATTCATCCTCAAAAATCTTGAAAAAATCCAAATGAGGCAGTACTGATGTGACTTGTGAGTTGAAGTTACACCATGGGGAAGTAATATTTAATCAAATCACAAAGAAAAGAGGAAATAAATGAGCTATTTGAAATAAATCTATGACAGAAAACTAGGGGGTGGATGCATACCAGTATAGCTTAGAAGGAAAAGCTCAAAAGTAATGAAGGCAGCAATGCAAGAGGATATTCTACATCTCGTTTTCCCTTGTCCTTAAGCATGAAATCAATGTGTATTCTGAGTCTTTTAGGCTGAACTTCTTCAACATAGCTTCTAAATCTTCAGGGTCTTGCTTCACAATTACAATTTTGCTTATATCTTTCTCCATTATCAACCATCAATTGACAAATGAGACCCCAATTATCAGATAAAGAACTCTTGTAGTGAAAAAGCCCACACTTCTGCACATTCAAGCTTTGGCAGTTGCAATAGAAGCTTCCATGCAATTGTATTGATTCAACCAATCTGTACGTGATTCACACAATATATAGGACTGCCACATGGCCCACATCAATGCACATAGATGGAACCACTTGACATCAGTTTCCAAATGACAAATAAGACGAGAAGTTTCTTTTTCCAAATTGACAAGGATGGTAGTTGGACGATCGTAGTCTGATAACAGGCAAAATAAGATAAAATAAAAGTTTGTACTGAGTACATTAAAAATATGATTTTGACCAGCAATAACCAAACAAATGATATAATTGATAGCATAGTATCCATCTACTGCAAATATTCTAAAGAAAGAAATCAATACTATAGCTTTACTCTATTAACTCAACAGAGCTAACTTGTCATATAGACACATGCACATCAGGAGTTCTAGACAAAATTTCGTCCTTAAATCAAATTATTAAAATAAAAACAGAAAATAATGATATTTTGTAGGATTCGAATCATACAGAGTTCAGGATGCTACCAAGTAGAGTTCATTAAATCCTAACCACTCTTTAATGATTTAATGGTCTAGATTTTGCCATGTCAGCATTTCATTAACAATCATCTTAATTGTTTTGTTTACAACATTATTTTATTATTTCAAGAATATTATTAATGAAATGCTGACATGGCAGAATCTAAACCATTAAATCATTAAAGAGTGGTTAGGATTTAATGAACTCTTAAATGCGGTAGAGCACAGGAATACAGAGGATACGAATCCTATTTTGTAAGTTTGTTATATTGGGACCCAGAAAAACAAGTCAGAAATCAGGAACCAAATTCAACTGTTTCAGGCCTAATTCAAGGACAAACTCAACACAAAATACAAATACCAAAAAGGAAAATTTCCACAGCTTTCCAATCAACCAAACAATGGGTGGTGTGGTGTGAAGTCAAAATAGTTGTCCTACTTCTAAAAGATAAAATAGTTCACTTGGAAACAGGGGCCCAAATTTTCTTCATTCCATTTGAGTTTATGACACTGGAGTGCCATGCATCTATTGCATCCTCCTATGGAAAGTCGTAGTAAATACTATAAAAAGAGAGCAATAACAGTGAGTTCTGAATATACCATCCAACACAATTGAACGAAAATGACTACCATACAATCAGTTCCACATGCTTTTTCGTCAGTTAGCAACGTGACAGTGTCTCCTTTTCAACAAAATCCAAATAAATACTTCTTCGTATCCTGTATGAGGTAGCTAGCAGAAATTAGAAAACAAATTACCAAACTAAAAGAATTGGCAATGAATTTTCAAAAAGAAAAAAGAAATACTCAACTACAAACAATCTCATGTAAGAGGGAGAAAAGATGGTGACTTAAATAAAATCAGAGAGAAAAGTTGATCAGCAGTGCAGATTTCATAAAAGCTATAACTTTCATTGAGATTCTTCTTCCTCACAATCAGAATTCCCAAACCAATTTTCAATTAGATTTAGGTGTGGTGGTTCATCATTAGAGGTAGCTTCTCCACTAGGTCCAGCTCCTTCCCTATCAGAGTCATCACTGCTTCGCTTAATTTTTGTATCTTTTTCTGATTCTTCAAAACCATCCTCATCATAGGGAGTGATGATGCAGTTGCTAGGCCCAGCCTTAGTTTGGTTTAGGTCTTTAATGTCTCGCTCAAATACCAGATGGGCCCCGCATTTTGTAACCTCCAAGCCTGGACCTTCGGGTTCAAATTTAACTTCAATCTGGCTGAATCCGTTAGCGTCGACTTGATTCAATATTTCTTTCCAATCCTCTCGAAAGTATGTTGAGGGATAATATTGCAGGCAAAGCTGATACGATTCAATCTTACCAAATTCCTCGGATAAAATAATGCTCAAGCTTATTCCAGATCCACCAAAGGAACATCGAAGCTCATGCGTACCTATCCAATCTCCATAATCTTGAATATGAAGTTGGTGAAGTGGATGATGCTTACGGAATACAAAAACAGCGCACACAACGATTCCCATCAATTTGTTACTTAATAAATCTGAGGGCACTTGCAGATTCACTGAACCCCCTACATTTTGGTGGCTAAACCATTTTGGAATTTCACTCCCAGGTATCGTGACATGGTAACCAATACCATCTTGTTGACCCTGAAACATACAATTCATGATGCTTAGAACTTCACAAGTGAGAGAAAGGGAGAGAGGGAGAGAGAGACAAACAGACCTGGGGATTAATGATATAATGTCTTAGCATTGTTGAAAATAGGTCACTGTAGCCTTGATTCTTGATCAATTTGTCGCAATTGAGAAGACGAAAATCCGGCCGGAAATCATATTCTGGTCTTAACGATAATGTTTCCAGTGAGATACACTTTGTTGCATCAATATACTCAATATTTAATGGAAGCTTGGGCAACATTTGAAGATGAGCGCAACCACCAATAAAAAGTTCTCTCAGATTAGATAGTTGAATGATACTTTCAGGAAGGCAAACAAAATTATTTCCCCTTAGATTTAAACGTTTTAAAGATGACAAGCACCCAAGATCATTAGGAATTGTCTGAACATTGCAATAACTTAGGTCAAGTTTGGTCAAAGAGCATAAGCCTATTAAAGAACGCTCTAGCATGCCTATGGGATCTAGACTTCTTCTAGGTTGCATTAAAGGAAACCTCGTGAGCTTATTAGATGATAGCCCCACGCATCCAGAGAGAGATAGTACTTTAAGAGTTTTTAAATGAATAATGGATGAAGGTAGGCTCGTTATAGCAGTCCCACTCAAGTCTAACTCCTCCAAACCTTCGATTTTCCCCAAATTTTTTGGCAATTCATCAAGTTTTGAGCAGCCAGATAAATTGAGAGTTTTTAGAGACATCAAACTACAAATTGCAATAGGGAGACTTGAAAGGTTTTTGCAATCTTTTATAGCAATCTCACTCAAAAAAGGTTTTGACAAACATGACATATTTTCCACAATATCTGGAAACTTCTTCAGTTTTGAACAACCACTAAGATTGAAAAATTCAAGAGCTACCAAGCTGATCTTGTGAGGAAGGCTTTCGAGACATTTACAACCATTCAAATCCAATCGAATAAGCCTATTGAGATTTCCAAGAGATGCATGTATCTTATATAGTCTTGTACAACGTTGGAGAATCAACTGCTGAAGATTTGGGGCTCCACTAAGGTCCGGGATCTCAATCAAGTTTTGAGAGTCACTGAGGTCAATGAGTTTTAACTCGTTTAAAACCTATTATAAAACTAGAAATAATTAGACAAACTCAAGCCTTAATGATTAAGCAGAAAATACAAATCAATGTATATGAAAATCTTACCATAATTCCTTTCCATAGTTGTTTCAAGTCACTGCAATGCATTCTCAATTCAACAAGTTTGTTTGGCTGGAAACTAGTTGGCAAGGATTTTAAAGGATATCCATGCCAATCTACTACACGTAACTCATTAGAAAGATAATTGAGGCCTTGTGGAAGTTGGATAGGACCTCTAATGAGGTCTTGTGGAGGTTGCACATAACCAATTTTAAGGAATCTCAAATTTGTCATGTTTGAGAAGGCTTCAACACTCAAGTGTTCCTTTTTAATTGTAGGCATCTTTAAGACTATACCTTCAACAAACTTTGTTCCCTAGTAACCAAGAACAATAAAATTAGAAAAATTCTTAGAAGAATGTGAAAAAAAAAAAAATATATATATATATACTTCTCTAAATTCAAGTTTAGACATGTCAACTTACAATATTATTTTTCAATACATGCAGGACATCCTCATAACGCCATAACCTGCTACGTCTACCAAGCTCTTTAAGGGATTCACGACGAACAATGTCTTGACCCATTTCTTGTAGCAAATCATGCATCCACAAAGTTCCATATTCATCAATGGTTATGAGAGATTTGTCTACAAGAAAACCAATATTGTAGACTGGACAGAAACCAAAGCTTTGAACTATATCTATTATGCCATCCTTGTACTCTCCTTTAAAAAAACATGCAATATCCAAAAATAATTCTTGTTGCATTTTTGTTAGCCCATCAAAACTTATTTTAAGAATATTAAAAATTTTGTTATCAGGTTCCTCTTTTAGTTTTTCTAGGGCACTTTTCCATTCATCTATTCTTTTTCCAACTAACAAAGAACCTAAAACTTCAAGAGCTAAGGGAAGGCCGTCAGCGTACTTCACAAAATGCTTAGTCAAATCCACATAATTTTCTTCAGGATGAGGTTTCTTGAAAGCTTCCCAACTAAAAAGTTCTAAAGCTTCATCGTCATTCAACTCTTTGGCTTCATATATATGTTTCACTCCATGCCTTCTTAACAAATGCCTATCTCTACTAGTTACAATGATTATACTCCCTAAACCAAACCATTCATCTTTCCCAGCTAATGCTTTTAGTTGTTCTTCTTCATTCACATCATCAAGAACAATAAGAACTTTCTTATTGCGAAGTCGCTTCCTTAGAACATTGATTCCCTCATAAACATTCGATATATATTTTTGGGTACTCATGAGGATCTTAGAAAGAAGTTGTTTTTGTAAAGAAACTAGACGTTGATTTTTAGATTCCTCTCTAATATTATCAATAAAGCTGCTAGCTTCAAAGTCACGAAAAATTTTATTATAAATTTCTCGAGCAAGAGTTGTTTTACCAATTCCACCTATACCACAAATCCCAATAAAACGGACACAATCTAACCTTTCACCCAAACATAAATCCAACATTTCCTGCACACGAGATTCCATTCCAATAAGGTGCTCGGAAACACTTGGGACTTCACGATCCAACTCATTGTTTATCCTCTTAATGATTTTTTCGATAATCGTTGATTCAGGTCTGCAAAAAATATAGCAAAACATTAATTTTGATGAGGCGGAGCTAGATACATTAATTTAGGGATAAAACATTCATCAAAAGTAAAATCTTAGCTTTGTTCAGTAGCAAAAGAGGAACTCATATGTGGTATAAATTATGTGTTGAGTTAGCGGAAACTCTAACACTAGATTGTTGAACAAAAGACTGAACAAAGAGCTTTTATTTAAAACTTGACTCTTTGAATTACAACACTTTACAAGCAAGAATGCTTGACTCCCATAAACTGACACTAGGTGCACTACAAACACGGCACTTACTTACCAAATACACTTGCACACACCTCACTTCTAGACACCTACACACACTAGCTCTTGACTCTATTTCACTCTACACACTTGCTACCTATGGCACACACTTTACCTCATACAACTGCACACATCTCTCACTTGGGGCTTTGTGACACACACTCACTTCACACCATTCCATCTATTTATACTAGATGTATGTTAGTTAGGAAACCGACTTGAAGCTTCTAGCTTCTTCCTATTTATTGGCATTAAATTAACGTCATTCTCCAACCTTCTAGACACTTTATAAATTTGTGGCTGAAATTCACTAGTGTAAGAAAGCTTCTAGAGAACTATTTTGGAGAGAATTCCGAAAAGAGATCAAGAGAAAAATGCCTAGAATTAGAGAGAAATTTCTAGAGAGAGAGAGATTGTATGAGAAGTTCTAGAAGTTTCTAGAAAATTCCAGAAAAAAGTAAATTGAGTGAAACTCAAAAAATTTATAGAGACAAGAGAATTAGTGTTGATTTCTAACATTATGCATGCAATGTTTTTCAACCAAAGTACAATTGGAGCTTATAATTTTTTCCTAGGTTGTAATATACAGGAGACAATGAAAGTTGTCATGTGGCCAAATAAAGAAAGTAGCGAAAAATGGTATAAAAAAAAAAAAAAATTATTACTCATCCCGTAAATCCCATCCAGAGATACTAGCAACTTCCGTCACAACATCTTTCCAAGTTTGCACATTCTCAGTGTTATCAATGAGATGTTTTGCAAAGGCATCCTCAAAAGTCCCCCTCAGTTTGCGCACATCACTAAGATCCACGTCATGGAAAACAGGCAGAACTATCAGCTTCTTCTTGCCCATGCACTCGTAGACCTTTGCTAGTTCAGTCAAGCACCAACTCGATGAAGCATAGTCTCTAGAGAAAATAACGACAGCAATCTTTGATTCTTCTATTGCTTTCAAGAGTTCTGGTTTAATGAATGCTCCTCGATCGAGACTTTCATCGTCTCTAAAAGTGGTTATGCCATTCCGTTTCAATGCTTCGTACAGATGGCTTGTAAATTTTTTGCGGGTGTCGGAGCCTCTGAAACTGAGAAAGACATCGTATTTGTATGTCCATCTAGGCGTAGAAGTAGAAGAAGGAGGAAAACATGAGGAGGCGTTTTCTGTGCCCATCGATTTGCGATCGGAAAAATACTAAAGATATGTATTAAGAAAATTATTCAACTTAGTAAGAATTAACACATGAACGGAAAATAAATTGGGGAAGAAGAAAGCAGAGCACTGGATGGAGTGTTTGTAAGTGGCAGACAGAGCACTGGTGCGGTCTACTTGCAATTACGTGCTCACAGATCAGAGAAAATTTATGTCGGGAATCGGAGATCAAAGCTCACAGATCGGAGAAAATTTCTGTCGGGGATCGGAGATCAAAGCTCACAGATCGGAGGATCGGAGATCAAAGTTCACAGATCGGAGAAAGTTTTTGTCGGGGATCGGAGATTAAAGCTCACAGATCGGAGCTTGAGCAGAGGAAAGTAAAATTATTTAAAGCAGCAGGGAACAAAATGTGAGATGAATATAAAAGTGGTTGGTGTAGGTAGCTTGGCCACTTGAAATGTCAAAAAGAAGAGTGGCTGTCAACCATAGATTTATAGATGAGAGTTGATATGTCCACAATATTTTTATAGCAAATCATAGGTGATTAGTTGTTATTGGTTCAAATTTGAACCTAACACTAAGATTACTTTTTTGTCCCAACAATAACAACCAGTAACATCCTGCCACTCAGAATTTGTTGTAAAAATATTGTAAAAATGTTGTGGACATATCATTCCTCTTTTTAGAGTATGAAATTAAATTTCCATGGCATTAAATTAAGTCAAATATAATTTATAACAATAATTGAAAAGAATTTGATGACTTCAATTCAACATAAAAAAGGGAAAAAAATTTAATGCATGGGAGGGGCCAGGGATGGGGGAGGGGTAATAACAGTAAAAATAAAAAGTTAAAAAAAAAGAAAAGAAAAGAAGCAGCTTACTAGAAAGACAGAACTAGTCTGTTTGATCATGCAAAAAGAAAAGCCTCAAACACTGGAAAATGTGTGCAGATTTCAACATAGGACTGCCCCAGCAATCAAATCTGATATTACTAAAGTTACAAAAAGATATAAATATATCGTTCATGCTATTGAGAAAAATTCAGAAACTAACCTCTCTTGGTATGGGATACTCTTCAGATTCAAGCATGCGGACAACCTGGCTCATCTTAGGTCTTTTCTCGGAATCTGGATCAACACACCTCAAAAGAGCACGTTTAAGGGCTCTTGTTGATGGTCTGGCTTCAATATTTGTGTCTACCACTTCTTCTGATCGTCTGCTTCCAACCATGATTTTCAGCCAATCGACCAGATTTACCTGCAAGTATTGCAACTCACGTCATATAAAGCGTCAAAATCTCATTGGACCAAATAAAAATTATAAGTAAGACAAATGTTTTAAAGCCCAAAGTAGACTGTTAACCTGTCCTAATTCAATTGACCTACTGACCCTTAGAAAGTTTTGAACATTTGCTGAACCAGTTCAGGCCTTACGTTACCAACCCATTTCGTTTTCAAAACAAAATAGCATGAAGATGTAGAAAATGTTAACTCAGAGGATTGAATATCAACATTTGAGCAGAAGATTGGATAAGGACGGCAAGTAGTAGTCGGAAATAATGCCGGAGACGCCATCTGAGACGCGTGGCCAGCACATCAAGATCGCTGCTGCAAATACTTAGAAGCTCAACAAATTTTTCTTTGATTTTATATTCCTAATTTCCAACGTCTATGTCTCTCCCTCTTGCTACTGATTTCATCACTGCTGCATGATTACTCTTCTCTCTTTTTGTTTCTATCACTTCATTTTGTGATATATTTGATGGATGGGTGATTGATTATGGGTACTGGTATGAGGCTTAAATTTCTTCGATTTTACTGTTATGGGTTATGCAAGGTTATTCTTGGGGTTTCTTTTTGAGGGAGACAGAGAGACAAATTTTGAGAGAGTTCTTGCTTTACCTCTTCTGGGTTCTTTGAATTTGTCCAAAAAATTTTGTTTCAATTTGGGTGATGCTTTCTTCTCTAGCGAGATCTGGTCTTAGCTCTAATACCCGGTTGACAGTGATGATATTGGAGAGAGATTGGAGCAAGGAAAGGGAAAGAAAGACAAATTATAAAGAAGAAAAAATTGAATTTCACGTCTTGGGTGTATGAGTATGGCAGCGGGTTTGCTTGGTCTGTAATTGAGATAGAATGAGAGAGAGAGAGAGAGAGAGAGAGAGAGAGAATGACGTGGGTCTTTTTTAGCCTTTAGATTGTTGGCCTGCCAGTGTCTTTCACCTATATTAAAACTGGAGAAAACGTGAGAGTTTGAAAGGGGATATTTGCATGCCAACGCAGTGAAGAGATAAAATATAGTAAGTTAGTACGGCTATGAAAGTAAGTTGCAAATTAGCATCCGAGTTTTAAAAACTCGAGTTCCATTTAAAACTCAAGTTTTAAAAACTCGCTTCTAACTTGCTGATTTGGACATGTTTTAGCCACATAGATCTCGAGTCTTTTACACTCGATTTCAAAATACACGCAACAGCAAACTACAAACCCAGAAAAACCCAGCAGAAAGAAAGAAAACTCAGAAGGAAGAAAGAAGAAAGAAGGAAACCCAGCAGAAAGAAAGAAAGAAGAAGAAGATCCACAGCAAAGAAGAAGACCCATGGCACACACAAACTCAGTCTTCACCAAGCACATCCCGATCATCGATCTACGATGCAGTTCACAATCTCCATGGGTGCAGTTCACGATCTCTTCTTCTTCGTCAATCTACGGTGCAGTTCACGATCTCTTCTTCTTCGTCGATCTACGGTGCAGTTCACGATTTGCAGACTACAATGCGCTCACGATCTCTTCTTCTTCTTCTTCTTCTTTTATTTTCTTCTTCTTCATGGATCTCTTCGTCTTGTTGTGCAGTAAGTACCCACTGGAACTCAAGTCTTAGAGACTCGAGTTCCACATGGAATTTTTGTCCACATCACTAAATCAGAAGCCCGGAGCTTGAGTTTTGAAAACTCGATTTGCTATTGAACTCGAGTTTTAAAAACTCGAGATGCTAGTTTTCCACTTTCTTTCGAACCTTGTCAAATAACAATATTCTTTTAATAATAAAGTTTAATGGAAAAAAAAATTCGAGTTTGAAATGGGAGGGGAGGCGAACCCAGCAAAACTCTGTTCCATATTATCATACATAGAAGCTTTCTAATTGTCTTGAAGATAGGATCAAGGATGAAGACAATGATAAAACATCAAAAGATAGGCTGTTATGGTTTGTTGGAAGATATAGGAGGAATTTTAAGGATTTAGCTGTGGAACAAAATAACCATGAACTCTACGCATTCATTACCAAAGGAAAGTGAGGAAGGTAAAGCGACTCAAAATATCATATATGGTATATTTTTCCCTTAACTTTTTATTTTTGGATGAAGATAGGATCAAGGATGAATACAATGATAAAACATCAAAAGATAGGCTGTTATGGTTTGTTGGAAGAAATGGGAGGAATTTTAAGGATTTAGCTGTGGAACAAAATAACCATGAACTCTACGCATTCATTACCAAAGGAAAGTGAGGAAAGTAAAGCGACTCAAAATATCATATATGGTACATTTTTCCCTTAACTTTTTATTTTTGGATAAATATATTTTTCCCTGAACTTCGATGGCGTCCGATTTGGTGGCGTCCTCTCTTTATCATCAGACCAAAACACCAATCAGTTTTTAGTGTAGGCAGGGATTGAACCCTAGATCTTTTATTCAACCATCAAAGACTTTACCCGTTGAGCTAATTGGAACTCACAGATTCCATAGTTCTTGCTGCTTCCCATTTAAATAAAGTGTTTGGTAGCTTTGTTTAATTATAGGAATTAAAATGATATTTTCTAGTAGTAAAGTTTACGGTATAATTGACACTTTGCTACAAGAAATAGTCTGTCCTACTAGTGAACCTAATTTTAAAAATAATTATATTAAAAAAATAAAAATAAAGAGTCATTCTTATCACTCTTTGATTTCTTATGTATTGCTCATGATGCTCATCCCTTGTTTAATGCCTATACTTCGAAATTCCTCGTAACATGTTATAGCTCCTTTCCATAGAAGTTAGGCTACTATATATTTATTTTAGACGATTAACATTGTTGTTAATTGTGATTTAAAGTATTATAATTCTAATCATTTAAAAAAGTATGTTTTCTTTGAATAGTTATTGTTTCTAATGATGTTTGTTAACCTAAATAAGCCCTAAATCCCTGCCACTAGGAAAAAGTTAGTCACTTTACAAAAGACCTCAAAGGACGGAGAAAATATGTTCAGCATGTTAGAAATCAACACTAACTCTCTCATCTCTAGAAATATCTGGAGTTTATCTCAATTTCTCTCTCTCCGGGATTTCCTAGAGACTTCCTTGGCTAAATAAATTCCAGCCACAACTTTGTACAATATCTAGAAGCTTGAAGAAAGATAGTATTTTATTGTAATTAAAAAAATGAAGCTAGAAGCTTCTTAACCGAGATAAAACAAGTATAAATATAGAAATGGTGCTTAGTTTTTGGGTGTGTCAAAAAGCAACAAGCCGTGTGAGTGAAGTATTGTGTGTGTAAGGTTGAATTTATTTAATCATATGTTGTTTTTATTCTGTGCCAAATTTACTTATAATTCAGTAATTAAATACCCTGTATTTAGGTTGGAACTATGTAAGGGTTGTGTGTGAGAGAGTGTGAAGAATTCAAGTGTATGTGCATTCAAGAGCATTCTCGTGACTGAAGCTCAAGAGTGACTCGCGACTGGAGCTCGCGAGTGACTCGTGACTGGTGACCCACCAAAATGTCATATGTGTGAAGCATGCAAGAAGTTGAAGGGTCATGACAACTGGAGCACTATAGGACAAAAAAGGACAGTCAGGCCAGTTAGTTATTTCGCGACTGGAACTCGCGACTTGTCCCAGTCGTGAGTGAGTCACCAGAACCCCCTATTTTGCAAAAAAAATGACTCTTCACATTCCTTGCATATCCTACTATAAATACCCTTATATCCACGAAATGTAGAGAGTTTTTGGAGAGAATTTTGAGAGATAAACCCTAGAGAAAACCAAGATTGACTCATCCACAATCTTAGACATTTGGTTTTTCAAAAATTCCTCCATTCTCATCCTTTCCATTGACATAACCTTGAGAGGACACTTAACCAAATCCTTACCTCACCATACCCATATCTGTGACAAGGTCATTTGGTGCTTGGGAAGCAGTTCAAAGAGGACCAATTCATTTTGGTTGATGCAATGAGCTTTTTGCGGGATCTGGAAAGCTAGAGAAGACACAGTTAGGCTTAACATTATTGGAGTAAGAAGCTTGGAGAGCTTAGGTGCATCGGGTAGATTAGGCTTGGAGGGTTCATTGCTATTCACGTATCCCAATTGATTTTCTAGTAGATCATTTTACCGCTTGGAGGGCGGTGGAGAGGTTTTTCGCCAAATTCTTCAGTTTCCTCTTCAATAACACGTTCTGGTGTCATCTTTGTGTTTGCATCTCTCTTCTTTTACTCTTTACCTTTTAATTGTTGCTGTGTTTGTGATTAATTATGGTTTAGAATGTTTTACCGATTTAGATATTGCTTGTACTTATCATTCCGCACATATATTGTTTAAGTATAAGCTTGTGTTGGTAATTTTGAAATCGGGGACCTAAACATTCACTAGCATTTTTACACACTAAGTGAGCATTCAATTGGTATCAAAGCGAGTACACTTTGTCAGATTTCTATATCCTTAGTGTGATCTTAGACCTCTTGTAACTATGGATGAAGCTATGGAAAAGGCTATGTTGAATTGTGGTTCAAATGTTTATGATAATAACTCTATGAGTATTTTTAAAGATTGTCCCAACAATAAACTCCTAGAGTTATTAAAAACAAAGAAACATGCTAGAATGTTTGTTCACATGCTAAAATATTTTGAACACAAGAACCATGTCTCACACAATAGCCCATGTGAGTCAAATTCTTTGATTGAGAAGTATAAAAGAAGAAATAGAATATTGTGTGACAAGGTTGATTATCTTAAAAAGAGAATTCAATCTAGTAAGAGAATAGAAAATGAAGATGATTTTCTTTTTAAAGGTCAAGAGTGTTTATCCCATGCTTGCTTGTTTGTGCACACCTCTTTGAAAGTATTCAATTCTTGTTTATAGTATCTTGATAGTGGATGTTCACGCCATATGACAAGAGATAAATCATTTTTTAAGTCTCTCAAAGAGAAGGTTTGTGATTATGTGACATTTGGGGATGGAAGCCATGCTCAAATTCTTAGCAAAGGGACTATTGAGATACTGGGGCTACCTTTATTGAAAGATGTTCTATATATCAAAGGGCTTAAGGCGAATCTCTTGAGCATCACTCAAATATGTGATGAGGACTTTCTTGTTCAATTCTCAAAGAAGGGGTGTGTGATCATCAATGAAGTAGGGATTCAAGTCTTGGAGGGAAATAGGACTACCAACATTGCTATGGAGTAGTTGCTACACCAAACATCTTTTGTAGGAGTGCCCGAGTTGATTTGTAGGAACTTTGGCATCAAAGATTTGGCCATGCAAACTTCAAACAAGTAGCAAAAGTGTCCAAACTCTAAGCCGTCGTGGGGCTCCCAAAATTTGGAAAGGTGGAGAAGACTATTTGTGGCGCTTGTCAAATGGGGAAACAAACAAAGGCGAACCATCAAAAGGTGAATGTGATTTCTACATCACGTTGTTTAGAGCTTCTCCATATTGATTTAATGGGGCCCACAAGAATCGAAAGCCTAGGAGGAAAACGGTATATTATGGTCATTGTCGATGATTTCTCAAGATATACTTGGGTGAAATTTCTTAGAGAGAAATCAGAAGCATTTGAGAAGATGAAGAATCTTTGCAAGAGGCTTCAAAACGAGAAAGGTGTACCAATCGTCAAGATAAGAAGTGACCATGGCAAGGAGTTTGAGAATGCTAGATTTGAGTCTTTTTGCAAGAAGAATGGAATCAAGAAAGAGTTTTCAGCTCCTAAAACTCCTCAACAAAATGAAGTGGTGGAAAGGAAGAACTGGGTGATTCAAGAAATGGCAAGAGTTATGTTGCTCAACAAGCAAATTCCTCAAAAATTTTGAAGAGAAGCCGTGAACACCTCATGTCACATTGGCAATAGAATATTCTTCCGAGAGAGAACAAAGAAGACCGCATATTAAATTTGAAATGGGAAGAAGCCAAAAGTGAAGTACTTCCGAGTCTTTGGGAGCAAGTGCTACATTCTAAATGATTGGGAGAACCTTGAAAAATTCGATGCAAAAAGTGATGAAGGTATCTTTCTCGGATACTCAACCACTAGCCGGGCATATAGAGTTTTCAACAAGAGAACAAAGACGGTGATGGAATCCATCAATGTGTTCATTGATGATGCCATAACAAAAGTAGATATTGAGGATAGTGGGGAAGGAACAAGCTCCAAAGAAACTACTGTTGGGATTAAAGCCCAAGATGTTGAAGTGGAAAACGGTACAACGGAAAGAGAATCAACCCCCGTGAATTCTAGAGTGGAGACAAGATCATTATCTAGATTACCAAATCCTCTCACCCCTCCGAAAGTTCATCCACCTATCTCTCGAAATGATGAAGTGTCCACCTCAAAGAAGCCATCATCTAGAGTGGTTAAGAATCGTCTGAAAAGTAACATTATCAGTTCTCTAGATAAAGGTTTTCATCTTAGGAAGGGAAGCACACTTATTGCAAACCATGTGACTTATCATTGTTACCTTGCTTAATTTGAGCCGAAAAAGGTAGAAGAAGCCCTATAAGATGAGAATTGGGTGGATTCAATGCATGAAGAACTGAATCAATTCTTAAGGAATGATGTATGGGAACTTGTTCCAAGGCCCAAAGACGCTCATATCATCGGTACCAAATGGATCTTCAAAAACAAGACCAATGAAGAAGGTGAGATAATAAGGAATAAGTCTCGGTTGGTGGCTCAAGGTTACACTCAAGTAGAAGGAGTAAACTTTGATGAATCCTTTTCTCCCGTTGCTAGACTTGAGTCTATTTGCATCCTTTTGTCAATTGCATGTATTATGGATTTCAAACTCTACCAAATGAATGTGAAATGTGTCTTTCTCAATGGGTACCTTAATGAAGAAGTCTTTGTTGAACAACCCAAAGGTTTCCAAGATCCTTACTACCCGGATCATGTTTTGAGATTGAAGAAGGCATTCTATGGTTTGAAACAAGCACCTAGAGCTTGGTATGATCGGCTTACAAATTACCTTTTGGATAGAGGATTTAAAAGAGGATATGCCGATCAAACCTTAGTTGTAAAGAAGGATGAGACCTTATTGCATCAAAGTATTTGCATCAAGGATCCATTTCATCACTTGATGCAAATACTTCTTGTGTTTTGCATTAGTTGTTTATTGGACATGCAATTGATTTTTGCGTTGCTCTTAATTGCATTGCGTGCTCGGATGATCATTTACTAGTTAAATGATCATTGTAGTCATTCTTTAATGACTGGTCATGTTTGATCAAGTTATGCTTCATAGTTTATATATTGTTTATTACCTTGATCGCGTTTTACTTGCTCATATACGTACCTTGTATTCAACTTGTCATAAGCTTAATGAAAGTTTTGTTTGTGTGCGAGTATTTCAGGATACAGGTGTATACGTGCAAGTGCTTCACACCTTCTAGATTAGGTGTGAGTGAGTTTTACCACTGTTCTCAAACTCACGTTTAAGTCTAGAGTATGTTTTAAGGGTTTTGTCACAGAATAGCCAAAGGGGGAGATTGTAAAGTTGTGATTTAAAACTATTTTGTATTGACTTTAATTCCGTGCCAAATTTGATTAGAATTTTGTTCAATCTTATGTACCCTATATTTTATGTGGGATTTCATTGTGAAGGTTGTGTGTGAGAGAGAGTGTGAAGACTTAAGACAACATTGAAGATCAAATGAGTTTTCGTGGGTAGCTCGCGAGAAGACTTCCTGCGAAGTGAGCCATGTGCACAGCACATGACTGGAATGTGAAGAGTCATGACAGCTGGTTTTCGCGAGTATTTCACGGGTAAGGCCTTCCCACGAGATACTTTACCTGCGAAGTACAACGAAACATTCTGTTTTACTATTTTGGCATATCTGCTCTACTATGTCTTCACCCACACTATATATACCATCATTATCCACATATTGAGAGGAGTGCCTTTCAGAGAGAAAACCCTAGACAAAAACTCTTGAGAGTTAGAGATTGTTATACTCACAATCCTCTACACAATCCTTTGTAGTTTTCCTCAACTCCTATCTCTTCATATCCAAATCCTTGAGAGGTTGATAGCCCAAACACTTACCACACTCATTTTGAGTGTAAAGTGAGGTTTTAGTGCCGCTAAGAAGCATTGGAAGAAGCCATTTGTTTGGTGGATGCAATTAGGCTGAATTGCGTGATCCGGAGAGCTAGAGAAGACAATACTTCATCAAGTCGGTTGGTAGTAGGAGCTTGGAGGGTTCAAGTACATAGGGTAGACTAGGCTTGGAGAGTCTTTTATTATTCGTGTACTCCAACTTATTCTCTAGTGGATCGATTTTCTGCTTGGAGGACAGCGGAGAGGTTTTTCGCCAAGTTCTGAGGTTTCCTCTTGGATAACACGTCTCGGTGTTATCTTGTGTTTGCATCTTTCTTTCCTACTCTTTTAGCTTTCATTTTATTGTTGATATTTGATGAATATGGCTTAGAGTAGTTTTATTGTTTGTACGCTCGCATTTACTCTATTTTGCAATTGGTTTAAGTTAGAGTAAAATCAACCGAGCCGTAAATTTTATTTGGGGGTCTAAACAGTTTTTGTGTTTTCACACATATATTCAAGCTTTCACCTCACATTAGACAAAATTTGCGATCGTATACTTTCTTAGCTTTTGGTTACAACAACATCAAATTTTCAGCATGACGGTATTATTTGCAATCATAATTCATATATTGCTTCTTTGTTCTCTTCTTCCTTTTTGGGTCTTATATTTACAAAAAAAAATTTCTCATGATCTCTTTCATGGTTTAATTTTCAGCAAAAGATTGTGATAAAGGTTCAAATGAATAGCGAAAAATGCCAAACTAAGGCACTCAAAGTTGCAGCTATAGTAGACGGTTAGTGTTATATGAATCATAAAGCTCATCATGTGTTTCAAAACTACGATAATTGACACATAGTTATGCAATTTTTACCATATTCTTATATCTATATGACTTTGATTTGCAATTTGTATAAAGTTTTGCCATTTTCTGTCACCATATTTTGTTGATGTTGAAACTTCTTTGTCAATCAAGTTTTCTAAGATGTGGAAACATCTTAAAGTATATTCTCAATTGTGTCAGATCACATAGTAAAAAATAAGATATAAAATATGTTGAAGTCTAGACTTAAATTATATATTTTTCCTTTGCAGGTGTGAACTCTGTGAGTATAAAAGGAGTAGAGAAAGATAAAGTGGTGGTGATTGGTGAAGGAGTTAATGTTGTAAGTTTGGCTGCTACTCTGTGGAAGAAGGTTGGACACACTGATATTATTAGTGTAGCAGAGGTGAAGAAAGGAAACTCAGTTGGAAAGCCATATACATATACCCTTTACTACTAGAATTCCTTTTGAAGGACACTACCTTTTCTTTTTATTTTTTTGTTAACCAGGTGAGAGATGTATATTAGCAAGGTGATAATGTAATAAACATTCTCTTAGCTTTTTTTTTTTTTTTTTTGTGAGGTTATTTTGGCATCCCTTATCAACATTTTAAGCATTTAGAGAATTTAATGCCTTTGGCAAAATAGGGAATTTTTTTTTTTTTAGTATTAGTTATATTTGATCCAGGTTTTAATTCCTACCTCACATGCAAAGCTTGATCAAGTTCCATTTGGCCCGACCCATTGAGGCCAAGGGCCAGGTAAAAATGGGGCGGGCCGGCCCAGCTCTACCCATTGCTGAAGAAAGAACTCCAAATGCAAGTCTGCTTATTAACAAACAGAACACAAAATACCCAAATGGTTTTCTTTTGGGCATGTAGAGTCCTTGGAACTGGCCATGGGCAGATGTCGACGACATAGAAGAAAATGACAAAATCTCAAAAACACTGACACCAACAGTTCAATCCTATTCCTATGTAAAAGACAAGAAATTCCCCCTTTTCGGTGTTCATATTTTAGCTACAAGTTCAGATTTGGCATTGCAATTCTGATCCAGTCATGGGTAACACCTTCTTCTTCATCTTCTTCTTTCCTCATTTGGTTTGATTTAATCTTAACATCAGGCGAAAGGCTTCATGTACAAAAGCCCCATTACTTATAAAAAAAAAATGGTTCAAAAGCCCATTTGATTTGGTTACATATGATCTTGTTATTATCACTTCAAAGATGCTGCAAACAAGCTTAACCTTTGATCTTGTTTTCTTTAATAGTCCATTTGATTTGGTTACATATGAAAAGAAACAAGTTTAATTTTCAAATAACACCTTTACTCAGCCTGCCATCTACAATTTGAATGCTTGAATCCTTTTTTCATTCAACAAGTTTAAGATAAAAGAGGGAAGCACCCATAGCCCAAACCCATCACTCAATCCCTTTTTCATTCATCTAGTCTTATGTCAATATTTTGTGCGTTTTCTTTGTCTCAGAGGCAAATGTGTTTCATGGCATGGATGAGTGCAAAGTTGGGGAAGCAACCAGCAGTAGATATGAAGACATTACAAAAGGTTTGATCAAGTAACAATCATAGAACAACATTCTTGGTAGTAAATCAAATTCTTTATTGGTTTGTTGTGACTTCCTTGCTTTCTTATTTCCATCTGTCTCACTCAAGGAGTTTCCTCCACAGCTTGGTTTATTTCCTTCAAGATGTTGGAAACCATATCAAGAGTACAAGTCTGATTTATTTGGCCTGTGGCTAAAATCTAAAATGAAGATATTGCTTAAACAGAAAAGTTTCTTCCTTACATCAATGCAAGGTATCTGATTTAATTATTATTGGTTGTTTAGCACTGTTTAATTAGCCTTCAAAAGCACTTTAGCTTAGCCTGATATATTTTCTATCTAATGAAAGAATGTTCCTTAAAGCTGGGATGTAATCTCATATTGATTCGTTTGGAAGAAATTAATTATAACTTGAAGCATTGTATATTTTCTAAGTAAAGACAACTTTTCATTGCAAACTGCTCCAGTATATCTGTTTATTAAATTTTCATTTGTATCTACACCAGTTTTATTTAATGGGAGTAGACATAGCTCAAGAGTGGCGTTTTTGGTTTATGAGGTAATGTAACTTGTTTACCATTTTATTGGTTTTTCTTTTGTTTTTTTTTTTTTTATGGATTTAAAATTGGAGTTTTTAAGTTCCCTAGTTTTGAAAGGACTGGACTATTTGATATCAAGAAGAATTTGCTAGAAAATTATAATTTATACGTTTGAAACTTGTGTTAAACAGTATTCATCTCTGTAGGAAATTTGGAGTACCCTAAAAAGCTTTTGCCGCTACAACTCCTAAAATCATCGACAATTGTCATCTCTAGCTCATCTCCTTGTGTAGTCTATGTTTAAATCTCAAAACAATCTTCTTCTGTTTGTCATTCATGTTTTCAGATATTAGACAAAGTCCTCTACGTGTTACAAATAGCATTCGACCAACAGATTAACATATACCTTGTGGGCAGATTATTTCTGACGGACAAGGAAGATAAGATCAATCTCAAAGAGGAAACCCCATCAAGGATGTCAAGAATTCAGTTGAGGAAGGAAATGAACATGATCTTGACACCACCACTCACAAAGGAAATCAAGAAAGATGTTGCCTCCCAAATATATTATATGGTATATTTTTCCTTTAACTTCCATTTTGTCTGTTTGATTGTCAAATCCATACTTATTTCTGCTTCTCATTTGAATAGTCTTTGGTAGCTCTGTGTTGTTGTAGGAATTAGGTTTATATTTTCTGGATTATCTTTATGCTCCTCATATTGCTTATGAGTTAAATACGTTGCAAGGCATAGTAGTAAAGTTTGCTGTAGAAATTGGCCCTCTGCTTCTGGAGTCTGTCCTAGTAGTCGCATTTCTTTATTTAGAAAAAAAAAAAAAAATCATAATGACTACTACTTTGATTGCCTATGATGCTCATCCCTTGTTTGTTGCATAGACTTTGAAATTCATCATAACATGTCATAGACCCTTGAAATTAAGGTTAGGCTACTATATATATATATATATATATTCACTTTAGATCATTACACTGATATCCATTGTGATTAATAGTAGTATAATTCTAATCATTAAAAAAGTTATGCCTTCTTTGCAAACTTCTTACTTCTGATGATGCTTGTTACCCTGAATAAGCCCTAATTCCAGCCACTAGAAAACATTCCTTGCTTTGCAATAGGCCTCTGAGGACAGAGAAAGGATGTTCGGTGAGTGCTTGGGGATGCGAGCATGGATTTTGAACTGCCAAGGGAAGTAAGTTTTTCCTCTTTACTTACTAATATTGCCAATGACCAAATTTTCTTGAATTAGTCCTTCATTATTCCTCTGCTGGCTTTATAGGTTCTCTGTTTGGCATGTAACTATTTAGTTTCTTATAGCTTTCTCTACATTAATCTGTTGGGTATGGTTGTCACTAATGATTCAGATCACAGAAGAAGCTCATCAATCTAGTAGCCAGTGAGTTTTTGAAGTTATAAGCACGGAGAATGGTGTAGTGCGCTATAGTGTTGAGTTTTATAGTGATGAACATCTTTTGACCTCAGATTTCATATATTAAGGCCTTAATGTCATCTATTTTCTCCTCAACATCAGGGTTATTACACTGAAGGTTTGCATTTTTCTTTCCTTTGTTTTTAACTTCTCATAATTAAGGTGCGTTTCTTTTAGACTTTTTAAGTTATCTAGGAGGTATATTTGTGTGTGTAATCCTCATTATGTAGTTCTATATGATTCCAATAAAATAGCTCAACATCATTCCACCATGTGGTTATCTAAGTTTTAAATCATAGTCAACAAATTGGAAGTTACTGGGGATTAAGAGGTCTGGTCAAAGCTTACATTTTCCATATTGTTGTTTTTCAATTGCTGATTTTATCTCAGTCACGCACTGTTTGGAATTTTGCTAAACCTCTGGCATCAATTAAATATAATGCTACCATGCTATAATGGTTATGTCCAGCACACACAGAAATTTACTACGATATTCAGTATGGTGGTGTACTAATTGAGAATTTGCTAGAATTTGTGGGTGAAAAATCAAAACACCATATTGATCTTGCGATGGGTTTGAGCTTTAGACTATAATAAGGAAATAGAAGAGAAGTTTGCTGGTGTTGTTTGGCGTGGTCGTAGTGCCTTTAAATTTGAGAACATGTGGTTAAAGGATGAGGGTTTTGTGGATAGAGTTAAGCAGTGGTGGGATGGCTACAGTTTTGAGGGTTCTCCAAGTTTCATCTTGGCCCAAAAATTGAAGGCTCTAAAAGCAGACCTAAAAAAGTGGAACAGAGAGGAATTTGGTGATTTGGCTTTTAGAAAGAAGAATAAGCTAACTGAGCTGATGGGGTTAGATGTGAGAGAGGAGCTAGTGGGTCTCTCAAATGAGGATCAGAGTTGGCGCATTCAACTCAAAGGAGACATAGAGCATCTGGCTTCTCTTGAGGAGACATCTTGGAGGCAAAAGTCTAGAGCCTTATTTGTGAAAGAGGGAGATAATAATACTCGGTTTTTTCATAGAGTAGCAAACTCCCATAGAAACGCTAATCAGATTAAAAGGATGGAGGTGAATGGTATTCTTTATGAGGATGAGCACGATGTACGCTCTCAAATAGTCCTTTTTTACCAAGAGTTGTATAAGGAAACTGAGGTGGGGCGTCCTTCTATGGATGGGTTAGAGTTTGCTAGTATTGAAGAGGATGATCGGGTGTTATTAGAGAAGGAGTTTTCGAAGGAGGAAGTCTTCCAGGTATTAAAGGAGATGGAGGGGGATAAAGCCCCTGGTCCTGATGGCTTCACCTTGGCCTTTTTTCAGAAATGTTGGAGTGTCGTGGAAAGGGATGTAATGGAATTTTTTGAAGATTTCTATAGACATTCTTCGTTTGAACGGTCTTTGAATGCTTCGTTTCTCACTTTAATTCCTAAGAAGTGTAGTGCCGTTAATATTAAAGACTTTCGCCCCATTAGTTTGGTGGGTAGTGTTTATAAGCTGTTATCCAAGGTGTTGGCTAATAGGATGCGGAGGGTTTTGGATAATCTCATCTCTGAGACTCAGAATTCGTTTGTTGGCGGAAGGCAGATTCTGGATTCAGTGCTTGTTGCAAATGAATGCTTGGATAGTAGGTTGAAGAGCAGAGTTTTGGGTGTGGTTTGCAAGCTGGACATTGAGAAAGCCTATGATCATGTGAACTGGGAGGCCCTGTTTTATTTGTTGGGCCGGATGGGTTTTAGGGTGAAATGGAGGGGGTGGATCAAGGCTTGCATTTCGTCTGTCCGTTTCTCTGTCCTAGTAAATGGGTCCCCTAAAGGTTTTTTTGGTAGCTCCCGTGGGTTGAGACAAGGGGATCCCCTATCTCCGTTATTGTTTCTTTTGATAATGGAGGTTTTAAGTAGACTTTTGAAGAAGACAGAGGAGTGTAATCTTATTCGGGGATTTCAGGTGGGAGCTGTGAACTCTGCTGGGGTGAGTATTTCCCATCTTTTATTTGCGGATGACACCATCATATTCTGTGAGGCCTCAAGGGAGCAGCTGCTGTCTATTAGGATGGTGTTGTCTTGTTTTCAGGCGTTTACGGGTTTGAAGGTCAATGTTGGGAAAAACGAGATTGTCCCCGTTGGGGAGGTGAATAATCTAGATGCTTTGGCTAATGTGCTTCAGTGTAGAGTAGGCAGTTTGCCTATGAAATATTTGGGGATGCCTTTGGGATCTTCTTTTAAGTCTCCCTTGATCTGGAATCCTATTTTGGAAAAGATGGAGAAGAGGCTCTCTGGGTGGAAGCGTCTCTATTTATCGAAGGGTGGTAGGCTCATGTTACTTAAGAGTACTCTCTCAAGTCTCCCGACATACTTTCTATCTCTCTTTACTATTCCTAAAGCAGTGGCGACTAGATTGGAAAGTATTCAGAGGAATTTCCTTTGGGGGTCTTCTGAGGGGGGTTTTAAATATCCTTTGGTGGCTTGGGATAAGGTGTGTTTACCCGTTGAGATGGGTGGATTGGGGTTAAGAAAGGTGGTTTCGTTTAATCAAGCTTTATTAGGGAAGTGGCTGTGGAGATATGGCCATGAAGATACCCACTTGTGGCGTCGGGTTATCTCTTCAAAATATGGCGAGGATCAAAGGGGGTGGAGGACTAGAGACTGCAGGAGGTCCCATGGGTGCGGCCTTTGGAGAAGCATTAACGAAGGTTGGGAGGACTTTTCTAAGCATCTTTCTTTTGTAGTGGGGCAAGGAACTCGTATTCGTTTTTGGCATGATAGGTGGATTGGTGACGATACCCTAAAAGTTCTCTATCCTGAGCTTTATGTGTGTTCAGCGGTTAAGGATGCCTGTATCTTTGAGGTTTTATGGATTCTAGAAGGGGGTACTGTTAGAGTATGGAATTTAACGTTTTATAGAGCGTTTGAAGATTGGGAGTTGGCTGCTTCGTATTCTCTACTCCGGCTTATCCAATCCCGCATTCCACAGGGGAGTAGGAGAGATACCCTTTACTGGCGGCTTAAAGGGGATGGTATGTTTGACACTCGGTCTTACTACCTCGCGATCCGAGGTGCTTCGAATTCTTGGCTTCCTTGGAAGGGGGTTTGGAAACCGAAGATCCCCAAGCGCGTGGCTTTCTTTCTGTGGTCTGCTGCTCATGGTCGGATCCTCACCTTGGACAACCTTATGCTTAAGGGTCGGCCCTTGGCTAATAGGTGTTGCTTGTGTTGCAAGGATGGGGAGTCGGTTAACCATCTTCTTTTGCATTGTCCTGTTACCCATTCTCTTTGGTCTTGTATGCTTCAGACCTTTGGGATTCTTTGGGTTATGCCAGGGTCGGTGGCAGAGTTGATTCCTTGTTGGCATCAGTGGCATGGAAAGGATAAGTCGGACATATGGAATTTGGTTCCAGGGTGCCTAATGTGGACTGTGTGGTTGGAACGAAATCGTCGTTCCTTTGAAGACAAAGAGAAGACCTTGGTTGAGTTGAATCTATTATGCCAGCGTAGTTTCTTAGAGTGGTCTCGTTGTTGAGGGTTTTCTAATTGCTCTTCTCTCGCTGAGTTTTTGCCCTCCCTTAACTTTGTTTCCTAGTAGTTTTTTCTTATTGTTCATTATCATGAACTCCTTGTATGACTTTCTTTCCTTTATTTATAAAAGCTTCCGGATTACTTATCAAAAAAAAAATAATTTTCATGTCAAAGTAAAATATTTCGTTTGATTTTCCATAATAAACCTGTTGAAATTTTTTATTTCTCAGGCTTTGCTTTTGTATTTTCTTCCCTTTGTCCCAAAGCTACAACCTTCTTTGTTCAACCTATGCAGTCTAAACATATTGGAGAAGTGTAGCTTATGCTGGTGAAAATCATTAAGCAATGATGCACCTCATATAGCCATGTCTTACATGTTGGTGCGAGATAGCTAATTGAAAAGGCCCCATATGCAGAACGGAAAAGTTCTATATATCAAAACAACAAAGCTCTGTTTCTCTCCTCCCGGAAGCATTGTCCTTTTTAACAAAGTCATGGACACAAAAAGGCTTATAGATGAGGCTCCAATCAACATCCTGAATCTAGCATATCACGGATGTCAAGAAGAAACAATGTCAAGCAGTGACATATGGATAGGAATCAACTGGCTTTATCTATATCTGTAAATACCTGTTTCCATGTTCTTTTGTGTTTGAATGTTATCAAGTTTGTCATTATAGGGACGTGATTTCAAAAGTATGTAGATTGCTTTTGTTAAGAGGAAAATTTTATTTGTATAACCAATATTTCTTTCAAATTTCAGCTTTATGATCATCAACAACCAAAGATAAAATATTGCAGCTGAAAGACATGCCGGAATCTTAATATTCTTGAATCAACCAGTTTGCTAAAGGTCAAGTCAACGATTTGGCTTTAGAAGCAGGTTGTTAGTACATTAAAATTGTTTGTGTGTGCACTTTGTGTGGACCAGTAATCAAATAATCAAAAAAGCCTAAATGGCTAGTGCAGCTAATGTATATTCAATTGCTGTTGGTCCTGTTAGCTTGGTTCATGAAGGATTTATGCCTTGAAGTTGATTTGTAATTGTTATACAATCCTTTTGCATCTGAGGAGTTCGTACAGAGGTTGTTGAGCTTGTGAAGTGTAGTGAGAATTTTGTATACACCAGTTACTTTTTTCTTTTTTTTTTTTCATTAGCAGTGGTAAACTCTTTTTTTCATTTATGACTTTAGAGATTTGGGCAATGAGAACCAGATTGGTGTAACAGCATTTCCCTAGAGATAGTGCCTGTTCAAAGAAATGATTTTGATTTCAACACTACATTTCCTTGGTCCCTATCCAAAGATTCCAGACGTTCGTTAATGTATTGGGCCAATTCCAACCTACTATCAGATCAACTAAATTTTGGGCCACCATAAAAACCCAAATCTTGTATCGTAGAGCTTGTGCAGTGTAGTGAGAATATTGTATACATCAGTTACTTTTTCTTTTCTTTTCTTTTTTTTCATTAGCAGTAGTAAACTCTTTTTTCATTTATGGTTTAACAGCATTTCCCTAGAGATAGTGCCCGTTCAAAGAAAATGATTTTGATTTCATAAGGTTTCTAGTTAGGTGGTTGTATGTATGTCCCGGCATATGGAAACAGTAATTTCAACACTACATTTCGTTGGTCCCTATCCAAACGTTCTTTAATGTATTGGGCCAATTCCAACCTAGTATCAGATCAACTAAATTTTGGTCCACCATAAAAACCCAAATCTAAGTTCCACTTAAATCCATGGTTATTGCTGCTTCTCATTTAAATAAAGTGTTTTGTAGCTCTGTTTTTGAGAGTCATTCTTCAACCCTGTGCTTCACACATGGGACTTCATTGCATTGCACCACCTTTAGCATCCGAGTAGTTTTGTAATTGGGAATTTACATAGGTAGTTGCGAATGAGACATGCACCAATATATTTAACATTTCTGAAAAAATTCTTTTTGCACAAACTTTCATAAATATTGGTTTGTATAATCTGTTCCAGGGATTGATAGCCTCCTGCCAACGTTGGCTACAAGGTACTCTCGTGAGTCCTTGAAGAACAGAATAACTTGAAATTATCATTGTCAACGAACTAAGCTAATTGTCATTTTGCAAAGTCACGTCTTCTCACAATGCTTTAAAAATCTATCATATTCTATCTTATAAAGGGCAGTGTCTATTAAACACTATCTATTACCTACAATGTACACGCATTTTAGTTCAAGAAATAAATTGTGTATGGTGTGGGCACTAACGTATGTTAAGTGAACTAATAATTACTCATCTTATAATATAAATTGAGTCATTTATCAATTCGTATCTCATCTTTTGTTCTAACCAATGCCTTTGGTATGAAACATTACAAGACCGTTCATGTAGTCTGTCACCTATTTTCAAGAAGAAAAATGGTATGATATGTCATTTAGTTCTAAAAGGCCGAGATGTAAACGATACCTAATATTCTCTTATTTTAAAAACTATTTGCAGTTTAGATTAAATGTTAAAAATGTGTAATTTAGTAGTTCCAATCGAATTGGATCCAACCCATTTGGAACGGCTCTTGGGTTGGATTGACATAGTCCACAATTTGGACAATACATAATTTTTCTCTATTCTATCCTATAGTGTGACTTCTTCCCTAATTGGACTGCCATCCACATTTGGGACCAACAACATTAATAATTTGCCAATTGCCACTACAAATCAACTAAATGTTGCTGGCTATCGCTTACTGTTGTTGGCAACCACTTGTCTTGAGGTTTATCAAAATATAGAAGCTTGAAATTACAAAAATGCTAATTATTGTTACAAACGTTGAGTTACACATTTTAGCTAAAATGTGTCCCGTATACACAGTATGTAACCATCACCACTATTACAAAAATATTAATAATGCCATTAATCACCTTAAGCAACTTAAGGTCATAATTGCATTAAATGGCCTAAATCAACCATTTGCAAAAAACTTATTTGCACGTTAACTTAGTTGAGATAATAGTATTATACATTTACTACTAATTCCATATTCATGTTCAACAAGTTAGACCAATTCGGAAAATTATTGAATATTTTAGGAGTACCATAAATGCATACTCCCTCTTTTCATATGAGTTGTGAATCTCACAATAAATTTAATTAGTGGGACCCACAATTATGTAAGAGGGGGCGTACAGATTTATGGTACTCCAAGAGTACCCAATAATTACCCCCACCAATTCTCTTTAAAAAAAAAAAAAAAAGCCACAAATTCCATATATTACAATTGCTATAATTCGTCTAGTTATTGATGACAACAAAATAACGAAACTTCTTAATGGTTGATATTGCCTTCTAAAAAGTCAATAACAAATGCATCCAATTGAAAATCAAATAATCCACTTTTAGCAGTCGCTTGATCACACATATTTTTAAGTTCTCTTACTCTTTGCCTAGTTTCTTTTCCCTCACAACTTTCAAGATCCATAAACCTTTGTATGTGTTGTAATATATCTTCTGTTGCCACCAAAATTTCACTTCCTATCTCTGCTCTCCTTACCCTCCACCCAATCTTCCAGTCTTCCTCAATTTTCCTACTGTTAGGAACTTGATCCAAAAAAAAGGGAAAAGCAAGCATTGGAATGCCTGCATAAATAGTTTCTTGGACTGAATTCCATCCAGAATGGGACCAAAATCCACCTACAGAAGGATGGCACAACACTCTTAGTTGGTCACACCAAGGCACTACTAACCCTTTATCACCACCACAAGTTTCTTTCAGCCTAGAAGCTTCCCCACGCGCCACCCACAAGAACCGAACACCACTACTACAAAGCGAAACTGCAAATTCATCCATTTGAGTGCTTGAAAGCTCAAAAAAATTTCCAAATGAAACATACAAGGCGGAGCATGCAGGCTGGGAATCCAACCATTTTAGATAGTCAATAGTTGATGTAGTTGTAAAGGAACCATGTTGATCAAGTTTTGGTTCTAAGTAACGGTTGGTAGGATCAATAGGGTACACAGGGAAAGGGATGTTGCTTTCAAAGAGTCAAAGGCTTGAGCTTAAAATGAACATATTTCATGGTTTGGATTAAATATTATAAATTTAAAAGTTTATCAATTGCTTTACCATTTATAATTCTAAGGCGGCAAATATATTGTTTGATCTAATAAATAAAATGTACAGTAAAATGGATTCTCTCTTGTGATTTGAAACTAACATGCAAACCAATTAAATTTAATTTCTATGAGGTGTCCAGCTAGTAAACATATACATATATTAAAATTATAGTAAGGAAGTGAAGATTTTTCAAGTAATACCAGGGACATGAATAAAAATCTTTTGTCCCATATTGAATAGTCCATTTTATATATGCTCTACTAATTATAATTTGTCACATGTTTATATAATAATAATAATAATAATAATAATAATAATAATAATCAAAGTTTAAAATGAAAAAAAAAGGACATATAGTAGAGTACAAAGTATAACATAAGAGTAAAACGTATGATTTTATTCCTAAGGACATCATTTTTCTAAAATGTTGACATGACTTGTTGTGATTAGAGTGACATTACTTTTATCTGAATCCATCATTAACACTACTTTTATTATGTTATATACCAATTATCATCAAAGCTGGCCCAATAGAATTTGACGCCTAAAGCAATGATTTTAATCGAATTCCTATCTATATTTAGATATAAATTAAATAACATCTATTTAAATTTATATATCATAATTTTTTTATGTAAAAATGACTGTGGGGGGTAAAAATGCTTAAAATGAACATTTGGGCCTTGGGCTTGGTTGGTTGGTATAAGTCTGTTCAATCAGAGTCTCCTAGGCCCACAGGTCAGTCTGCATTATAATGGTCCGATGAGTTATCCGAAGAGGAGTATCTCCTCGAACAGGCCCGGTAAAGGCCATGGGACTTGCTAAAGGGTTTAGAGACAGAATTCTGGAAGATTTGTTGGGTAAATGTGTGATCCAAGCACCCGTTAGAAGCAAGAACGTGTGAGAAATATCTGAGGAAAAAGCTACTACTACCGTATTAAAGGCCTTGCATCTACCTCCCTGGCCGCATTAATGGAGAAATGACCTTTGAACAGTAGTATTCAGCCTTCCAGCTATTATTGGAAGACTTTAAGAAGGTGGTAGATGTGACAAGTATCTAGGAAGAAAATCTATGCTACACGTGGATGAAACAAGGGAGAAGAAGAAGGATATATGAAGACGAGAGAGGAAAGAAGAGGGGGATCTTTTTTGGAAGTTACAAATTGTAATATTTTGCTTAGAGAAAGAAAGGCTATACAAATTGTCCTCGGCTTATGTTCGAGGAGGGTTTTTTGTCATATTCATCTATTACTTGCATACTACGGCATTCTGGCCTGTTTATCAACTTTCCAATATCTCTAACCTAGGTTTCAAACTCATACTCTACAACTTTCATTATATAAGGCTCTTTGGGCCTGAGCTCATCACTCGTTTGGGTCCAGGTACAAATTGTGCACTTATAATTGGCGCCGTCTGTGGGAAATCAAGTGTTGAAGGAATTGGAACATGATGGTAGGCTTAGGTTCGCGTCATGCAAAGTCTCAGGGGTCCTAGTGCGAAGATCATTTTGAGCGTCTCAAGCGTCGGAGGGATCGAGAGGGAAGTGTGCATACGCCACACCCTGATACAAGCCACTCTCGTGGTGGGAGTAAGGCCACCTATGAGGATGATGCTGAGGCCATGCAGAGGGAGATTGACCACCTCAAGAAAAAGCTACTCCGTGTCAGACGAAGGCGGGCTTCACCTCCGTCTAATCCTTCCTCTGGGGGGTCACGGGAAAGCAATTACAGTCCAGGTCCAAGACTCCCCCTAGCGAAACCTCCTCTTACGAGAAGGATGAACTTCCAAGTCGTAAGCATAAGAAGTTTCCCTCCAGGGGCTTAGAGAACGATGCTATGAGCCGAGCGTTGCACCAACTCTCCAAGTCCCCTTTCTCATGCAGGATCGAGAAGGAAAGGCTTCCACGGCAGTTCACTCAGCCCACCTTCACCATCTATAATGGCAGGACAGACCCAGTCGAACACGTGAGCCATTTTAATCAGAGGATGGCGGTACATTCTCAGAATGAATCCTTGATGGGCAAAGTCTTTCCCTCTAGCTTGGGACCTGTTGCTATGAGATGGTTTAACGGACTAAAGCCGGGGTCTGTCGATTCTTTCATGGAACTCACCAGGGCATTCGCGTCTTGATTCATTACATGCAGCAGAGTCCCTCGGCCTTTGGACTCATTGTTATTTATGGCCATGAGGGAGGGTGAGACTTTGAAAGCATATTTTAATAGGTACTGGAAAATGTTTAACGAAATCGACAGAGATTTTGATGAAGTGGCGATTAACACTTTCAAAGTGGGTCTCCCAACTGATCATGATTTAAGGAAATCTCTGACCAAAAAGCCCGTGTGAAGTGTACGTCGCCTCATGGATCGCATCGACGAGTACAAAAGGGTTGAGGAAGATCAACAACAAGGTAAGGGTAAGGCGAAGGTTATCCCGTAGGAGAGAAGGGATTTCAGGTCGGACAGGTACCATAACAATAAGCCGAGGAGAGATTTCTCTGGGCAATCTGGTTCAGTCACTCCTCAAGTAGTTAATGCCGTATACCGTATGTGAAATTCTTAGCGCGGTCTTTCACCGCGTTAATCTGTTGGTATGATTTAAACCGTAGACAAGGGTCATTAACATAATAAAACAACTCGCGCTTGAAGTTATAATTAAGCATGGAGAATGGTGCACTACAGTAGTGAGTTTTATAGTAATGATGATTTGAAAGATTGGCCTTCAATTTCATCCTTTCCAGCCTATATGCCCTCTGTTTTCTCCCCATCATCAGGAAGGTTTGAATTTTTTTTTCCCCTTGACTTGAACATATATTTAGAAGGGGACTTAATATGACCTTTATGATATTACAATTGCCAAGCAGTTGTAGCATCAGTGTTCTTGGTAAGAGAATTGAAGTAAAAAGAAGGATATATTGAGAGTTATGTACTTTTTTCATCAACTTTTTTGTACTCTTAAACTACAACAATAGCTTCAATTGAAATAGCAACTCTCACTTGCTTCTCTGTTTTATTTGTATTTTTTTTTTCCTTTGTTTTTGTCTGGCATATGTGTTATTGACCATGAATTTTTCAAAGAACGTGAACCATATAAACTCTGGGTTCTGGTGGACTGGTTCTACATATCTCATCTACTACAGGTACCTATTTCTTCTTCTTCTTTTTCTCATACTAAGGTGCTTCCTGTTAGCTTTTTCTTATTATCTAAAGAAGGAAAGCAATATAATTATGTAATTGTCAATATGAATTTTTATTTATTACCACAAGTATTGCTCAATGGTAATCTTCTGTGTCCATGTGAGTTTAAAATCATAGTAAATAAGTTGCGATTTGCAGGGAATTAAGAGGGCTAGTCCAAGATTTCTTTATATAATGTTCAAATTAAATTTTGTCTACATACAATGTTTAATTCAAAGAACGGTCTTATATGCAGCATAACAAAACAATTACAAGAATTGTCAATATGCTGTACTTCTTATTGAGAATTTGTTAGAATTGATGGGTTGGGAATCAAACACCAGAATGATCTTTGGATGGTTGGAGGTTAGAAGAGTTTAAGAAATTGCGAGCATAATTGTTCTTTTATAGAAAAGGGAAATAGAAGAGAAGTTCTCTCTTTATTGTCAATTGATAGAATCATTTTGATTTCCTAAGTAAAAAGTTTCATTATATTCACCATAATAAACCTGTAGTTGAAACTTTTTAATTCTCAAGCTTTACTCATAAGTTTTTCAATTTTTTCCTATTCATCCTAAATCAATGGCCTCGTTTGTTAAACTATTGCAGTCTAAACCTATTGGAGAAACGCAGTCTATACTGGTGAAAATTGTTAAGCAAGGATGCATCCTTCATGTCACACGTTCCGGTGCAAGATAGCCGATTGAGAGAAATTCATAGGCAAAATGGCAAAGCTCATTATTGTCGAACAACAAAGCTCCCTTTCTCTCCTCTGTGAAGCAAAAATGCTTGTAGATGAAGCCCCAATCAACATCGTGAATGTAACATGCCATGGATTTCAAGAAGAAGCCAGCTATACTTCTGTCAAATTTCACTTTTCTGACCATGAATAACCAAACATGAAACATTGTAACTGAAAGACGCACTGGACTCTTAATAATCTTGAACCGGCCAGTTTGTTAAAGGTCAAATCAACAAGGTGGCTTTAGAAGCTGCTGAAAGACGCATTGGAGTCTTATACATATATATGTTGTTCACATAGGTTGCGCTTTTGTGTGGATCTGTAAATGTAATCAAATGGTCAAAAGCCTAAATGGCTAGCTTGTGCAGCTAAAATTCAAGTGCCATTTGTTTGATTTGTAATTTTGATAATCCTTTTGACTTTTGAGGAGTTCGTACTGATGAGATTCAACTGCATTGTGAAGCATGTGAAGTATTGTATTGTTAATTTGTATACATCCATTACCTATTTTAAATTTCATTAGAAGTCGTTTTGAACATGATCAAAGCTCTTGAACTCAAATATCTCTCCCCTTAAAAATAAATAAATAAATAAATTAGAGTTGGACCCACATATGGGCCCATGGGGCCCGGTTCCCTCCAGACATTACCCAAGAAAAATTAAACCAAGAAAAATTAGACATATAACCTAATTTAATTTAGACCCAAGAAAAATTAGAGTTGGGCCCCCTTGCTTCAAAAAGCTTGCCCCCTTCAAAACTAAAATCTTAACCCAAATAACAACATTAAACCCAAACAAGGTCATAATGCAGTCAAAACAACAATATTTCTCAGTCCCAAAAAAAAACCCAGCCCAAGCAACAATCTTTCGGCCATTTTTATAAATTACAATCCAGCCTAACAAGCCACTATTTTAGCCAAAATTCACCATGTTGATTCAAGGAAGAAAAAAAAAAAAGGGGGCATCAGATTGATAGTGCTGGCAGAGGATAATAAATTTAGAGTGGTGTTAGTGGGGCAACAATGTGTATAAGTTGAATATTTAAATGCTATTGATACTATTTTTGAGGCCAATAAAAATTAAAAGACAAATCACAAAAACAAAGATAAAGAGATCAACAAATACGTCATAAAATAAAAATGTCGCACATCATAATGCTTTAACTATTATTTTGAACTAAGATAAATTTATGAAACTAATAAATCTATAAATTGAGAAGTTTAAATTTATAATTGATGCATCACGTATATTACCCACATTCTTGTATTCGCTTTTACTCAATAATTACAATTACTCCTTTTGTAAGATAATAAACATAATTCTTATTTTATTTTTATTTTTTTAGTTTTTGATGTTATACATTGAAAGGGACAACAGTTTTGATATTTAGTTTGGATTCAATTATAAATATTTCAAAGATTTAAAAGAGCGCCAAGTTCTCTTTTCATAGGTGACTGCATTGTAATGTATTAAGAAACAATGATGTTTTGTATCTTTTGTCTTTGTTGGTAAATGATTAAATCTTAATGTACTAAGAAATAATGATTTTTTTTTTTTTATATTTGTTTTAGATGATAGTTTGTTAATACTATATGAATGCTTATTTAAAGTTTGTGTGTTTTTTTTTTCCTTATAATCCAGCCCCTTGGCTTGAAATCTTGGTTCCATAATTGACCATTAGTAATAGTAAGCATCAAACTAGGTTCAAATGTCTTTTTCTTTTGGGTCTCATTATGGAGGACAAAGAAAAAGAAAAGGAAATATAATACAAAATAAATAAATAAAAAAGTTCATGATTTTCTAATAAGTGGGGGAAACTCTTTTTTCTTGTCGGTAAGTTAATAGAAGAGATCATGTTGCAATTAAAGAAAGTATAAAAAACAAAAACCAAAGCTTTTTCTATGCGTCAGTTGCTATGCACTAATTTAAGTGGGGTTTCCATTTCATTTCAATGATGTTCCTTATTGGACTAAAAAAATAAAGGCATAATGGGTGAAACAAAGCATGACAAAGTTACAGATAATTCAAAAGTGTAAATGTCGACATTATAAGATAATTCAACATTAAGGACTAGTTTAGGTCCCATAGAGTGGAATAATATAAACTAATGGCCTAGTTATTTACCAACCATATGATAGAATCTCGATGTAAATTAATGTATATGCAAGTGGATTGAAAAATAAAATAAAAAGCAATGTTGAAATTGATGGAAAAGTTAACAATTATATGTATTGAATTTTATTTTATACGTCTTGTTAACAATGAATCATATTAATGGATGTCCTTAGGATAATTGTTAATAAACAATTTTAGAAAAATTTTTATATCACTTTTTTGAAAAAATTGAAAAAACTATCAGAACATTAATCACTTTTTATTCTTTTCCCATAAAAACTTTTTTAAAATGGTTCACTAAAAAATGTCTTTAATGCATTCGTTAACATTTTCCTTTTAACAATTATTGCTATTTTAGTTTCTCCTTGTGAATCATTTTCTAACTCCAGTACCTGTTTCTTGTATTGTGAATTGTAATTTCACTCTCCAAGTGAAATTCCTCTTAATTACAATTTCTTATATTGTCAACAATGAGCACATATCGTTATTTTATCGAACAGATGGGGTTGTAAGACATTGTTTATGCTCTAAATCTGTTTCTGTTAGTAAAATATTCATATGGAACTAGTGAATAAATATTGGGCAGGCTGCTTGTAAATTTTAATATGATTTGGTTTAGGGAATTTATCATATTGCTTCTGTAGGAGTGGGAAAGACCTATGTGTGAAACATGCTAGGATGAATTTTCCACCGAAATGCAGATCTAGGCGAACATGCTAACACTTTTTGTATTTTATTTTGTGATTATGTGGAAAATACTAAGTTGTAATTATGTTGAAATGGATAAATATAACTTTCTCACAAAGTCCAAAATGAGAAAAAAAAAAAAAAGTTCTGCTATATATAACTTCAATTTAATGATGTATTATCTAAAAACTAATAATATCACATAAATTAACTTTGCATAGATTAATATGAACATATTTAAACTATTACGCAATACAATTTTTAAGACTACTCTTCCAATAATAATTGGGGAGCAAGGTTGGAATAGTAGAAAACTGATGTAGTACAACATCTAATTTTTTTAAAGTATATTATTTTGAGAAAATTCGCAATCTAGCCAACAAGTGAGAAGCTTCTATCCCAATTTAATTATCAGGAGCATCTTAACTTTGTCTAACAAAAACTCTAACTAAACTAATATGTAAAATTGTAAAATAAAATAAAAATTCCAAATTCAAAGACGCTTAATGAATCAAATAAAATTGATATAATGCATAAGAAAATATAATAAGAAAGAGGAATGCAGACACCTTGCAAATAGTCGTGAGTAATTGGTCATCACCAATTATTGACACGATGGGCGTCGAGGTGTGAGGAAGAGAACATGCATAAAAACCATTAAAAACAAACAAATCAGGACAAATCCAGAACAATAAATTAACTCAAAATTGAAATAAAAAATGGAGGCAAATTAATGACTATGTACTAAATCAGTGAAATGCATTCTAATTCATTAGACATAAACAATTTTAATGTGAAAAATGCAATTATGTAAAGAAAAATTGTAAACATGAATACAAAGAAATAGACTAACAATTGAAAATTGGCAAAAAAAAAAAAAAAAACAGCAACAACAACAATGTCTACAACCCCACAAAAGAAAATCCAACACAGACCATAAAATTGCAGTAATAAATCAAAGAACTTCAATGGAAGAAAAGAAAAAACTGACCTCAAAGGGACTTTCTAATTTTAGTTGTAACTAGTCACAACCTCGCATGATGCGCAAAAATACGTGATTATTTTGTAATAGAATACACAATATATAATTATTTTCTAAAATATTCATAAAGTATTATATTATGATTAATTAGTCATGTGTAACAATGTGTTTTTGAAATATACAAAGTATGTGGGTTCCAGTTAGCTTAATTGGTAAAATTTCTGATAGTTGAATAAGAGACCTGGGGTTCAATCCTCGCCTACACCAAAAACTGGTTGGTGTCTTGGCTTGATGATAAAAAAACAATCATCAGAAGCAGACTTCATAGGTTAAAACTCCCTAAAAATATATATATACACACACACACAAAGTATGATCATTATCTCTCTTTTTGAATACATTGTTTATCTTAATGCATTAATAAATATATATTGAATCAAAACATACCCATATAAAAATACTTTGCAAACAAACAAAATGCCTTATTAATTGTCGCTTAACAATGATTAGTTGGATCATTTAGGAAAACAATTTATTGTTGATAATCTATTAAGATAACTTTCTTAGCAAAAACTACAAATTTGTCACGCCACAAGTATAAGTGCTTGTGGGGTGTGGGGGGCAAGGGCCGGGGTTCAAGTCTTCAGGAGGGAGCTTCATACACATATACACTTAGATTAGGATAAAGTAGAAATTCTATGTTGTATAAAAAAATATATATATATTAGCAAGATCTCATAATTAAGTTTCTATTATAATAATAATAATAATTGCAAAAGGTAAAATATATCACTTATCCAATTATTTTCGTTTAATTGACTTTTACTTTTGTCTGAATAAGTGGCGCTATAACTTACTTCTTATACAACTATTAAAAGTACTTTCTTTACAAAAACTACAAATCTGTCAACCCAAAAGGATTAAAAAATAAACAAAACTTAGTAAAGTCTAATAGTTTAACATCTAAATGAATCACTAAAAAATAAATTCTAACTTGCAAAGCAACTAATTATTAACCCAAATCATATCAAACCAATGGGTAAAGAAAAAGATCTTATGATATGGAATTGGAATACCAAAATACCTAGATATACATAAAAGTGATACAAATTTTCAAAAAAGAGAAACAAATGTGATGTGACAATTAAATAAACAATAACAAAAAAACTATTAATGGAAAAATAAGTGGTTGAAACAATTAAAAAATCACCAAAAGAGACAAAATTGGAGGGAGAGAGAGTATAAACATTTTTTGTCGTGAATAACTTGGAAGGAATATGAGAGAGAGGTCGAAATGAAATAATAAGAAATTTATATGAAATTTAAGATGGAAGATAAATGGTGAAAGTAGATAAAAGATTGAAAAAAGTGAAACGGTAGAATTTAAGAATATATAAAGGAGAAAAATTCGTATCTATAAAGAGAATCAAATGAAAATTTTAAGAAGACAATAATTGGAGGAGATGAAAGATTGAAGTAAGAAGACAACGGTTGAAGAAGATGAAAGGTTGAACAAAGTAAAAAAATGCAAAAATAAAAAATAAGAAAGGATGCTAGTGATGTGGCACAAATGTCTTTTTCTTCAGGGTCTCATTATGGAAGACAAAGAAAAAGAAAAGGGAATATAATACAAAATAAATAAATAAATAAGTTCATGACTTTCTAATAAGTGGGGAAACTCTTTTTCCTTGTCAATAGGTTAATAGAAGAGATCATGTAGCAAAGAAAAAATAAAATAAAATAAAAACCTAAGCTTTTTCTAGGCATGAGTTGCTATATATGCACTAATTTTAATTAAGTGGGGTTTCCTTTTTCATTTCAATGATGATCTTATTGGAGAACGTTTTCTTTAGCTGACTGAAAAAGTAAAGGCATAATGGGTGAAACAAAGCATGATAAAGATACAGATGCTCAACAGAGGTGAATAAAATTCAAAAGTGTAAATGTCGACATTATAAGATAATTCAACGTTGAGAACTAGACTAAGGTCCCATAGAGTGGATTAAAATAAACTAATGGCCTACCAATTTACCAGCATATGATAGAATCTCTATGTAAATTAATGTATATGATAGATGTAACAAAGTGTTTTTATCATAAGAAATTTTCATTTTAAATTTTCATTATCTCTACTTTTTGAAGTATACAAAAAATGATCATTATCTATCTTCATGAATACATTGTTTATCTTAATACATTAATAAATATATATTGAATCAAAACATACCCATATAAAGATACTTTGCAAACAAACAAAATGCCGTATATCAATTGTCGCTTAATAATGATTAGTTGGATCATTTAGGAAAACAATTTGATGTTGATAATCTATTAAGACAATTTCCTTTGCAAAAACTACTAATTCGTCCACTCAAAAAGATTATCAAATAAACAATTATTAGCAAAATCCCATAATTAAATTTCAATATGCATCATTATAAAACAACAACAACAACAACAACAATAATATAATTGCAAAAGCTAAAATATATCACTTTGACCTTTACTTTTGTTTGAATAAGTGGTGCTATAAATTACTTCTAATACAACTATTAAAAGTACTTCCTTTACAAAAACTACAAATTTGTCAACCCAAAAGGATTAAAAAATAAACAAAACTTAGCAAAGTCTCGTCCTTTAACGTCTAAATGAATCACTAAAAAAATAAATTCTAACTTGCAAAACAACTAATTACTAACCCAAATAAAATCAAACCAATGGGGTAAAGAAAAGGATCTTGTGATATGGAATTGGAATACCAAAATACCCAAACATACATAAAAGTTTATACAAATTTTTCAAAAAGAGAAACAAATGTGATGTGACAACTAAATAAACAATAACAAAAAAAAAAAACAATTAATGGAAAAAAGTGGTTGAAACAATAAAAAAAAATCACCAGAAGAGAAACAAAATTGGAGGGAGAGAGAGTATAAACATTTTTTGTCGTGAACAACTTGGAAGGAATATGGAAGAGAGGTGGAAATGAAGTAATAAGAAATTTATATGAAAATTAAGATGGAAGATGAAAGGTGAAAGTAGATAAAAGACTGAAAAAAGTGAGACGGTAGCATTAATTTAAGAATATATAAATGAGAAAATTTTATGTCTATAAAAATAATCAAACAAAAATTTTAAGAAAACAATGATTGGAGGAGATGAAAGATTGAACAAAATAAAAAAATGAAAAAAAAAATAATAAGAAAGGATACTAATGATGAGGTGCAAAAAAGAGTTTTGTAACTTTTATTGCAAAACTTCCAATATTATATATATATATATATATATATATATATATATATATATATATAGTATAGATGAATATGTACAGACATTTTTATTTTATTTTATTTTATTGTTTAGTTATAAATATCTAAATTAAAGTAAATTAATATGTAAAGGCAAAATTATATGTAAAATTAAAACCATCTCAGATGAATGTGTAAAGTCAATCTATTTGTATATTTAATATTGTCAAAAAAAATTATGAAAAAAAAATTAATAAGAAAAAAAAAAGATTATGTGGCCAATGACGTGGCGAATAAGGTAGCACAACAGAAACTTGACAACAATAAATTTTACGCTTCAAATTTTAGAAATTGGATGAATGATAAAGCTACAAATGCTCTACTAAGTTGAACAAAATTCAAAAGTGTAAATGTCAACATTATAAGATAATTCTCCATACTTCTTTTCAACAATTTTAACTCTCCAAGTGAAACTCAGCTCCTTGGTGACTCATTTTCTAATTCCATTTCCAGCTTATTGTATTTATCAATGGCAATTTTCACACTCCATGTGAAATTCCTCTTAATCACAATCATTGTATTGTCATCAATGAGCACATTTCGTTATTTTGTCAAACAGATGGGGCTGTAAGAAATTGTTTATGCTCTTAATCTAAAGATGGGGTTGTAAGACATTGTTTATGCTAACACTAATACTAGGATGAATTTTCCACTGAAATGCAGATCCAATCAAAGATAAAATCTAAAGTTAATCTGTGCAAAAAGAAAAGATTCAACTCAGCCGACCCACCATTATATTATATATGGTGCTCTTGCCTTTTCAATATACTTTTTTGACTCATTGGAAAATTAGGTGGGTTTTGCTTTTGTAATTTTGTTCAGCTACTAATGGCTAGTGGTAAGGATCTTCCAATTAACATGCTCCCAATTGGCAGCAAATACCCACCACAAGTTGTCCCTCAAGTAACACAGCCAATCAGGAATATACCACATATACTTCATTGACTAGAATAGACAACACCCTGATTCACCTTAAGGTGTGTGAGAGAAGTTATAAAAATAAGTGTAAAAGTAAAATTGTGAAAAATTAAAGGTTAATTTTTTTTTTCAAGAGCTAGGACTAAAAGTGACTTTTGAAATTTTTAATCTCAATCTTTAATGTGCAATTGCATGGTACGACACCTGATATCAATCCCTTAAACTTGAGCTAGTGGATTGCTAGAAATAACATGGGGATACATTTGAAACCTTTTTCTTTTTCTAGGCTACAATTATGGTGCTTTCGCCTTTTCCACTAATCGGTGTTGATTTTGCTTTCGAGTAAGGTTAGGGATACCACTTCTTTCCATATTATATATTATCGGTGATTTTACACTTTTTTTTTTAATAACGTGAAGTAGAATCCTATGATTCTTGATTCAATCTACAATCTGATCCATATGACCATCTCACCAATCCTTGTAGGACTTTGATCTTAATAACCATGTTGTGAACTGATGATATACCAAATAGACTTTACTAATCATAATTTGCCCTTAAGCTTAAGCTAGTGGATGAACGTGGAAATAAAATTATGGTGCTTTTGTCTTTCCACTAATTAATTGGTATTGGTTTTGCTATAGTTCAAGGCAAGTGTATAACTTGGACATATGGAAAAATTAATTTCCATTTTCCTAGGTCCTTGTAAAAACGTTCCCTAAATTTGGTCCACCAAAACCCAAAATTTAAAGTCCACAACCATTTAAAACAATCTCTAATGATATGTTCGGATTGAGAGAGGGAGGGGGAGTAAGTAAAGTTTGTCCAAAATTAGTCTATTTTCAACAAACTTTACTGTACTCCCTTTCACTCCCCCTCTCTCCAACCTTAATCCAAATGGCCATAAGTGCTAAATGCTCAAATTTGTGAAACAAGCCTAACGACCATTTTTCCACCATCGATAGAAATTGTTTAAAATCTCCCACCAAAACCACATTGGGCCCACAAAAAGCCTAAAATGATCCCGCACTGTCTAAAGCCTATTTTGAAAATGTGGCCATCAAATTGGGTTTATGTGTCTCTTTCTTTGGGTCCCATGATGATGGACAAAGAAAAAGAAAAAGAAAAAGAACAATAGTCTAAAATAAATAAAGTTTATGACTTTTGTGGTCTTCATTGGCTAGAGTTGGCCTCAAGTTTTTTAGATAGTGAATTCCAATGGATGCTTTGCTTACTGAAATATCTGAACGTAGGACTAACTTTTAAAAAATTTGAGTGCTACTTTATCTATTATAAAGTATATATCCAAGACTTTAAAATGAATACAAATTTGACCAATTTGTATTTAGAATGAGTGAGAGATAACCATTTAGAAAATATTCATTCTTATATGCTTGTGTTATTACCATGGTGTACCCAGAAACATTGTACTTTGCGTTATATTGTTACTTTAGGACGTTAAGTTTGTTTTGGGTGCTGGAACATGCAATTTTGAAAGTTCGAGTTTGGAGTTTGTTTATATATTAGTAATTTATAACGTAGTAGTTTTTTCCTTTTATAATTAATTTTTATTAAATTTTTTTCTTTAACATATCTTGATAATTAGGTATAGTCTCTAGCGATTTTTGATCCTTAATTCAACCCTACAGTCCGATCCATATGATTCTCCCTCTCATCCTATGTAAGAAGTAAGATTTTGATTTTGATAATCGTGGTGTGAACTTATGGTTGATTAAACCAAAGTTGGCCCTTAGATTTAAGATAGTGGACACAGTAAAGGAAGGTGGGCTACCTTTGAAATTTTGTACTAGAATACAATTACGGTGCCTTTACTTTTTCCAACAATGGTGTTTTCTCAAAAAAAAAAAAAAAAAAAAACTTATTGTTGTTATTTTACTTTTTAGTGCAGTTAGAGATACCTTGCAATATGTTAAAAATGTGATTGAAGCAACATCATTTTTATATGCCTCATCATTAATATTATTTTTATTATTTACTAATTACAACCGACGACATTAATCTTTCCAAAAAATATTGTAAACCTAGACTGTTTTGGTTTTGTTGACTACTATTTTCTTTTGCCACTTAAAGTGGAAGATTAGGTGAGTTGGTACCTCTGTATGCACAAAATGTTTGGGGTCCTAAGGGGGAAATGATTTGACCTATGAAGTTAATAGCATATTGTAATTATCTTTAAAAAGAAAAATAATGTTCAAGTTATTTATTTATTTTATCAGCTTAATAAATAAAAAAGACCCACTTTTTCTAGGTGCACTATTTTTTTGTTAACTTACAATAAATAATCAAATAAAAGTTAAAAAGAGAGAGATTAAAATGCACATGAAACCTTTTAAACTTTCAAGTGACAATTAATTCTTATTACATTGCAATATCAGGGAAGTTACAGAATGAAACTCAAAAGAAGTCTTTGGACTTTCTAAGAACCATACCAGTCATTATGGTCAAACATTTCACATTTGAGCTTTCCAAGCAAAACTTCTCTTGCTTAGATTGGCGCTTATAAAAGATTCAAGCTTATAGTGAATTCATGTTGTGAGAGGTGAAAATGGCCCACTACTACTATTTAGAAAAAAAAATTATCAATTTACCACTATTTTGGAAATATGTAAGGATTTGTTATGAGAATAGTAAATAGTAAGCAATAAGTTTAGAATCAAACAAATTTTTACGAAAAATATTTTAAAATGTTGAAATAACCAGTTGTCAATATAGATAATCAAATAATATCAATAATAATAATCCAAATGAAAACCAATGGAATAAATTTTACCCAAACATCATCAAATGATAAAAAAGAAAAAAAGACCCCCCCCCCAAAAAAAAAGAAAAAGAAAAAATAAATGACTGGGGGAAGTATGGAATAGTGGAGTCAAGTGGGCCATATAACCGAAAGCAGGGCTAGCCTAAAAAGATCAATTGGCTACATCATTTTCCGACTAGCTTTCGTTTAAATATGAAAGATCTTTAACGTGGGGACTCAAACTTTAATCTCCTCTTTGTTCTCTTCTTTCATCAGCCAGTTGCCATTTGCTCTTTCAGTACTCGTGTTAAACAAACAAATTTCCATTTCCAACTTCTAAACAATGGCTTGGGCTCTTGTTTCTGCTATCAAGGACCAGCTTAGTTATTTCATTACTTCAGAGTTCACGTCGATTGCTAATGTCAAGGGAGAAGTCCAGAAGCTTGAAAGCAAATTCCACACCATCCAGGCAATGCTCAATGATGCAGAGAAACGGCAAGTGAAGGAGGAAGCTGTGAAGCTTTGGTTAGATAAGCTCAAAGACGTATCCTACCAGATGGACGATGTGTTGGATGAGTGGAACACTGCCATGATCAAAGCCGAGATTGAGAAACAACAAAAAGATGATGAAGAAAAAGCTGAAACTAGTGCTGCTAAGAAGAGGAAGGTATGGCCCCCCATCTCAATTCCTAATCTTTTTCAGCATCGTGATATTGCTCATAAGATAAAAGAACTTAATGAAAAATTAGATGAGATTGACAGAGAGGGAGAGATGTACAAGTTTGTATTGACTAGGGACAATGAAGAAGTAGTTGAGAGACCAAGAACTACTTCCTTTGTTGATGTGTCTAAAATTCTTGGTCGTGATAAAGTTAGGGATGATCTAGTGAGAATCTTATTAGGCAAGGGTAGTGAAGAAGAGATAAACCCCCATGTCATCTCTTTAGTGGGCATGGGTGGTATTGGAAAAACTGCTCTTGCCCAACTAGCCTATAATCATCATGAGGTAGAGGCTCATTTTGAAAAAAAAGTGTGGGTTTGTGTTTCTGATCCTTTAGATCTGTGTAGGGTCGCCGAAGCAATTGTTCAAGCTTTTGGAGGTAGTGAGTCCAACATTACTGAATTGCAAAATCTATTAGAAAAAATATGTGAATTGATTAAGGGGAGAAAGATTTTTCTTGTCTTTGATGATGTATGGACTGAAGACTTCACATCATGGGAGCCATTTAGACTTGCACTCCAAAATAGTGCCCCAGGTAGTAGAATTATAGTCACCACACGTAAAAGAAGAGTTGCAAAGATGATGGAAAGTGCGAGCATGATTAATTTGGAGGTATTGTCTGAGGAAGATTGTTGGTCGGTGTTTAGTAAAATAGCATTTTGTGATAAGAATTTTGAGGTGTGTAAGCAACTAAGAGACATTGGCAAGAAAATAGCGAAGAAGTGTAAAGGCTTGCCACTTGCTGCAAAGACTCTAGGAAGTTTAATGCGCTTCAAGAAAAGTAAAGAAGAATGGGAAATGGTTTTGTATAGTAGTATGTGGGAATTCAAAGATGTTGAAAGAGGTCTTTTTGCACCATTGTTAATAAGTTATTACGATTTGCCCTCACCATTGAAACAGTGTTTCTCATATTGTGGCGTCTTTCCAAAAGATTATGTCTTTTCTAGTGATGAGTTGGCATTTATGTGGATGGCACTAGGATATATCAAGCCAGAGGCAAATATGGAGATGGAAATTACTGCAAGAGCATACTTTGTAAATTTAGCCATTCGATCTTTCTTCCAAGATTTTGTGAAAGGTGATGACAAGATAACAAGGTGCAAAATGCATGACATAGTGCATGACTTTGCGCAATTAATGCCAAAAAATGAATGCTTCACAATCAATAGTGACATAGGCTTGGGAGTAAATTATAAAAATGCCCGCCATTTGCAGTTAGAACTTCTGGAAAATACCAAATTTCCTGAGTCCATTAATAGTGGAAAAAATATACGCACTCTCATTCTGGTCAATCAAGGTAATGATAACTTATCTAATTTATTCCAACATTTTAGATGTTTACGGACATTAACTTTGAATTGTAAATATCTTGGTATGTTAAAGGAACTTCCAGATGCAGTGGAAAATTTCATACATTTGAGGTATCTCAAATTAATCGGTTATTGTGGAGATGGATTGCCTGAAACTATTTGTAATCTATGCAATTTACAAATTTTGAATATTAAAATTCAGGGCAAGGAGATCCTAAAATTGCCACAGGGGATGAGTAAGCTAATTAATCTAAGACATCTTAATTTGGATTTCTACTCCAGTTGGTTAAATGTAAAGTTTCCAAGAGGGTTTGGGAGATTGACTTCTCTTAGAACATTAAAGTTTTTCAACGTAAATGGTAAGGATGACAATGAAAGGTGTAAATTGGGAGAATTAAGAAATTTGAACCACCTTGAAGGGACTTTTCAGATAACTGGGTTGGGGAGCGAGGTAGATGCATGTGAGGCCACGAATGCACAACTGAAGAAGAAGATAAACCTTCGTACTTTGAGCCTATCGTTTGACAAATGGGATGGTGAGGAAATAATAAGGGAAAAAGATGCATTAGTTCTGCATGCCTTAGAGCCACCTCCTAACTTGGAATATTTAAGCATTAGAAGTTACAGGGGACCAACCATGTTTCCCAATTGGATGATGTCCTTGACAAATTTGAGAATACTTGAAATTTCGGAGTTATCTTTAGAGCATTTGCCTCCTCTAGGTAAACTTCAGTACGTCGAATCATTGACTATAGGGGATATGAAGAGATTGAAAAAGGTGGGAGTTGAATTTGTGGGAATAGAAGAATTCGAAAGGGAGAAAGACGATACAAGAATAACACTTTTCCCAAATTTGAGATCTCTCATCTTTTTGAATTTGGAGGAGTTGGAAGAATGGAATGGGATTGGAGGAGAAGAAGAGGACCAAGAAGAAGAAGACTGCGTCAGATTCGCTATAATGCCACGTCTTCAACATTTGAGAATCTGGAATTGCGAAAAGTTAAAGTCTCTGCCGAACTTCCTTCGTACAACTCCATCATTACAGAACTTGGAGTTATGGCTGAGTCCAATTCTGGAGGAATGCTGCAAAAGAGGGACAGGAGAGGAGTGGCCCAAGATTTCCCACATACCTAATATCGAAATTGATAAAGAGTTTGTGCAAAGAGACGGTCGAGAGGTAACTTCTTCGGGCACTTCTTCTTTTTCTCCTTGGGCTTCTTTTCTTTTGCAAAAAATCAAATTAATTTTTTTTTCAAAATAAATTAACATTCTTATTGTCTGCCAAAATTTGAATTGATGAATTGGGTTTGAATTGAACTTCTTCTGACGCAGAGACAGAGGTAAGTTCTTCTCATTGGGCTTCTTCTTCTTTTTTGGCAAAAAATCAATGAACTTTTTAATTGTCTGCCAAAATTTCCCACAGAAAAAAAAAAAACCTTGGTTGATGAATTTATGGGGTTCTCAGTGATTTGAATCAGGGGATTTATATTATATATTGTTGTACTTGTACATGTACATAACTAGCATGCATTGGCATAGCATCTGGTTCCTTATATTCCTTTAACTGCTTCATGGGTTCAATAAAAATCTCAGTCATTTCGAGATATATATATATATATATATATATATATATATGTATATATATATATGGGTCCTGCTCATTTTCTTGATTTAAGGATATGTATATAAGACTAATCTCAAATAACTAGCAAGTAGTTGCTTAGATTGGGTTATTTTGTGATTTATCTAAAATTGCTTGATAAATATCCAAATGAATATCCTTAAAAATCTCATTCATTTGCATATGTATAGACAGAAAACAGCTCCAATGTCTACCTACCTCTTTCGTATTCATTTATATGGGTCTTGCTCATTTTCTTGATTTAAGGCTATGGATATAAGACTAATCTCAAATAACCCATATGTTTTGCTTTTGGTACACGTAGAAAGACGATGAACTAAAATGGTTCCTGTGATCTCTATGTTTCTAGGTTCAATGTGATGGTGAAAGATGATTTTTGTCTCTGTGTGTGTGTTTGTGTGTTAGCAAAGTTCATTCTTGACTTGATTCACTGTTACAAGAATCTAGCCCTTGTGCATCTTCTTTTATTTTTCTAAATATATTAATTAAATTAAATATTCTAATTGAATCCCAAACAGTCCCATAGTTAAAAAAATTAATAATAACTTTAATTAGATTCTCAGTAATTTGAATTAGGCGATTTGTATATTGCTGTATTCATATTGCTTGGTGTGTATGCATTTCATGTTAGCTGTATTGGCTTACTTTGTTATTTTTAGATGGCACATGTCGAATGGTCAAGCACCTTAGCTGTATTGCCTGTTCCTATAGAGATGAGTGTCACCCCAAATCCATATATTTATGAGTTTGTGTACAGGGTAGGCTGCAAAATTTGAGTACCATTTCTTTGGTACTTTTTTGCATAGACATGGTTATGTATTCAGCCTATGTACTTGGACACACCATTTCTTTTGGAAGTTTTTTGGACGATCTTGTCTATTTATTCAGCCTCCTCCAGCCGCCGCCCCCCCCCCCCCCTCCCAAAATTTTTTTTATTGAAGAAGATCCTCTGTTTTTGAGAGGAGTTGTCACTTCACCTTGTGCTGCACCCTTAGGAAGAGTTGGAGACTAGCACTTCATTTTATTGCACTGCACCTTTAGAATCTGAGTAGATTTGCAATGGGAATAGGGAGTTGCAAGTTTGACATGTTCTAATATTTTAAACCTTTTGAACAAGTTCCTTCTACACAAACTTTCATAAATATCAAATGTATCTTCAAAATCCTGAAAGACCTGAGCTTATGCAAATGCCTATTCCAGTAAGTATTGGTTTGTATAATCAGCTATGTATATTTGACTAATCTCAAATAACTCATATGGTTTTCTTTTGGGCATGTATATTCAGTTTTATGAAGAAGAGTTTGATGAAGCTGAGGATAAAAAAAAAGAGTCTGATGAAGATGAGGTTGACAAAGAAGAGGATGACAAAGAACTCCATGACAAATAATAGGATGATGAAGTAGAGCACCTATGATCTCTTTGTTTTTGGGCTCATCAATTTTAGCTACAGGTTCAGATTTTTGGATGATTATGGTGAAAGATGATTTGCATTTGTGTGCGTGTCTGTAAAGTTCATTCTCAGCTTGATTCAGCATTGCAAGATTGATAACAAGATTGTGCAAATAGACAGTTGAGGTAACTTCTTCTGTCACTTCTTTTATTTTGCAAAATATGAATATAAAATTTGAAAAAAAAATCAACTAAACATTTTAATTGCCCGCCAAAATTTCCCAAAGAAAAAAAAAATGCTACTTGATTAATTTATCTGGTTCTCAGTAATTTGAATTAGGCAATTTATATTATATATTGTTGTACTTATACACATAACTAGCATGCATAGCATCTGGTTCCTTACTTCCTTAGATTCGTTTAACTGCTTCATAGGTTCAATATATATCCATATTAACATCCTTTAAAATGTCAGTCATTTCCATATATATAAAGAAAACAACTCCAACGTCTACCTCTTTCTCATTCATTTCCTGTTAAATTTTTATATATTTGGGTCTTGCTTATTTTCTTGATCTAAGGCTACGTATATAAGACTAATCTCAAATAACTCATATGGTTTTCTTTTGGGCATGTAGAAAGACAATGATGAAATAGTTCCTGTGATCTCTGTGTTTCCAGGTTCATGAGTTATGGCTTCAAGTAGAGATTTTTGGATAATGATGGTGAAAGATGATTTTTGTTTGTGTGTGTTGACAAAGTTCATTCTTGGCATGATTTAGTGTTGCTAGTCAAATCTAGTCCTTGGGCATCTTCTTTTATTTTGCTAAATTTATCAACTAATATTCTAATCGATTGCCAAACAGTCCCACAAATTTAAAATCTAATAACAAGTTTAATTAGATTCTGAGTAATCTATACTACTATTTAGGCGATTTGTATTTTGCCATATTCACATAACTAGCAAAGCATGTGGTTTCTTATATTCGGTTATCCTATGATGTATCTACAATTGTTTCTACTAATAAAAAATGATCACGGTGACAAATCTTACTCATTTGCATATAGAGAAAACAACTCCAATTGCTCTTGCTAATTTCCTTCAGTTTGGGCATGTAGAATCTTGGGAGGTGGTTGTTTAACAAAGACAGAAGAAAATGACAAAGAAGAGGATGACGAAGAAGAGCACGCTGAAGAAGAGGACCTATGATTTCTGTGTTTCTAGGTTCATGATTTTAGCTTCAAGTAAAGATTTTTGGATGATGATGCTGAAAGATGATTTGTTTGTGGGCAAAGTTCATTCTTGGCTTGATTCAGTGATGGAGCAAATTGTGACCCATGGATGCACATTTTAGAGAACGCTACAGAAGAAACTTCTTTATCAGTTCATATGGTAGCATGGAAGGGTATCATGGCCATTTCCTGAGTAATCCATATTATATGGTGGCAGATGAAAGGTGAGCAAGGTAGTTGACCAATTTTCAACTTTTGTAATTTCTAGCCTTATGTTTTAGGGTATGAAATATAGTTTGCCAATTTTCATGGGTTAATGTTACAGACATAGGTGATCGAGTACAAAGGTGTGTAGAGAGTGGGAGAGAAAGGAATGTTATCACTAGGAGTGGAGGGCATGAGCTGAAAAATGCCACACTTCCCCCCCCCCCCCCCCCCATCAGCAGTTGCGCAATCCATGGGTTAATGTTACAGAACATTGGATTGATGTTTTTCATGAGGATGGCAGGGGGTGGATGGTTAGTTGTAAAGATGCTCTTGATGTTGAGGATGATTTGGGGACTGCTTCAAGTATCAGGAGAAGGGATGATCCTAATTTTGGCCATTGTGTACCATTGGAAGCACTTTTGTTGATTGCTCTTTTTTCAAGTGCAAGGACAGCTAGGGAGAAGTATGCTGCTTGGATGCTATAGTTGAGCAGCGACAACCAAGGAGGAGAGGCTCAAATGGAAGCTAGTTCAAAGGGTGTGCAGGGGGTTATTGTCTCAATGGATAATCGACATATTTTGCTGGATCTTTATAAAGGAAATTGTAGCAGCTGGAAGTTGATTTAAGAGCATTCAGGGAATCTTTAATTAATGTTTGGTAGAAATATGTTGATAGAAGAATATTAGATGGGGTATCAAATTTTTTTCAGGTAACAGTTAAATACTATAATGCATCTTGGCAGAGTAGTTAGCTTCTATCTTTCTATCTTAGTATCTTTTCTTCATAATGAATTAAAAAGAATATGACAAAAAATTTCTCCTTTCCCCTTGATCCATCACTTCCATACTACAGGGGGTGGCTATGGCCATGACTACCTACCCTTTATCTGAAGTCCAACCATGCTGACCAATGGATGCACATAGACTCAGTTAGACTTCAAACAATTGGTAAGCTTATGAAGAATTGATATAATGTTGCACATTTGTAGTTTAAAATGTGACATTAAAATGCCTTTTTTTTTTTTTAAATTAAAAAAAAAAAGGAGAAATTTTTTGCTAGGTTTAAGGTAAGGCATCCTATAATTGATTGGACACCTTTCTTCATGAAGACCTTATTTTGCCCATTCAAGTGACAGTATTTTTAAATTTCTATTCCCTGCTAGATTAAAAAACTAGTCCCAACAAGCTAATGTCTACCTTTATCAAGATTGACTCTTATTGTTTTTGTGTGTGTGTGTGTGTTATATTGGGAAGGATGCCATCTATTGTTCCTAAAAGACTGAAATTGATGAAGTTAATACACTATAAAATTTAGTCACTTAATTCAGGTCCAGAGGAGAGCTAGTAATGAACCATTAGTAGAAGTAATAAAAAAAAAGACTTGTCAATTAGGGAAGTAAAAGAGCATGACTTTAGATAGGATAGAATGGAGGAAAAGAATTCATATGGCTGACCCTTTCTAAACTTTTGAGGATCCATAACCAATCCCAAATTTTAGGACTAAGGCTCTGTTGTTATTGTTGATAATTCACTTGTTTCTTATACTATAGAGTATAGAAGGCTCATCTCTAGATTTATTATTATTATATATATATATACACACACACACACACACACATATACCCCCACATTGGATCATGATTTCCTTTACTTTTCCACCAATCTTTAGAATTTAAAATGCAAAATATCAATGCAATTTCAATATTTAAGTATTAGACACAGACTAATTATAATTAACAATAAAGACAAACAATATTAAGAGTAGAAGTCTGATTTATTTGGGCCTATGGCTAACAATTAAAATGAAGATATTGCATAAACTGAAAATTTGCTTACTAGTTACATCAATTGTTTTATGTTATCCGCTCATATTCTCGTTCCTTTAATTTGTTTATTATTGCAGGTTTAACTCAAAACTTTGGTCCATGTGGTAAGCAGTAAGCACATCTTGCTTAAAAGGGAATTGTTATATTAATAACTGAAATTTTATTCTATGGCACCATTATTGGAAGAGCATGAGATGTTAGTGGTACCTTTGATACTGTCTGTAAGGTTGAAATTTATTAACCATTTTGTTGGCTTTATTTCGTGCCAATTTGCTTGTAATTCAGGACTTAGAAACCCTGTTTTTAGGTGAGATTCATGTAAGGGTAGTGTGTGAGAGAGTGTGAAGAAATGCTTAAAACTGTGCAGTGAAGCAGGAACTCGCGGCTGGATCTCGCGGGTGACTCGCGGCTTACAAGCTGCCAGTGATGCACACGTGTGAAGCATGCAGGGGGAGCTGAAGGGTCACACTAGCTGTTGTACTACAGGACAAAATCTCCAGCTGGCCAGACAGTTAGCTTGCGACTCAAACTCGCGACTCGTTCCAGTCACGAGCTTAAGTCGCTAGAATACCCTGTTTGGCAAAAACCGACTTTTCACATTCCAAACACACACCAGTATAAATACCCTTTATACCCACGATATGTAGAGAGCTTCTAGAGAGAATTTTAAGAGAGAAACCCTAGAGGAAAACAAGATTGATTCATCCACAATCTTCACATAGAAACTCTTCAAATTCCTCTACTCTCTTCCTCTCCATTGTTAAATTCTTGAGAGGCACATTACCAAAACCTTTTCTCACCGTACCCATATATATGAGAGAACTGTTTGGTACTTTGGGAAGTAATTAGGAAGAGACCAATTTCATATTGGTTAATGCTATGGGCTATAACGGGATCTGGTAAGCTAAAGAAGAAATAGGTTCGGTACAACCTCGTTGGAGTAGGAGCTTGGAGGGCTTAGGTACACTGGGTAGATTAGGCTTGGAGGGTCTTCTGTTGTCCATGTATCCCAATTACATTCTTTAGTGGATTATTGTCCGCTTGGAGGGCAGCGGAGGGGTTTTACGCCGAGGGCTTCGGTTCCTCTTTGATAACACATCGTTGTGTTGTTCTTGTGTTTGCATCTCTCTTCTCTTAATCTTTGCCATTTAATTTTTGCTGTGGATGTGATTTTATTTGGTTGAGATTGTTTATCAATTCTGTGTTAAGCTTATGTTCATATTCCGCACATTTGTTGTTTGATATTAAGCTTGAATTGGTAATTTGTAATTTGGGGGTCTAAACGTTCATAGTGTTTTATACGCTATTTGAACTTTCACTGTCTACAGCATTCAGGTTCCAGTAATCCACTAAAAAGACCTCCCTTGCCATTATTAACTTTAAGATTTAACTTTACATAGCTGCCTCTACCTTGGAAACTGCTCCAATATATCTGTTTGATTTAATCATTTTCACACAGTTCAAGAGTGGCTTTTGTGGTTTATGAGATATTGCAATTTGATTTACCATTTTTATTAGCTTTTTGTGTTATGGAGTTAAAATTGGAGTTTTTTTTAGTTCCCTAATTTTAAAAGGACTGGACTACGTAATATCAAGAAGTTGCTACAAAATTATAATTTATACATTTGAAATTTGTGTTAAAAAGAGTACTCTTCTCTGTAGGAAATTTGCAGTATACACAAAAGCTTTTGTGGCTGAACCTCCAAAAATCACTGACAATGTCATATCTAGCTCGTCTCCTAGTGTAATCTTCAATTTAATCTCAAAACAATCTTAATTTATTTATCACTTGTGATTCAGATCATAGACAAAGCCGTTTAGATTTAACATATACAGTACGGACAAATTATTTAGGTCAGAGGAGGAAGATCAATCCCAAAGAGAAAACCCCATCAGGAAGGTTGAGGATTTAGCTGCGGAACAAAATGAGCATGAGCTCTACGCGTTCACTCCCAAAGGAAAGTGAGGAAGATAAAGCCACTCAAAATATTATATATGGTATATTTTTCCCTTAACTTTTTTTTTTTGGTAAATATATTTTTCCCTTAACTTCTGTTTTGTTCGTTTGATTTCTAATTCCATAGTTATTGCTACTTCTCATTTATATAAAGTGTTTGGTAGCTCTGTTTTTAAAATGATATTTTCTGGGTTATTTTTATGCGCCAAATCTTGCTTAGGAATTAAATGTGTTGCAATGCGTAGTAGTAAAGTTTACTATATAATTGACACTCTACTGCAGGAAATAGTCTGTCCTACAATGTGAACCTAATTTTTAAAAATAATATTAAAAAAAAACCAAAAACTAAAGAGTCATTCTGATTACTTTTTAATTTCTCATGTGTTGCTCCTGATGCTCATCCCTTGTTTAATGCTTATACTTTGAAATTCCTCTTAACGTGTTATAGCTCCTCTCAATAGAGGTTAGACTACTATATATTTATTTTAGACCGTTAACATTGTTGTTCTTTGTGATTAAAAGTATTATAATTCTAATCATTTAAAAAAGTATGCTTTCTTTGCAAAGTTCTTGCTTCTAATGATGTTTGTTACCCTGAATAAGCCCTAAATCCCTGCCACTAGGAAAAAGTTAGTCACTTTACAAGAGACCTCGGAGGGCGGAGAAAATATTTTCAGCAAGCACTTGGGTATGCAAGCATGGATTTTCAACTGCCAAAGGAAGTAAGTTTTCCCTTTTTACTTAGTACTATTGCCAATGACCAATTCTCAGTTTTGTCCTTCAATTATTGCTCTATCTGGCATGCAAATCTTAGTTTCTTATATCTTTCTCTACATTAATTTGTGGGTATGGTTGTCATTCATGGTTCAGATCAAAGATGAAGCTCGTTAAGCTAGCAGCCAGCTAGTGTTTAGAGTTCTAAGCGTGGAGAATGGTGGTCTGCTACAGCCAATATTGTCCATTGTGGCCTCATTGTGGCTTATGTGGAAGGTTTGCATTTTTCCTTTCTGCCCCCACCCGCTCCCTCATATTGAAGGTGCTTTTCTGTAGCTTTTCTAAGAAGAAAGATTAGGGCACTGGTCATGTCCAGAACAAGGGTAAAAATAACAATTGGCGTAGTATTTGCACTTAAATTTTTTATTCTAAAACAGTTCAAAAGATTCATTATAATTTGCATAGAATTGATAATCAACATAGTGACATGATCATTTTTAAGTTGTTAGTTAATTTCTTGCTAGTGAAATGCTTGTTTGGAAGCTGCCGATGTGGTACCGTTTGTTTGACATTATTTTCTGATCCTGTGCAGTGCTGCATATTCAGGATGCTGTTTCTAGTTCCAACATGAATGTTGCTGGTTGAAAGGTGTTGGCCTCTTCGCAATCATTGCTGGTGTGAGTTTACTCAGTTGGTACAAGTAATCAATTTCAAGAAAAGCCAAGAAATCCCCCCCTTTTATTTTTGTGGAAATTAGGCTTTTTAATGTTCATTAGTGGGTAATCTGCACAACTTGTTGGTAATTGTACTAAAATACTCATGCCATCTCTCTCGAAGATGAGATAAATTACCCATGCTATCTCTCTCGAAGAGCTAGCAAGAATCCATAGTACGTCAAGTTTACAATGTTTGAGATTACTCATAATGCCCTGAAAGCAGCCAACCATAAATTCAATTAGTTCCAAAGAAAATTATAGCTGTGCAAGTGAATAAGCCCATGAAGAGTACGTACATCCCTGCTCTGTTGTAACATATGGTAGAACTGTTGAGCAGTTATTTATGCCCAAGAAGATCACGGCAACATACATTGAACAAATTCTGCTGGTTATTCCTAAAAGTTGAGTAACAAGAAGATCAATAAAGTTAATTACTCAAAGTAAACAGTATTACTAAAAGAAAATGAAAGTGGGTCTATGATTAATTTTATTGGGCACATGTACATGTACGTATGATTCAAGTCCATGTTGCAGATTGAAACGCAACGTTTTGGTTCAACTCAGCGCACCATTTTGTTAAAGGAACACGGTGTCTATTGGGCACATGTATGTACGTGTGTTAAAGAGCAAGCTTGTCACGTGTATCATTAAAATACTAGTTGTTAAATTGTAGTTGGTTAAGTTTGTTTGTTTGCTTGTTAGGGTAGTACCGGCTACTCTCTTTTTTTTTTTCTTTTTTTTTTTTGAACTGAGATAGTAACGGCTACTAAAAGTTAGTATGTTAGAAAAACAAATTGGTAGTTATAAAGAAAGGAGAATTTGAATCCTTGAAATACTCTTGACTGTTAGAGGATGGATTAAGTTATTTGCTTTTCTAGTCCTGTCAATGAAAGTTTCAGTTTTCTCTCTAATCGTTTCTCTAAGCATAGAATTTAATAGTTTAATTTGTAGATTAATTAATTGACACTTCTTTATGCACAAAATTTTTAGGGGTCTAAGGAGGAAAATGTTCAAGCGGACATTTTTTTTTTCTCATAACTCAATGTAAGTTAGCTTGATCCATCAGTACCTATACAGAGCAAAGTATTCTTTTAAAGATAGAATTTAGGCTCCTAAAAAAAAAAAAAAGAGAAGAAGAAGAAGAAGAAAAAATTTAGGTGCTATACCCTACTCCTATTAAATTTAAACACATGTCGGTTTTGATCAATGTGGTATGGATAATGTTATATTCTTTTAATAATAATAATAATAATTAAAAATTCAATGCAATTATGTGGTTGAATTTGATTGAGAGCCTAATATAAATGAATGAGAATAGGTTACTAGAGTGGGGCAATGTAGTGAGAGCTAGAGATGGTGCAAGCAGGCTTTGACTTGGATTTTCTTCTTGAGGCTAAGCTTGAAGCTTTGGAGGTTAGGATTGCTGACTTGAAGAAGCTGTTGGGGCTGCGTTTATGCATGAAGTGCTGGTCGTGTTTGTTATCATGTAAGGGGCCTTCAAAGCTTAAAAATGTTTTTTTTTTATTTATCAAATTTTTAAGTAAAGGGTTTGGTACTTGCTACTTATCAATTTATAAGGTAATATTGTATGTTTGTTTTTTGTCAGTCTTTGAAGTATTTCGTTACATGGAAATGTGTGAAGTACACATGGTGATCATCAGGCAAGAAGAAGAGAAAAACCCTTCTCAAAATGATGTTAACAAAGTATAGTTGATATAATATATTAGATTTTTTGTTTCTTAAAAATAATATATATATATATATATATATATATATATATATATAAATTAGACTTTTTAAATTAAACTATCTATATTTGTTATTTGAAAGTGTTTGAAATTTTGTAATTTTTTTTTAATAAACAGTGATTTTACATTCAATTATTATATAAAACGTAATATTTTGTAAATAACATAATGAGTAGTTGGAATTTGTTTCTAGTGCTTATTATAAATGGTTCATCATCTATACATCTTGAATGACCTAAAAAAAGGAGGTAAATATAAGCTAATCCATCACTTATATCAAAAAAACAAAATACATGACTTTAATAACATAAGAAAAATGTAATTTTATTAATAACCTATCAACATTACTCTAAGAATGTGACATAATTTTCAGTGAAACAAATCCTTTCTACACAAACCACTCTTCCTTAAGCATCATCGAAGTGGACCAAAATAGATTGAAGTGGACTTGAATGAACCGAAATGTTATGTTGATTTGTCTCAACATATTATATATATTTTCTCCATCCATAAAAAGCTCATGTTGAATAACAAATTCTCTTTTGGCCTCATTTAAACCAAACATCATATTTTCCAAAGTAAATTTTCTGATAAAGCTAATTGTCATTCATGGATACACATTTTAGAAAGCACCACAAAAGAAGCTCATTTATCAAATCATATGGCAACATTGAAGTAGTGTATCATGGCCATTTCCTGAGTAAGCCATAATCAGGAGGCTCTAGGAATAATTTTTAGGGAGTTCAGTTAAATTCATGTTGAAGAGGTTGACAATGGTCTCTTTGTAAATTATATTTTCTAATTTCATCTTGATTATTAGGATAATATAATAGCTAGGTGTTTTCTCATAAGTTGTAACCCATGATCTGAAGGAAAAATTTTCAAGTCAACACAAGTTCTTTTAGAAGATGAATCATAAATAGGAGATGAATCTTGTGGAAACATATGATTTCCTTATAAAAAATTTATTCATACTACTAGAAATAGAATAAAAGATAAACTTTAAGTTCATTGGACATATTGTTTCTTAGTATAATGAAATTAAATATTAATTATTGTTGCTAAGATTAAATCTTGAAAATCCTTACTATAATAAAGTACTAATACAGTTATTAGTTATTGTTGTTTAGTGAACTTTAATTATTTTTTCTTAGAATACTTTAATTTGTTATTTATTAGATTTTATCTTTACTTTTTTCAATTCTTTTATTTAACGATTCCATTCAACTACGAAAAATTATTATTGGTCTTTGTAATTCATAGAGAAGAATTTTTGTTTGTCTTTTACATTACTCTATTAAAAATTCAACACAACAATACAATCATTAAGGAAAAAAAAATTATTCACTCCCCAATCCCCATTGTCCCACACCACACCTCACTACCACAGCCACATACTTAATTAGCTTTTAGTGTTTACAAATTACTGCTCACTTAATTGTTTTTTTTTCTAAGAATTAAGATCAACAAATCACTAATTTTATTTTCCAAATTTTAGATCAAATTGTTTACACTTTTAGTGTGTGTGTTTGTTTCTCAAAAAAAAAAAAAAGAAGTCAAGATAAAGGTTGGTGTTGAATTGGTTTGCTATTGGGTTTCTCTTAGAGGGTTTAAATTTTTATTTTAGGGTCATCATAACTAAAATATTATAAAAGTATTATATATAATAATAAAATAAAAAAATTTGTCCCCAGTTAGGGTGTTCAATTGAACCCCTCAAACCAATGTGGCGCCGCCACAGAGCCATACTATATATATGGTGGCAGATGAAATGGGAGCTAAGTAGTTTAGTCTAGGTGTCTAGCTGAGATTTGTTAGAAGTTTTTTTTTTTTTTTTTTTTTTTTAAGAAGAAGAAGATGTATATCAAAATGTGATTATATTTTGATCAATGATGAATATCAAAATGTTTCTGTTCCAAGAACTGTTGTGATACATATCCTAAACTGCTGTACCTTCGCCATGTTTTTCATAAATTACTCTTTTTTGTTATTATTTACAATATTCCAACTTCTTCTTTATTTAATTATCGAATAATGTTATTGAGACATTACTTTATTTCATGATAGTGATCACTTGTCCGCATCTTTCATTGGCCTGATAATTTTTCTTTATTTACTTTATTTCAAAGAAATGAAATGGTGCAAAAGTTTATTTGGCATTTCATAAAAATTTTGTAACACATCTATTTCACAAAATAATTCAGGCCTAGTGATAAATTTTAACAAAGTCTAAGTTTTATTTCAATCCCAAAACCAAGTATTCTTCTAGAGCATAAGATTCCTTGTAAATGATTAAGCGAATTGGCAACCCTTGTAAGTAGTTGGACTAGGAAAAATATGTGGGCAAGTTACATGCATCTAAAATTCATAGAGACCGAGTCTTTGGTGAGTTTGAAAAAAAAAAAAAGCATTCAAGATTTTGTGCTAAAAGCTAACGAGAATGGGCACTCTTGGAACTATATATCTGATGAGTAGAGGAAATGGAATAATGGATTCAGTTTAATGGTGTATATAATCTTCGTTACAAGTTTTGAAAATCTATGATATGAGACAATAAGATAATAAATATAATTATATAATATGTATTTTGTAGGTATTATATTTAATTTATCTTTTTAAAAAAAAATTAATTAAGCTGTGGACTTTTTGTCCAAAAATTGAATTTGTTTGGGCTTTTAAATGAAGCCTGATTTTGCCTAAGTTAATCCATTCCTGGGTCAGGCCGTGGAATATAATCTAAGCTTTACATTTATCTGAATATATACTTGTCTTACAACAGACTTCAGAATATTGATAGTTAACAAATCCCAAAGTATAGTTTAGGCTAAAAGTGTGGGAGAATATTTTCATACTTGAATTTCGAATACCTCGTAATTGAGTAAGTGAGTAATACCTAGCTTGCTGATAAGGCTATGAAATGGATTCTTACCTAAAGGTTAAGTAAGGTTAGTGATTTGTTCAAAAAATCGAATATGAAAAAGAGAGATTTCAAATAGAAAAAGCAAAAGAATATGACAGAGAAACCAATCTGCAGTAAATGTTCTCTGGAATAAACTGGCTATCAAGCTAAATGTGTTTACCGTTTTGTCTTTTGTGTGTTCAAGAAGAACTAGAGTAGCCGACATCTTGCAAATTTCTTGGAAATTAAAACCCCATGTTTGACACTTTGTGCTCTGGATGCTGCCGCTAGGGTCTACACTATACCCCCTTCATCTTTGTCAATAGGGCACGTTAAAAAGATATCTAGGCCAAATCATTATTAATTAAAATTAACCAAGTCTAATCTTACATGGTGTGCTTGCAAAAGAATTGTGGTTCCACTTGTATTGTAAGCCCTGTATACACTTGTTTAATGTATGATTACTTTAGGATTTATCTCCTATCCATACCTATATTCATTGCAATACACTATTCATATTACAAACATGTAGCCATTATAAATTTTCTATTGTAACCGTACTTGTAGGCCATCAAGCCTAATATATGCATTGGAATACTTACAAGAAACAAAATACGTTTTTACTCACAAAAAAAAAAAAAAAAAACACGTTCGTTTCAAGAAAATAATCTCAAATTCATGAGGGTTTTCTTGAATTCACGAGATAATAGGATTTTGGAATCCACCATAGAGAAACAATAAATAGAAGTCTGAATTTTAGTTAACCTAATAATTGAATTGTCTAAGAGGCTACAATAAGCTCAAATAGTAAAAGAAAACCTATGGTGACTAGGAAAATGGCCACCAATACACTAATTAGTGTTAATTACGAAATTAGGTAGCAAAATAGTAAACTTTACCAAGAACAGAAATTTTGAGATAATTGCATAATTAAAAACTATTTTTTCTAAGAAAGGTCCCGAAACAAACGAAATGTTACTTTGACTTTTTAATTAAAAGTTATTAAATACTACTAAAAATAAAAAAAACGCAGATTTCACGCAATTCCATCTTTAAAAAAAAATTTAAATACTCTTAGCATTCTCTCACATCTTGTGTGGGTCCTACACATGTATCACATGTTGTGAGAGAAAGACCCATGAGATACCTACTCTCCTATCTATCGAGTTAGGAACAATATCAAGTTTTCCTTACCATTACCAACAAGGGTTGAACAATTTTCCATGGCCCTGTTTGGTTGGGAAGGTGAAAAAGTGAGAGAATAAAACTTGTTGAAAAAATAGAAAAAATGGAAGGATAAAAAATATATGTGTTTTCCATCATGTGTGTTTAGCAGAGAGGATCAAAAAGTGGAAGAATAGTGAATTAATTACCATTATGTTTTTATTATTAAAAGTAGAATTTAGAAGAAGCAGGGGCAATCTTGACATTTTGTCTTCCTCAAGTTTGGGCCCCAAGAGAAAACTTCCCATCACATGATTTTCTTCTACTCTATTTTCTCTCATCTTTTTCCTTCCCTATTTTCATTCTCACTAATCCAACCAAATACACTCTAAGTAAGCGTAAGTTGGGATAAAACTTCGTTTACTTAGAGTGTATTTGGTAATGTAGTGATTTGGGATTAAAGGCACATTAAGATAAAGGGCTACAAGTTGCAATTTTTCAATAGTAGGAAGACTCTACATTTCTCTTTCCTTTCCAACTATCATGATTGGAAAACTTTATCTCCACTATATTCAATCACTAATAAATTGGCTCATAACAAAATTAGATGAAAATCTTAAACAAAAAAGAAAGTAAATAAAAATAGTTTGTTATTTACAGAGAATACAAAATTTCACTAGTCACCAAAGAAAGCAATATGACCTCATTTATTTTAGTAAAAGATACAAAAAAATCCTTGCCCTTAGTTGGTTTTGCAAAGGGCAAGATAAGAAAGAGTTGTTTTTTTAATTAATAGTTTAATAAACCTAAAATTAAATATTCTAATGAGAAAAATACTTTGTTATATAATTTTGCGAATATTTCAATAAATATATTATTTATTTTTTCTCATTACAAAATAATTACACACATGACTAGTTATGTGAAACTTTGGTTATTTTCAATATGCCTTTTTCTTTTACTTTATAATTTATAGGTTAGGTAGGCCTCATTATTTTGAACAGCAAGTTCGGTTTTACTCGACCAAAAATAGAAAAGAAAAGAAAAGAAAGAACCCGCAGTCAAGTAAAGTATCACAGCCAATTAGGAGGAATAGGGAATATATTATAGCTTCATTGAGCTTTCAGTTTGGTACATTTGCTAGTTTGAGTTTCTCCAAATTTGAGAAATACTTTATTTCCTTCTATTTATTGTATTGTCAATCGCAATTTCACTCTCCAACTATGGCTGAGGGACTTGTTACCGATCTCATTAAGCAGTTCTTTTTAACCGTTGCTCAAGAGGCAGAACAAGAGATAAGGTTGGTCGTCGGCGTTGACGAAGAAGTTGAAAAGCTTAAAGGCTATCTACAAACAGTAACGGCAGTCCTCAATGATGCTGAGAAAAGACAAGTTACGGAAGAAGCTGTGAAGCTTTGGTTAGAAAAGCTCAACAACGCATGCTATGAGATGGAAGACGTGGTGGATGAGTGGAGCACTGCAATGATCAAATTAGCAATTCAGAAGCAAAAAGAAAATGCTGATAATACTCATATTGTTCCGAAGAAGAAGGTATGCTCCTTCATCCCCTCCTCTTCATGTTGTTTCCGTCAAGCAAATAAAGTTTTTTTGCGTCATGACATTGCTCACAAGATAAAAGAACTAAATGGAAGATTAGATGAGATTGTCAAATAGAAAGATAGGTACCAGTTTCATTTAACTAATGACCCTGTTGAGCGACCACAAACTACCTCATTTGTTGATGAGTCTGAAATATGTGGTCGTGATAGCATCAAGGATGATCTCGTGGGCATGCTATTGGGCAAGGGTAGTGAAGAAGAAAGAAGCCCCAATCTCATCTCATTAGTGGGCATGGGAGGTATTGGAAAAACGACCCTTGCTCAACTAGCCTACAATGATCCTAAGGTGCAAGCCCATTTTGAGATGAAAGTGTGGGTTTGTGTTTCCAATCCTTTTGATCAGTGCAAGGTGGCCAAAGAAATACTTGAATCTATGAAGGTTGAATCCTCTATGGCCAAAGGAATACTTAAATCTATTAATGTTCAATCCTCTGACTTGACTACATTGGATGGTCTATTGAAAATAATTTGAGATAGCATTAAGGAAAGGAAGTTCTTTCTTGTCTTAGATGATGTGTGGACGGAAGACTCTACAACATGGGAGCCATTCAGAATTGCACTCAAATGTGGTGCCCAAGGTAGCAAAATTCTAGTCACCACCCGTAAAAGTAGAGTTGTGGAGATCATGAGAAGTGCGAGCACAATTGATTTGAAGGCATTGTCTAAAGACGATTGTTGGTTGGTATTTAGTAAAATAGCATTTTTAATAGGGATCCTAGGGAATGTGAGCAACTAGAAGGCCTTGGTAGTCAAATAGTAGAAAAGTGCAAAGGCTTGCCACTTGCTGCAAAGACTCTAGGGAGTCCAATGCAGTTCAAGAGAAGCAAAGAAGAATGGAGGAGAATTTTGGATAGCAATTTGTGGGAATTAGAAGATAAGGAAATAAAAAGTCTTTATGCACCATTGTTACTGAGTTATTATGATTTATCCTCACCATTGAGACGATGTTTCTCATTTTGTGCTGTTTTCCCAAAAGACTATGTCTTTTCTAGGGATGAGTTGGTATTTATGTGGATGGCACAAGGATATATCAAGTCGAAGGCAAATATGGAGATAGAAATCACCGCTAGAGACTACTTTGAAAATTTAGTCATACACTCTTTCTTCCAAGATTTTGAGAAAGATGAAAATGATGACAAGATAATAAGGTGCAAAATGCATGACATAGTGCATGACTTTGCGCAGTTAATGTCAACAAATGAATGTTTCACAATCAATTCTAACATAGAATTGTCCCTAGATTATAAAACTGCCCGCCACTTGCATTTAAAAAATTCCCCAAAATGCCCAATTTCCTGAGTCCATTTATAGTGCAAATAATCTACGAACCTTCATTTATGTAGATCGATGTGATTATAACTTATCTACTTTATTCCAACAATTTAGATGTTTAAGGGCATTAACTTTGAATTGTAAATATGAATATGATTGTATGTTACGAGAACTTCCAGATGCAGTGGAAAATTTCATACATTTGAGGTATTTCAATTTAGTTGATTATTGTGGAGATGTATTGCCTGAAACCATTTGTAATCTATGCAATTTACAAATTTTGAGTATTAAATTTATTAGATTTACTCTTAGTATGGATCTCATAAAATTGCCACAAGCGATGGATAAACTAATTAGCCTAAGACATTTTAATTTGGATTTCGAACCTACTTGGATAAATGTAAAGTTTCCAAGACGGTTTGGGAGATTGACTTCTCTCAGAGAATTAAAGTATTTCATTGTAAATGGTAAGGATGATAGCGAAAGATGTAAATTGGGAGAATTAAGAAATTTGAACCACCTTCAAGGGACTCTTGAAATATTTGAGTTGGGGAGCGAGTTAGATGCATTTGAGGCCACAAATGCACAACTGAAGAAGAAGATAGGCGTTCGTACTTTGTCTCTATGGTTTGACAAATGTGAATGGGATGGCGATGAAATAATAAGGGAGATAGATGCATTAGTTCTAAATGCCTTAGAGCCACCTCCTAACTTGGAACATTTAAGTATTGGAAGTTACAAGGGACCGACAATGTTTCTAAATTGGATGATGTTCTTGACCAATTTGAAAAAACTTTATTTTTGCTAGTTATCTTTAGAGCATTTGCCTCCTCTAGGGAAACTTAGATTCCTCGAATCATTGGAAATACATACAATTAGAAGATTGAAAAAGTTAGGGGTTGAATTTATGGGAATAGAAGAATCCGAAAAGAAGGAGAAAGGAGATATAATAATAACACTATTCCCAAATTTGATATCTCTCACATTTGGGGGTTTCGATAACTGGGAAGAATGGAATGGGATTGGAGGAGGACAAGAAGAAGAAGTGTAACAGATTCACTATAATGCCACGTCTTCAACATTGGACAATTGAGTACTGCCCAAAGTTAAAGTCGTTGCCGAACTTCCTTCGTACAACTCCATTACAGAAATTGGAGATCAAGCAATGTGCAATTCTCTCAGAACGCTACAAAAGAGGGGCAGGAGAGGAGTGGCCCAAGATTTCCCAGATCCCTAACATCAAGATTTGAATTGATGAATTGGGTTTGAATTGAACTTCTTCTGATGCAGAGACAAAGGTAACTTCTTCTAACGTTTCTTCTTCTTTTCCTTGGGCTTCTTCTTTTATTTTACAATATATTAATATTAAATTAATAAACAATTTACTTGTCTGCCAAAATTTCCCACTGTAAAAAAAAAAAAAAAAAAGAAGCTAGTTGATGAATTTATCAGGTTCTCAATCATTTGCATTAGGGGATTTATATTATATATTGTTTAGATTGGGCTATTTTGTGATTTATCTAAAATTGCTTAATAAATATGCAAATGAATATCCTTAAAAAATCTCAATCATTTGCATATCATATTATATATAATAAAAGTTGGGCTTAAATGCCGTGGTTGCGCCAAGTGGTGACACTAGATGGCAGAAATTTTCTTAGATTTTTAGATTTTTAGAAAAAAATATATATAAGTTTTCTTCAACTATAATTTCTAAGTGGATAAAAATCTTAATTTGATTAAAATTGAATTACCTTTGCTGTATTTCTAAGTGGATAAAAATACAACAACATAGTGTTTAATTTGTTTTTTTTTTAGTTTATTTTGTCTAAGGTTGCAACGTGGTGTTTAGAATTTTTTTTTTTTATAAAATTCTATTCAATTAATTTTAGCTTTAGACCTTTTGTTCATATAAAACTCTTCAATGTAGATATATAATTATTTCTAAGTGGACAAAAATACAGCAACGTAGTGTTTAATTTGTTCTTTTCTTTAGTTTATTTTGTTTAAGGTTGCAACGTATTGTTTAGAATTTTAGTTTATAAAATTCTCTTCTTTTACGTACAACATCTATTATTCTCTTCTTCTACCTACAACCTTACAAGTACGTATTTGTTTACTCTACTTTTTTTTTCCATCAAATTGAATATATTTTGTGTATTTGTTTAAGTTGATTTCCTTAAATTTAATCCAATTTAGAGAATTGTCACGGATTGTCAATTGATTTTTTTTATAATGTTAGTTTGATTGTTTAGAAATTATATAAGATATGTAATTTCTAACCCGAATTATAGAGTCTTAGATATAAATCATATCTTTATTAGATTTTTCATAAAAATGTAAGAAAGATATGATTTATATAAAAAAAAATAGAAATCATATTTCACCTGCATATTACCTCAAATATTTATATGATTTATTTATTAATTTGTAAAAATTAACATATATTAATAAAAATTACAACGGATAATGAACTATCTTTTATTAACGTTAATTTTTATATAAATATATATTATGATTTATTTATTGTATATTAATTATATTAATAAGTACATTAATATATAATTATCATACATAATTTTTAGTAAATTAATATGCTTTATATTTTGATATGATTTATAAGTTGATAAATCTAATATTTCACGTGCATTGTACGTGAAATTTTTTATATAAATCACTTAGATTTTTAGGTTTAAATATATATATATATATATATATATATATAATTTTTCTTCTCCTATAATTTCTAAGTTGATAAAAATCTTAATTTAATTATAATCCAAATTCTTCATCTAATCCTTATTTTTTAATGCAGTGTGTTATAATCCAAATTCTTCATCAAATCTATCTAATCCTTTTTTATATATACGTATAGTGTATTATAAGAAAAAGTAGCAACTTTCTAATTTTTTTAGTTACTGCACTGCACGTAAAAAGAAAACATTTATATAAAATAAAAATAAAAAATGATTTTCATTGGGAGGATATACACATGAGGAGGAATTGCTAATAAATTTGTTTTTTTTTTTCAAATATATTTTGTTTTAATTTATTTTTTTGGATAAACATCAAATTTTTGGATTTAAAAAAAAAAGGCTAATAATAACAACATAATTTTCACGATAAAACAGAAAAAAAAAAATTTGTAATTAACGTTAACAACTTGATTTTTATGGTATTTGATTTTAAATAAATTTCTTTGTTTTTTGCTTATATCAACTTTATCACAACTTTCATTGGGAGGATATACACATGGGGAGTAATTGATAATAAATTTTTTATCTACTTTTTTCCAAATATATATTTTTTAATTTAATTTTTTGGATAAATATCAAATTTTTGGATATAAAAAGCTAATAACCTTAATTAACAACATGATTTTTATGGTATAACAGAAAATAAAAATTTGTAATTAATGTTAACAACTTGATTTTTAAGGTATTGGATTTTAATTTTGATTTTTTCTTTTTTTGCTTATATCAACTTTTTCACAACTTAAAATTATTATTTTAAATAGAAACAACTTCTTATCAACTTTTTTTTTTGGTTGAAGTTTGTGGTGGTTGAAATTTTGTTTGTTGGATAAATATAAGAATGATTATGGATAATAGTTTTATTATACCATGACTCTCATCTTTAGATTTTTAGGTAACTATAAATAATAAGGCCAGATTCATGATTTTTTTTTATTAATATTTTGAACGTCCAAGTATCTATCATTTTTAGGGTTATTTGATATTTGCTTAATTTTGTTTGTTTTTTCTATTATTCATGTTTTTTTTTTTTCAGGAAGTTTCATTGAGATTTCAAAGCACTCGATCAAACAATACTCTTGGTAATACTCTTGGTATTGAGTTTTCTCAAAAAAAAAATTCTTGAAGTTTATATTTACACATTTTGTTTTGATAGGGTAAAATTCGGTACCTCCTACCTCACTTTCAAAGACAAAAATTCAATTATTATGTTAGTTTATCTACTTTATTTTTTAATGTTTAGCAATTTGGATTGTTCATAATTCTTAACTATTACATTGAGATTACCACTTAAATATGCTTTAAATTATTATTTTTTAAATTATTGAATTCATGGTTTTTCATTTAAATGTGCACTTGAGCTTTAATTATGCAAACTCCCTTTATATTTTTTTAGGCATCTCCTTTTATATTAGTTGCATAGTTATCTACCATATTCCATTCAATTAATTTTGGACTTATATATGATTTTATTTATTTATAAAAACTTATTTTTTGAGGTGAATTTATTTATAAAAACTTAATCTTACATAATATGCATTCATTATATAACTTAAAGTAAAATGTTACTTTGTTTTAAAAAAAATAGAGTAAAAGATTACTTTATTTTTATTATCAATTTTATTTTATTTAAAATATTTGTTTTATTTTCATTAATTTACACATGATTCTTAATTAAGTTGTGTATCGCACAGACATAATACTAGTATATAGACATAAAACAGATCCAATGTCTACCTATATTTTTCTATTTCATTTACCGTTTCCTATTTATATGGGTTTTCCATTTTCTTGATTTTAGGCTATGGATATAACACTAATCTCAAATAACTCATATGGTTTTCTTTGGCTCATGTAGAAAGACGATGAACTAAAATGGTTCTTGTGATCTCTGTGTTTCTGGGTTCAGGAATTTTAGCTTCAACTAGAGATTTTTGGATGATGATGATGGTGAAAGATGATTTTTGTCTATACTGTGTGTGTTGGCAAAGTCCATTCTTGGCTTGGTTCAGTGTTTCAAGTCCAATCTATTCCTTGGGAATCTTCTTTTATTTTACTAAATATATCAATTAATATTCTAATTCACTGCCAAACAGCCCCATAGATTAAAAAATTAATAACAACTTTAATTAGATTCGTAGTAATTTGAATTAGGCGATTTGTATTTTGCCGTATTCACATAACTAGCAAAGCATGTGGTTGGTTAGATTCAGTTATCTTGTGATGTATCTAAAATTGTTTAGACTTTAGACTAATAAAAAATAATCACAGGGTTTTGGCCCTTTAGTGACCAGTCAAATGATGAAGACAAAGAAGAGGACACTGAAGAAGAGGACCTATGATTTCTGTGTTTCTAGGTTCATGATTTTAGCTTCGAGTAGAGATTTTTGGATGACGATGGTGAAAGATGATTTGTGTGTGTGGGTGAAGTTCCTTGGCATGATTCAGTAATGCAAGTTTGATCTAGTCATGGTAACTCTTCTTCTTCTTCTGCTTCATCTTCTTTTTTTATTAGAACTAAATATCAATTAATTTTCCTACTTGTCTATCAAAAGTTCCCCAAAAAACAAAGAAATACAATTGGTAATTAATTTTTATGAGATTTTGGCCAAAATCTCAGACACGGATGCCAACGGTTCAGTTCTTTTTTGTGCGTGCTTTTGATATATGTATTAAATAATAAGATCTGATCGCACTTCATAGTATAGATTTTAACATTTGCCTGTCGATTATAAGATCAATGACTGTTTATGTGGAAATAACTACAAATTTGTTAATGCTTTAATTGGATATCTTAATCTCCATAAATTTATTAAATGACTCTATAAACTGATTGAGGTTCTGTCCACATTGAACCTAATGTTTTGAAACATATACTTCTGTAATTGTTAATTCTTAGCTAATTTAAACTCTGACGCAGTACTGTCTTGGCCCACTGTCCGTGGATTTGAGTATAGAACAGTTCAAAATATTCACTATAGTTTGAATATAATTGATAATCAAGATATTGGAATGATCATTTTCATGATGTTTGTTAATTTCCTCTGCTTGTTAAATGCTCATTTGGAAGTGCTGATGTGGTACCATTTGTTTAACATTATTTACTGATCCTATACAATGCATTTTCAGGTTGCAGTTTTCTAGTTCCCCCATGTGTAACCGGTTGAAAGGTGCTGGTCTCTTCAAAATCATTGTTGTTGTAAGTAATCAATTGCAAGCAAAATATTATGATATAGATTTATAGATTTTTTTAAATATACTAGCCTCATCATACGCGCTTCGCGCGTGTGATGAGGCTTTTGTTTTTTTTAGTGGTAGTAGCAAAAAAAAAATATATATATATATATATATATATATATCATTTTTATTTTTGAGAATCTAATTTATAAGTAGATAAATAAATTTGAAAATCAATAGGAGAGTGACCCTATTTTTTAGACAATATTTTAGTGTTAGTTATGGTTGTATTTTTACCGAATTATCCTTTAGTTTTGTCTCTACTAAAACATAGGGACATAGGGGCATTTTAGAACAAAAAATCTGGTCCAAATAGGAGAAACCCTTTAAATAGTTGTATAGATATAATTTTTATTTTAAAAATCTAATTTATAAGTGAATAAATCGATTCAAAAATTAATAGGAGAGTGGTCCTATTTTTTAGGCAATATTTTAGTGGGAGTTAGAGTTGCATTTTTACCTGATTGCTCTTTAGTTTTGTCTCTACTTAAACATAGGAGTGTAAGGGCATTTTTGAACTAAAAAATGAGGAATCCAAACAAGGGAAACCCCTTAAATAGTAGAGTAGATATATAAGACAAGAAATTCCCCCTTTTCAGGGTTCATAAAGTTTGCTACAAGTTCGGATTTTTGGATGGTGATGGTGAAAATTATTTGCATTTGAGCGTGTGTTCGAAAGGTTCAGTGTTAGCTTGATTCGGCTTCACAACTCTGATTCAGTCATGGGCAATGCCTTCTTCTTCATCATCTTCCTTTATTTCACCAAAATTTCAATTAATTATCCTACTCATCCCTCAAAAACATAATAATTAGGACTTTGGTAGATTAATTTAAGATTTTGACCAAACTCACAAAGACACTGACACGAATGGTTCAATCTAGTGTGGAAGATCTCCATTTGTTAAAGGAAAAGAAAAAAGAAATAGTACCTAAGGAATGTTACTCAAATTTTAACTTGACATGTTGGCTTTCTTTTGTAGTCAATCTAAGTTGGTGACACATGAAAAGAAATTTATGTAACGTTAGTCTTAAGAAGAATGAGAGGGGTCATCAAGGCTTTAAAATGTTAATTATAAATTACCAAAGTTATAGTGTTAGGTAATTGCTATTTATCAAGTTATAAAGAAATATCATATGCTTGTTTCTTGTTTTTGAGTCTGAAGCATTTCGTTACATGAAAAAGTGTGAAGTACTAGAGGCCCATTACCACCAGGAAAGAAGAAGAAACTACACGTGCCTTGGCTTTGTTAGTTGGATCATTTACTCCTCCACTGTGAGGTATATCTCGATATTTTCTTCTTAATAATCTGTCTGTTTTTCCTTATCATTTTGTCCATCCTTGATTATCTCATGCTAAATATTTAATTCTTTTTGGCCTCATTTGAACCAAACATTTGATTCTAATATCTAGGAATGTACATTTTTTGATGAACCAAATTTTCCCACATGGATGCACATTTGAGAATGGACCACAGAAGCAGGTTCTCTATCATTTCATAATGGAAGCAACGAAGTGCATCATGGAACATATCATGTGTAATCCATATTATATGGTGACAAATGAATGGTGAGCTAGGTAATGGACCTGTTTTCGGCTTATGTAATTTCCAACGTTATGTTTTAGGTTTTGAATTTAGTTTGCTAATTTTCATGGTTTAGTGTTATACATTGAGGAGATTGATGAAAACAAAGGTGTGTGGATTTCTTGTCTTAGTGATTGAAGAGATTTGTGTCATGGAAGAGAGGGAAGAGTGTAATGGTAGCACCAGGAGTGGAGGGGAATGAGATGTGAAATGCTTGCTTTTCTTTCTATCATTGTTAGTCATCCAATTTGGAATGACATTCAAAACTGGAACCACCTGAAATAGTCACCAATATGTGCAAGGAAAGAAGAAGAAGACGAAGGAAATGAAGCCATTTTACTTTTGTTTGCTCTTGGCAGTTCAATTCTGATTCACCTATAGGTAGATTTATATTCCTCTTTTTTTCTTCCTCAGATGCCATTGCGTTTACCTTTTAATCCGTGTTCAATAACTTTTATTTTCAACACGTACGGGTCTAGGAATGTTTTGAATGCTTGAATCCTTTTTTCATTCAACAAGGTTAAGAAGAAATAGGGAAGACCCATGGCACAAACCAAGTAATCCTTTTTTTAATTCATCTAATCTTATTGTTATAGAGTTATGTACTTGCTTTGTATCAAATTCTCATGTCTATATTTTGTGCGCTTTCTGACTCCGAGGCAGAAGAGTTTCATGGCATGGAACAGTGCAAAGTAGGGGAAGCAATCACCACGAGATATGAAGATATTTAAAATACATTGGATCAAGTAACGATCACAGAACACCATTCTTGGTAGTGAATCAAATTTTTAATTGGTTTGTTGTGACTTCTTTTCTTTTTTATTTCCATCTGTCTCGCTCAAGGAGTTTCCTCCACAGTGTGGTTTATTTCCTTCAAGATGTAGGAAACCGCATCAAAAGTATGTCTGATTTTTTTAGGCCTACGGCTAAAAACTAAAATGAAGATATTGCATAAACCGAGAATATGCTTAGTTACATCAATGCAATGTATCTGACTTGAATATTATTAGTTGCTTAGCATTTGTCTAATTAGCCTTCAGAAGCACTTTTGCTTACCTTGGTATCTTCCTAACAATTGAAAAGAAAGTTCCTTAAAGGAGGGCTGTAATCTCATATTGATTATTTTCTAAGTAATTAATTATGGCTTAAAGCGTTGTATATTTTCTAAATAAAGAATAAAATTTAGTGAAAATAGAAATTGGCTTTCATTTTTTGTTATTACAGAATCTATTGAGGAAAATTGGGTAATGCGAAACAATCCATAGCCTATGAACACTGTTAGCTTTTTCTTTTTATTAATTTTTTTTTATGGAGGTAGTGATCCTAGAAGTTGCACTAGTGAATGTTTGGTGCTACAAAACAATCTTACCTGCAAATCTTTTCAAAATGGTTTTATGGTATCTGTTTGTACTCTCATTCCTTTAACCGGTTATATTGCAGGTTGAACTCAAAACCACGGTCCATAATTGGGAGAACAGTAGGTTTTAGTGGCATCTTTGAAACTGTCTACAGCATTAGTAACTTTAAGATTCAACTTTTCAATGCTGCCACGAACTTGCAAACTGCTCCAGTATATCTGTTTGATAATTTTTCATTTGAATCTCATCAGTTTTACTTCATGGGCGTAGACATAGCTCAAGAGCGGCTTTTGTGGTTTATGAGGTAATGTAAATTGATTTACCATTTTATTTGTTTTCTATTTTATGGAGCTAAAATTGGAGTTTTTTAAGTTCCCTGATTTTGAAAGGACTGGACCATGTGATATTAAGAAGTTGCTACAAAATTATAATCTATACATAAGAACTTGTGTTAAAGAGTACTCTTCTCAGTAGGAATTTGTGGATGAGGAATAAAAAAACCAGATTGATTTTGGGATTGGTTTGAGCTTAAAACTTAAATTGTTTGCTGATTAATGATTATTTTCAATTGATAGAATCATTTTGATGTCAAAATAAAAAATTTCCTTTGTATTTGCGGTAATAAATTTTGTTGAAATTTTTTATTTCCCACGCTTTGATACTGAAGCAACAACTTGTTTGTAAAACTTGTGCAGTCTAAACCTATTGGAGAAGTGTAGTTTATACTGGTCAAAGCTGTTAAGCAACAATGCACCTCAATATCCATGTCTTACATTCTGGTGGTCAAAGATAGCTAATTGAGAAAGCTCCATAGGCAGAGTGGCAAGTCTCTATATGGCAGAGCCCCAGAGCTCCCTTTCTCTTCTAGCTGAAGCTGTGTCCTTGTTTACAAAGCTCTATACTCAATTCATGCACACAAATGCTTCAAGATCAGGCTCTAATCAACAATGTAAATGTAACATGTCATGAATGTCAAGATGAAAAAATGTCGAGCAGTGACATATGAATAGGAAACCTGGCAACTGGCTTTACATATAACTGTAAATTTTTCTTTTCCTATCTTTTTGTTGTTTGAATATGAATGACTGGTTATCAAGTTTGGCATTTTAGGACGTGATTTCAAAAGTACTTAAATTTCTTGTGTTAAGAAGTAGAATTTATTTGTATACTCAGATGCTTCTTTTAAATTTCAATTTTTTGAACACTACTAAGAATATATATATATATATATATATATATATATATATATATATATATATATATATATGTATGTATGTATGTATGTATTATGTGTATTTCTGGGGAGAAGCCCAAGCAGTGGGATTCTGTTCTTGCTGTGGTTGACAGTGATTCCAAGATGTCTCACTTACAGATCCGTTTCCGGATTTAGGCCCTTGGAGCAAAATCTTCTTGTTTGCATATATTCTTACTCTTAAGGAAATTTGAGTGGCATTCATTTTTACAGCTGCAGATGAGAAAAACCAAGGAAAAAAAAATGTTTGTGGATATTTGCTTCTAGGAGGTAAGGTCTTACAATTTTGACTTCCCCTCTCTTTTGGTTCCTGCCAGGATTTTCTTCCCTTATTTAACACCGTTAATAAGTGCTTGTGTTTGTTCCACCATTCCCCCTCCTCTCTCTCTCTCTCATCCCCTTTTAGAATCTGCAGAAGAATTGCACCTGCTGCCAGAGTTACAGCCATGGAAACAGACTCAGAAGATCCCAAATTTCCTGATGCCGGAGCTGCAGAGACACCAGAATCTGCAAGTGTAGAGCACCTGGCTACAAGATCAACAGACCAAGGTGATTCATTTGCCTGATAGGCTTTGGAATGGTATCCTTATTTTTGTTTTTAAGTTTCAAATGCTAACGCCCTTGCTTCTCTTTTGCAGATAAGGGCAAGGCAGTACGCCTCACCAAGACTGTCTGGTTGTTGCTGCCGGAACCCAGGGCCTTGCTTCATCAGAGAGAGTTTTGAGCTTTGACTCCGACATGTTGACGCGAGTTGGTGATATGGCTGCATCTACCATGACAGAACTGGAAGCTTTCATGGAGAGGTTCGAACACAAGAAATACAGTGCCAGACTTGCCCCTCGGTTTTGGTCATTGGAGGGCCCCCAAGCTGACTTTCGTCAATTTAATGTTCAACAAGACTGTGTCATTCTGCTGGATCAATTAGTGGGACGTTATCGTGACTTTACTGCAGGCTTCAAGATTGGAGCAATCACTGACCATTTTATGATCAACCTGCTGTGTGAGGTCTTGATGGACATGCACCATTCAAGTTTGGACATCATCAATGAGACTAGGTTGCTAGAGTGGGGCAATGTAATGAGAGCTAGAGATGGTACAACCAGGCTTTGACTTGGATTTTCTTCTTGACCACTTACTGTTCAGTTAAGGACTAAACCAAAGTTGGCCCTTAGATTTAAAATAGTTGATTGTAGTAAATGAAAATGGGCTACCTTTGAAAATTTGTACTGGAATACAATTATGGTGTCTTTGCTTTCTCCAAGTTGATTGCGCTTTTTAGTCCAGTTAGAGATACTTCACAACAAATTTAAATTGTTATAGAAGCAACATAAAATAAGCTTCATTATTAATATCATTTTTATTATTTACTAATTACAACAAGCGACATTAATAGTTCAAAAAATATTGTAAGCCTAGACTAAGTTTTGGAAGATTAGGAGAGTTGGCACATCCACGTACACAAGGTACTTGGTGATAGGCCAAAAAAGTATTGACCTGTTGTAATGAATTAAGTTAATTAATTAGCTAAGTTATTTATTAATCAAGTTAACATGCAAAACGCGTGGCAGCACAAACAAATCACCAATTAAACTAAGTATGCAGCGGAAAATAAATGACACAGTGATTTGTTTACGAATGGGGAAAATCTACACGGCAAAAACTCCACCGGGTGATTTTAAGGTCACTACTCCCGAAGTTCCACTATTATTACAACAAGCGGTTACAAGTAAAGGAATCCCAAGTTATTAATTAATCAAGTTAACATGCAAAGCGCATGGTAGCACAAACAAATTACCAATTAAACTAAGTATGCAGCGGAAAGTAAATAACACGGTGATTTGTTTACGAATGGGAAAAATCTACACGGCAAAAACTCCACCAGGTGATTTTAAAGTCACCACTCCCGAAATTTCACTATTATTACAACAAGCGGTTACAAGTAAAGGAATCTCAAATACCTTACCAACCTACAGTTGAACCTTTGCCCCAATACCCAATTGGACTTGTTTTGTAGTGACAATTTCTCCTTTCAATGTACGGCTCCCAATACGTGACTAACTAATTTGATGCGCGAATCCCAGTACGCGGCTTACTCCTTTGCACGAATTCCAGTACGTGACTAACTCCACAACAATCCTTTGATTGTTGTAGTTGATTTGCAGCAGCTTCACATAGAAACACTAATAAAATCTTCAATGTTGGTGCAATAGACTTTGCTTAGTTACAAAACCCAAAGGCGTCCAAGAAACGCAGCAAGAACTCTTTCTTCTGTAGGAGGAGGCTAGGGTTTCAAAAAGAAAACCTTACCAACAAGCGGTTACAAGTAAAGGAATCACAACAAGCGGTTACAAGTAAAGGAATCCCAAGTACCTTACCAACCTATAGTTGAACCCTTACCTCAATATCCAATTGGACTTGTTCTGTAGTGACAATTTCTCCTTTCAATGCACGGCTCCCAATACGTGACTAACTAATTTGATGCGCGGATCCTAGTACGCAGCTTACTCTTTTGCACGAATCTCAATACGTGACTAACTTCACAGCAACCCTTTGATTGTTGTAGTTGATTTGCAGCAGTTTCACATAGAAACACCAATAAGATCTTCAATGTTGGTGCAAGAGACTTTGCTTGATTATAAAACTCAAAGGCGTATAAGAAATGCAGCAAGAACTCTTTTTTCTGCAGGAGGAGGCTAGGGTTTCAAAAAGAAAATCTTATGAAGCTCTCTAGGGTTAGGTTTTTCTTTTTCCACCTTTTTTAAATAGGAGCTTAATGGGCTCTCCTATTCCAAATAGGTTTACACAAATTTTGGGTTTTCCTAGTCCAATAAGAATTATATAAACCCATACATAAATAGCCTTTTTATAATAAAAACAATGTTGGCTATAATCTGAATTCCGTAAGCTCGATCGATACCTCGATAGATAGCAGGTATCGAGCCTCATTAAACCTCAATAGATAGCTATCTGTCGAGCAGCTGTCGAGCAGCTGTTCGCAGGTGTTAGGAGGTGTCCAACTTTAGTAAACACCTTTTCTTCACTTGTTTCTTGGTCCAATCTTCATGGCTTTAATACTAGACTTGAACAACATGTTCTTTAAAGTATTAAACACATCCTAGATCAATCCAAATACAAGTAAAATGCGTTTTGTCAAAAGATTAGCCAACTACATAAAATATGTCCTTAATACTTGGGAGTCTAAGGGGGAAACAATTTGACATACGGTGTTGTACTATATTGTATTTATCTAAAAAAAAGCGAATGATTAGGTTATTTATTTCTTTTACCAGCTTAATAAATAAATAAATTAATTAAAAACCCACTTTTTCTAGGTGCATTATTTTTTTGTTAACTTACAGTAAATAATCAAATAAAAGTTTCAGAAAAATTTTAAAAATGCATGTGAAACCTTTTAAACTTCTTCCAAGTGACAATTAATGCTCATTACATTGCAATATCAAGGAAGTTACTGTGTGAAACCTTGAAAGAAGAAGTCATTGAACTTTCTAAGAATCAAACCAGTCATTACGGTCAAACATTTCACGTTTGAGCTTTCCAAGCAAAATGGTCGACAATAAGTTTATAATCACAAAAATTTTCACAAAATATATTTTAAAAATGTTGAAATAACCAATTGTCAATATAAATAATAAAATAATATTAATAATAATCCGAAAAACAATAATAATGGAATAAATTTTAACCAAAACATCATTAAATGATATAAAATAAATAAGAAAAAAGTATAGAATAGTACAAAATAAAAAGGGTAAAATGCAAAACTGACCCTCTAAGTTTCTTTAAATTTCATTTCAGTCTTCTAACTTTACTTTTGTTCATTTCAGTCCTCTAACTTTACTTTTGTTCATTTCAGTCCTCTAACTTTACTTTTGTTCATTTCAGTCCTCCAACTTTTAAGTTTATTCAATTAAGGCTTTTCTACCAACTTTTGTTCTATGTTGTGGTTAATTTTTCAATTTTATAAATTTGTCTTCAAATTTTTTTAAGTTAAAAAAAATTCAATTAATGATTGAAACATATTTTCCAGATTTTTTTTTCTAAAATTTTAACGAAAGTTAACGAAAAGACTTTAATTGAATAAATCTGAAACTTATAGAACTAAAATGAAAGAAAGCAAAGGTAAAGGACTGAAATGAAATCTAAAGAAAGTTAGAGGATTAGTTTTGCATTTTAGCCTAATAAAAAAGATGAGGACTTTTTTAACCAAAAAAAAAAAAACCCCCCGAAAGCAAAGATATAATCTTAGAGCATCTCCAATAATCTTTTCAAATTTTTGTACTGTTTGAAGAATGAACAGTTACTTTTAGCTTTTGTCTACTTACTTTTTCAAATACACTTTCTATCAGACTCTCTATCCTTATTCTATCTTATTTAAATATTATTTTTCCATTCATTCTTTAATTCTCCTTTATTATTTTTTTAAGTTTCATTTATTCATTCCCAACACTATATTTTTGAAATCTCCCCGTGATAACATTTTTAAAAAAAATCAACATTTTTTTTTTACTAAAATCTAATTTTAATTTTCACACTTGCATTATTTATTTGTCAGTCTTTATCAAATCTATGTTAGTTTTGTACAAGTCATTCAAAAATTCCATATAATTTAAAATTGATTTAAAATTGATCAAATCTATGTAATTTAGAATGAATTTATTCATGAATTTTATCCTATAAAATTCATAATTGTTGTCTGGTTTTTATTTTTTAATTATTAATATTCATTAACTTTTCATTATCCTTTTTTAAACTATCTAATCTTAATCTAAGAGATGATTATTCTTAAATTATAATTAATTAAAAATATACATACTTATCAGTTTCCTTAATAAAAGTTTATCATTAAATTTTAATAAAAGAAAAACTTAATTTAAAGCCCAAACCACGTTTTAATAACTCTATAGTGTCAGTACTACTGCTTCCTCCACCGGTCATCAATGAGAGAGAAAGTATCTCCTTCCCTTAGGCCTTTCTTCTCCAGCTGATTCTTTTCTTCAACCATATACTCTTGTGTAAAAACTCTTCTATCTGTCAAAATCATTTAGAGCATCAAGGACCATTCGTCCAAAGTCTTTCAGATCGGTCTGGTAGTTTTGGAGCTCTGGTTTCATCGGGTTTTTCGGGTTCCAACGGTAGATAAAGAAGGTTTTCAAAGACATAGGTGCATGCTTTTGTTTCTTTCTGTTAAGACTCTGGCCGGATTGGGTTAAAATCGTTAGATGTTTCTGTCTCTATATATATTTTTTGTTCTAATTTTTGTTTGGGGTTGAAAGATTTGCCAGAAAGTTGCGTTGATTTTGATTTTGTGAAACAGAGTTGCTTCCCCTCTGTTTTCTAAAAAAAAAAAATTGAAGATGGAGAGGCGGTTGGAGGGGTTTTTTTGTGTGTTTGCTCTCCATATTTGACTTTAGAGAGCCTTTTGGAGATATATATTTTGGCTACGTCATTTTCTGACTAACTTTAATCTCCTCTTTGGTCACTTCTTTCTTCAACCAGTTGCCATTTGCTCTTTCAGTACTCTTGTCTAGTTTTGTTAACCAAACAAATTTCCATTTCCAACGTCTAACTATGGCTTGGGCTCTTGTTTCTGCTATCAAGGACCGGCTTAGTTCTTTCATTACTTCAGAGTTCACGTCGATTGCTAATGTCGAGGGAGAAGTCCAGAAGCTTGAAAGCAAATTCCACACCATCCAAGCAATGCTCAACGATGCAGAGAAACGGCAAGTGAAGGAGGAAGCTGTGAAGCTTTGGTTAGATAAGCTCAAAGACGTATCCTACCTGATGGACGACGTGTTGGATGAGTGGAACACTGCCATGATCAAAGCAGAGATTGAGAAACAACAAAAAGATGATGAAGAAAAAGCTGAAACTAGCAGTGCTGCTAAGAAGAGGAAGGTATGGCCCCTCATCTCAGTTCCTATTCTTTTGCAGCATCGTGATTTTGCTCATAAGATAAAAGAACTTAATGAAAAATTAGATGAGATTGACAAAGAGGGAGAGAAGTATGAGTTTGTATTGACTAGGGGCAATGAAGAAGTTGAGAGACCAAGAACAACTTCCTTTGTTGATGTGTCTGAAATTCTTGGTCGTGATAAAGTTAGGGATGATCTAGTGAGCATCCTATTGGGCAAGGGTAGTGAAGAAGTAAGAAACCCCCATGTCATCTCTTTAGTGGGCATGGGTGGTATTGGAAAAACTACTCTTGCCCAACTAGCCTATAATGATAATGAGGTGAATGCACATTTCGAGATAAAAGTGTGGGTTTGTGTTTCCGACCCTTTCGATCAGTGCAAGGTGGCCAAAGAAATCCTTGAATCTATTGAACATCAATCCCCCAATTTGACTGCATTGCAAAGTCTGTTGGATAGAATTTGCAATAAATTAGGGGAAAGAAGTTTCTTCTTGTCTTTGATGATGTGTGGACGGAAGATTCCACACTATTAGTCACCTTTTTATTACTAGTCTTTAGATTGCTTGTGTATAGCTCATGGTGCTCATCCCTTGCATAATGCATAAACTTTGAAATTCCTCTTAACGTGTTATAGCTCTTTCAATTTAAGGTTAAGCTACTTTATATTCACTTTAGATCATTGTCATTGATGTCCATTGTGATTAAAAGTATTATTATTCTAATTACTTCTAATGATGCCTGTTAACTTAAATAAGCCCTAAATCCCAGCCACTTGAAAACATTCCTTTCTTTACAATAGACCACTGAGGACAGAGAAAGGATATTCGGTGAGCACTTGGGGATGCGAGCATGGATTTTGAACTACCAAGGTAAGTAAGTTTTTCCTTTTTACATACTAATATTGCCAATGTTTAAATTTTCTTGAATTGGTGCTTCATTATTCCTCTGCTGGCTTTCTAGGTTCTCTATCTGACATGCTACTATCTAGTTTCATATATCTTTCTCCACATTAATCTGTTGGGTATGGTTGTCACTCATGATTCATATCACAAATGAAGCTCATTTTGTTTGTAGCCAAAGATCATTTGAAGTTACAAGCATGGAGATGGTGTTGTGTACTACAGTGTCGAGTTTTATAGCGATGAAGATTTGAGATTGACCTCAAATTTCATCAGTGGTGCCCTTAATGTCCTTTATACTCTCCTCATCATTAGGTTTAAATTGCAGGTCTGCGGTTTTATTTTCTTTTCTTTCTTTTTTTTTCCCTCATAATTAAGGTGCTTTTCTGTTAGCTTTAAATATATATATATATATATATATATATATATATATATATATATATATATATATATATATATATATATATTCTTTGTGTGATTAATCATCACTATGAATTTTTATATTATTCCAATAAAATTGCTCGACATCATTCCACCATGTAGTTATATAAGTTTTAAATATAGTCAATGAATTGCTAATTTATCTTGACCTTGCACAATTTGGAATTTTGGTAAATATTGTTGCTTTTCCTTTGGCTTCAGTTCAACATAATGCTACATTGCATTAATGGTCTTACATCCAGCACACAGAAAATTTTCTATGATATTCTGTATAGTGTATTCCTTTCTAAGAATTTTCTAGAATTTGTGGACGAGGAATCAAAAAACCAGATTGATCTTGGGATGAGTTTGAGCCTAAGACTTTTTATTGTTTGCTGATTAATGATTATTGATAGAATCATTTGATGTCAAAATAAAAAAATTTCCGTTTTATTTGCCAAAATAAATTTTGTTGAAATTTTTTTATTTCCCACGCTTTGATCATAAGTGTGTGTGTGTGTGTATATATATATATATTGGTATTTTGTCCCCTTCATCCTGAAGCAACAACTTGTTTGTAAAACTTGTGCAGTCAAAACCTATTGGAGAAGTGTAGTTTATACTGGTCAAAGCTGTTAAGCAACGATGCACCTCAATATCCATGTCTTACATTCTGGTGGTACAAGATAGCTAATTGAGAAAGCTCCATAGGTAGAATGGCAAGTCTCTATAACGCAGAGCGACAGAGCTCCCTCTCTCTTCTCACTAAAGCTCTGTCCTTGTTTACAAAGCTCTATACTCAATTCGTACACACAAATGCTTCAAGATCATGCTCTAATCAACAATGTAAATGTAACATGTCATGGATGTTAAGATGAAAAAATGTCGAGCAGTGACATATGAATAGGAAACCTAGCAACTGGCTTTATGTATAACTGTAAATTTTTCTTTTCCTATCTTTTTGTTGTTTGAATATGAATGACTGGTTATCAAGTTTGTCATTATAGGGATGTAATTTCGAAAGTACTTAAATTGCTTGTGTTAAGAAGTGGAATTTATTTGTATACTCGGTACTAATCTAAATATCAATTTTTTGAACACTACTAAGAATACACACACACACACATATTGGATGTATTTCTGGGGAGAAGCCCAAGCAGTGGGATTCTGTTTTTGCTGTGGTTGATAGTTATTCGAAGGTGTCTCACTTCATAGCCTATAGAAAGACCCCAGATGCCACTCTGGTAATGCTAGCTACAGATCCAATTCCGGATTTAGGCCCTTGGAGCAAAACCTTTTTGTTTGCATATAATGTTACTCTTAAGGAAACTTGAGTAGCAGTCATTTTTACAGCTGCAGATGAGAAAAACCAACAGAAAGACTGTTGGAATGGAGATTTGCTTCTAGGAGGTAAGATCTTACAATTATGACTTCCCCTCTCTTTTGGTTCTTGCCAGGATTTTCTTCTTCATGTGGTTAATGAGCATGCATCCCAGGGCCCTGCTTTATCAGAGAGAGTTTTGAGCTTTGACTCAGACATGTTGACGCGAGTTGGTAATATGGCTGCATCTACCACGACAGAATTGGAAGCTTTCATGGAGAGGATCAAACACAAGAAATACAGTGCTAGACTTGCCCCTCGGTTTTGGTCATTGGAAGGCCCTCAAGCTGACTTTTGTTGATTTAATGTTTGACAAGACTGTCATTCTGCTGGATCGATTAGTGGGACTGTTAGAAATACTGAATTGAATAGTATTGTATTTCTCAAGTAAAATAATATACATGAGTGCCTTTATATAGGAGGCATATGAGTGTTGTACAAGTAAATATGAGTGCAGTACAAGTAGTACAGTGTGCAGTACAAGTAAGTGATCTAAATGGGCCAAGCCCACATATGAGTGTACGTTAACAGCCCCCCTCAAACTCAAGGTGGATGTGAGACCAACTTGAGGTTGTCAACCAAATCACGAAGGCGTCCCTTAGGATGGGACTTGGTGAAGATATCTGCAAGTTGATCTTTGGAGGAGATAGAGAAGAGCTTGAGAGCACCATGAACAAGATGATAACGGATAAAGTGACAATCAATCTCAATATGTTTAGTCCGTTCATGGAAGACATCATTATGAGCAATGTGAATGGCACTCTGATTATCACAATAAAGAGGTGTAGCAGAGATATAGACACACCTAAGTCTGTAAGAAGCCATCGTAACCAAAGAAGCTCAGATGTGGTATCAGCAAGAGCACGATATTCTGCTTCAGTACTGGAGCGGGCCACAAAGGTTTGTTTCTTACTTCGCCAAGAAATCAAGGAAGAGCCAAGTAGAAAACAATAGCCAGTGGTGGACCTACGATCAGTGGGATCTCCTGCCCAATCAGCATCAGAGAATGCACGAAGTACAAGAGGAGATTGAGCTGAGTAGAAAAGGCCATGGAAGAGAGTGCCCTTCAGGTAACGAAGAATGCGCGAACAAGAAAGATAGTGAGTCGACCGTGGAGCGTACAAATACCGGGCCGACCCGATGAACAAGATAAGAAATGTCCGGACGAGTAACCGTGAGATAAACTAGGCTGCCAACTAATTGTCCGTAAAGAGAAGGATTAGACAATGGTTTCCCCCCGAGGAGTCGATGCGCATTAAGCTCAACCGGGTGTCAACGCTTTGCTGTCGTTGAGTCCAAGACGAGACAAAAGATCGAAGCATACTTGGCTTGAGTAATATAAAGACCATCTGAGGAACGAGTGATTTCAAGCCCCAAGAAATAGCTAAGATGTCCAAGATCTTTCATCTCAAACTGCTGACTAAGAAAATCCTTGAGTTCTTGTATGCCACTAAGGTCATCACCAGTTATGATCATATCATCCACATAGAGGAGAAGTAGAATGGTGCCTTTATCAGTACGACGAAGAAATAAGGCAGCATCATAAGGACTGGCATGTAACCCAAGCGAGAAATAGTAGAGCTAAATTTTGCAAACCAGGCTCGAGGAGCTTGTTTAAGACCATACAATGCTCGGCGAAGGCGACAAACCTTGTTGGAGTCAATGGAGAGACCTGGAGGAGGTTGCATGTAAACGTCTTCACTCAAGTCCCCATTAAGGAATGCATTTTTAACATCCATCTGAAAAAGATCCCATTTTCTAGCGGCAGCAACAGCTAGGAGGGCACGAACAGATGAGATGCGGGCAACTGGTGCAAAGGTCTCTTCATAATCAATCCCATACTCCTGTGTAAAACCTTTTGCAACAAGGCGAGCCTTATAGCGCTCAATGGACCCATCTGAGCGAGTCTTAATCTTGTAGATCCACTTACAACCAACCACTGACTGTCCAGGAGGGAGAGGAACTAAGTCCCAAGTATGGTTTTTGGTTAATGCATCAATTTTCTCTTTCATTGTAACCTGCCATAAAGGGTCAGTGGAGGCCTCACGATAGGTTTGAGGCTCGTGGAGTGTAGCAAGTGCAGTGTAACAATGGTAATCAAGTAAATGTGTAGGAATGGATCTTACCCGGGTTGAGTGACGAGGTGGAATGTCTTGTGGAGGTGGAAGGTCTTGTAGAGGATCTTCAGGCGGAGCAGGAGCGGGGGACCTAGGCTCGAGTTGGGATAGCTCGTCATCAATCTGCTCATCTTCGACCTGGCCAGAAGAGACATTAAAAGGATCGGGTGTTTGTATAGAAAAGTCTAAAGGAGGATCAATAGAAGTTGGAGAAGGAACATGAGACTCCTCTGGAAAGACTTCAAGTACAGATGAGGTAGTGAGGGAAGAACGAAAATGAGAGAGTTCAACAAACAAGCGGTGTTCCCAGAAGACAACATTACGAGAAACACGAAGGCGATGAGAGACAGGATCATAACAGCGATACCCTTTTTGTGTTTCGCCATAACCAAGGAAACAGCAAAGTCTAGATCGAGGCTCAAGTTTGTTGTGCTCATGAGACTGAAGAAAAACGAAACAAGCAGATCCAAAAGAGCGAAGGTGATGATAGTCAGGGGGTGACCCAAAGAGGCGCTCATACGGAGTTTGATTATGGATGACAGTGCTTGGAATGCGGTTAATGGTGTGAACAGCATGAAGAGCAGCTTCACCCCAGAATGGAGGAGGAACCTTGGCAGGAAGAAGAAGAGTACGAACAGTGTCAAGAATATGACGAAGTTTACGTTCAGCTCGACCATTTTGCTGAGAGGTACCTGGACAAGTTAGATGATGTACAGTGCCATAGGAGTGTAACAGAGCTTGAAAAGCATATTGAGTGTATTCAAGAGCATTATCAGAACGAAATATTTTAATTCTTTTGGAGAATTGGGTTTCAACCATTTTTGCAAAGTTACTGTATATTGGCAAAATTTCAGAACAAGATTTCATAGGAAATATCCAACTATAACGAGAATAATCATCAATGAAAACAACAAAATATCGAGATCCACCAATACTAGTAACAAGAGAAGGTCCCCAAACATCAGAATGAATTAACTCAAAGATACTATTAGAAATAGAATCACTATTATTAAAAGGTAAAGCTGGCTGTTTTCCTAACTGGCATGAAGTACAATCAAAATTGTCTTTGGACACGTAACCTAACAGACCCTTAGAAGCTAACTGGTGTACCCGAGAAGAGGGTGCATGACCAAGACGAGAGTGCCAAAGTGAGAGAGAAGGTAGGGAAGACACCGCAGCAGCAGCAGCAGCAACAGACACCGGAGCAACAGGTGGAAGATGAAGATTATCCACTGGAAACATACGCCCAACTCTAGGGCCGGTCCCAAGCTCTTGCCCCGTCCTCGGATCCTGCACAATACACCCAGAATAGTCAAAAATAAGGCGATAACCTAGTTCAACTAATTGTCCCACGTAACACAAATTATAGGATAGGTCGTGAACATGGTAGACCCCAGGAACAGAGAGGTTGGAGGTTGAAACAAAACCAAGACTATTCCCATGCATGGTGGAACCATCAGCTATGTGAATATTGAGGGGATGTGGAGCAGGATTAAGTTTGGAGAATAAGGACGAGTGAGGTGTCATGTGATTGCAACAGGCAGAGTCAAAAAGCCAAGTTTGAGACTTACCGGGTAAAACTGAGAGAGCAGTGGAAAGAGATGCATTACCAGCCATACGAACAGCTTGAGCTATGATCTCCTGTAGGTCAGTAGGTGAGAGGTTGATAGTGGATCCAGAAGACTGGGACTCACTCGAAATGGGAGGCATTGGCGGAGTAGACTCGGTGTTAGCAATCGGCAGAAGAGATTTGTTGCGACGGTAACAAGTCTCAATAGTGTGGCTGTGGCGCTTGCAATAGTTGCGTAACTTTTTGTTGGTCTCGTCCGCGACGATTGCTGGATCCAGAAGAATCACCTGAGTGCTGAGGTTGCTCTATGGAAGGAGTAAGGGCCAGAACATTAAACTTATCCTGGGCTCGAAGAGTTGCAAGGCGAGCTTCTTCTCTGACTAACTCATTCACAGCAGTATCAAGAGAGGGAGGAGGACAACGATTCAGAAGCTGACCTCGAATGGGCTCATAGTCCTTGTGGAGTGACATCAGGAACTCATAGAGACGAAATTCATCTCTAATAGCAGCATATTGTTGGGCATCTTTTGAGCATGCCCAAGTTGGATCAGAAAGGTCAATTTGGTCCCAAATGAAGCGAAGCTGATCATAGTAGTCATTGATGGACTGCCCCGGTTCTTGCCTGAGTTGATGCAATTCAACCACTAACTGATATTTCATGGATCCGTGAGTGGTAGAGTATCTTTTGGCCAACATATCCCATGCTGATTTCGCATCATCAAAGCTGCCCAGCAAATTGGAGATGGAGGGAATGGAAGTATTTCGAATCCATGTGAGGATCATGTGATTGTGACTATCCCATTCAATTATGCGATTGAGAAAAGCAGCATCTTCTTCACTTGCCCCCTTCATAGGAATAGTGATTGCACCAGTGCAATAATACCAGATCATGCGATCCTTAAGGAAACTGCGCATAGCTTGAGACCAAGATAAGTAATTCCTAGTCCCCTCCAATACAGTATTGATGGGACGAGGAAGAAAAACATCCTTTTTATCCATTTAGAGACACAATATGCAAAAACAGACTGTAAAAATGAAATCTACGTGAAAAACTGAGTAAGGAGAACCTAGCCCGAAAAAGTCAACTCCAAAAAAGTCAACGGTCAACGGTCCAAGTCAACGGTCAACGGTCAAAGGTGACGTCAGCAGCGCGCTGGAAGGTGACGTCAGCGATGACGTGGCAGGCTGACGTGGCAGGCTGACGTGGCAAGCTGACGTGGCAGGCTGACGTGGCAAGCTGACGTGGCAAGCTGACGTGGCAGGCTGACGTGGCAAGCTGACGTGGCAGGCTGACGTGGCAAGCTGACGTGGCAGCTGACGTGTCTAGGGCTGACGTCAGCAGGACGGACCTGGCGCGTGACGGCGCGTGGCGGCGCGTGGAAGCGCGTGGCGGCTCAGATCGGCGCGTGACGGCGCGTGGCGGCGCGTGGAAGCGCGTGGCGGCTCAGATCGGCGCGTGGAGGCGCGTGGGCGCGTGACCTTTAGGGCAGAACCTTTGGGCGGCGCGTGAGGGCGCGTGGAAGCTCCGATGACTGTAAGGTTTTCACGAGCAGGCAGATCGGAGCAAGACGATCTTTGTGGTACCTTCAGAAAATTTTTCGGAGCAATATTCACGGCGGTACGGAAAAGGCAGTGGTCTTTGCAGTGTTCGAACTCCCTAACAGCGGCTGCTACAGGTCCGGAACCTGAGGACGATGTCTTGAAGACTCGAAGGTTCAACGGCGAAGGACTGTGGCAGTTGTTGTGACAGCGGAAGCAATATGAAGAATGGAGTTACACCAATAAAGACAAGACTGCGAAGAAAAGGTCAGAGCAGTGGCTCTGATACCATGTTAGAAATACTGAATTGAATAGTATTGTATTTCTCAAGTAAAATAATATACATGAGTGCCTTTATATAGGAGGCATATGAGTGCTGTACAAGTAAATATGAGTGCAGTACAAGTAAATATGAGTGCAGTACAAGTAGTACAGTGTGCAGTACAAGTAAGTGATCTAAATGGGCCAAGCCCACATATGAGTGTACGTTAACAGGGACGTTATGGTGACTTTACTGCGGGCTTCAAGATTGGAGCAATCACTGACCATTTTATGATCAACCTGCTGTGTGAGGTCTTGATGGACGTGCACCATTCAAGTTTGGACACCACCAATGAGACTAGGTTGCTAGAGTGGGGCAATGTAGTGAGAGCTAGAGATGGTACAACCAGGCTCTGACTTGGATGTTCTTCTTGACCACTTGCTGTTCAGTGCAAGGGCAATGGCTAAGCTTGAGGCTTTGGAGGTAAGGATTGCTGACTTGAAGAAGCTGTTGCGCTGCGTTTATGTATGAAGTACTGGTTGGGTTTGTTATCATGTAAGGGCCTTCAAAGCTTAAAAATGTTTTTATTATATATCAAAATTTTAAGTTATTTGGGTTAGGTACTTGCTAGTTATCAATTTATAAAGTAATATTGTGTATGCTTGTTTCTTGTCCTACTTTGAAGTATTTTGTTACATGGAAGTGTCCGAAGTACACAGGGTGACCATCATGCTACGTTAGCTTAGTTAGTTCGAATATGTACTCTTCTACTATAAGACATATTTGATATTTGGATATTTCTGCTTTATCTTTTATCCTTTTTTACTAATAACTAGTAGCTAACTTGTGTTATACACGAAAAAATTTGACGATTTGTTTTTTTGTTAAGTGAAAATTGAAAATTGTAGATAAGATTTGTAAGTGTTAGTCTCAACCTCCTCTTAAAATGATATGATTATTTTTTAACAAATTATAGATGATATAATATAATAGATTTTTTTTTTATTTAAAAACTATCTATATTTGTTATTTGAAAATGTTTAAATTTTGTAATTTTTTTTAGGAAACATAATACATTTTACATTCAACTATTATATAAATCAAGATATTTTGTAAATAACATAATTTGTAGTTAGAATTTGTTTCTAGTACTCCTTATAAACGGTTCATCTTCTATATGTTTTGAATGACCTAAAGAGAAAGCAAATACAAATAAATTCATCACTAATATTAGAAAAAAAAAATACAAGACTATAATAACATAAAAAAATATAATTTGATAAAAAAACGTACTAACATGACACTAAAAATATGACATAATTGCCAATAAAGTAGCTTCTCTATCTATACAAACCTCTCCGCCCAAAGCATAACCAAAGTAGACTGAAGTGGACTATAGTAAACCAAAATGGACCTAAGTAGACCGAAGGATCAGAATGGACCAAATAGACAAAAGTAAGACCAAAATGAACCGAATGGACAAGAATGAACCGAATGGGACTTTGAAGTATTTTCTTATATGGAAGAGTGTGAAGAATAGTAGCCAGTAGGTGATCATCAAGCAAGAAGAAGAAACTGCAAATACCTTGGCTTTGTTAAATAGATTATACACTCTTCTACTGAATCATCTCTCTGCTTTTCCTTATCATTTTTTGCAGCCATATTCGCCTCATGCTAAAATATTTAACTTCTTTTGCCCTCTTTTGAACCAAAAATCCGATCATAATATTTGGGGAAGTACATTTTGTGATGAAGCAAATTATCACACATGGATACACATTTGAGAAGGGCTGTGGAAGAAATTCCTTTACCATTTCATATTGTCAGCAAGCGTGTCATGACACATTTCCCGAGTAATCCATAGAATATGGTGGCAGATAAAAGGTGAGATAGATGACCAATTTTCATCTTATGTAAATTCTAACCTAATGTTTTAGGCCTTGGAATTTAGTTTGCTAATTTTCATGGTTTAGATAGATTGTTTGTCTTAGTGATTGAACTGTAGATAGATTTAAGTGATTGACTAGTGACAACAAAGGCGTGTAGATACATAGTAGTAGAGTCTATTGTAGGAATTGACATTCTGGGGCTCGAGATAGTCCGTATAACTACTAGTCTATAGGAATTGAATTTTTTTTTTTTCTTCTTTGATTTTTGTCTGGCAAAAGTGCAAGTGACTGTGATATGCTTATTTCTCATTCCGTTGGGTGGGATGAAAGACAAATTTCATTTTCCAACCAGCTGCGACGTTATTTGCAAAGAAATTAAAAAAAAAAAAATAATTACAAGTTCAATTAGTTTGCTATCGTTTCAAAACATCAAATTGATGGTGACTGTGGACATAAAAGAGTTAAAAGACCTTTGTTGTTTAGTTATCACGACTTTCTTTTGCAGCCCAATTGCCAATCCTGTTTGCTGAGTTTAAGGATTTTGCACTCACTGGTCACTACTCATTCTTTAAATGAAAAATAAGTGTTTTTATACATTTTTTAACACATATATATATATATATATATATATAATAACTTAAAAAAGTTTTCATAGATTCTAGTTTTTTTTTTTTGTTAGAGATAATTACAACATGCTGCTAACCCTTTTCCTCTAAACCACCAAGCACTTTGTGCATGAGGAGGTGTTAATTTAGCTACAAGGCATTTGACTTCTAGTTATCATAATTGGTAGTCTCTTGTTGTACGTTATAGTTTGAAATTTTCTATTATTATCTATTCAAAAATAAAGCTTTTGTTCATAAAAATAAAGGGAGAGGGAGAATTTTGAAAAATTATGAGGGGCCATTAAGTAAAAATTGCTCTTAAATTCATTAATTTTGTTAATAATAAAAAAAAGGAAAGTGTGGATTTTTTTTTTTTTGGTTGCTCTCATTTTTCGAAGATTTAAACTTATATTTATGGAGTAACCATCATGTTAATGATGCGTGGTCATAAAAACTTAGATTTTGAATAATTAAGAGCATGGGTCTTGGTCTCCTCTACAATCCTTCCTTTAAATAAAAGTAAAAACACTATAAAAAAAACAAATTATTTTAAAAAGAATTGTTTATGCAAACTAAACTCCAGTCCTATTTTTGAGATTGCAATTATTCTTAAATGTTTGAGAAGATTAAGAGTTAAAAAAAAAAAAAAAAACTGATTTCGGTCCGGTACGTTCTAATCCAAAACTCACTGTTCTCTCTTTCTCTCTCTCAGGTCTCAGTTTTAACTCTCAAACCGTCAAACTAAATTCCAAACGGTGCACTCTCTCTCTCAGCCAAGTCAGCCCAGCCAATTTAGCGTCTCTTTTTTGTTTATTCATCACTCTCCTTTCACTTCTACTCTCTCTCTCTCTCTCTCTCTCTCTCTCTCTGTCTTCCCCCACAATCAGCAACTTTTTTCAAAGTACATGTACCATATAAACTCTGGGTTCTGCTACCTATTTATTCTTCTTCTTTTTCCTTTTCTGTTAGCTATTTCATATTATCTAACAAGTACAAAAATATATGTAATATTATCAATATGATTTTTTTATATTATTACCCATAAATAATTCTCAGATACAAATTGAAATATCAGTATGATGTCGTTTAGGTACTCCTTGACAATTATTTGGTTTTTTGCTATCTGTCAAGAACTCAAATGATGGGTATTGTTTATACTTTAAATCGAGTTTTGAATTTAGGGAGAAGAGAAAAACAAAGAACAATTAATTGATGACTAATTTCTGTATGATCACTTTACAAGACCAAAGGCCTATCTGTATTTGAACATGCATAATTCTGATCAGTGGCTAACTAACTAACTGATCCAGTAACTACTTATGCCAGCTGGCATAACTACTTCTAACAATCTACCAATTTGTCACGTGCATTAACAATTGAACACCAGAAGGGGACTTAATATGACCTTTGTGATATTACAATTGCCAAGCAGTTGTAGCATCAGTGTTCTTGGTAAGAGGATTGAAGTTAAAAGAAGGATATATTGAGAGTTACGTACTTTTTTCATCGACTTTTTTGTACTCTGAACATACAGCAGTAGCTTCAAATTGAAATAGCAACTCTCACTTGCTTCTCTGTTTTATTTGTATTCTTTTCCTTTGTTTTTGTCTGGCATGCGTGTTATTGACCGTGAATTTTTTTTTTTAATTTTTATTCCATTGGGATGAAAAATGTCTTTTGTTTGATTCTAATTTGAAAGATTTAACATTCATGCAGTCATCCCTTACTCAGCAACCAGTTGCAACGTTTAGTAATTGCAAAGAAATTTTAAAATTCAAATTGTTTGCTATTGTTCCAAAACATCAAAATTTATGATGACTATATGCCTGAAGAGTTAAAAGGCCATTGTTGTTTAGCTATCATGTCTTTCTTTTGCATCCCAGTTGCCTATACTATTTGCTAGAGTTTGTGGCTACAGTCTTCCTGCACATCAGCAACTTATTTGCAAAGAACACGAACCATATAGACTCTGGGTTCTGGTAGACTGGTTCTGCATATCTCATCCACTACAGGTACCTATTTCTTCTTGTTTTTCTCATATTAAGGTGCTTCCTGTTAGCTTTTTCATATTATCTAAAGAACGAGAGCAATATAATTATGTAATTGTCAATATGGTTTTTAGTTATTACCACAAGTATTGCTCAATGTTAATCTGTTGTATCCATGTGAGTTTAAAATCATTGCAAATAAATTGCGATTTGCAGGGAATTAAGAGGGCTAGTCCAAGATTTCTTTATATAATGTTCAGATTAAATTTTGTTTACATACAATGTTTAATTGAAAGAATGGTCTTATATCCAGCATACAGAAACACTTACAAGAATTGACAATATGCTGTACTTCTTATTGAGAGTTTGTTAGAATTGATGGATTGGGAATCAAACACCAGAATGATCTTTGGATGGTTGGAGGTTAGAAGAGCTTAAAAATTGCGAGTTAATTGTACTTTTATAGAAATTTGATTTTCAAAGTAAAAAGTTTCATTATATTTGCCATAATAAACCTGTAGTTGAAACTTTTAAATTCTCAAGCTTTACTCATAAGTTTTTCAATTTTCTCCTCTTCATCCTAAATTAATGACTTCGTTTGTTAAACTATTGGAGAAGTTCAGTCTATACTGGTGAAAATTGTTAAGCAAGGATGCACCTTCATGTCTTATGTTCTGGTGCAAGATAGCCAATTGAGAGAGCTTCATAGGCAGAATGGCAAAGCTCATTATTGTAGAACAACAAAGCTCTCTTCCTCTCCTCCGTGAAGCAAAAATACTTGTAGATGAAGCTCCGGTCATCATCATGAATGTAACATGCCATGGATGTCACGAAGAAATATCGTCAAGCTATACTTCTGTCAAATTTCATTTTTCTAACCATGAATAACCAAATATGAAACATTGCAGCTGAAAGATGCACTGGAGTCTTAAAAATCTTGAATCAGCCGGTTTGTTAAAGGTCAAATCAATAAGGTGGCTTTAGAAGCAGGTTGTTTATATATTTATGTTGTCACATATGTTGTGCTTTTGTGTGGACCTGTAAATGTAATCAAATGATCAAAAAGCCTAAATGGCTAGCTAGTGCAGCTAAAATGCAAGTGCCATTTGTTTGATTTGTAATTTTGATAATCCTTTTGACTTTTGAGGAGTTGGTACTGATGAGATTCTTTTTTTTTTTTGAGAAAGATGATGAGATTCAATTGCATTGTGGAGCATGTGAAGTATTGTATTGTAAATTTGTATACACCCATTAATTATTTTTAATTTCATTAGAAGTCGTCTTGAACATGATCAAAGCTCTTGAACCCAAATATCTCTCACCTTGGAAAAAAAAAAAAAAAAAAAAAGCTTGTCAAATTTTCCCATTCCATAAGAGTTGAAGAGCTTTCCATTAGCAGGGACAGACCCACATATGGGCCCATGGGGCCCAGTTCCCTCCAGACATTACCCAAAAAAAAAAAAATGAAATATAACATAATTTAATTTAGACCCAAGAAAAATTAGAGTTGGGCCCCCTTGCTTCAAAAAGCTTGCCCCCCTTCAAAACTAAAATCTTTAACCCAGCCCAAATAACAACATTAAACCCAAACAAGGTCATAATCCAGTCAAAACAACACTAATTATCAGTCCCAAAAAAAACCCAGCCCAAACAACAATCTTCAGCCATTTTTATAAATTACAACCCAGCCTAACAAACCACTATTTTAGCCCAAATTCACCACTTTGATTCAAGGGAAAAAAAAGGGGGCATCAAATTGATAGTGCTGGCAGAGGATAATAAATTGATAGTGGTGTTAGTGGCGCAACAATGTCTATAAGTCGAATATTTAATATGCTATTGATACTATTTTTGAGACAAAAAAATAAAATAAAAGAAAAATCACAAAAACAAAGATAAAGAGATAAACAAATACATCATAAAATAAAAATGTCGCAGATCATAATGCTTTGACTATTATTTTGAACTAAGATAAATTTATGAAACTAATATATCTATAAATTGAGAAGTTTAAATTTATAATTGATGCATCATGTATATCACCCACATTCTTTTATTTGCTTTTACTGAGTAATAACAATTACTCCTTTTGTAAGATAATAAACATAATTCTTGTTTTATTTTTATTTTTTAGTCTTTGATGTTATACATTGAAAGGGACAACAGTTTTGATATTTAGTTTAGATTCAATCATAAATATTTCAAAGATTTAAAAGAGCGTCAAGTTTCCTTTTCATATGTGATTGCATTGTCATGTATTAAGAAACAATGGTGTTTTTTTTATCTTTTCTATTTATTGGTAAATGATTAAATCTTAATGTACTAAGAAATAATAATTTTGTGTATTTGTTTTAGATAATATTTTATTAATACTATATGAATACTTATTTAGATTTTTTGTGTTTTTTTTTTTCTTATACTCCAGCCCCTTATCTTGAAATCTTGACTTTCTAATAAGTGGGGGAAACTCTTTTTTCTTGTCGGTAGGTTAATAGAAGAGATCATGTTGCAAAGAAAGAATAAAAAAAAAAAAACCAAAGCTTTTTCTACGTGTGAGTAGCTATGCACTAATTTAAGTGGGGTTTCCATTTTCATTTCAATGAAGATCCTTATTGGACTAAAAAAATAAAGGCACAATGGGTAAAACAAAGCATGATAAAGTTATAGATAATTCAAAAGTGTAAATGTCGACATTATATGATAATTCAACATTAAGCACTAGACTAGGTCCCATAGAGTGGAATAATATACACTAATAATGGCCTAGGTATTTACCAACCATATGATAGAATCTCGATGTAAATTAATGTATATGCAAGTGGATTGAAAAATAAAATAAAAGGCAATGTTGAAATTGATGGAAAAGTTAACAATTATATGTATTGAATTTTAGTTCATACTTTTTTTTAACAATGGGTCATGTTAACGAGTGTTCTTAGGATAATTTTTTTTTTTATAGAAAAAATCCTTAGGGTAATTGTTAATAAATAATTTTAGGAAAGTTTTTATACTACTTTTATAGAAAATTGAAAAACTAATCACCACCGCATACCCTTGGTGCAATGGTCACTCCACAGGTATAAATGCTTGTGGAGTGTGAGGGGCAAGAGTCAGGGTTCAAGTCTCCAGGAGGGAGCTTCATATACATTTACACTTAGATTAGGCTAGAGTAGAAATTTTATCTTTTATAAAAAAATAAAAATAAAAACTATCAAAACATTAATTACTTTTTATTCTTTTCCCATAATTTTTTTTTAAATAGTTCACTAAAAAATGTCTTTAATGCATTCGTTAACATTTTCCTTTTAACAATTACTGCTATTTCAGTTTCTCCTCATGAATCATTTTCTAACTCCAGTACCTGTTTCTTGTATTGTGAATTGTAATTTCACTCTCCAAGTGAAATTCCTCTTAATCACAATTTCTTGTATTGTCAGCAATGAGCACATGCATTTCGTTATTTTATCAAACAGATGGGGTTGTAAGACATTGTTTATGCTCTAAATCTGGTTCTGGTAGTAAACAATTCATACGGAACTAGTGAATAAATATTGGGCAGGCTGCTTGTAAATTTTAATATGTAGGAGTGGGAAATACGTATGTGTGAAACATGCTAGGATGAATTTTCTACCGCAATGCAGATCCAGGCGAACATGCTAACACTTTTTGTATTTTATTTTGTGATTATGTGGAAAATACTAAGTTGTAATTATGCTGAAATTGATAAATATAACTCTCTCACAAAGTCCAAAATGAAAAAAAAAAAAAAAAAAACGTTCTGCTATATATAACTTCAATTTACTGATGTATTATCTAAAAACTAATATTATCATATAATTAACTTTGCATAGATCAATATGAACATATTTAAACTATTACGCAATACAATTTTTAAGACTACTCTTCCAATAATAATTGGGGAGCAAGGTTAGAATAGTAGAAAACTGATGTAGTACAACATCTAATTTTTTTAAAGTATATTATTTTGAGAAAATTCGCAATCTAGCCAACAAGGGAGAAGCTTCTATCACAATTTAATTATCAGGAGCATCTTAACTTTGTCTAACAAAAACTCTAACTAAACTAATATGTAAAATTGTAAAATAAAATAAAAATTCCAAATTCAAAGGCGCTTAATCAATCAAATAAAATTGATATAATGCATAAGAAAATATGATAAGAAAGAGGATTGTGGACACCTTGCGAACAGTCGTGAGTAATTGGTCATCACCAATTATTGACACGATGGGCGTCGAGGTGTGAGGAAGAGAACATGCATAAAAACCATTAAAAACAAACAAATCAGGACAAATCCAAAACAATAAAATAACTCAAAATTAAAAAAAATGGGAGGCAAATTACTGACTATATACTAAATCAGTAAAATGCATTCTAATTCTTTAGACATAAACAATTTTAATGGGTAAAATGCAATTATGTAAAGAAAAATTGGAAACATGAATACAAAGAAATAGACTAACAATTGAAAATTGACACAAAAAAAAAAAAACCACAGTATCAACAACCCCACAAAAGAAAATCCAACACAGACCATAAAAATTGCAGCAATAAAGCAAAGAAATTCAAGGGAAGAAAAGAAAAAACTGACCTCAAAGGGACTTTCCAATTTTAGTTGTAACTAGTCACAACCTCGCATGATGCACGGAAATACATGATTATTTTGTAATAAAATACAATATATAATTATTTTCTAAAATATTCATAAAGTATTATATTAGGATTAATTAGTCATGTGTAACAAAGTGTTTTTATCATAAGAGAATTTCATTTTAAATGATCATTATCTCTATTTTGAAATATATAAAGTATGATCATTATCTCTCCTTTTGAATACATTGTTTATCTTAATGCATTAATAAATATATATTGAATCAAAACATACCTATATAAAGATACTTTGCAAACAAACAAAATGCCGTATCAATTGTCGCTTAACAATGATTACTTGGATCATTTAGGAAAAGAATTTTTTGTTGATAATCTATTAAGATAACTTTCTTTGCAAAAACTACAAATTCGTCCACTCAAAAGGATTATCAAATAAACAATATTAGCAAGATCTCATAATTAAGTTTCTATAATAATAATAATAATAATTGCAAAAGGTAAAATATATCATTTATCCAATTATTTTCGTTTGACTGACCTTTACTTTTGTTTGAATAAGCGGCACTATAAATTACTTCTTATACAACTATTAATAGTACTTTCTTTACAAAAACTACAAATTTGTCAACCCAAAAGGATTAAAAAATAAACAAAACTTAGTAAAGTCTAATAGTTTATCATCTAAAGGAATCACTAAAAAAATAAATTCTAACTTGCAAAGCAACTAATTATTAACCCAAATCATATCAAACCAATGGGTAAAGAAAAAGATCTTGTGATATGGAATTGGAATACCAAAATACCAAATATACATAAAAGTCTATACAAATTTTCAAAAAGGAGAAACAAATGTGATGTGACAATTAAATAAAAAATGACAAATGAACTATTACTGGAAAAATAAGTGGTTGAAACAATAAAAAAAATCACCAAAAGAGAAACAAAATTGGAGGGAGAGAGAGTATAAACATTTTTTGTCATGAACAACTTGGAAGGAATATGGGAGAGAGGTAGAAATGAAATAATATGAAATTTATATGAAATTTAAGGTGGAAGATGAAGGGTGAAAGTAGATAAAAGATTGAAAAAAGTGAAAAGGTAGAATTTAAGAATATATATAAAGGAGAAAATTTTGTATCTATAAAGAGAATCAAATGAAAATTATAAGAAGATAATAATTGGAGGAGATGAAAGATTGAAGTAAGAAGACAATGGTTGAAGAAGATGAAAGGTTGAACAAAGTAAAAAAATGCAAAAATAAAAAACAAAAAAATAAGAAAGGATGCTAGTGATGTGGCACAAATGTCTTTTTTTTTAGGGTCTCATTACGGAGGACAAAGAAAAAAGAAAAGGAAATATAATACAAAACAAATATATAAAAAAGTTCATGACTTTCTAATAAGTGGCATGATACTCTGTCACTACTCCATCTTTTTCTATTCTGGTGAACGGACAACCTTATGGCATGATACATCCATCTAGAGGAATACGTCAAGGAGATCCTTTATCACCTTATCTGTTTCTCTTATGTATAGAAGGCTTCACTGCTCTGTTGGCTAAAGCTGAAATAGAAGGGCGGATTAGAGGGGTATCAATATGTAGAGGAGTTCCCAGAGTTACTAACTTATTATTTGCAGATGATTCTTTGTTGTTTTGTGGAGCAATGCCAAAGGAGGGGGAAGTGGTAGCAAAAATTCTCCAAACCTATGAAAGAGCTTCAGGCCAAAGTATTAATTTGGAGAAGTTTTCAGCTTTTTTCAGTAGCAATACTTCAGATATTCAGAAACAGCAGATGCTGCAGATTTTGGGAGTCAAGGAGGTGGTGAAGTTTGAATCCTATTTAGGGCTACCAACTTTGATAGGAAGGGCTAAATATCATACTTTTGCTTATTTGAAAGATAGAGTATGGAAAAAACTATAAGGATGGAAAGGCATGCTTTTATCTAGAGCTGGTAAGAAAATTCTTATAAAGGCTGTAGCTCAATCTATACCAACATATACGATGAGTGTTTTTCTTCTTCCTTTGAAACTGTGTGATGAATTGAATAATTTGTGCACTAAGTTTTGGTGGGGACAAGTGGGCAATGAAAGAAAAATTCATTGGAAGAGTTGGGATAAGTTATCAACTTCTAAGATGGAGGGTGGTATGGGATTTCGGGATCTAAGAGCATTTAATTTAGCAATGTTGGCTAAACAAGGGTGGAGGTTGATTCAAGATAATGAGTCCTTATTATATAAGTGTTTCAAAGCGCAGTATTTTCCTCGCTCATCTTTCCTTGATGCTAAGGAATCCCTAGGGTGTTCTTATGTTTGGAGGAGTTTGGTGGCTGCCTTACCTATTCTTAAAGCTGGATATTGTTGGAGGGTCAGCAATGGGAGCTCAATTAGGGTGATTGGAGATAGGTGGATCCCTAATTATCCTACAAATAAGGTGTTACATCCTAATCATGACTTATTGAATGAGATGGTTGTGTCAGAGTTGATCAACCCGGAGATTCATGTGTGGAGGACTGAGCTGATTCATTTACTTTTCCATCCGGATGATGCTGAAGCAATATGTAGAATTTAGCTTAGCAGAAGAAATGTTGCTAACTCTGTTATTTGGAGCTACAATAAAAATTGATATTTTTCTGTTAAGTCTGCTTATAAGGTGACAAGGAAAATTCAAAGGGAGGATCGAGCTGAGTCATCGGATAGTAATGCAGGTAAGAAGGTATGGCAAACTTTGTGGAATCTCAAAATTCCTAACAAAGTTAAAGTATTTGGTTGGAGGGCCTGTTCTGACATTTTGCCAACAAAAGCTAACTTGGTGCGGAGAAGAGTTATACTTGATGATAAATGTCCAATATGCTTAAGGAAAGTGGAGACTACAATCCATGCAAGTTGGGAGTGTGTGGCGGTGCAAGATATATGGGCAGGAAGCTGTCGAAAATTGCAGAAGAGGAGCGTAATGCCTACCGATGTTGTGCAGCTTATGGAATGTTTAATTGACAGGTTGGCAAGAGAGGAATTGGAGCTGTTTTGGATTCAAGCTTGGATTATATGGAACCAGTGGAATCGGATAGTGTTTGGTGGAACTCTGATGGACCCGAGGAACCTGAACAAGAGAGCTGAAGAATTTCTGACAGAATATAAGGCAGCCCAAACGCAATTGACAGTAGCACAGATGGAGCAGCATGGAAGCACAACCTGGCAACCTCCACCATCAACAGCTTATAAATTGAATTTTGATGCGGCTATTTTTTCTGAGCTGGACAAAACCGGAGTGGGAACAATTATACGGAATGAGCAAGGTCAAGTTATGGCGGCAATGATGGCAAGTGGACCAAAGATGAGCTCTAGTGAGGAAGCAGAGTTGTTGGCATGTCGAAGATCAATTGAATTTGTAGTGGATGCTGGGTTCACCAAGCTGATCATAGAAGGAGATAATGTAAATGTTATGCAAGCCATTTCATCTTCATGGATTAATTGTTCACTATTAGGCTATGTGGTAAATGATATTTGCCACTTGGTTCATTGTTTAGAGTGGGCTAGAATTAGTTTTACTAGGAGGGGAGGGAATAAGGTTGCACATGCTTTGGCTCAACATGCTAGGAATTCCTTAGATAATGATGTGTATTGGATGGAGGACTCTCCTCCACCGGCTACGGAGGCCTTATTTCAGGATGTTATGTTATTATGATTTTATGAATGAATGATCCCTTTTCAAAAAAAAAAAAAAAAAAGAAAGTGGGGAAACTCTTTTTCCTTGTCGGTAGGTTAATAGAAGAGATCATGTAGCAAAGAAAGAAAAAATAAAATAAAATAAAAACCTAAGCATAATGGGTGATCTTATTGGAGAACGTTTTCTTTTTTATGCACTAATTTTAATTAAGTGGGGTTTCCTTTTTTATGTCGATGATCTTCTTGGAGAACGTTTTCTTTACCTGACTAAAAAAGTAAAGGCATAATGGGTGAAACAAAGCATGATAAAGATATAGATGCTCAACAGAGGTGAACAAAATTCAAAAGTGTAAATGTTGACATTTTAAGATAATTCAACATTAAGCACTAGACTAAGGTCCCATAGAGTGGATTAATATAAACTAATGGCCTACCAATTTACCAGCCATATGATAGAATCTCGATGTAAATTAATGTATATTATAGATGTAACAAAGTGTTTTTATCATAAGAGAAATTCATTTTAAATGATCATTATCTCTATTTTGAAGTATATAAAGAATGATCATTATCTCTTTTCTTAAATATATTGTTTATCTTAATACATTAATAAATATATATTGAATTAAAACATACCCATATAAAGATACTTTGCAAACAAACAAAATGCCGTATCAATTGTTGCTTAACAATGATTAGTTGGATCATTTAGGAAAAAAATTTGTTGTTGATAATCTATTAAGATAATTTTCTTTGCAAAAACTACAAATTTGTCCACTAAAAAAGATTATCAAATAAAATATTATTAGCAAAATCTCATAATTAAGTTTCTATATGCATCATTATAAAATAACAACAACAACAACAACAATAATAATATAATTGCAAAAGCTAAAATATATCACTTACCCAATTATTTTCATTTGATTGACCTTTACTTTTGTTTGAATAAGTGGCGCTATAAATTACTTTTAATACAATTATTAAAAGTACTTCCTTTACAAAAACTACAAATTTGTTAACCCAAAAGGATTAAAAAAATAAACAAAACTTAGTAAAGTTTCATAGTTTAACATCTAAATGAATCACTAAAAAAATAAATTCTAACGTGCAAAACAACTAATTACTAACCCAAATAAAATCAAACCAATGGGTAAAGAAAAAGATCTTGTGATATGGAATTGGAATACCAAAATACCCAAAGCATACATAAAAGTAGATAATTTTTCAAAAAGAGAAACAAATGTGATGTGACAATTAAATAAACAATAACAAAAAAAAACTATTAATGGAAAAATGTGGTTGAAACAATTAAGAAAAAAAAAATCACCAGAAGAGAAACAAATTTGGAGGGAGAGAGAGTATAAACATTTTTTGTCGTGAACAACTTGGAAGGACTATTGAAGAGAGGTGGAAATGAAGTAATAAGAAATTTATATGAAAATTAAGATGGAAGATGAAGGGTGAATGTAGATAAAAGATTGAAAAAAGTGAAATGGTATAATTAATTTAAGAATATATAAAGGAGAAAATTTTATATCTATAAAAAATCAAATGAAAATTTTAAGAAGACAATGATTGGAGGAGATGAAAGATTGAACTAAAAAGACAACGGTTGAAGAAGATGAAAGGTTGAATAAAATAAAAAATGCAAAAAATAAAAAAATAAGAAAGGATGCTAATGATGTGATGCAAAAAGAGTTTTGTAAACTTTATTGCAAAACTTCCAATGTTATATATATAGTATAGATAGATATGTATAGACATTTTTTTTTTGATTTTATTGTTTAGTTATAAATATCTAAATTAAAGTAAATTAATATGTAAAGGCAAAATTATATGTAAAATTAAAACCATCTCAGATGAATATGTAAAGTTGATCTATTTATATATTAAATATCATCAAAAAAAAATTCAAGAATAAAAAATAAATAAGAAAAAGAAAGATCATGTGGTCAATGACGTGACGAATTAGGTGGCGCAACAGAAACTTGACAATAATAAATTCTACGCTTCAAATATTAGATATATAGATATAGATTTGTACCCAAAAAATGCCTGTCAATTTTTTTACTTATTGACAATAGTTGAATAGTCCTCATTACTAATAGTAAGCATCAAATTAGGTTAAATGTCTTTTTCTTCGAGGTCTTATTAAGGAGGATATAGAAAAAGAAAAAGAAATATAAAATACAAAATAAATAAATAAATAACTCGTTTTCTTGTTGGTAGGTTAAAGAGGAGAGATCATGCATGCATTGCGTGGATTTCATTGACCTGACCAGATAGGAAGTAGCAAAGAAAGAGAAAGAAACTATTCTCTACTTTACCGTTACATTTCCTTCATTATTTTCTCTTTCTTATATTTTGACTCTTTTTCTCTCCATTTTATTTTTTATAAATTTGATATCATTTTTCCCATTTAATCCATATTTTTACCAAAGATTGTGTTTTGATATAAGCACAAATTAATTTATTTTGGTGGATTTTTGTTTTTTCTTATAACTCCAATAAAGGTTTATGGTTTTTTTTTTTTAAATATATGTTTTGGAATTCTGTTTTGTTTTGTTTTTTTTTTTAATTTCTCATTAGAAAGTCTTTCTTCTTTCCCCCCCCCCCCTTTTATAGCTTTGGTTGAATTTTGGTTTGGGTTAATACTTAGCTTTTTTTTTTGGAAATAGGAATTTGTGTTTATATAAATTTGTGTACATGACTCTGAATTTGAATATGCTTATCAATTGTTTGAGTAATAAATTATTATAAAGTTTAATTTTTATTCCTTTGGTTTTATTTTAATTTTGTTTAAAATAACATTGTAATTTTGTGATGAGTTTTGATTATGATAATTTCCTTATTCCTTAAGAGATGAGAAATTTGAATAATAAATTTGAAACTTATAAAGTTTAGTTGCATATTAGGCAAATGTAACGCACTACAACAAAAGTTAGAAGAATATGATTCACCTTAGAAAAATATTAATCAAATACACAAAAAATAATACTAGAATGATATGTATGTAGAGAAAAAAAGATAAAAAAATATATGAAGAAATCTTTTTTTTTTTAATTAGACAATACTTAAAGTAATTTTTAATTTTTATATATTACACTCCATTATATAATATTTATATTCCCACACGTGGCATGGGTTTGCGGCTAGTTACTTATAAGTTACAAGTAACTGATCCATTCTTTATTACAACCTGCATTCTTTATGTGTTATATATCTAATGCATGGATCTGAGCTAATCTCTATAAACTTTATAAAGAGTTGTTGACTTTTTCAAATGTGGATAATAGCAAATAGGTTTAAATTCAATCTCTATTAGTCATTTATATACAGGTTTAGGGCCTAAAAAAGAGAGTATTTCCTATTAATAATGGAGTAATGGGAGGAAATTTGTAAGATACTGTGAAAAAAAATTCCCAAATTTTCGTTAACGACTGGCTTTATTGGGTTCAAATGTTCCTCTTTTATGTTAGAATCTCATTTTATCTCCTTTGTGTTAGAATCTCATTTTATCTCTTAATCACAATTTCTTGTATTGTCATCAATGAGCACATTTCGTTATATTATCAAACAGATGGGGTTGTAAGACATTGCTTATTCTCTAAATCTGGTTCTGGTATTAAAAAAATTCATATAGAACTAGTGAATAAATATTGGGCAGGCTGCTTGTAAATTTTAATATGATTTTGTTTAGGAAATTTATAGTATTGCTTCTGTAGGAGTGGGAATGATCTTATGTGTGAAACACGCTACCACTAACACACGTACAATTAATACCAGGATGAAATCTAAAGTTGATCTGCGCAAAAAGAAGATATAATCTAAAGTTTATATTATATATGGTGCTCTTGCCTTTTCAATATACTTTTTTATTCATAGTTTTTTCTATGATTTGGCAAAATTTCTAATGCACATATGGATTTAAGGATATAACATATTTGCGTAGCATATTCTTTTGTGCTAAATTAACCATGTCATCTAAATCTGGCTTGTTTTAACCAATGTCCCCAAACCCACTATGGGTTCTAATGTCTTTTCGTCAGGGTCCCATGCATCATGGAGGAAAAAGAAAAAGAACTATAGTAAAAAAATGACCATTGGCTAGAGTAGGCCCTCAGGCTTTTCAGTGGGTTGAAGAAAAGCTAGGATCAGTGACTGTGAATTGTAAACTGATAATGCACCGCGTGGACTTCATTGGCCAGAGTAGGCCCTTAGGCTTTTGAGATAGTGGATTTCAATGGGCAATGGATGCTTTTGTCACTGCATAGGGCACTTTTGCTTTTTTCACTTATTGTTTATAGGTGGGGCTTCAATTATTTTGAGTTTTACCACACAAATTGTTAATAAGGAGGAATATATTCTATTTATAGGTTCATTGACGCTCTGAGTTTGTTATTTGGTTTTGATTTTCTCCTTTCTGAATCACACTTTCTAATCTAGCTATCTCCACTTCCTGTTTTTTGTATTGTCAATCGCAATTTCACCCTGCAACTATGGCTGAGGGACTTGTTACTGATCTCATTAAGCTGTTGGTTTCAGTTGTTGCTCGGGAGGTAGAACAAGAGATAAGATTGGTCGTTGGTGTCGACAAAGAAGTCGAAAAGCTTAAAGGCAATCTACGAACTGTACAGGCGGTGCTCAACGATGCTGAGAAAAAACAAGTTACGGATGAAACTGTGAAGGTTTGGTTAGAAAAGCTGAACAACGTATGCTACGAGATAGAAGATGTGGTGGACGAGTGGAACACGGAACTGATCAAATCAGCAATCCAGAAAGGATTAGAAGAAAATGCTGATAATGTTCCTGTTTTGAAGAAGCAGGTATGCTCCTTTATCCCATCCCCTTCATGTTGTTTTGGTCAAGTTGATAAACTTACTAGGCGTCATGACATCGCTCACAAGATAAAAGAGCTTAATGGAATATTAGATGATATTACGAAAGAGAGAGTGAGCTACGGGTTTGAGTTAACTAATTACCCTGCCTTTACAGTAGTTGATAACAGTAAACAAACTACTTCTCATGTTGATGTGTCTGATATTCTTGGCCGTGATAAGGTTAAGAATGATCTTGTGAGCATCCTATTAGGTAAGGGTACTGAAAAAGAAAAACACCCCCATGTCATCTCTTTAGTGGGCATGGGCGGTATTGGAAAAACTACTCTTGCCCAATTCGCCTACAATGATCAGGAGGTGCAAGCCCATTTTGAGATAAAAGTGTGGGTTTGTGTTTCAGATCCTTTCGATCAGTGCAAGGTTGCCAAAGAAATCCTTGAATCTATTGAAGGTCAATCCCCCTTGACTACATTGCAAAGTCTATTGGATAGAATTTGTGATAAAGTTAGGGGAAAGAAGTTTTTTCTTGTCTTTGATGACATGTGGACTGAAGACTTTGCAAAGTGGGAGCCATTTAGAGATGCACTCAAAAATTGTGGTTCCCAAAGTAGTAAAGTTCTAGTCACAACACGCAAAGACGAAGTTGCATGGATGATGGAAAGTGCGAATATGATCAAGTTGCAGGAATTGTTGGAGGAGGACTGTTGGTCGATGTTTAGTAAAATAGCATTTTTTGATAAGGATCCTCAGCAATGTGAGCAACTAGAAGACCTTGGCAGGCAAATATCAAAGAAGTGCAAAGGCTTGCCCCTTGCAGCAAAGACTCTAGGGAGTCTCATGCGCTTAAAGAAAAGTACAGACGATTGGAAGAATGTTTTGAATAGCAATTTGTGGGAATTAGAATATGTTGAAAGAGGTCTTTTTGCACCGTTGTTACTTAGTTATTATGATTTGTCAGCACCACTGAGACGGTGTTTCTCATTTTGTGCTGTCTTTCCTAAAGATTATGTCTTTCCTAGTGATGAGTTGGTATTTATGTGGATGGCACAAGGATATATCAAGTCAAAGAAAAATGTGGAGATAGAAATCATTGCTAGAGACTACTTCGAAAATTTAGCAGTACGTTCGTTCTTCCAAGATTTTGAGAGAGATGAGAATGATGGCAAGATAAAAAAGTGCAAAATGCATGACATAGTGCATGACTTTGCACAATTAATGTCAAAAGATGTGTGCTTCACAATCAATTCTAACATAGAGTTGGAAACTGATTATAAAACTGCCCGCCATTTGGAGTTAGAAATTCTCAAAGAAGCCCAATTTCCTGAGTCCATTTATAGTGCAAAAAATTTGCACACCCTCATTTTTGTAAATCGAAGTGATTATATGTTGTCTACTTTATTTTGGCATTTTAGATGTTTACGAATATTAACTTTGGATTTTAAATCCGGTGGTACAGTATGGAATCTTCCAGATGCCGTGGAAAATTTCATACATTTGAGGTATCTCAAATTAGTCAATTATTGTGGAGATGCATTGCCTGAAACTATTTGTAATCTTTGCAATTTACAAATTTTAAATATTAAAATTGATGGCAAGAAGTTCCAAAAATTGCCACAAGGAATGAGTAAACTAATTAACCTGAGACATTTTGATTTGGGTTTCAAAGATGGTTTTTTAAATGTAAAGTTTCCAAGAGGGTTTGGGAGATTGACTTCTCTTAGAACATTATGTTCTTTCAGTGTAAATGGTAAGGATGACAGCGAAAGATGTAAATTGGGAGAATTAATAAATTTGAACCACCTGAAGACTCTTGAAATATCCGGGTTGGGAAGCGTGGTAGATGAATGTGAGGCCATGAATGCACAACTGAAGAAGAAGATAAACCTTCATACTTTGACGCTAATATTTAAGGAATTGGATGGTGAGGAAATAATAAGGGAGCAAGATGCATTAGTTCTGAATGCCTTGGAGCCACCTTCTAACTTGGAATATTTACGTATTTTATATTACGAGGCACCAATAATGTTTCCTAATTGGATGATGTCCTTAACCAATTTAAAAGAACTTGGAATTTACTATTCATCTTTAGAGTGTTTGCCTCCTTTGGGGAAACTTCCATTCCTCAAATCATTAAAGATGCGAGCGATCAGAAGATTAAAAAAGTTAGGGGTTGAATTTATGGGAATAGAAGAATCCGAAAAGAAGGAGAAAGGCGATATAATAATACCACTATTCCCAAATTTGATATCTATCGAATTTTGGGGTTGTGATGAGTGGGAAGAATGGAATGGGATTGAAGAAGAAGAAGACTGTATCAGAAGATTCATTATTATGCCACGTCTTCAAGATTTGAAAATTTTCTCCTGCCACGAGTTAAAGTCGCTGCCGAACTTCCTTCGCACAACTCCATTACAGAAATTGCAGATCAGTTATTGTCGAATTCTGGAGGAACACTGCAAAAGAGGGACAGGAAAGGAGTGGCCCAAGATTTCCCACATTCCTAACATACTGATTAGAGGGATCTTTGTGCAAAGAGACGGTCGAGAGTATGAGTCTAAGCCAAAGGTAACTTCTTCTGACGCTTCTTCTTTTCCTTCGGCTTCTTCTTTTATTTTGCAATATATCAATATTATATTAATAAAAATTTTACTTGTTTGCCAAAATTTCCCACTGGAAAAAAAAAAAAAAAAAACGCTGGTTGATGAATTTTTTGGTTCTCAGTCATTTGAATTAGGCGATTTATTGTTTAGATTGGGTTATTTTGTGATTTATCTAAAATTGCTTAATAAATATCCAAATGAATATCCTTAAAAATCTCTTTCATTTGCATATTGATAGATAGAAAACAAATCCAATGTCTACCTATATCTTTCTATTGCATTTACGGTTTCCTATTTACTAATCTCAAATAACCCATATGGTTTTCTTTTGGTTCATGTAGAAAGACAATGAACTAAAATGGTTCATGTGATCTTTGTGTTTCTGGGTTCAGGAATTTTAGCTTCAAGTAGAGATTTTTAGATGATGGTGATGGTTAAAGATGATTTTTGTCTATACTGTGTGTGTTGGCAAAGTCCATTCTTGGCTTGATTCAGTGTTGCTTGTCAAATCTAGTACCTGGGACTTTTCTTTTATTTTGCTAAATTTATCAATTAATATTCTAATCGACTGCCAAACAGTTCCACAGATTAAAAATCTAATAACAACTTTAATTAGTTTGAGTACTTTGAATTATGCAATTTGTATTTTGCCATATTCACATAACTAGCAAAGCATGTGGTTGCTTAAATTCAGTTATCTTGTGATGTATCTAAAATTGTTTAGACTAATAAAAAATGTGATCACGGCAACAAATCTTACTCATTGACATATAGAGAGTACAACGCAAATGCCTACCTCTTTCTAATTCTTTAATAGTTTAATATTTACATGGGTCTTGCTAATTCTCTAATAGTTTAATATTTACATGGGTGTTGCTAATAGTTTAAATAACTCATATGGTTTTTTTTTTGGGCATCTTTGGGTTTTGGCCCTTTAGGGACAAGTCAGATGACGAAGACAAAGCAAAGGACACTGAAGAAGAGGACCTTTTATTTCTGTGTTTCTAATGATTTGTGTGTGTGTGGGCGAAGTTCATTCTTGGCATGATTTAGTAATGCAAGTCTGAACTAGTCATGGTAACTTCTTCTAACTTTTCTTCCTCTTCTTCTGCTTCATCTTCTTTTTTTAATTAGAACTAAATATCAATTAATTTTCCTACTTCTCTGTCAAAAATTCCCCAAAATCCAAAGAAATACAATTGGTAATTAATTTTTATGAGACTTTGGCCGAAATCTCAAACACTAACAACAACGGATTAGTCCTATGTTCTTTTTTGTGCGTGCTTTTGATATATGTATTAAATAATAAGATCTGATCACACTTCTTAGTATAAGATTTTAACATTTGCCTGTTGATCATAAGATCAATGACTTTTTATGTGGAAATGACTACAAATTTGTTAATGCTTTAATTGGATATCTTAATCTCCATAAATTTGTTGAGTGACTGTATAAACTGATTGAGGTTCTGTCCACATTGATCAAACTTCAACAAAGATGAACCTAATGTTTTGAAACATGTACTTCTGTAGTTGTTAATTCTTAGCTCGTGTAAATTTTGAAGCAGTATTGTCTTGTGTCCTACTGAATACCAATTTATGTTTTCCACTATCCATGGATTTGAGTATAGAATAGTTCAAAATATTCACTATAGTTTGAATAGAATTGATAATCAAGATATTGGAATGATCATTTTCATGATGTTTGTTAATTTCCTCTGCTTGTTAAATGCTCATTTGGAAGTGCTGATGCGGTACCATTTGTTTAACATTATTTACTGATCCTATGCAATGCATATTCAGGTTGCAGTTTTCTAGTTCCCCAATGTGTTACTGGTTGAAAGGTGCTGGTCTCTTCAAAATCATTGTTCTTGTGAGTTTATTCAATTTCCAAGTAATTAATCAATTGCAAGCAAAATATTATGATATAGATTTATAGATTTAAAAAAAAAAAAATATATATATATATATATATATATATATGTATAAGACAAGAAATTCCCCCTTTTCAGGGTTCATAAAGTCTGCTACATGTTCGGATTTTTGGATAGTGATGGTGAAAATTATTTGCATTTGAGTGTGTGTCCGAAAAGTTCAGCTTCAGCTTGATTCGGCATTGCAACTCTGATTCAGTCATGGGTAACGCCTTCTTCTTCATCATCTTTCTTTATTTCACCCAAATTGCAATTAATTATCCTACTCATCCCTCAAAACATAATAATTACAACTTCGGTTGATTAAGTTAAGATTCTGGCCAAACTCAAAAAGACACTGACACAAATGGTTCAATTTGGTGTAGAAGCCTCTATTTGAAAAGAAAAGAAAAAAAAAAAAAAAAAACCCTAATGAATGTTTCTCAAATTTTAACTTGACATGTTGGCTTTCTTTTTTAGTCAATCTAAGTTGGTGACATATGAAAAGAAATTTATGTAACGCTAGTCTTAAGGAAAAAGAGAGGGGTTGTCTAGGCTTTAAAATGTTTTTGTTAATTATCAAGTACAAAAGTTATAGGGTTAGGTAATTGCTATTTATCAATCTATGAAGAAATATCATATGCTTGTTTTTTGTTTTAGAGTTTGAAGTATCTCGTTGCTTAAAAAATGTGAAGTACAGGAGGCCCGTTACCAACAGGAAAGAAGAAGAAACTACATATACCATGGCTTTGTTAGTTGGATCATTTACTCCACTACTGTGAGGTATATCTCAATATTTTCTTCTTAATCATCTGTCTGTTTTTCGTTATCATTTTGCCCATCCTTGAAAATCTCATGCTAAATATTTAATTCTTTTGGCCTCATTTGAACCAAACATCTGATTCCAATATCTAGGGATGTACATTTTGTTATGAATCAATTTTTCACACATTGATGCACATTTGAGAAAGGGCCAGAGAAGCAGGTCCTCTATCATTTCATAACCGAAGCAAGGATGTGCATCGTGGAACGTATCATGTTTAATCCATATTATATGGTGGCAGATGAAAGGTGAGCTAGGTAATTGACCAGTTTTTAACTCATTTAATTTTTGGCCTTATGTTTTTGGCTTTAAATTTAATTGCTAATTTTCATGGTTTAGTTTTATACATTTTGGAGATTGATGAATACAAAGGCGTGCGGATTTCTTGTCTTAGTGATTGAAGAGTTTTGTGTCATGGAAGAGGGGAAAGAGTGTGATGTTACCACCAGGAGTGGAGGGGATGAGATGATAAATGCTTGCTTTTCTTTTACCATTGTTAGTCGCCCAATTTGGACTGACATTCAAAAAAGGAAATCCCTGAATTAGTCACCAATATGTTCAAGGAAAAAGCTAGAAGAAGACGGGAATGAAGCCATAAGTTCAATTCTGATTCACCTTTAGGTAACTTTATATTCTTCTTTTTCTTCTTCTGATGCCATTCCATTTGCTTTTTAATCCATGGTCAACTACTTTAATTTCCAATCCTTAAGGGTCTAGGAATGTTTTGGTTTCATTCAATCCGAACATCATGCAAAATGTTCTTTCCTCATTAGGTCTGATTCAATCTTAACATAAGGCAAAAGGCTTCATGTACAAAAGCCCTGTTATCACTTCAAAGATGCTGCAGCAAGCTTAACCTTTGATTTCGTTTTCTTTAGTAGTCCATTTGATTTGGTTACATATGAAGAGAAACAAGTTAAATTTTCAAATAAGACCTTTACTAAGCCTTCCATCCATAATTTTGAATGCTTGAATCCTTTTTTCATTCAACTAGTTTAAGAAGAAAGAGGGAAGCACCCATAGCTCAAACCCATCTCTCAATCCCTTTTTCATTCATCTAGTCTTAATGTTATGGGGTTATGAGGGATATGTACTTGCTATTTATAAAGTTCTTATGTCAATATTTTGTGCATTTTCTTTGTCTCATATTGCAAAGTGGGGGAAGCAACCAGCAGTAGATATGAAGATATCACAAATACTTTTGATCAAGTAACAATCACAGAACAACATTCTTGGTAGTAAATCAAATCTTTATTGGTTTGTTGCGACTTCTTTGCTTTCTTATTTCCATCTGTCTCACTGAACGAGTTTCCTCCATAGTTTGATTTATTTCCTTCAAGATGTAGGAAACTGTATCAAGAGTACAAGTCTGCTTTATTTGGGCCTTTGGCTAAAAACTAAAATGAAGATATTGCATAAACAGAAAATTTTCTTACCTACATTAATGCAAGGAATCTGACTTAATTATTATTAGTTGTTTAACATTGTTTAATTAGCCTTCAGAAGCACTTTGGCTTACCCTGATATCTTTTCTAACTATTGAAAGAAAGTTCCTTAATCTCATATTGATTCTTTTCTAAGCAATTAATCATGACTTGGAGCATTGTTTATTTTCTAACTATAGAAATTTTTTCATTGCAAACTGCTCCAGCATATCTGTTTGATAATTTTTCATTTGTATCTACATCAGTTTTACTTAATGGGAGTAGATATAGCTCAAGAGCAGCTTTTGTGGTTTATGAGAGGTAATCTAACTTGATTTACCATTTTATTGTTTTTTTTTTTGTTTTTTTTTGTTTTTTCCTCCTTTTTTATGGATTTAAAATTGGAGTTTTTAAAGTTCCCTAATTTTGAAAGGACTGGACTATGTGATATCAAGAAGAATTTGCTAAAAATTATAATTTATACATTTGAAACTTGTGTTAAACAGTACTCTTCTCTGTAGGAAATTTGGAGTACCCTCAAAAGATTTTGCAGCTAGACCTCCAAAAATCATTGACAATGTCATATCTAGCTCATCTCATAGTGTAATCTATGTTTAAATCTCAAAAAAATCTTCTTCTGTTTGTCATTCATGTTTGCAGCTGAAAGACTCGCCAGAGTCTTAATAATCTTGATTCAGCCAGTTTGCTAAAGATCAAGTAAAAAATTTGGTTTTACAAGCAGGTTGTTTATATAATTTAAATTGTTCGCGTGTGCACTTTTGTGCGGACCAGTCATCAAACAATCAAAAAGGCTAAATGGCTAGTGCAACTGATATATATTCAAGTGGCAGTTGGTACTGTTAGCTTGGTTCATGAAGGATTTATGCCTTGAAGTTGATTTGTAATTGTGATACAATCCTTTGACATCTGAGGCGTTCATATGGTGATTCAATTGCATTGTAGAGTTTGTGAAGTATTGTATTGAGAATTGTGTATACACCAGTTACCTTTTTTCTTGTTTCTTTTTTCATTAGCAGTACTAAACTCTTTTTTCATTTATGCCATCAGAGATTTGGGGAATGAGAACCAGATTGGTGTTGCTGCATTCCCTAGAGATGGTGCCTGTTAAGAAGATGATATTGATTTCATAAGGTTTCTAGGTAGGTGTATGCATATCCCGGGCATATGGAAGCATTAATATTGTTGGATTGCCTTTAGCCTGAATTCATTATAATGCTACAATGCAATAATGTTCTTACATCCAGCATACAGAAAAACTTACCATGATATTCAGTATGGTGTGCTCATTGGGATGTGTTTGAGCATACAACTACAATTGCCCTTTTCTAGAAAAGGGCAATAGAAGAGAAGTTTGCTGATTTTTTCAATTGATACAATCATTTTGGTGTCAAAGTAAAAAATTCCTGTTGGATTTGCTGTAGTAAACCTATTATTGAAATTTTTTATTTATCAAGCTTTGCTCTTAAAGGTTATTTTTTTTAATCCTTTCTTCCGGAAGTTACAACCTTGTTTGTTAAACTTATGCAGTCTAAACTTATTGGAGAAGCGTAGTTTATGCTGGTGATCGAAAATCATTAAGCAAGGATGCCCCACTGTGGTCATGTCTTATATTCTGGTGCAAGATAGCTAATTGAGAAAGCTATATAGGCAGAATGGCAAAGGTCTATAGGGCAAAGCAACAAAGCTCCCTTTCTGTCCTCGCTGAAGCTTTGTCCTTATTTACAGAGCTCTATACTTAATTCATAGACACAGGAAGAAGACTCCCTTGCCTGGAATTCTCCCAATAAGCTGATCAGACAAAGCCCTGGACTTCCCTTCACTACCAACCCCTACCCTTAAGATTCCTCACCGCCTGGGTATGAAGATCCCTCACTGCCTGGTTATGTTTTCAAAAGGCTTAAATTGCTAGTGCAGCTGAAATTCAAGTGTTGTTGGGCCTATAAGCATGGTTCATGAAGGATTTATGCCTTGAAGTTGATTTGTAATTGTATTATAATCCTTTTGACATCTTAGGAGTTCATATAGAGGAGATTCAATTGCATTGTACAGCTTGTGAAGTACTGTATTGAAATTTTGTACACACCAATTACCTATATATATTTTTTATTCATTAGTAGTAGTGTTGAACATGATCGAACCTCCTGATTTTCTCAAATCTCTTGAAACTATGTTGTTTTGTGTGTAGATTTTTAATTATTATTTTTTTAGAAGTTGCAATAATGTATGTTCAGCACTGTAAAACAATCTTACCTGTCATTTTTTATTAAATTGTTTTATGCTATCTGTTTATTTTCTCATTCCTTTAACTTGTTTATTGTTGCAGGTTGAACTCTAGTCTATATGGGTAAGCACAGCTTGCTTAAGAGGGAATTGTTATGCAAATGACTGAAAATTTATTTTATGGCACCATAATTGGGAGAACAGGAAATGTCAGTGGCACCTTTGAAACTGTCTACAACATTCAGGATCCGGTAATCTACTAAAAAGATCTCCCTGCCTTGGTAATTTAAGATTTAACTTTACATAGCTGCCTCTACCTTCGAAAATGCTCCAATATAACTGTTTGATAATTGACAATTTTCATTTGAATCTCATCAGTTTTGCTTAATGGGAGTAGACATAGCTCAAGAGTGGCTTTTGTAGTTTATGAGGTAATGCAATTTGATTTACCATTTTTATTGGTTTTTTGTATCATGGAGTTAAATTGGAGTTCTTTTTGTTCCCTAATTTTGAAAAGGACTGGGTTTTTATGTGATATCAAGAAGTTGCTACAAAATTATAATTTCTACATTTGAAACTTCTATTAAAGAGTACTCCTCTCTATAAGAATTTTGGAGAACCCTCAAAAACTTTTGTAACTGTGCCTCCTAAGATCATTGACAGTCATATCTAGCTTGTCTCCTACTGTAATCTATGATTAAATGTCAATGCAATCTTCATCTGCTTGTCACTCATTTATCAGATCATAGATGAAGTCTTTTAGTGTGATGCCTCAATTTGATTGATTGTGTGATGTGTGTGGTTGTGTGATGAGTCCTACATTGGGTATTTACTGGGTAGATCTGGACTTTATTAACAACTACAAGGAGCCTCAATTGTGACTAGTTTTTTGAGGTATAGCGCAAATGTAGGTAGCATTTTTCCTTAGATCGTTACATATGGTATCAGAGCCAGGTTTGGTAATCCCGTGTGGACTCAAAGACACCACCCCACAAAGTGGGCCCTAACGAGGAAGTTAGGGATTTGAGTGGGGGAGATTGTGATGCCCCAATTTGATTGATTGTGTAGGTGTGTGATGAGTCCCACATTGGGTATTTACTTGGTAGATCTGGACTTTATTAACAACTACAAGGAGTCTCAATTGTGACTAGTCCTTTTGAGGTATAACGTAGATGTGGCTAGTGCTTTTTCTTGGGTCGTTACATTTAGTTTTTACAATTTGCATTATACCAACTGATTAACATATATACTACGGTAGATAATAAATATATACTAATCATTGAATTAGCCAGTCTGCTAAAAGTCAAAGCAACAAGGTGGCTTTAGAAGTAGGTTGTTTATATATTTAAGTTGTCCATGTGTGCTGCACTTTTGTGTAGGCCTCTAATTAGATAATCAAAGCGTAACTTGTTGATAAGATGGAAATAGATTATTAATCAAAGGTTTAGTTAAATCTTAGAAATGGTGTCTTTAGAGATTAATGTTATCCTAGTGTTACTATTGTGGAGTCAGTTTGTTAGAAGTTCTTGGAATTGGTTAGAGGTTGTGGTCAAAAATTAGATACTCAAATTTTGTTTAATTGAGATCCATAGCAGATAATAAATATACACTAATCATTGGCATCTGAATTGACACTTTTCCTTGTACAAAGTGATTGGTGGTGTAAGAGAATGGATTCAAACTATGGATTAGTAGTATATTGTAATAATTTCTTAAAAAAAAATTGTGATCCATAGCGGATGATAAATATATACTAATCTTTTTTTCTTTTTTATAATTCAATAATTACAATTTACAACAATAAAAGAGGGAGATCTAACTAATAAAAAATACTGTAACAGACTATGCCACTTAACTATAAGTCTTTTTGCAATACTTACCATTTGGTATGAACAAAGTATTATTGATTCTTGTGGAAATAAACAACTCAGGTTAGAGAAGGTAGATCCAAAGGTTGAAAACGAGAGGTTGGAAACTCATTTTCAACCTTTGGATCTACCTTCTCTAACCCTGAGTTGTTTATATATATATATATATATATATATATATATATATATATATATATATATATATATACTATTAATAACATGAATTTCTGTTTGAGTTTCAACATTTTGCGTACTAAAATTCTCTCACACAAATTCTTAAATTCTCTAAAATATCTATCTTTTAGTTAAATAATTTTAAATTAAAAAAACACAAATTGCTTAAAAGAGTAATTTACGATTCCTAAGTTTTAGGCTTTTTTCTTTATCTTCTCTGTGGGGAGTAAAAAGACCCTGATGGGAACGTGGGCCTTTGGGCCATGCTAAGGAAGGCCGACTTGCTCTTAGGTTTAGAACTTGTTAGTACTACGGGTCGGCCCATACGCCGAGGATCCGAAGATCCAGCCGAGGATCCGAAGATCCAGCCGAGGATGAATTTCCCTTCGGACGGACACCGGAGAACCCGGGACTTCATGATAAAGGTTAGGGAATGACACGGTCAAGACCAATGGTTAAAGGGGGTGAACCCTTGAATGTCCTAGAAGCACCGATGTTAGAGAAATGCCAAAGATAAAGGCTGCCACCTCCACATTAAAGACCCTGCATCTAACACCCTGGCCGCATTAATGGGGAAGTGACACCTGAACAGTGGAGGGGAAACTTCTGGTTACTATTCAAAGGCACTGAGAAAAGAAATATCTAGGCTAAGGGGGAGTTGGGGCGACACGTGTACAAAGTATCGAAAAGAGGAGTATTTAAGGAGAGACCTAGAACAGGAATGGGGACTCTCTTTTTTGTAATCTAAAAGAAAAGAAAAAAAGAGAAAGAGATTATATAATAACCGTTCTCGGCTTACATCCGAGCAAGTTGATTTACAATTTTCCTTGTTGTTTTCAAGTGTTTGCAATCTTTGGCCTGTCATTTAATCCTCAAACACTTCTAACCTGGGTTTCAAGCCCACACTCTACAAATTCATATTATTTAAGGCTCATTGGGCCTGAGCTCGTAACTATTCTTGGGGTCAGGTGCAATTGTGCACTTACATTCTCCATTTGGCCTAAAACTTAGAATGATTTTTATCTCATTTTTAAATATTATTCCACGTTACCTTATCTTTTTTTTTCTTTTTATGAAGAAATCCTTACCTCTTTCTTTTAAAAAAAAAATACACATGATTATTTATATATTCTTTTAAACATTCTAACACTAAACCAAGAAAACAAATAAATAAAAAAGAGCATTATTGCACGCACAAAATACGTGTGATGAGTCTAGTATACTAAAAATTAGATTCCCTATTTGAGTTTCATGATTTTGCGTACTAAAATATCCTTACAAAAATTCTTAAACTTTGTAAAATACCCCCATCTTTTAGTTAAATAATTTTAAATTTAAAAATATAGATTGGTTAAAAGAGTAGTTTACTATTTTAAAAAAAGTTCCTAAGTTTTAGGCTTTCAAAATTTTATCAACTCTCATGTAGAGAAAGATCTTAAAAGTTATGGCATTATTTCTATCTTACTTTTAAATATTATTTCACTAAACCCAAAATTAAAAATTAAAAAAGAAAAAAACAATTTTAACCGGTAGCTTTAGGACAATTATTAATAAACCATTTTAGGAGAGTTTTTATACCACTTTTATGGAAATTTGAATAAGTTGTCAAAACATTAATTTCCTTTTTCTCTTTTCCCATAAAAACTTTCCTAAAACTATATACGATAACAAATGCCCTGAGGGCTCTTGTTAACATTTCCTTATTTATATTAACAAAAAGAAAGCTGGGATCCCAAGATTCATTTCTAATAAATAATGACTATTAGATACATCCTTGTTGGAATCGATGAACTGTATCTAGGGCAATCCGGAGTCAAATCATTTTTTTTAAACAAATGGTAAGAGTTTAGGAGAAAGCAAGAATATATTTTTATTCTTGTTGGAACCAATAATGTTACAAAAAACTTCTTCCTCTTCTTCTTCTTTTATTTTATTTTTATTTACCAAAAAAATTCTTATTTTATTTAATAATAAACTAGTTGCAGACCCACGTGATGCGTGAGAATATACAACTATTTTGTAACGTGGTATAATATATAATTTATTCTATAAAATGTACTTTAGATATTATTTTTTAAATTATTTTTCATCTCTCTATCTCTACAAATATATCATTCTATTATTTTGATTTTTTTTGAAAAACTTAGGTGCATTTGATTGATATTATTCCATTATTTCTTTTGAGATAAAAGATAGAAATTCTATTCGTTTTTCAAGTGATCTATATTATTCAAATTTTTGTATAGTGTGTTATGGATTTTTTTCCTACAACTAAAATTTTTAAGTTCCAAAATTAATTATTTGAATTTCTCATTCTCTTAAAAAGATTATCACGATAACCAAAACTCATCACAAATTTACAATTCATATTACTCAAATAATTTTTATAGACATTCAAATACATAATCATCTCACTTCTAAAATATCTAAAAATTAATTGAAACCAAAACTATAAGAGGGATAGAGAGTACATGTGATAAATAACCTTAAAAACACACCACCTAAGAGTATCATCCAAAAGTAGAGAGACAAAAAAAAAAAAAAAAAAAAAAAAAAAAAAACAAAAATCATCAATCTAAAATAGAGTTGCAAGAAAGAATTAATAAGAGAGAGAGAGAGAGAGAGAGAGAGAGAGAGAGAGAGAGAACAATCACCTTTTTTGGAAGAGAATGTGAGACCAAAAAAAAATTATATAAAAGAAGACGAATAGAAGAATATTCAAAAGAAATGTATAGTTGTAAGTTCCAGTTAGCTAAATTTGTAAAGTCTTTGATGGTTGTATAAGAGATCTAGGGTTCAATCCCCGCCTACACTAAAAACTGATTGGTATCTTGGTCTGATGATAAAGAGCTATCATTAGGAGTGAACGTCATAGGTTGAAACTCTCTAAAAAAAAAATGTATAATTGTAAATACCAAATTATCCAAGTCATGCTATGTAGTACAATAACATTAAATCATTTTGTAATTTCATAAGATAACATGTAACAAACAAAGAAAATAAAATTCTCTCTCAAAAATAAAAAAAAAACAAAGAAAATAAAATTAAAAATATAAAAAATTAAAATATAACCAAATCATATCAACCTAAGGTAGAGTTAAGTATAAAAATTCATCAATTTAAAGAATTAAACATCCACCAAAAGAAAGAATATGTGTGTGTATATATATATACATACATATAGAGAGAGAGAGAGAGAGAGAGAGAGAGAGGTATATATTATTATCTCATTAGAAATTCATTATATATATCACCAATAATCTTTCACATGTTAGGTATTTGTTTTAGTATGCATTCTCTTGATACCTTAAAAATAAGCAAACAAGAAAAGCATAATAGGACAGCGTAGCACATAGAAATTGGGTTTAAGTTATGACCGAGTTCGTAGCATGTGCTTTAACCATCAAACGTGCCATGTTCCCATGCAACTTACATACGACTTAAGAGCAGTTTTATATATATAAAATTACAGTTGGTGTCTTGGGCATGTGTTAAGATAAGAATCTACAATTCCCAATGTAAAGCTTTTTTTTATTTGGTTTCCCTCCCTTAAATCAAGTGTTTCCAATGTGAACGTGACATGTTCCCATGCTACCGGTCACTGCATCAATATCTTTTAATTATTTTGTGCCCCAGACTGAGTGCATTGTTTCTGGCCTTTCCAATCCATTATAAGAGGTGGAAAGTAAAAGAGCAGTACGTTTGATCTATCAACCAGTTATTATCTACTCTTTCAGTCTCTTGGATTATCCAAACAAATTTCCATTTTCAAGTATGGCTCGTGCTCTAGTTGCTGCAATCGCCGAGGAGCTTGGTTCCATCATTGCTTCAGAGCTCAGGTTGACTGTTAGTGTCAAGGAAGGAGTCCAAAAGCTTGAAAGCAAATTCCGCACCATCCAGGCAGTGCTTAACGATGCAGAGAAATGGAAACTGAAGGATGAAGCTGTGAAGCTTTGGTTAGATAAACTCAAAGACGTATCCTATGAGATGGATGACGTTTTAGATGAGTGGAACACCGCCATGATCAAAGCAGATATTGAGAAGCAAGAAAAAGAAGAAGAAGAAGAAGAAGAGAAAGCTGAAACTAGTACTGCTAAGAAGAGGAAGGTATGGCCCCTTATCAACTTTAATTTCTCACTATCTAGTCCTTTTCAGCATCGTGATATTGCTCATAAGATAAAAGAACTAAATGAAAAATTCGATGAGATTGACAAAGAGAGACATATGGGTTTGAATTGACTAGGGGCATTGAAGAAGTTGAACGACCAAAAGCTACTTCCTTTGTTGATGTTTCTGAAATTTTAGGTCGTGATAAGGTTAGGAAAGTCCTAGTGAGCATCCTACTGGGCAAGGGTAGTGTAGAAAGAAGCCCCCATGTCATCTCTTTAGTGGGAATGGGTGGTATTGGAAAAACGACTCTAGCCCAACTAGCCTACAATGATGATGATGTGAAATCCCATTTTGAGAAAAGAATGTGGGTTTGTGTCTCTGAACCTTTTGATCAGTGTAGGATTGCCAAAGAAATCCTTAAATCTATTGAAGGTCAATCCCCGGACATGACTTCATTGCAAAGTCTATTAGATAGAATTTGTGATCAAATTATGGGAAAAAAGTTCTTTCTTGTCTTGGATGATGTTTGGAATGAGAACCCTACATTGTGGGAGCCATTTCGACTTGCACTTAGAAATGGCACCCCAGGTAGTAGAATTGTAGCCACCACACGTAAAAACATAGTTGTTGAGATCATAGGAAGTGTGGACATGATCAATTTGGAGGTATTGTTTAGTAAATTAACATTTTTTGAGAAGAATCCTAAGGAACATAAGCAACTTGAAGACCTTGGTAGGAAAACAGCAATGAAGTGCAAAGGCTTGCCACTTGCTACAAAGACTCTAGGGAGCCTCATGCGCTTCAAGAGAAGTAGAGAACAATGGAAGAATATTTTAGATAGTAATTTGTGGGAATTAGAAGATATGGGAAGAAGTCTTTTTGCACTATTGTTATTGAGTTATTATGATTTGTCATCACCATTGAAACGATGTTTATCATATTGTGCTGTCTTTCCAAAAGATTATGTCTTTTTTATTGATGAGCTGCTATCTATGTGGATGACACATGGTTATATCGAGTCAAAGGCAAATATGGAGACAGAAATCATGGCAAAAGAGTACTTTGAAAATTTAGCCATACACTCTTTCTTCCAAGATTTTGTAAAAGATGCAGATGGCAAGATGATAGGTGCAAAATGCATGACATAGTCCATGACTTTGTACAATTAGTGACAAGAAATGAATGCTTCACAATCAATAGTGACAAAGATTTGGGCATAGATTATAAAAATGCTTGCCATTTGCATTAATTTAGAAATTCTAGAAGAAGTCCAATTTCCTGTGTCCATTTACAATGCAAAAAAATTGTGCACCCTTATTCATTTCAATCCTATCGATTATGAATTATTCAAAATATTCCAATATTTAAGATGTTTACAAGCATTAACTTTGAATGGTGGTAAATCAAAGGAATTTCCTGATGAAGTGGAAAATTTCATACATTTAAGATATCTCAATTTATTAAGTTACAATGCTGATTGGTTGCCTGAAACTTTATGTAAAATATGCAATTTACAAATTTTGAAGATTACTTTTGGTGGTGATAGGTGCAAGAAATTACCACAAGGGATGGGTAAATTAATTAATTTAAGACATTTGATTTTGGATAAACCATATTATATGAAACCTTTAAAGTGTCCAAGAGGGATTGGAAGATTGATTTCTCTTAGAAAATTACTCTATTTCATTGTGAGTGGTAAGAATGATAGCGAAGGATGTAAACTTAGAGAATTAAAAAATTTGAACCACCTTCAAGGGACTCTTATTGTAAAAGGTTTGGGAAACGTGGTCAATGTAAGGGAGGCTGAGAATGCACAGCTCAAGAAGAAGATACACCTTCATCATTTGCATCTATACTTTGATGGAGAATGTGAAGCAAATAGAAGAATGAAGAATGATGTATTAGTTCTGAATGTCTTAGAGTCACCTCCAAACTTGGAATGGTTAGAGATTACAAACTATCAAGGCACCACAATGTCTTCTAATTGGACAATGTCCTTCAACAAATTGAAAACACTTTCTCTTACAAGCTGCACAAAGTTAGAGTGTTTGCCTCCTTTAGGGAAGCTTCGATTCCATTGCTCAAATCATTAACAATAAAGTTCTTTTATGGTTTGAAAAAGGTAGGCGTTGAATTTCACGGAATAGAATCCAAAAACAAGAAAGATGACATACTATTCCCAAATTTGAAAACTCTCTTGTTTGTCAATTTGGGTGAGTGGGAAGAATGGATTGGGATTGGAGAAATGAAGGCGGCAAAGGAACACTGGTGTAGCACTATCATGCCATGTCTTCAAGTGTTGAGAATCTCCGACTGCCCGAAGTTAAAGTCACTACCGGACTTCCTTTGTACAACTCCGTTGCAGGATTTGGAAATTGATCGCAGTCCGATTCTCAGCCAAAGTTGCCAAAGAGGGATAGGAGAGGATTGACTTAAGATTTCCCACATCCCAAACATCCAGATTGATTGTGAGCGTGTGTAAGGATACGATTCATTGACAGGTAACTTATTCTACTTCTTTTTATTCTTAGGCTTCTTCTTTCTTTTGAAAAAAAAAAAAAAGAAAAGAAAAAGAATTAAATATTCTCATTTTCAACAAAAAAAATCCTCACTAGCAATATTCTAATCCTATTTTATTGATGTCTAGTGTATACACATAACTCAGATAGCATGTGATTGCTTAGATTTGGCTATCTAGTGATGTATCTCAAATTGATTGATGGGTTCATTAAATCCACTTTGATATCGGGTATTTTTACTGTTGCGTAATGGCTTGTGTAGTTCAAATTTCCAATAGAAAGATTTGCACACATATACACTTATAATAAGAATTTAAAAAAAAAATAAAAAGTAGGTTGGAGTTTAGTTTAAATTAGTCAAATGATCACAGCACCAAATCTCCCTCATTTGCATATACATACATACATACATACATATATATATATATATATAGAGAGAGAGAGAGAGAGAGAGAGAGAGAGAGAGAGAGAGAACTCCAACTCCAATTACTGATAAATATTTATAAGACAAATCTCAAATAACTCATATGGTTTTCTTTTGTGCATAACTAGCTCTCCTAGTAGCTCAATGACTTGGATACTTATTACAAGTATGGAAGCTTACGTTTGAGATCTGGTGTGAGAAAGAGAGCGAAGGTTTTCTTCTGGGCTTGTAGACGAAGGATGACAAAGAAGAGTATGGTGAAGAAGAGCATCACGAAGTAGAGGTTCCTGAATTTCAGCTAAAGGACACAGCTGAAATTGTGTGCGTGCGCACGTGTGTGAATGAACATCCTTCCTCAGCAAAGTTCATTCTCGGCTTGATTAAGTCAACAATGGTTCAATCTTATGTACTCTTTTGTGTGTAAGCTGTAGATATACGTATTTTTTAACTTCTGAACACGTAATTCATACTATGATTCTAGCATTTTCTCGTATCAATCATAAGCTCAATGAACTTTTATATGAAGTAACTAGAAAACAGGTCCTTTTTTAGGAACTGTCTAGATTGATTCAAACTTCACAAAGATAAATTTGTTGTTTTAAAATATTTACTTCTGTAACTGTTAATCCTCAGCTCATGTAAATATTGAAGCTGTACCGTCTTGTGGCCAAGTGAATGTCAATTTATGTTTTCCACTGTTACACTTCAAGAACAGTTCAAAAAATTGGTTACAATTTGCATAGAATTGATAATCAAGATAGTGGCATGATCATTTTTATGATGTTAGTTAATTTCTTCTGCTAGTATAATGCTTGCTTGGAAGCTGCTGATATGGTACCATTTGTTTAACATTATTTTCTGCTCCTGTCCAATGCATATTCAGATTGCAGTCGCTGGTTGAAAGGTGCCGGTCTCTTCATAATCATTGCTGGTGTGAATTTATTCAATTGGTGCAAGTAAGTAATCAATTTCAAGCAAAATATTGTGATATTGATTTGTCGATTTATTTTTTTATAAAAGATAAAAGGCATGAAATCTCCCCTTTTCAGGGTTCATATTTGTCATTGTTCTTCTTAGGAAATTAGGATTTTCAATGTTCATCGGAGGTTAATCTGCACAACTAGTTCATAATAGTACGAAAATCCTTGGATTTTCCATTTCCGACATGCCTAGGAGCCTTGGGACATTTAGGTATGGAATGTGTTTCTATAAGATGTTTTATCTTTAATATGTCTTGGTTGCATTTTACCATATTACTATGTACGCATTTCCTGTTAGCTGTATTGACTTTGTTACTTTTAGATGGCCCATGTCGAGAAATTGGCAATTACAAAGGAGCGAATGGGCTTTCACAGTTTCACTCCTAAGACCATCTTCATTCTTGTCTATGTATTCAGTGCCCCCCCCCCCCCCCCCCCCCGGGACCAAAAAATTTAAATAAAAAAAAATTGCCTCAATGGGATCCTCTGTTTCTAAGAGGACTTCACCTCGTGCTTCACACTTAGGCAGAGTTAAAGACTTGAGCAAATTCAAGGCACTGTACCTTTAGCATCTGAGCAATTGGGAATTTACATAGGCAGCTGCAAAACTGACATGCACCAATATATTAAACCTTCATGAACAGGTTCTTTCTTCACAAAACTTCATAAATATCAAATCTATCTTCCAAATCAAAAAAAAAAATCTATCTTCAAAATCCTTTACAACCGAAGAATAAGCAAATGCCTATACCCTCAGATATTGGTCTGTATAATCTCTTCTAGGGATTGATAGCCTCCTTGTCAACATTAGCTACAGGGTACTCTCGTGGGACCTTGAGTAATAGAACAGCCTAAAACCATCATGGTCAACTCTTGAGACAGATATCAACGTGTATCTGATGTTGCATATTCAACCCTTTGGATTCTTCCTTCTAGTTCAACTCAACTATCTCCCCTCATCTCTTTGGTCAATCTTGCACATTTTATTCATGCTATAATGACTCTCATGCCTAGTGATTAGAAATTTAGTTATAAGTTTCTCAAAAAATAATTATCAAGTGATGCTATAGGATGAGATAATTGACCAATTTTTTTTATTGTGCTTTTTTAATGTAAGCTAAATCCTATTCTTATTAACCTTCTATCACAACATGCTTTCCTTTTTCATACTGTTTTCTGTATATGTGAAACCCTCAGGTTTAAATTTTCTTTTGGTCAGATTTAAACTAGAACTCAAATTCTAGCATGTGGCGAAGCATATTTTGTACTCGAGCAAATTCTAACATATGGAATTATGGATGCACTTTTAAGAAAGACCTACGGAAGAAACTCCTTCACCATTTCATAGTGGCATTAGAGCTTGCATATCACATCACACGGTGAAACATGGAAGGTGAGGTAGGTACCTAACCAAGTTCCAGGTTTTGTGGTCGGATTTTATTTTTTCCTAGGGAATTAATATTCTTGTATTTTCCCAATTTGTTTTGTACTCAAAGTTGTAAGCATAAACGTAAGTGTTGTAATCTCTATTTTCCTTATAGTGGATTGGTCGGGTTTCTCCCGTGGTTTTTCCCTCTACATTAGAGGGGTTTCCACGTAAAATTTGGTGTGTGTGTGTGTGTGTGGGTGTATTTTTGAGATTGATTGCTTGCATGATAACTTGATCAATTACAACCGATCTTACTAAACACAACAAATTTTCTTAGTACATCAATCAATGAATACTTGTAAAAAAAGCTTTTAGGCTACCAGTCATGGAATTTGTCAAATAAAAATAAAAGGCAAAGAAGTTGAATATTGTATAAAAGGTGGTGCAAAAAATTGTGGTTACCTGAAGTTGTAATTGGTTAGTTTTTTTTATTTGACTCTCTCTCTCTCTCTCCCTCCAATTTATGGATTAATTGAATTCAAGAAAACCCAACAGAAGATGGAACCAATGTGCAACTAATAAAAGTTCTTATAGACAAGGAAACTAATAAAAGCTAGACGAAAACACTATTTGGGTCCTATGTTTTGGAGTTACAATCAATTTGGTCCCTACATTTTAATGGTAGTCAATTTCGTCCTTATTATTTTCTATTTACAATTAATTTGGTCTCTATTATTAATTCACTAACAAAAAATGCCAATGTGGCAAATAAAATGCATATTTGGCCTTAGTTGAAGGTGACCTAGCACAACCACATCAAATAAATATCCAAGTCAGATCCACTTTAGAAAAAAATTGACGGAATTAACTATTCTCTCCGTTACTCATTTGACCCCTTTTACCTTATCTCTCCAAAATCAATCACTACCTTTTCCCTCTCCTCACTTCTCACTTTCATCTCTTCCTTTACCTTCGCTACCCAGAAATTCTTCATCCCCTTCCCCACACCAAATGACATGATATTTCCCGCAACGAAACTTAATCTTTCTTTCTTTCTTTTTAGGTCTCAAGAGTGTCTCCAACGATGTTTGTGATGGTGGTGGTCGGTGGCAAAGATGTCAAGGACGACATGGATCTGGGTTTGGAGAGGAACAAAAGATGAAGAGCTACAAAAGAAGAAAATTAGCAAGGCTTTTATTGAGAAATCAAATCTTCACTACTCTTGCAAGAGCTACAAAAGAATCCTCTTACCAATTAGTTTTTTTTTTTTTCTTCTTTGATAAACTCTTACAAATTAGTTGTTAATTTGGTTTGGTCTGTGTAACAATATTTTGGGGCTATGGGTTTATTTAGCAAGATGATGTTGCCTTCAGTGGAATCAATTGCAAGTTATTCAAACAGAAGTTTCCACGAAATTTCATTGGAAACCATTACTTGTAGAGAGATACCCCTATTGATAAATTTGCACAGGGTTATATTAAGAATATTTTTTTCCAATCCAAATCCAAATCCAAATCCAAATCCAAATCCACTGAAAAATTTAAGAAATAAGATCACTTCTTTTTCAATTTGCCCAATTGGAGTACAAATACTAAAAAGCTACTTTGCCCATATGGTGTGATCAAGATTTAAAGGAGTCTAGGTTGTTAGAAAATACCACATCGTTTGGTGTGGGGAAGAGGAAGTTCTGGGCAGCGGAGGTGGAGGGAGAGATGAAAGTGAGAAATAAGAAGAGAGTAAAAGGCAGTGATTGATTTTGGAGAGAGAAGGTAAAAGGGGTCAAATGAGTAACAGTGAGAATAGTTAATTCCGTCAATTTTTTCTAAAGTGGATCTGACTTGGATTTTTAGTTGATGTGGCTGTGCTAGGTCACCTTCAACTATGCTAATTATGCAATCTGTTTGCCACGTATGTATTTTTCATTAGTACATTAACTGTAAGAACCGAATTGATTGTAAATTGAAAATAACAGGAACCAAATTGACTTCTACCAAAATATAGGAACCCAATGGTATTTTTGCCTAAAAGTTAACGGATGGAACCAATAGTGCTCATTGTTTAAACATCAAAGACTAATAGCAACTACTTAAAACGTTAGGGACTAAAAGTACTTAGTTGGCAAATTTTAAAAATCAACAATGTATTTTAGACCTTTAAAGAAAAGGAAAAATCCAACACTACATCTTTTTTGTTTTTTTTTTTTTTTTTTTTTTTTTGGAGTGGGGGAGGGGGAGGCAAATGGGGAGATGTGATCTGAATTATAAATATGAGATATTACAAAGAATACCATTAGCAGTGTACTAACATGAAACCCTCAATCCCAGTGAACGAAAAGATTAGGAAACAAAGAATTTGTTTGATAGTTTACCTTGTACGTACAAAATTAACTCTAACGCATGTGAGTTTATCCATAAACTGGAATAGTAGTGCCCTTAATTTGGAATAGATGCAACTTAGGGCTGTTACCAAACAAATTGCTTCTTTGAAAGACCACTACAAAATTTGGACCGCAATCCCACACGAGGCATTGTCCAATGCCACAGAGAGGAGGCAGCCGCCAAGAATGCTGCCTTTTAGTTTAAAAATTATATCAAATTATTTTATTAATTAAAAATTATATTATGTTCAATTCCTTTTAGTTTTCCCTCCTTCATTTCAGGGGGGAAAAAAATACAAACACTAGTTTAAGTACCAATGTCTCTTTTTTTCCTTTTCTTTTTTTCCCCTTATATTATTAGTTTTTTTTTGTGTCATATTTAACATTTTAAGTACATATTCATAAAAATATACAAAGTAAATCAATTTAGTAAAACATTTTTTTCTTTTCTAAAATCAAACCTTATTCAGTAAACGCTTTTTTGATCATGTATTTAGATATTTAGGGATATAGAAATACATGGTTTTTTTTTTTTTAATTAGATGAAAAGATGCTGTGATTTTATAGTTAAATCTTAAAATTTTAGGACATGTTCTACTCAAGTTGTCATTCCATAAATAAATAAATGAATAAATTTCATGTAGCATTTGTCATTACTCGTTATAATATTTCTCGTATTTTATATTGTATAAATTATGAAATTTTAAAGTGACATTTTGTATTATATACATTTTAGGTTTGGCTTGGCTCAAGGTGGTTCCATCAAGGAAGTCAATACTGTACCGGAGGTTGTACCAGTTTGCCCACCAGTATGATATATTTCGGATACCGGTCAATACCGGTTTACCGTTTCGGGTTTACCGCTATTTTATATATATATATATATACACACACACATACACACACACACACACCAAAATCTTTAGAACCATGTTTATAAACATATAATATTTCACTTATATTATAGTAAATATAAAAATTTATCATAAAACATTACCTCAATTCAGAACAAATTATTCATAATTTTAGACTTTAGTATCAATTAAAAGAAAAAAAAAACACAATATAAAAAATAGAAAGTTTAGTTGTTCATTACATACTAAAAAAACAAATAATACTAATAAGTTAATGTAAATAAGTTACCATTATGCCCTTACAAAAATTCAAAAATTACAAAACTAAAAAAAAAAAAAAAGATTTTTTCTGTACCGGCCGGTATTGCCCGAAATTGGCTGGTATGGCCAATACCCGGCCGGTATTACCAGTATTTTTTCCGGTACAATATAGAAGTGTACCGGTACCGGTGCACTGGCCGGTGCCGGTACGGTATCGACCACCTTGGGTTCCATACATTAAGGTTGTAGTCTGACAGCCTAAATACGGACAGGTAGTTATTTGAAAGGTATGTAATGGCATAATTGTTTTGTATAATTAAGCATTTTCTTTTGTTAAATTGTATTTGTTTTTTCTTCTAATCTTAAATAAGCTAAGATAATATTGCAGGTGAACGAAGTGGTAGTGTTAGTGTAAATAATCTCCTTACTGTTCATGAAGATAATATTGCATGCTTAATTGGGTTCATAGACCTTGGCGATTCTCCTTACGGTTCATGCTTAATTGGGTTCGAGAAGGGTCTTAGCTATCTGAGATTAAGGGATTAAGCTTGAGAAGGACCAATTACATGGCGTACGTAATAAAATGCCAAAAGGAGTAGTTTTTTTTTTTTTTTTTTCTCTGGGCTACATAGCAAACTATGCTTCTTATTTACTAACGAAGCATTTTCTGGTTGACATATGATCTTGCCTGATAAAGACAAATAATACATGGAATATAATGCCAAAACTCAATTAGTAGTCTACTTAGGTTAGGTAATATGCTGTGCTTTTTCTCAGTTTTCTGGATTAAGTGGTAAACCACACTCTTCTCCTTCTTCTTCTTCTTCTTCTTCTTCTTCTTCTTCTTCTTCTTCTTCTTCTTTTTTTTTTTTTTTTTGTGCTGAATGAAAAATGAGTAGGGGTGATCAACGTGGCAAACCATGGTCTTACACAAATGATCTTCTTGTTCACATATATGACCTTGATATAATTAGTCATCTATTGCCTACTGGTTAGGTAAGCTGTGCTTTTCTAGACTACGCTGCAAGGCACGGTCCTACCCAATTTATTCTTTAACAATTTATTCTAGCATTTGACATGTCTGCAGGTATTTATATAACATTTTTGTTAGAGATACCAACATTAATAACATATTCGAACCATGATAGAAATAATATCACCCTTACCTTATAAGGTTTACTATTAATATCACTTTTTGTTTTGGGTTTACTGTCTATTGTTTTCTTTTGCTTCTTAAAGTGGAGGGTTATAATTTTTTTTTAATTAACTTACTAATTTATTTGCATATATTCTTCCTTTTAAAGACTCACTTTTTCTAGGTTCATTGTATTTTTGATAACTTTCGATAAATAATCAAATAAGTTTTTCAATTATTGCTTCTTACATTGCAATATCAGGGAAGTTACTGAGTAAAACAGAAGTCTTTGAACTTTCTAAGAACCATACAGGTCGCTATTAGCGTCAGATTGGTTTCAAATGTCTTTTTGTTTCTAGGGTCCCATCATGAAGGAAAAAGAAAACGAATAATAACTATAGTCCAAAATAAATCAATATAATGACTTGGTCAAATTTATATTCATTTTGAAGCCTTTGAATATATACTTTATAATGGAATACATAGCACTCAAAATTTTTTAAAGGTAGTCCTACATACAGATGTTTCAGTGAGCAAAGCATCAATGGAATTCACCATCTAAGAAATTTGAGGGCCAACACTGGTCAATGAAGTCCACACTAGACTAGAGTAGAAAATATTCTACTAATTAATAAAGAACTTACTTTGTATGATTGAATATTCATTATTATATACTTGTGTTGTACCCATGATGTACATGGTTAGAAACATTGTTCTTTGCACTATATTGTTAATTTAGAATGTTTAGTATGTTTTAGGTGTTGGAGAGAGAGAGAGAGAGAGAGAGAGAGAGAGAGAGAGAGAGAGAGAGAGAGAGAGAGAGAGAGAGAGAGAGAGAGAGAGAGAGGATGATATGACTCAACAGGAGCGTAGTAACAATAAGTAGTATGCTTTAGCTTTTAGATATATATATATATATATATATATATATATATATATATATAGATTTTTTTCAAATTTATTTCTTTAAAATATGTTAATTGGAAATTAGATATAGCATCTAGCGATTTTTTATCCTCAATTCAATCCTATAGTCCGATTCACATGATTATCTCTTGTGATTTTGATTTTGATAATTGTGGTGTGAACCGATGGTGGATTAAATCAAAGTTGACCGTTAGGTTTAAAATAATTGATTACATTAAATAAAGGTGGGCCACCTTTGAAAATTTGTACTGGGCTATAATTATGGTGCCTTTGCTTTTTCCACCAATTAGTGTTGATTTAGCTTGTCGAGTCCGATCAGATACCACCTTTCATAACATATTTTTTTTTGTTTTTTTTATACAAGATAAAATTTCTAGTCTAGGCTAATCGAAATGTATATGTGTGTGAAACTCCATTTTGGAGACTTAAATCCCGGCCTTTGTCCTCTACACCTCAGAAGCATTTATACTTGTAAAGTGGTCACTGCACCAAGGAGGAGCAGTGTGGTACTTTTCATAACATATTTAAACCATCATAAAAGTAAACATCATATATTTTTTTAATGAAAATACACATCAATTATAAGCCATATAAATATGATGTTTACATCATATGATGTTTACAATGTTGTAAACATCATATTTATAAGGCTTATAATTGATTTACTAATTACAATAGGTGACATCAATAGTTGGAAAAAATACTCTGCACTTAGATTTTTTGTTTTGGTTTTTTTTACTATTGTTTTCTTTTGCTGCTTAAAGTGGAGGATTAGGTTTGTTCTCAAAAAAGGTTTTTTTGTTTTTGTTTTTTTTAATCACCTTTTTAATTTATTTTCATATTTACCTCCTCTTAAGGACCCACTTCTTATACATTGCAATATCAGAGAAGCTGTGTCAAACCCAAAAGAAGAAGTCTTTAAACTTTCTAAGAACTATATTGGAGATTGCGGTCAAACATTTCATATCGCAAAATCTTTAAAGATTTGCAGGAAACCAAAAATATCTAAAGACTGATGAGCTTTCCAAACAAAACTTCGTCTGTTAAACTGGGCCCTTATAAAAGATTCGGGCTTATTGTGAATTCGTGATTTTACTTTTAAATTAAGACTGAATTCATGTTGTGAGAACAAAAAAGAGTAAACAAAAAATTTAGAATCACAAAATATTTTAGAATCACAAATTTAGAATTCATGTCGTGGTTTAGGGCTTGTTGTGGAAGTTTGGGGTTGTGCTAGGCCTTGGTTTTGATGATGGCCAAGGGTGGTGTCAGTTATATGCACCTAGTCCTTGTTCAGTTTTTGATACATTCTGTTGCTAAGAAAATGTAGAAATGAAAATAAATACTAATTAACATGATTAAAAGTAGTAGTATCTACTTGTCAGCTGAGGAATGCATACAACAATTTTTCAATTGCATCTATTTGTATCATGACTGCACAGAATTGGGAGCTTCCTGAACTAGGTACAACCTTTTATGAGTTTTATCTATCTGTACCCTAAGGAATGAACTTTCAATAGATTGATGCTATAACCTTGATGCTGGTTTTCTTTAGTCCGTTTATTTTCCAAAAAAACCAAACAGTGGGGTAATTAGTTAACTGCTGGTTTATAAAGTTTATTTTCATTCTAAAATTATGGTTCAATTCAAATTACATTTTGACCCATTTTCTTTCCTTTCTAATTAAGTTTTCCTTTCTTTGAGATGGTCATGAATCTTTTCAATTAAAAATCATCTTTAATGACCTACCTTCATTCCTCCTTCTATTATTACAGAGGTCTCAAATGATGAAGATGACTCAATAGAGATGACTCCATTGGGGCCAATCTTTTCTATAGCTTCAGCAATTCAATTCCCAACAAATTCATCATTTCCAGAAGAAATTGTGGCCACAGCGGCAATGTGGCAAAATACAGTTTCAAGATTTTGTTTTTGACAAGTAATTATATATATTTTTTTAATTAAAAAAAGTGCAAAGAGGGGCACAAACCTAATTCACAAGACATGCTCTAAATATTTCTGACTCTGCTTTTTATTATCAAAATGCAAAGGAAAGAAATACCTTTTATATCATATCTTCCTTTTACTGGCACCCTTTTCTTCTTCTGATGCTATTGCATTTGCTTTTTAATTCATGCCCAACTACTTTTATTTCCATCCCTTTAGGGCCTAGGAATGTTTTGGTCCCATTCAATCAGAACATCATGCAAAATATTCTTTCCTCATTTGGTTTGATTTAATCTTAACATCAGGTGAAAGGCTTCATGTACAAAAGCCCCATTACTTATAAAAAAAGGGTTCAAAAGCCCCGTTATCACTTCAAAGATGCTGCAAACAAGCTTAACATTTGATCTTGTTTTCTTTAATAGTCCATTTGATCTAGTTACATATGAAAAGAAACAAGTTTAATTTTCAAATAACACCTTTACTCAGCCTTCCATCTACAATTTTGAATGCTTGAATCCTTTTTTCATTCAACAAGTTTAAGATAAAAGAGGGAAGCACCCATAGCTCAAACCCATCACTCAATCCCTTCTTCATTCATCTAGTCTTATTGTTTATGTACTTGCTATTTATCAAGTTCTTATGTCAATATTTTGAGCGTTTTCTTTGTCTCAGAGGTGAATGTGTTTCATGGCAAGGAAGAATTCAAAGTTGGGGAAGCAACCATCAGTAGATATGAAGATATTACAAATACGTTTGATCAAGTAACAATCACAGAACAACATTCTTGGTAGTAAATCAAATTCTTCATCGGTTTGTTGTAACTTCCTTGCCTTCTTATTTCCATCTGTCTCACTCAAGGAGTTTCCTCCACAGCTTGGTTTATATCCTTCAAGATGTAGGAAACCATATCAAGAGTACAAGTCTGATTTATTTGGCTTGTGGCTAAAATCTAAAATGAAGATATTGCTTAAACAGAAAAGTTTCTTCCTTACATCAATGCAAGGTATCTAATTTAATTATTATTGGTTTTTTAGCACTGTTTAATTAGCCTGCAAAAACACTTTAGCTTAGCCTGATATCTTTTCTATCTAATGAAAGAATGTTCCTTAAATCTGGGATGTAATTTCATATTGATTCGTTTGGAAGAAATTAATTATAACTTGGAGCATTGTATATTTACTAAGTGAAGACAATTTTTCATTGCAAATTGCTCCAGTATATCTGTTTAATAAATTTCATTTGCATCTACATCAGGTTTATTTAATGGCAGTAGACATGGCTCAAGAGCGGCTTTTGTGGTTTATGAGGTAATGTAACTTGTTTACCATTTTATTGGTTTTTTTTTTTTTGTTTTTTGTTTTTTTATGGATTTAAAATTGGAATTTTTAAGTTCCCTAATTTTGAAAGGGCTGGACTATTTGATATCAAGAAGAATTTGCTAGAAAATTATAATTTATACGTTTGAAACTTGTGTTAAACTGTATTCATCTCGGTAGGAAATTTGGAGTACCCTCAGAAGCCTTTGCGACTACAACTCCTAAAATCATTGACAATGTCATATCTAGCTCATCTCCTAGTATAATCTTTGCTTAAATCTCAAAACAATCTTCTGCTGTTTGTCATTCATGCTTTCAGATCTTAGACAAAGTCCTTTAGTTGTTACAAATAGCATTCAACCAACAGATTAACATATACCTTGTGGTCAGATTATTTCTGATGGACAAGGAAGATAAGATCAATCTCAAAGAAGAAACCCCATCAAGGACGTCAAGAATTCAGTTGAGGAAGGAAATGAACATGATCTTGACACCACCACTTGCAAAGGAAATCGAGGAAGATGATGCCTCCCAAATATATTATATGGTATATTTTTCATTTAACTTCCATTTTTCTTGTTTGATTGTCAAATTCATACTTATTGCTGCTTCTCATTTGAATAGTCTTTGATTGCTCTGTTTTGTTGTAGGAATTAGGTTTATATTTTCTGGATTATTTTTATGCTCCTCATATTGCTTATGAGTTAAATAAGTTGCAAGGCATAGTAGTAAAATTTACTGTAGGAATTAGCACTCTGCTTCTGGAGTCTGTCCTAATAGTCACCTTTTTTATTTAGAAAAAAAAAAAAAAAAAAAAATCATCTGACTACTACTTTGGTTGCTCATGATGCTCATCCCTTGTTTGTTGCATAGACTTTGAAATTCATCTTAACATGTCATAGCTCCTTGAAATTAAGTTTAGGCTACCATATGTATTCACTTTAAATCATTACATTGATGTCCATTGTGGCTAAAAGTAGTATAATTCTAGTCATTAAAAAAATTATGCCTTCTTTGCAAACTTCTTATTTCTGATGATGCTTGCTACCCTGAATAAGCCCTAAATCCCAGCCGCTAGAAAACATTCCTTGCTTTGCAATAGACCTCTGAGGATGGAAAAAGGATGTTCGGTGAGTGCTTGGGGATGCGAGCATGGATTTTGAACTGCCAATGGAAGTAAGTTTTTCCTTTTTACTTCCTAATAGTGCCAATGACCAAATTTTCTCGAATTTGTCCTACACTATTCCTCTGCTGGCTTTATAGGTTCTCTGTCTGGCATGCAATTATTTAGCTTCTTATGGCTTTCACTACATTAATCTCTTGGGTATGGTTGTCACTCATGATTCAGATCACAGAAGAAGCTGATTAATCTAGTAGCCAGCGAGTGTTTGAAGTTATAAGCATGGAGAATGGTCTAGTGCGCTACAGTGTTGAGTTTTAGAGCGATGAACATCTTTTGACCTCAGATTTCACATATGGAGGCCTTAATGTCATCTATTTTCTCCTTAACATCAGGGTTATTACATTGAAGGTTTGCATTTTTCTTTCCTTCGTCTTTTTTAACTTTTCATAATTAAGGTGCTTTTCTGTTAGCTTTTTAAAGTTATCTCGGAGGTATACTTGTGTGTGTAATCATCATTATGTAGTTCTATATGATTCCAATAATATAGCTCAACATCATTCCACCATGTGGTAATCTAAGTTTTAAATCGTAGTCAACAAATTGGAAGTTACTGGGGATTAAGAGGTTTAGTCAAAGCTTACATTTTCCATATTGTTGTTTTTCAATTGCTGATTTTATCTCAGTTGTGCACTGTTTGGAATTTTGCTAAACCTCTGGCTTCAATTAAATATAATGCTACAGTGCTACAATGGTTATGTTCAGCGCACACACAAATTTACTACGATATTCAGTATGGTGGTGTACTAACTGAGAATTTGCTAGAATTTGTGGGTGGGAAATCAAAACACCATATTGATCTTGGATGGGTTTGAGGTTTAGAGTATAATAAAGAAATAGAAGAGAAGTTTTCTGAATATTTTCAATTGATAGAATCATTTTCATGTCAGTAAAAAAATTTTGTTGGATTTTCCATAATAAACCTGTTGTTGAAATTTTTGATTTCTCAAGCTTTGTTTTTTCTATTTTCTGCTTTTTTCCCTGAAGTTGCGACCTTCTCTGTTGAACTTATGCAGTCTAAACTTATTGGAGAAGTATAGCTTATGCTGGTGAAAATCATTAAGCAGTGATGCACCTCATATAGCCATGTCTTATATTCTGGTGCAACATAGCTAATTGAAATGGCTCAATATGAAAGACGGAAAAGTTCTATACAACAAAGGTCTGTTTCTATCCTCCCCGAAGCATTGTCCTTGTTTACACAGTCATGGACACAAAAGGCTTATAGATGAGGCTCCAATCAACATCCTGAATCTAACATATCATTATTGTCAAGAAGAAACAATGTCAAGCAGTGACATATGGATAGGAATCAACTGGCTTTATCTATATCTGTAAATTCCTGTTTCAATGTTCTTTTGTTGTTTGAATGTGAATGACTGGTTATCAAGTTTGTCATTATAGGGACGTGATTTCAAAAGTATGTAGATTGCTTTTGTTAAGAGGAAAATTTTATTTGTATAACCAATATTTCTTTCAAATTTCAGCTTCATGATCATTAACAACCAAATATAAAATATTGCAGCTGAATGACAAGCTGGAATCTTAATATTCTTGAATCAACCAGTTTGCTAAAGGTCAAGTCAACAATTTGGCTTTAGAAGCAGGTTAGTATATTAAAATTGTTCGCGTGTGCACTTTGTGTGGACCAGTAATCAAATAATCAAATAATCAAAAAAGCCTAAATGGCTAGTGCAGCTAATGTATATTCAATTGCTGTTGGTCCTGTTCGCTTGGTTCATGAAGGATTTATGCCTTGAAGTTGATTTGTAATTGTTATATAATCCTTTTGACATCTGAGGAGTTCATACGAAGATTCCATTGCATCGTAGAGCTTGTGCAGTGTAGTGAGAATTTTGTATACATCAGTTACTTCTTTTTTTTTTTCTTTTTTTCTTTTTTTTTTCAATAGCAGTAGTAAACTCTTTTTTCATTTATGACTTTAGAGATTTGGAGAATGACAACCAGATTGGTTTAACAGCATTTCCCTAGAGATAGTGCCTGTTCAAAGAAAATGATTTTGATTTCATAAGGTTTCTAGTTAGGTGGTTGTATGTATGTCCCGGTCATATGGAAACAGTAATTTCAACACTACATTTCGTTAGTCCCTATCCAAAAGTTCCTTAATGGGTTGGGCCAATTCCAACCTAGTATCAGATCAACTAAATTTTGGTCCACCATAAAAACCCAAGTCTAAGTTCCACTTAAATCCATAGTTATTGCTGCTTCTCATTTAAATAAAACTAGTTGATATCCCGCGCGATGCGCAGACTTCTTTACAATTTCATTTAAAATTATTTTTATGTATATTAAAATCTACATATAATGCTTAATACTTATTTTGTTGTATAATATTTATGTTTGCTCACAATATTGTTAAATACTTGATTTTTTTTAATTCATAATTTATTTTTAAAAATTGTGTAACATTGTAAGATTATAATATATTATAATATTTACCGTTAAAAGTAGATTTTATTTGTCAAACTGATTAAATGATTTTGAAATTTACAAATAAAAATATAAAATATAAAATACTTTTATATCCTAAAATTACATAAATTTAAGCAACTTACCAAACACTTTCTCAATCACTCTTTTCTCACAACCAAATATGGAGACCTTGATTATAAACACCCAATTAATTATCTCAATGGAATTAAGAAAATTACTTGTAAGTATCAATATAAAGAGAACATGATTAAACAAAGAGAATTTGCTAAAAACAGATTCATTTATCAAAATTTAATTGGCTTTAGTTGGAGTTCTGTATCCTTTAAAAAAAAAGAGACAAATACTTTTAAGTCACCATCAATTTTTGTTTTTACCACTATGGCTACATACAAAGAAACCTACAAATTATGAATTCTAACAACAACAAAAAAAAAGCCAACTTCATAAATAAACAATTAGAATGTTCCTTTTTCTTTTTCATTAGTTCTAAAATAAAATACATTTATAACTTTCCCAAACCAAAATCTCAAACACCCAAAGACTCCAAGCGAATCATAATCTTCACAAAATCCATAATGTCTAACTTCAACATTAAAACCATAAGCCGTCACTACTGAATAAAGAACGCAAGCCCCCTTCCTTGGTCACAGCCTACTCATACGGTTTGCGATCAAATGATACTGTAACGTTGGAGTTATGTAGATGTCATTGAAAGGTTGAAGCTAAATGTCATCATTTTTGTCTAAGTGTATTTGAGATAAGATGATATGAAAGGTTATGGACATGTGTATATAAAGGAGTAAAAGTGAAATGGGTGAATGTTTTTTGTGTATGTGAGAGATGGAAGGTCTTGAAACATTGAAACAAATGAAATAAATAGTAATTTATGAATTCTAACCAAAAAAAAAAAAAGAAGCCAACTTCATAAATAAACAATTAGAATGTTCCTTTTTCTTTTTCATTAGTTCTAAAATAAAATACATTTATAACTTTCCCAAACCAAAATCTCAAACACCCAAAACCTCCAAGCGAATCATAACCTTCACAAAATCCACAATGTCTAACTTCAACATTAAAACCATAAGCCGTCACTACTGAATAAAGAACGCAAGCCCCCGTCCTTGGTCACAGCCTACTCATACGGTTTGCGATCAAATGATACTGTAACGTTGGAGTTATGTAGGTGTCATTGAAAGGTTGAAGCTAAATGACATCATTTTTGTCAAAGTGTATTTGAGATAAGATGATATGAAAGGTTATGGACATGTGTATATAAAGGAGTAAAAGTGAAATGAGTGAATGGAAATATAAAGAGTTTTTTGTGTATGTGAGAGATGGAAGGTCTTGAAACATTGAAATAAATGAAATAAATAGTAATTTTAAAACATTGAATATAAAATGTTAAAAAAAATTAGTCTTGAAATATTGAACCAAAGAAAATAAAAGGTCTCTACTTTTAAATTTGTTCTTATCTCTAGTATGGTTAAGTGTATCTCAATTCTTTTCATAGAGTGCGCCACATGGCAGAACCTCATGCCCTTTCGCATGAGGTCTCTGCTTTTATATATATATTGATGTTTTGTAGCTCTGTTTTATTTTAGGAACTAAAATTATATTTTCCATATTGTTTTCTCGAAGGCAATCCTCTGTTTTTGAGAGGAGTCATTCTTCAACCTTGTACTTCACACATGGGGACTTCATTGCATTGCACCACCTTTAGCGTCCGAGCAGTTTTGTGATTGGGAATTTACATCGGTAGTTGCGAATGGGACGTGCACCAATATATTAAACATTTCTGAACAAATTCTTTTTGCACAAACCTTTCATAAATATTGGCTTGTATAATCTGTTCCAGGGATTGATAGCCTTCCTGTCAACGTTGGCTACAAGGTACTCTCGTGGGTCCTTGAAGAACAGAATAACTTGAAATTATCATTGTCAACGAACTAGGCTAATTGTCATTTTGCAAAGTCACGTCTTCTCACAATGCTTTTACAATCTATCATATTCTATCTTATAAAGAGCAGTGTCTATTAAACACTATCTATTACCTACAATGTACACGCATTTTAGTTTCAAAAAATAAATTGTGTATGGTGTGGGCACTAACATATGTTAAGTGAACTAATAATTACTCATCTTATAATATAAATTGAGTCATTTATCAATTCGTATCTCATCTTTTGTTCTAACCAATGCCTTTGGTATGAAACATTACAAGACCGTTCATGTAGTCTGTCACCTATTTTCAAGAAGATAAATGGTATGACATGTCATTTAGTTCTAAAAGGCCGAGATGAAAACGATACCTAATATTCTGTTATTTTAAAAACTATTTGCAGTTTAGATTAAATGTTAAAAATGTGTAATTTAGTAGTTCCAATCGAATTGGATCCAACCCATTTGGAACGGCTCTTGGGTTGGATTGACATAGTCCACAATTTGGACAATACATAATTTCTCTCTATTCTATCCTATAGTGTGACTTCTTCCCTAATTGGACTGCCATCCACATTTGGGACCGACAACATTAATAATTTGCCAATTGCCACTACAAATCAACTAAATGTTGCTGGCTATCGCTTACTGTTGTTGGCAACCACTTGTCTTGAGGTCCATCAAAATATAGAAGCTTGAAATTACAAAAATGCTAATTATGGTTACAAACGTTGAGTTACACATTTTAGCTAAAATGTGCCCCGTATATACAGTATGTAACCATCACCACTATTACAAAAATATTGATAATGCCATTAATCACCTTAAGCAACTTAAGGTCATAATTGCATTAAATGGCCTAAATCAACCATTTGCAAAATACTTATTAGCACATTAACTTAGTTGAGATAATAGTATTATACATTTACTACTAATTCCATATTCATGTTCAACAAGTTAGACCAATTCGGAAAATTATTGAATATTCTAGGAGTATCATAAATGCGTACTCCCTCTTCTCATATGAGTTGTGGATCTCACAATAAATTTAATTAGTGGGACTCACAATTATGTGAGAGGGGGCATACAGATTTATATGAGTACCCAATAATTACCCCCACCAATTTTCTTCTTGAAAAAAAAAAAAAAAGTCATAAATTCCATTTATTACAATCGCTACAATTCGTCTAGTTATTGATGACAACAAAATAAGGAAACTTCTTAATGGTTGATATTGCCTTCTAAAAAGTCAATAACAAATGCATCCATGAAAATCAAATGATCCACTTTTAGCGGTCACTTGATCACACATATTTTTAAGTTCTCTTGCTCTTTGCCTAGTTTCTTTTCCCTCACAACTTTCAAGATCCATAAACCTTTGTATGTGTTGTAATATATCTTCTGTTGCCACCAAAATTTCACTTCCTATCTCTGCTCTCCTAACCCTCCACCCAATCTTCCAGTCTTCCTCAATTTTCCTACTGTTAGGAACTTGATCCAAAAAAAAAGGGAAAAGCAAGCATAGGAATGCCTGCATAAATAGTTTCTTGGACTGAATTCCATCCAGAATGGAACCAAAATCCACCTACTGAAGGATGGCACAACACTCTTAGTTGGTCACACCAAGGCACTACCAACCCTTTATCACCACCACAAGTTTCTTTCAGCCTAGAAGCCTCCCCACGAGTCACCCACAAGAACCGAACACCACTACTACAAAGCACGACTGCGAATTCATCCATTTGAGTACTTGAGAGCTCAAAGAAACTTCCAAATGAAACATACAAGACAGAGGCTGAAGGCTGGGAATCCAACCATTTTAGATATTCAATAGTCGATGTAGTTGTAAAGGAACTATGTTGATCAAGTTTTGGTTCCAAGTAACGGTTGGTAGGACCAATAGGGTACACAGGGAAAGGAAATGTTACTTTCAAAGAGTCAAATGTTTGAGCTTCAAGCTCATAGAAGGAATTAACAAGAAGATATTGTGCTTTGGACACCAATGAAAAGCAATTCAAGATTTGTTCCATTCCCTTTGGGTTGTTTTCATGAAATACGATTCGTAGGTCTTCTAAATCAGTTGAAGAAATCCCGGGTATGTTTTCCACATGATTGTCTTCGTCATCTATCACACCAAACAAGGACAAAATAATATCTTATGAAACCGACTAATATGCACTAATTGCAAATCAATCTTTTGCACTTGAAATAGGGGGGCTTATTTGAAAATAAAAAGTGAATAGTTAGCCAGGAAAATGATCCTCCACATTTGAAATGAACATATTTCATGGTTAGGATTAAATATTACAAATTTCAACTTTTATCGATTGCTTTACCATTTAAAACTCTGATGCGGCAAATATATTGTTTGATTTAAGAAATAAAATGTACACTGAAATGGATTCTCTCTTGTGATTTGAAACTAACATGCAAACCAATTAAATTTAATTTCTATGAGGTGTCCAACTAGTAAACATATACATATATTAAAATTATAGTAAGGAAGTGGAGATTTTTCAAGTAATACCAGGGACATGAATAAAAATCTTTTGTCCCATATTGAATAGTCCATTTTATATATGCTCTACTAATTATAATTTGTCACATGTTTATATAATAATAATAATAATAATCAAAGTTTAAAATGAAAAAAAGAAGGGACATATAGTAGGGTACAAAGTGGAACACTAAGAGTAAAACATATGATTTTATTCCTAAGGACATCATTTTTCTAAAATGTTGACATGACTTATTATGGTTAGAGTGACATCACTCTTACTTGGGTTCATCATTGACACTACTTTTATTATGTTATATACCAATTATCGTCAAAGCCAACCCAATAGAATTTGACACCTAAAGCAATGATTTTAAGTGAATTCCTATCTATATTTAGATATAAATTAAATAACATCTATTTAAATTTAGATATCATAATTTTTTTATGTAAAAATTATGGTATGTTTGGTCACTGTTTTTTCTCCTTATTTTCTATTTCCAAAAACAATTTTCTATTTTTGAAACTAAAAAACTTGTTTGGTAACCCAAAATGGATAGAAAACAAAAATTATTTTCAAAACTCAATTTGTGAAGGAAACTGAAAACATGCAAAAGATTATTTTTAGTTTCTAATTTTTAAAAGTCAAGGAAAACATGCATTTAATTTAATGAATCTATCTCATTTAATAAGTTAGCAATAGAGTTCAAATTTTAGTAACAACATATTTTAGTATTTTCTATTTTTTTCTTCAAAAAACTATTTTTTAATTTCAATTAACCAAACATGTTTTTTTATTTCAAAAATACAAGAATTTTTTTTTCTTTAAATTCCCAAAAACAAGTTTTTGAAAATAAAAAACAAAAATTGTTACCAAACATAACCTCTTGATTTTGAAATACAAAATTATTAATTAAATTTTTGTATCTCTCTTTTAATTTGATAACAACTAATACACTCTTCTTACTTTTTGGCATAAAAATTATTGATCATCTTTATGGTCAATAATAATTTGTCATACTTTACTTACTACAGTTTTTTTAAGAAAATATTTTAGGTTTTTAATTGGAGTGACATTTTATTGATTCAATATTCGGGGTCTTATATATATATATATATATATATATATATATATATATATATATATATATATATATATATATATATATATTTCTCGTTAGTTATGAAATGAGAAATTTGAACATTTGAACATCTTTGATAGAAACAACTTTATAAAAACAATTATTACACTACTCCAATTAGGTTTTTTTGTTAATTTTTAATTTATTTTAATAATGGAACCTATCACAACAAATTATGTCAGTAGCTGTGAAAAAAGAATTACAAAAATATTGTGGCCCAAGGAAAGAGTATATCATGTTTTTGAAGAATTATCATTTTTAGAGAAAGTTTACAGACCCTACTTTTAACTTTTAAAAATTCAATAATTACAATGAGAGAAGGTCATTTGAATCGTGAAGGTTTTTGTTGAAAATATCAGATTGTGCTAACCAATTTAACCATAACATTCTTGGTTAGGACACAATTTTTGTACCATAATTTCTAGTGCAATTATGATATATGCAATTGTAAGTGAAAGAGTAAAAATGGTGGGTCAATCAATATGATAGTAATGGTTCTTAAATCACAGTGCACGTGTGTTATGAAATTGGGGCAAAAAATGTGAAAGATGAGATCTGTTATTTTTATTTCACTCAAACATGCATTATTACTAAAGGAAGTACCTATAAAGTGAAGCGGCAAATGATGATGCTGTGTGAAAACATAATAACGATAAAGCATGGAGAAAAAAAAAAAAAGCTGATATGCTCCAAAGCGAGGCGATTGGAATTTCCTTTCGAATCGCTAAGTCGAGTGGCCACTGCAGCTCAAAGTCAGCTATGATTCTATCCACCGGAGGGTCGAGTCGATCCAGGAGTTCTTCAACGGGAGCTTCCATTTTCGCCTTAACCACTTCGTTGAAGGGCCCAAAGTCACCCATTTTTTCACGCTCGACCACGTTAGGGATGGTAGCGAAGCGAATGGTGTTGTTACTGTTATCATTTGGCTTGCTGGGGTCGGAGCCACAGATGCAGCTGAGCCACTCTTCAGTGACAACGATGGTGATGAGAATTCCATGGCCTTGTTTTGAAGATAATGACTTGCAGACACCCATCATGGCGTTGATGTGGCCTTGGCATGGGAAAGGTATAGCCGCCACGTGCCGGACGGTGATTGATTCCATATATATATATATATATATATATATATATATATATATATATGTATATATAGACACACTTAAACACACAAGGTATAGAGGGATGACTGAACTGATACAAAAAGAAAGAAGATGAACAGTGCAGTTATATTGATAGGGCTGTATTATCTTTCTAGTTTTGCTTCTCTGCCCTCAACATACCAAGCTTTTTATAGGCGATGGACTTCAAACTATTATACAATCTAGCAATTATTAACTGTACACTCATGAATTATTTTATAGATATGCTTAATTTGTAAAATATAAACTATGTTTCTTTAATCCCATTTGTGTCTTTATAGATACCAGTATTCGTGGTTGTCGGTTGGCACCACTTGGATTATAGATAGTTGAGAAGTATTTTTCAAAGTTATCTTAGGAGACACATATGCAAGGAACGGACAAGGAAAGGTTATTGTTATCAAAAAAAAAAAAAAAAAAAAAGACAAGGAAAGGTTATGCTAAGAGTTAAGAAGAAGCTAGTCGCTAACCTATGTGACATGCATGCAAGTTTTTTTTTTTTTTTTTTTGAAGTTAATATATATAACACATTTTAATTAAAACATTTTTTATTAAGAAGATTAAGAGTAAAATATAGGTTTCAGTTAGCTTAATTAGTAAAATATTTTGTCAACGAATAAGAGAGATTAGAGTCAAATCCCGCCTATACCAAAAAATCAATTAGTATCTTAGCTCTTTTTTTTTTTTTTTTATGGGTATTAGTGTCTTAGCTTGATGATAAAGAAAAAGTTATCAAGGAATAAACGCTATAGATTGAAATACTATCATAACTATAAATTAATAAATAATTTAAATATGTAAAACAAAACAAACTTTCTCAAGAACTCAAAAGGTAAGTAGAGAAAATATTCATTTCTAAACAATATTTTCTTACAAAATTTTGTACATTGATAAGGGTAATTCTAAAAAGATGTTAAACTTGTCACGTAAGATGAAGCCGACGGTCCCAATGAACTCATCATCCTTACTTGTGCATTCAGAGACATAGACGACTCCACCTCAAGGCCGACGACTCCACCTTAAGATCAATGACACTTGTATGAGACGACCAGGACGCCTAGAAGGGATAAGAAGCTAACAGAAGAAAGTTGACGGGGATAAAGAAACCTTTGACGGGTATGACAAGGCCTTGCTTGGCCTCCACATATGAGTATATAAGGAAACATCTTGTGTCCCACGATTAATCCTAATCAAAAGGATCCCTACAAGGAAAGGATCCCGCAAGATACACATGTTATTGAGGATCTTCCTTACAAAGAAAGACCCTCTCTACCAAGAAACGGATGTCAACTCTACACTATTATAAAAACCCTAAAACCCTCACAAACCAAGGTACGTATAATTTATCCCAACTCTAGCACTCTAGAGTTATGAAAGTTCTCTAACTTGACCTTCGGAGGGTATTTGGCTAGTACCACACCAATACTCTTTACAAGATCTTCTTTATTTCTATTTCGCAGGTGTTGTTTAGAGCACGTGAAAATTGTGCGACTTACTGACGATTTTTGGCATCATCAAAGTTTGCTAGATATTGGCAATTAATATTGCTTAAAAAAAATCATAAAATCCAAATTTCACACCCTATATCCAAAAAAATATGTTATCTATCTAAAAATTTATAAATCAAGAATTGTTTTTTGAACATACACTTTTAGGATCAAAACCCTGATATAAACACAAATTGAAACAAAAAATAAAGTGAAAATAACATCAAAATTCAAACTTTCTCTCCCAAATGTCCAAAATAAAGAAAAAGTATCTCAAACCCAAATTAAAATTAAATTAATGTCATAAGATATAGTATATGTAATAATCAATTATTCAAATAATTGATAAACACATTCAAATACATAGCCAAGTCAAACATGTTATAATATAAACTTAAATTTTCACTTTCAAAACAAGTATATACCCAAATTTTATATATATATATATATATATATATATATATATATATATATATATATATATATATATATATATATATATATATTCAAACAAAATTCAAACCAAATTCATAAAAAAAAAAGGGGGGGGGGCTTGTGATGGGTAATCAAAACACGAAAACGTATCAACTTAAGGTAAAGTTACAAGAAAGAATAAAAACTGTGCTACAAAAAAGGCAAATAAAATAATAAATACGTAGAAAAAAGAAGAGAGAGAGAGAGAGAGAGAGAGTAATATATATATATATATATATATATATATATATATATATATATATATATATTTTTAGGAAGAATGTGGAATGAATTAGAGAGAAGTAATATGAAATTTATAAAAACAAAGATGGGAATAAGGAGATTTAGAAAAGAGAGATGAAGAGTTTGAAAAAAAGTAACAGTATGGTGAAGAACTATGGGAGAAGAAGAAGAGTTAAGAAAGGGAGAAAAGGGTTTGGAAGAATGATAGAGAGAAAGAAAAGTCAATAAACCAAAATTAATTACTAAACCTCCCTTCTGTATATTGTATATTTGTATGGATATTAATATTTCTTTATATTTTATATTAAAAAAATTAATTGAAATTGAAACTAAATTTAAGGATGGCATCTATAATTATTGAATATATTGACAAAGGGACACATATAATCATTTGGAGAAAAAAGAGAATTTTTTCATGGATAATTGAAAAAGGCAATAGAAGGCAAAACAACTTATGTATATATGTATTTCAGTAAATTATGTGTTTTATACTTCTAATAATGACAAATTTTAAAGTTTAATTTAAAATGTGGGTTTTAGTTAATTCAACTGATAAACTCTCTGATGGTTGAATAAGAGATTAGAGATTCAATCCCCTCCTACACTAAAAATCGATTAATGTCTTAGTTTAATGATAAAGAGCTACTATCAGTAGCGGACGTCATAGGTTAAAACTATCTATAATAGAAAATAAATAAAATGAAATAGTACACATCAAAATGTCTATTTATTTGGGTGTATTGAAGAAGCTCAAATGTGTATGACGTGTATAAAAGGTTGTTTGCTATGTGATGTCATAGGGTTAACATCACTCTAAAAGATAACATATATAATTGATGTATTAAATAATACAATTAATATAAGATTGGGCATTGGAATCAAAGAGATAGAGTCATGTGGAAGCATGCACATAAGGCATTTCTATATAAACAGCCTGGTTGTTCTTTATGGTTTATGTTATATTTATTTAATTTTTTTAATTTTTTTATTATAAAAACAAGGTTCGTGATATCTTAAAAATGTAATATTATCACCGCGCAACCTTAACATGATGATCATTCTACAAATACAAGTTCTTGTGAGGTGAGGGTAAATGTGAAATTCAAATCTCTAGGTGAGATTATTCTAGAATAGAATTTCTATCTTAAAAAAAAAATAAATAAAATCTTAAAATTCTTTGGATTCCTTAAATGGTACTAAAAAATTACGACTTTGCTAAGGGATTTACGCCATGAGCTTCAAAGGGCATGGCATTATTTCATCATTGTTGCTATATATAATAAGTACTTTAATAGGGATGGCATTATGTCATCATTGTTGTTTGGTGATGCATGTTGGATGTTACTCTTCTGAAATAGGGACAGGCACTATTCCAATTTGTGGACAGTACTATTCCAAGTTCTTGAACAAGTTCCATGGCTGTTTGGTTACAAGAGAACTATAACCCAAAACCAGTTTTAGATATTCTAATTCTGATCTGCATCTACCCCATACACCAAAACACCCAATTGATGTTTTTGGTCTGATGATCAAGAGCAATTATCAAAAGCAAACATATAAAGGGAGAGAAAAAAAAAAAAAAAAAAAGAGAATAATGACTAAATAATTGAGAAGAAGAAAAGGCAGAAGAATAATCCAAACAACCGAGAAAGAAGCCCAAGTTCAAAGTGCCAAAAAAAAAAAAAAACTGATTTTAATAAAGCAATTAACATGCTTTTCATGAGCGGTACATATAAAAATCATACTTTTTAGAACCTTGGCATAGGGGAAATGCAAATGAGAAGAAATAGCCCTTATATATAACTATAAACAATTGACCATATATGATAATAATGTAACAATATCCAATTAGTATGAACCAGTTCACCTGTGCCTAATAAGCATACCTCATACTGAGAAGTTAGCTAGCATCTCTCTACCTAATTAACCTCCTAAACATACCAAACAAAGATGTTTTTTTATATCCACAATCCTTTTTCCACTTTGCAATACTTATTAGGAAGGACATGACCTCTATTGGGTCACGCAAAGAGTATAGGGCTTCTGTCTCCTTTGGAGTAGAAGAAACAACTATAGGAAATCCTCTTCCAATGTTCTTAATCATCTGCAAACATTGATATACAAATTACATTAGTGTGGCTCTAAAGAGAAGCCTGATTATTCATCAAAATTAACAAAAGAGTTAAATGCATGATTTCAATGGTTTTGGCAACATCCACCAAGCCTATGGAAGAAGAGGGGGTTTGATCAATATTTAATGGGTTTATCTTGCTAGGCTTTAAGAAGAATCACCACATTTTAAAATTGGTAACAATAATAAAGTACCATCAAGTAGATAGTCTATACCTTAAAAGCATCCTCATCAGTTTTATCGTCTCCTATATATATAGGAAGGACCTCGGTAGAATTTTCAAAACCAAGAGTATCAAGTAAATATTGCAAAGCAAGACCTTTATCCCAATTTATATTAGGTCGGATTTCCATGACCTATAACAAAAATAACTACATTAACAAAAACAACTAAGTCTTAATTAAAAAATTTTGGAGTCAATTATAAATTTTTTACAAAATAATTAGGATTGGACACATGCATATACTATGATCTATCTTCCAAAAAAAAAAATCAAAAGAGATGGATTATATGATTGTATGATTGATCTATTCCAAACTTTACTACTACTTAATGGGAAATTATATTTTTAAGGAGGGAGAAATCTTTAAATTATTATAAAGATAACAAAAAAAATTTATACCTCTTTTCCTTCGGATATACGAAAGTCTTCATAGGATTTCATTGCTGATTCCACCTTCTCCTTAAGTACGACAACATTCTGCATTGATTTTAACATGCAATCTTATTATCTACAAATTTAAGAACTACTATATTTTACCATGTTTTTTATGTGTTAACAATATCATTGCTATCATATTGCATTTATTTTTATTTGATCAGATCAAATAATCATTATTGCATTATAATATTTACATCTTCATTCACACATCGAAAGTGTACGGAGAGGCAAAATTTATTGTCTTCAACCATGGCACCTTTTATGCCTCTTGTTATTTCTTGCAGCATAACCTTTATCTGCAAGAGAACAAAGCATTATTGAAATTTAAAAAGAAAAAAAGAAAAAGAGAATTTATTTGCATTCTAATACTACTAAGTCCTAGCTAGGAACAAAAGGAGGAGTTTTTGATACTATAATTATGCATTTTCGTATCAGTTTGCCATTTTATCTTTGACAAAGAGGATACAAAGTTTGTAAACAGTACATAATTTCTTACTGTTTGAATTCTAGGCAAGAATTCCTGTGCTGGGCAGAAGTTAACCATGTCATTACCCTACAAGATCAAGAAAATTAATGGAAAACGTTAGGTATATTTTCGTTGCAATTTAAAATTTGATTTAGAGGTTTTGAGCACAACATAAAACATGCAATTTCCATGACAAGCACCAAGTATAGAAAATTAACCACAAACAATTGAGAAATATACCTTTTCATCAATAGTCCTAGTTTGATGCTTATAATTACCATAATAGAAAGAAACTGATGGGGTTGATATATCCATCCCGTGACTTCCGGCGTAATAGATATTATTTAATCTCACAAATTGGAACACCTATAGTAGAGAAGAAAAAAAACGCTTTGTTAATATCACAAGTGTGCTACTTAATTTGAAAAAAAAAAAAATTTGTATTTATAAAGTCTAGCTCATTGTTGCATTAATTGTGTAAGAGCAATTTACCTTATCCCTAGACCTTCCAGAGATAATTGCAGTTGGGAAATGTTTACCAACTTTTCTTACCGCCGAACGCATCTGTGAATCAATAGGCACACGATTATAGTGTTATAAGACAACATTTTTTTGGAGGAATAAATTTTTTTCATTAACAAAACTTGCACATACCATATTAAAATGATGCTGTTAGTTTGCATCGTTCTTATAATGTTGTACTTCCAAACATGTCGCACAATTCAATGGTTGTGTTATATCATATATGGGGGATTGTTGGAGTAAGAAAAGTAGTGATTAAAAAAATAGTACATTAATAGTTTTGATACAAGTAACTTTTTTTTTTAAATTATCAGAAGCAGATGCCATAAGTTAAAACTCTCTCTAAAAAACACATATTCATTTTTATATGGTATAGGCATGTACTTCTATAACACGATGCTTAACCAACAAAGTAAAAAAAAAAAATTCAAATCATAGTAACAGGCATAAATTCCTAATGTTTTGATTTCAGCCAAATGAATTCCAAACAGTGCCGGCTCTATATGTGAAGCAACTGATGCGGCCACCTAAGGCCCCAAGTATAAAAAAAAAGCCCCCAAATTTTAATCAATAGGGTTTTAAAAAATATATATTATAATAGTATTAATTAAGTCAAAATAATAACCAATAAATAAAATAATATTTTTTTATCAAATGAAAAACAAGAAAAAAAATGTTACGTCCACTTCATTTTTAACAACACTTTCAAAATAAATCTTAAGAGATAGGCTGTTACAAGGTATTATTGATGATAAAAAAAGTAATTCCAGTGATGAGTTTAAATAAAAACTAGTAACAAATTAACACCTAGGATTTATTATGAATGTAGCACTTCTAAAAAAAAAAGCAATAAAAAAAATCACAACATTTGAGTTGACAAATTTTTATTAGTTTTTATCTAAGTCTACCATTAACATCACTTTTTTACTTACCATTATCAAATTATCAATTTGCCACATTAACATGTGTTAAAAGTTTTGTCAAATTTTTTTGTTTATAGACTTTCAAAAAAAAAAAATCTACATGGTTCATGTTAATTAATAGTAATTTTGCATCTAAAATAAGATAATAGAATTTAAGTAATATTTAAATATATAAAAGACCTCAATTTCAGTTTTCATCTTAGGCCCCAAAATACATTAAGCCGCTCCTGATTCCAAATGATACATGAACTAGTTAAAAAAATTAGACAATTTAGTTCTTCCTCCATAAAGTTTGTGGGAATTTTTTAGTACAAAAATATAATCTTTAATAATGTATGTTGTTGGGTTTTGTAGAACTTAGTTGTGTTTGATCTGGTTGATGACCCGACCCGACCCGAATAATGTTGCGTGGTTTTTAAAGGGAGATTTTCTGAGACTTAGTCCATGGAGCGGAGGCTTGGGTCGACAGGCCCAAGAAATTTTTTTGGACCTGTTTTGTAGCCTATTGTGAATCCTATGCGCACTATGTAGAAAACGTTGTTTTTGTGATTAGGGTTTGTTGTTGTCATTTTTGAGAGAAAAAATAAAAAATAAAAAAATTGTAGCCGCACTTTGTATTTTTCCCTGATAATAATGAAATCCCTGTAACTCCGTGGACGTAGTCAAATTACCGAACCACATAAATATTGTCTTGTGCGTGTGATTATATTTTCTTTGGCGTGTGTTTTTCTCTATATTTTGTTTCTCACGGGTTGGGAATTTCATGGTATTTCCCTACATATGTATGGTCACAATTAATGCATGTTCTAACTTTTTTTAGATAAAGTACTTACCGCATTAGACATGAAAGCTCGATCAGGGTCGTTTACAATTGGTGAGAGGGTTCCATCGTAATCCAAAAATACAACCATTTGTTTCTCACGAGCCACTCTCTTTATTTCATCAAAGGAGCTCAAAGCAGAAGGATGATTTTTCTATAGCAGCCAAACAAAAAACTTGCTAGTAATTTACTACAACAAGAAAGCTTTAATATGCTTTTGGGTTGGATTTGGTGTGTGTTGTGATTTGTTTATTTGTTGAAAGAAGATAAGAATATAGTTGAACCTAAAAAAATAGAGCTTTTAAGAAATGGTACATAATGCAATATATGTTTTTTTTTTTCTTAAAAAAAAAATATTAATGAACACAATAATGTACCCAATCAAAAGAGAAAGATACGTAAAGTAAAAAATTATGTATAAAATATAGTTTGTAATGAGTTGAAAACTTGAAAACTCTTTTAATCAAAGATCCATAGCAAAATGGTGTAACATAAGGCATGACATGATAAACTATCGCCAACGCTAGTGGTTGGATCGTTAAATATAGTGTGTGCTTACCAGCCATACATCATAAGAACCATTAATTGTATCTCCATTGTCGTCAAATCTTTCTTTTGGGTTGAATTCCATGTTTAAGGGACCTGAAGGCGGTTGTCGATATACCATAGTTAAATAAAATTGAGTTAGTTAATTTTTCAACACTAATTAAACAAAAATGAAAAAAGAAAGGAAATAAATCAAGCTCAAAGCAAGAAACTAAGACTAGACTCATAGTTGATACAAGAATAATTGGTAGAATGGTACAAGAAAATGTGTTCATTCATATATATTTGGTTGAGACAATATCAACCATGCATAATTCACTCTTTTAACATAGTTTTTTCTTTTGAAAATGGATGACTTTAATTGACTAAAAAAGTTGGGTTAAAAACGTAAGGGATAAAAGTGGATCAACTAATTCAACTAACCACCCAAAGATGTTCTTTAAAATGAACCACCCAAAGATGTTAAGAAAAAGGAAAAATAAAACAACGTGTATTTCATATTTTCACTTAATATTGCTTTGTGTGGCCTTTTTTTAAAAAAATTTTTTTATAGCTAAAATTGGAAGAAAAAATATTTAATGGAGTCCTGCAAAAAAAAAAAAAAAAAGGTGAAGCTTTGCACCATTAATAGACAATCTTTAAGACCCCTATAGCAATAATTCTTACCAAAAGAATTGGTAAACTTACCAAAATAATAATAAAGGATACTAGAATATTTTCTTTAAAAAAAAAATAGAACTATGTATTTTGGATAATTTAATAATATATCTAAGTATTTTTTTTTTTTATATATAATTCAATAGTTGGGAGATATGGAATTTAAATCATAGATTTTCCTATTAGAACTATCAAAAGATACTAAATAGTTGAATTACAAAATTCTTGGCAAATCATATTTAATTACTTGTTAGAGATTATAGTACCATATTTTTTTGTCATCCAAAAGCTTTTCTCTTATAATATAAAGCTAAAGTTATCAAGACAAATACCTTAGATTTTTTTTTTTTTTTCTATAAGTTTCAATAAAAATAAAAAAAAAAATAAAAAAGAAAAGATAGAACGGGCTAGGGAGACCGGAGACCTTGTCATCCGCCAATTACTATGCATAAATTTAGAAGGGTATCATGATCCTTTTTCTCCAATTGAGTGGGTTCCAATTAAAATTCTGAAGTGTTTTTTTTTTTTTTTTTTTAAGAATCAAAATTCTAAAGTTTTTTGATGAATATCGATGCAAGATTTCTGTTTGTTTAATACGATGACTATCTCACCCCTATCTTACTTGTTTGTCTAGTCATTGTCACCCTAGATTCAAGTCAAAAGCAAGGCTATGATGGTCTTTATAATCAACCTTTCACTCCGCTATATTAAAATCCAAGAGCTTCAATAAAATTTAAAAGGGTAATTACATTCCATCAATATACCCTAAGTTTTGGGGGCTAAAGCCAATCAAGTTTAAGAATTTTCAAAACTAATCAATTTGGCCCCTAAAGGCAACTTAATTTCTGAGATGGTTGAGAAAAATGATTAACAAGTTTAACAGTATTTAGGAATTAAGTTGGTTTTAGGGAATAAAGCTAGTTTTAATTGGGTCTAATTGGCATTAACCCAAATCTCAGGGTATGTTAATGAAATTTATCCAATTTAAAAAAAAAAAAAATTTTAAAACCTTGATTACTTGAATATTATCCATTTTTTACTATAGGATGCTATAAAGTACAAACTCTCAATGGCACATGTTATTATCTATTGTTGTCACATGGTGTGAGGTCGATGAGTCCATACCTAGGAGTCTAGGACCCACTTTTTTTATTATTAAAAAAAACTCTAAATGACACACAACTAGATTCCTTCTTTCTTCTAAAAAAAATAATTAAAAAAAAAAAACTAGATTCCTTCTTAATATAGGAGACCAAACCAACACACATCAACAAAACCCAAGTACAAACATAAAACATACATTCAAATTCAAACACAGTTTACAGAAAACAAAAGCATATTGAAATTAGGCTATTCATTGTAATATTGAATAGACCCCACGTACCAAATTGAATTATTATTTCAATTGTAAGTTGGAGGACAAATTTTTCTTTGTAATTATATATAGAACCAAACCTTAATCTATTTTCCTTTCAAAATCAAAACTTTGTAACATAGTACATAGCATTGGCAGCTATAAATAAACAATGATGTAAAAAGAATTAGAAGGGAGAGTGAAGAGAAGAGAGTAAGTACCTAATTAGCTTGGGTTGATTTGAGAAAACCTTTGTAGAGAGAAAAAATTCGTAGAAACTAAACTTTGTAAGAAAGAGAATTTAGTGAGAAAGAGAGGAACTAGAAGGGAGGGGTGGTATGGTATTTATATATTTAGGAGGAGAGAATCAAGATTACAATCTCGTCGGATTCTCACCTTTTAAAACTTTTCTTTCAACATTTGTGAACTGTAAATCTGTAAATGTATGAAACTTGAAAAAAAAAAAAAAAACACACACACACACACACAATTTAAAACTTACCTAATTTGCTTAATGTCCAAGTAGGATTCGGAATATGGTAAAAGCACAGGTATGGTATTAAAATGATGGTAATGATTCCAATTTTACGTGTGCTGTAGTGCATTAATTACTCTCACTCCAATCGGACAATATTATTATTATTTTTTTTTTTTTGGAGAAAACTCATTGGTTAAGTAAAATAATAAGGAATATGGTAAAATTCACTTTTATTTATATAATAAAGTAAGTCTGAAATTATGAAATTTTCATGAGAAACAAACACACAAACTTAGGAGAGAGAGAGAGAGAGAGAGAGAGATTAATTTTAATACAAATATGCTCAATTTTTTTTTTTTTTTGAAAACAAAGAATTCGTTCATTCATTACTATGTAAATAATTTTGGTACAAAGCATCCATAGCAGGTGGTGGAGAATCTTCTAACCAATACATTTCATCAATGATATTCCTAACATGTCGAGCTAAAGAATGTGCTACCATATCCCCTCCCCCTCCTTTTTAATGAAGCTGATTGAAGCAAATTGCTGCCCTAAGATATGGCTATGAATATCCTCAAAGTTGTGCCCCAGCAAAGAGTTGTTATCTGCAAAGCAAGAGATTTCCTTCATCACATTTGTATTGTCTCCTTCGATCACCAACTTTGAGAAGCCAGCTCAATTTAAAAGCCATGGTGAAATTATAAAATTAGTAATGAGATTTTTTTAAAAAAAAGAAAAGAAAAATGTAATGGGAATTAAAATACGTATGGCAAAACCTCTATCACTTAGTTTTCAACTTTTTAGAAATATATTGGTTGACCACCGCACACTCTTAATGTGGTGGTCACTCCACAAGTATAAGTGTTTGTGAGGTATGAGGTGTGGGGTGTAAGGGGGGCAAGGGCTAGGGTTCAAGTCTCCATGAGAAAACTTCACACACTTATATTCTTAAATTAGGTTAGAGTAGAATTTTTATCTTGTATCAAAAAGAGAAATATATTAGTTGATGAGTAAATAGTTGCATTCTAGCTTGTTTCTTTAGTAGTACAAGGGTTTCTTTAGTACTTTCTGTGGTTATTATACACTTATACCTATCATTTTACTTGGATCATTAACAAGCGGAAATATGGGCCTCTCATAAAATCATTGTTTTCAAGTTCAATAAATTTTTTAAGTTTTTGTTGATATGAATTTGTCCATTAAATTAATAAGTACTTAATGAAGCTCGAGAACAAATAAAAAATCAACCATTAAAGGTATAAAAAATTATTAAGTACTTTTAAAGTATAGTAATACGATATTCATTCCTCTCATGTGAATAGTAGATTCCATTGTGAATTTTATTAGTAAAACTAGCAATTCATGTGAGAGAAATGAATATCATGTAACAACATTGTTGAACTTCGAAAATACTAAAGAGTTAAAGGTTTCCATAATACATTGAATTGTTGTAATAATAATAATTATTAAAAAAAAAAAAAAAAAAAAAAAAAAAAAAACCTATACTGAATAATATCAGTGTCACCTTTTAAAACCCTCTCCCCTTGCTAAAACAAGTAACATATATAAGTTTATAGATTTGGCTTACCTTCAGTACTTTTTTAATTGGATATGTCCTTTTGTTTTAAATATACAATAGCAAATGGTAGTAGGTTTTAATCCCCACATTTATTTAGTGAGTGAGTGATGTGTTAGTCTCTTATTAAAACAAAATGGGATTCATTTTTAATAAGTGTTAGAGGTAAGTCAATCCCTAAGTTTATAACAATGTTTCATTGCTTGAAACATGAACACATAAATCAAGATTAATTTTGTTAATCCAGTGGGATCCGATTATACTAAACATATATCTTACTAACAATAGAAGATGATTTTCTCACGAATTCTTAATTTATTTAACATTGAAAGATAAATTCTACTAAATTTAATACAGAGTTGATCGACCATAGATAATCTTTAAAATTTAAGGCAAGTAAACAATGTCTAGTTCCATTTTGCGTGAATTTGTTTATTATTGTTTATGTTTGACTGCCCTGAGCCCTCCTTCCTCGTTCTGTCTGATAATATGCCTTCAGTTCCACGAATAGGACAAAATCTCACAAGAAGTTAAAATGTAAGTCAAAATAAGATAAAAATTAAAATAAGATTCACTTGGACCCATCACAATTCAAAACAAATTTGTTATAAAAATGCCTTCAGATTTTGTTGTGCCCATAAATTTTTTGTTTCTTAAATGGTAAATTGAGGTGGGTACAACTGTGATTTGTTAGGCAAATCAAGTAGTGTTGTAAATTTTTGTTTTTTCCATTCCTGGATGTTTTGTATTCAATTACATATTACCATGAGAATCTAATTTCGTGTACCCCTAGTATTCTCTCATAGAGTTACCTTTCAATAATGGTATGGAGTAATTAATAATTAGTGCTTCAAGAGTAAAATGATGTGATATATTACTATAACAGTGTGATATATCTTCTTCTTACATAATAGTAAGTCCTACTAATTAAATTTAGGGTGAGATTTATTATTCATGTTAGGGGAGAGAATAACATCCCGTTATGCTATGAGAATTTCTAATAATTTTCAATTGGTATGAAGGTTATAAGAAAATTTGAGCAAAATGGGTAAATGCCCTTAATTTTAAATCTATATAACAAAATACCCCTCTTTCCAAAGTATTTAACAAAATGCCCCTGTTTTTAAAATTCTATTTTAACAAAATTAAGTTATACATAAAACCCAATATTAACAATGTCAAATTCTATGCATATTTTGCTACCTAAAATTTTTTGAAAATTTAAGTGGAACTCGACATTGGGAATGTCGAGTTCTACTTAAAAATATACATCGAACTTGATTTTGAGGATACTAAGTTTTACACAGAACTCGATTTTGTTAAAATTGAATTCCAAAACAGGGGTATTTTGCTAAATACTTTGGAAAGAGGGGTATTTCGATACATAGTTTTAAATTAAGGGTATTTACTCATTTTGCCAAGAAAATTCAACTTTCTTTTAAGTTTGACATTGTTCTGCCCAATAGTTTTATAGTTCAACTAACATATTTTGGTATTTTCAATGAAGATGTCGAGGATTTAAAACCCGCACTCAAACTATCAAGTTATTAAGAAAAAAGAGAGAAGGTTTTACTCTGTTCTACAGGACCATATTATGATGCCGCATTCGCTTTTTTCCTTATATTTGACATTTTAAAAAAAAAGATAATTAGATTGTATCTATCAAAAAGAGAAAATTGTTATCTCCATAAATGTTAAAAAAATGCCATCTCATTTATAGACCTTTTATATGCTAGACGTAGGATTCGGCTTATTCTCACAAATTATATAATCTTAAAATCAAAAAAAAAAAAAAAAAATCCAACTTACACAATCCAAGTTCGCCTAAAAAGTAATTTTATTTAGACTACCAGTACAAGACAAAACGTAGGTACAATACTTAGTTGTTATTTCACAAGTTTCTCTCTTTAAATTCAGTCATGTAATTTTTTTTTTTATGGGATGAAACTTGAAAGTGTATTTTAGTTTAGTACTGTCACATGACTAAATTTTAAAAAGAGAATTTAAGGAACGACACCTAAATATTGTACTTAAGTTTTGCCCTTAGCACAATATATTAAAACTATAGACGATACAAGTATGCATATCAATGGACTTGATTTTGACAATCCTGCTACTCAAGAAAGTTGATTTAAGGGTTTTCCTTTACTTAACAGAAAAGAAAAAAAAAAAAAAAAAAAAAAAAAAAAAAAAAAACCATATATAATGGGTTTTGATTCGAAGGAAGAATTTAATTCTTAAGTGGTTCATACAAACACAACATTTGTTCAACTTCAAAAGGCCTCATCTTAGCATGGTGGTTCATATACCGTACATGTTGTAATTTCTTGTTTTAACAATTTAACTTCTAATATATAAATATTGAACAAAGAAAACATTTGTTCTTAACTTGATCAATTACAACAGATATCTTAATAAACACAAAATCTTTGCATATCATCATTGATTACTACACTAATCAACACATTACATGCATGCGTAAATGCTTGCTGGAAACATGCACCGTCTCCATCCTCTTAGGGAAGAGCAAGTACAAGAGTTAAGTGTTTATGGTGAAACCCGAAGTAATCTTTTAAGAAGGCAACAATTGTTTTGGTTTCTCCAAATACCAAAATCTCCTTGTTTATATCTCAACAAACCATTTAGCAACAAGAATTAGATAATACAACCATATCCACCACTTCGGAATTTGCTGCAAGAGTAGTACTACATGATCAATTAAACTATATATTCATAAATTTTTTCGTAGTTCACACATGCTCAGTGGCCAAAATAGAGTCAAGTATATCGGGTGAGTACAATTATTTAAGGATTGACTATAACATGTTATTCGGCATTTCGCCTTATCATAATTTCTTTATGATAAAATTTAGGGCTAATTATAACTTACTTATCTGTAGTTTGGCCGAAATTTAAGTAGTCTTTTTTATATCTCTCTCAATCATGCTGGATGTTCTTTTGGATTATTAATATTATTAGATGGTTTAAATATTACTAATGGTAATAATAATTGCTAGACATAATCACTGAATATTCAACAAACATTTATATATTAATAATACTCAATATATGTCAAGCTTTGGAACTTAATATAGTGGCTCTAATGTTTGAATGTCATTTAATAGTATTTTAGAATTTTAACAATAAGTAATGTTAAGTTGTCTTTTTTAAGCAAAATAAAATAAATAAATAGATAGATAGATTGCAAAGGTGGTTGGATTCATTAAATATATGTGGAACAATTTGAGATTAAATTGGTAAAATCTTATAGAAATTGGAACGAGATTGAGATCTATATTTTTTAATAAATTCGGATTTAAGTAAGTGCACCACCATTGGCAAGTGTGGAGCAGTGGTAGGAAGCCCTCAAAACCCATTACTTTAAACCAAGTGCCAAGAAGTCTTCAAGTACTACTACTGACTCATACTTAATATGCAGAAATTATAGTAGTGAGGTTGAGCAGTGTCACACCCTGCTTTGTACTGGTGGTACCCACAGGCTTATCAAAAAATCCAAGTGACAGTGTATCATGGAATGTGGGGCAATGATTACAAACATGAGTATCCCTTCTCTTTTCTCCAACAAAAAAAAAAAATTAAGTGCATCGAAATGGACCGAAAAGGACCAAAGTAGACCGAATAGGATCAAAGTAGATCGAATAAGACTAAACGGACCGGAATGGACTAAATTAGATCTGAAAAAAACCTAAATGGACTAAATTAGACAAAAGAGGACCAAATGGGCCGAAGTGAACCAAATTGAACTGAATAGACCGAAGTAGACCGAAGAGAATCGAATTAGACATAAGAGGACCGAAATGGACCAAATTTGATAGAAGCAGACCAAAGAGAACCAAAAAAGATAAAAGAGGACCGAAGTGGACCACAATGGACCGAAGTACACCAAATGGACCAAAGTGCACCAAATGGACCAAAGAGTGCTACTTAGCTAGCTCGACCCCTATCAACTACGACATTCTTATAAAAGGGAGGAAAACCATATTGCAGATGTCTTGACTAATGACGGTTGTGGTTTAGATTTCCCTTTTACTGTTTAATATTCCACCTAATTTTGTTGTTGATGTGAGGGGTGCTACCTACCCCCAGACTATTTGTACATGATGTTTGACACACTCTCTATCGTCTAATACAAAGTATCCATGGGAAAAGGATATTATTTTATTTCTCTCCAACATTCTACTCTCTTTTTATCAGTGACATGAAGAAATATGCATGGAGAATGGAGGTACCTAACCTTATTGAATAGCACAAGCCTTAACACAACTGTCAATCTTCAATATTCTACCTTCTTGATTAAGTTAAATCGTATGTTTTCTATACATGTGTGTATGTACAGGGTGTAGGTATGTATACATACAAATAGTTTTTTCTACTAGAGGATCATCAAATGAGGACACTCATGCAGCTTTGTTACTTTATGCCAATATGCCTGCTAACTTTGGTAGCATTTACTACCCTATTGCCCATCAACCAGCTGGAAGATGGTTTCCCATTAAAATGTGGTATGTATTCGATATACAACTCTATTGACATTTATTATGATGTTTCATCTAGATCAAATTGTTTTATGTAGAATGGAAAGAAAAAAAAATCATTAGAGGGATCATTTGGGCTTGTTCTTGTTTTAAGCATCTCATTTCTTGTTTTTATTTGTAAAGTTTCTAATAATGTTTGCAGTTAGTTTTAGTGATTCCTAAATAATTATGATTGGAATAACCTAGATTTTGAACTTAAATCCATTTGGAAAGTGATAGGTCTCTAAACTGTTTTGAATAAAACCTATCATATTAAATGAAATCCAACTTAATGGCTTCAAAATCCATTGCAACCTTTCTCTCTAAGCATTGTCTTTATTTAAATCCAATTATCATATTTTCACTCACTCTTTTACCTCGGCCAAAGTCTACTTGGAATCAGGACCAGATTAGTGTGAACCAATCCCTAGATATGGTGCCCTTTTAGAAAACAATAGAATTATAGATACAACTAAAATTCTTACAATTCCACACAAATTAACCTACCACCTCACATATTGGCCAACACAATTTGTAATTTTACTAGCTCATATGTAATGTGATAGACGAATTTGAAAATGTTTTTGAATTTTGTTGTGTCCTAGAAAGACTATTAAGAAAATGATTTTGATATCCTATAGTACTGGGGAGGATATCCAATTCCAATTCCAAGCCACATTTCCAAGGTTTCTGTCCTAAAGTTTCTTAATGTACTGGGCCCAATCCAACCTACAATAAGACCAAGTAAACTTAAATTAGGGGCCAAATCGGCCCAATACCACCATTTCTAAAAAAATGTAGGCAGAAAACACTGTTTCGGAACTAATTGGGGATATACCACTTTTTCTAGTACTCGAGCTTGGTGAACTCGAGCACTAGATTTTACACTTCCACCGTGGCATGCCAGCATGGAATATCTATTTTAAAAAAATTCACCAAGTACTCGAGTTTGGAGAACTTGAGTACTGGAAAATCTAGTACCCGAGTCCACTAAACTCGGTTACCAATCTGGATTGTACACCACCATGCGATGGGATAATCCAGACTGATACTCGAGCCTCGCACACTCGAGTACCATGAAAAGTACCCGAGTTCTTAAAACTCGAGTACTAATCTGTATATACAATTTTGAACCAGTCTGGATTGTGCGGGAACAAGGGATGGGAATCCAGATTTATACTCGAGTTTCGTATACTCGAGTACTTTGAATGGTACCCGAGTTTTTCAAACGCGAGTACTAATCTGGATTCCCATCCCTTCTTGCCGGACAATCCAGACTGGTACAAAATTGCATATCCAGATTGGTACTCGAGTTTTAAGAACTCGGGTACTTTTCATGGTACTCGAGTCTGTGAGGCTCGAGTATAAATCTGGATTGCAATTTTGTGTATATGCCCATTATACTCGAGTTTCATGGGCTCGGGTATTATTGAAAGTACTCGATTATATCCTACTCGAGTATGGCGCACTAAAACCGGTCATTTGCACTCTCTCATCTCTCATTTCTCACTCAGTTACACACTCTCACTCTCCAAACCGAAAACCCATTTCATCGCCGGTAAAACTCGGACTCCCAAACCCATTTCATCACCGGCGCCGCCGTAGAAACCCCAAACCCCTTTCATCGCCGGCAACGTCGGACTCCCAAACCCGTTTCTTTGCCGGCGCCGGCGTTCAAACCCCAAACCCATTTCTTCGCCGGCGACCTCGCACTCTCAAACCCATTTTATCGCAGGCGACCTCGCACTCAAAGGTTAGCAATGTTTGGGGTTTTTTTTGTTCTTTCCATGAGTTTTTAACTAATTGTGGTAATTTTGATTATTAATTGTGTTATTTTTTATAATTGTGTTGGATCTAAAATGTTGTTCATTGTTGTGTAAAATGCAGAGAAAACAATGAAAATTGTTGTGAAATTTTGACAAGAAATGAAATATTGTTGGCTGGTTTTTTGTTTTGTTTATTTGTTTTTTGAAAACATTGTGAAACGAAATTGAGAGTAGAGGAGGGTGCATGTTGCATTGTTGTAATTAAAAGGAGTCAAGAAATTGAAGTGAAGCTAATTCTATTAAACTATGATAAGTGTGTCTTAACATAAATAAATAAAGGATGTTTGGAGTTTTCAATTATTTGATCTTTTTTGATTTGGGTGTGTCTCTTTGTTCCTTGTTATGAAGTTTTAGAGGGGAATTACTGTGTTGTTTATGTTACATGGTTCTTTTTATTTTAGTTTTATTCTGAAACTATTTGATTCATTCTGTTGTTGATATGTAGGAATTTTTTTTATTGCAATGAGCTGTGTTGTGTTACGTTTATTCGGAAATTACTGTGTTGTTTTTTTTATTGCTTGATAGTCTAGAATAATCCAAAATGCAATTTGTTTTGGATCAATGTTGCTAATAGGAAGTGATGATATATATATATATATAGGAGGATGCGAGTTTGTATTTGTTGGGTCATGAACGGATTTGATATTCTTTTCCTCTTTTTGATTTGGTAGTTGTGGAAATATTCCCTATAGAATTATATTAGTTTGTGATTGTGCTATGTTGAATCTTGGATATTGTGAATTTAAAAAACATGAATTGAAAGAACTCAGTTATTAGAAAGAACTTATTAGTTTTAAAAATAGAAAGAACACATGAATTGAAAGGCTTATATTAGAGCCCTTTAAAGAAAATCAATCAAGTGCTTAGGAGAGTTTTTGAGGGAAAAAAAAAAAAAAAAAAAGGGAACTTCCCCTTTTAAAGTTCTATAGTTTTTTGTTTTTTTTGTTTTTTTTTTCGGGGTGGTCAAAAAATCTCTCCATGGTCGTTGATGTTTGAGTTTAAGGATTTCTAACATTGTTTGTACTGTCTTCTATAGTATCATTCAGCCCAAAGACTGAAAGGACCATTTAATTTAAGCTTCAAGATCCTTGTCTACAGTAGAGGTAAATCTTCCTTTCTTTGTGTGTGTGTGTGTGTGTGTGTTTTTCTCATTTTTTTATATCATATTTTTTGCCTTTTAATTTTACACGTTTAATTATTTTTGTTCTGATCTTCAATTAATTATAGCTTAGGAACATACTTAGAATAGAAATTAGAATAGAGAAGGGTTTTTCCTCTTAAGTGTGTATGTTCTATGTAGCACCACCCTAGAGACCTATGTCAGAAATATTGGTCATGTGTACACATTGCAGAAACCATAGAAATCTTTATCTTCTATTTTATTAATTTAATGCATGTTTGGTTGATGTTAGCCTAAGCTAAAAACTTAGAAATAGGAAACTCACCCCTTATGTATGCTTGAATCGTGCTTATGTTTATTTTGATCTAGGTTTTCTTAAAGCAATTTGCATGTTTAGGACACATCCCACTTAGAAAAACCCTTCCTAGAATATGGAAAGAAGGTCTGTAGTGGAGGCCAATCCATTGAATTGAACTTCATGTGAGTTCCTAACACTTTCTGAAGAATTTATCCTAACTTTGGACCATAGTTTGGTAATGTAATTCTGCATAAGGGTCGAGAGCGGTTCCTACACCTAAACTAGATGAAGGGTCTGTTTATTTAATGCATGTTTTTGGTCATAATAATTATTGGTCATTATTTATTTTATATATATATATAGCCTATTGTTTATATTTTGCAATTAATCAAACAATTGGTATATTCATTGATATACAAATTCCAATAGTAACTTTAAAATACAACTAAATATTAAATATAACTTAAAACTAAACAAAGGGTTGAAGAAAGAGAACATGTATATATAGGTACTGACTTTAGCAATTTGGTTCAATAAAATTACACTTGAGCCACCCTCAACAATAGCATTTCCCCTCTTAAAGGCCATAAAAAAATTATTGATATAAGAACAAGTAAAAAAATTAGTGAGAGGCTATCATTTTGATTTAGCTTATGGGTATTTGATGAATATGCTAATGGGCCATTAATCACCTTTAATTTATGCCAGGTATGGACCCACATCGAGTAGGACCCTCTATAGGGACTGTCTTGACGAGGCAACCTATGCATCGTTCAAGTTTGCTTTGGGATGCTCCTTTGGCAGGCAAGGTATGCATTTGTGTCATTGTAATCAATATATGTAGTAGAAAGATTTTGGGCATTATGTTTGAAGTGTAATTATTACGTGGTTAGTGAATGTTATTATTAATACTAAGCTGCTTTGTTATTACGTGGACGATAATGATGAACCAGGAACCTGTACATTCAAGTCCGTATTTTGGGCGTTTCGTCCATGTATTATTGGGTTCAAGAACTGTAGGCCTGTGATTAGTATTGATGCAACCCACCTCTATGGAAAATATAAAGGGAAATTGATGATTGCAATGGCGACAGATGCTAATAATAAGATTTATCCACTAGCCTTCGCCGTTGTGGAGAGCGAGAGCACAGAGACTTGGGGTTGGTTCTTGGCTTGTATAAGAAGGTATGTTACTGACCGGAGACACCTGTGTGTCATATCTGACAGACACCCTGGGATACAAGCTATCTTCAGAGACACTAATCGAGACTATTTGCAGCCTCCCATGACAGAACATCGTTACTGCCTTCGTCATCTATGCAGTAACGTGAACACTAGATGGAACAATGAAACTTTAAAGAACCTAGTATGGAGGGCAGCAAGTGCAACCCAGGAGCGAAAGTTCAATGCCACCTTCGATTTAATTAAGAATGTGAACCGGGATGCGCACTAATATCTAAAGGATGTGCCCAAAGAGAAATGGGCTCTAACTTTTGACGAGGGTTACCGTTATGGGACGATGACTACAAACGTCTCCGAGTGCTTCAATGGTGTTCTAAAGGGTGCTCGTAGCCTGCCCATTACAGCAATGGTGAAATACACATGGTTCAAACTGAATGCTTATTTCAATGATCGTCGCAATAAGAGCATAGAGCAGTTGAATTCAAGGAAAAAATGGTGTAAATATGCCTTGGATATCTTCATGAGAAATAAGGAGAAGGCGGAGCATCACAGGGTGACGAGATTGAGTGCGCAACAACAGTCATATCAAGTAGATACACCGCATAATCCAGGGACTGCTGGACATGGGGATCACACACATGGAGTTAATTTGTTGCAAAGAACTTGCACATGTCAGAAATGGAAATTGTATAAGATACCATGTTCACATGTCATTGCAGTTTGTATTAGGTATCGACATGATGCAGAGCAGTACATTGACCAATGCTATAGCGTGGACGCACTGTTTCGGAGCTATGCTCCCGTTTTCCCTATCTTGAAAGATAGATTATCATGGCCAGATCCTGAAGAAACTCGAAGGGTCCTCCCTAACCCCCAATTGATTCGAAAGAAAGGTCGCCCTGTCTCAACACGAATCAGGAATGAGATGGACGAGGGTGGGAAACGGCCTAGAACCACACCATGGAAGGAGGGCGGGAGGAAGGTGCAATGCGGGTTGTGTGACCAAGAGGGGCATAACCGAAGAACATGCCCTAAGCGGAATGAGGCCCCGGCGAGTGGTGGTCTCGCGGACTAGGTACGCTAAGTTTGAACCGTGGCATCCTTCTAATTCTTGAACGTGCAGAGTACAAACATTTTTTAACTACTCGATGTGTACATGCATCAGTCCATCTTATGTGTTCTGCATTTATAGATACCATGCTATTCATAAGGAAGTCTATGACTGGTTCAGTATAAGTTTTGATAAATTTGGGTGTACCTCAACCCCACAACAGACGGAAATTTGCCAAGCGATTTTTAATAAAATTTTGGAGAACAATTGGCTTTTTGAGAATTCAATGCAGCAAGTATGATTTATTTTCTTGTTAATACTTGGTGTGATTCTGTACATGATAACATTCTCGACCACTCTATTCTTTTATGCAAGAAAAAGAAAAAGAAGACTTTTCTATTCTTGTTTAGTTGTCCAATTATTGGATATTTTTCTGGTGTCTCCTTTTTGTTCTACAGCTTTTTTATTGTGGTCAATTATAGACTTTAATAGTGATAAATTTATTTAACCTCTTGTTACTAACACTTTATTCATACCATATTCAGCTTTACTGCGATACATGCAAAAGGTTCTTAGCTGACCGGCTTGTGGAGGCTACTTGCCTAAAAGAAGGGTGCAATTACCAGTCTGCCCGAGGAGATCAATGTGAAAATTGTGGCAGTCTTTTGAATCCGACAGAATTAAAAGATCCTAGGTGCAAGGTACAAAACTTACTTCTAATATTGAGGTCTCTATTTTGTATCATCAAATTCTAAATGAGGAACCTGATTGTATGGAATGTTATCCATGTTGCGCATTCAGCTTTTTAAAATATGTAGTTTGTCCAAAAAAGACATTTTATCTCAGACATTTGATTGTTTCTCTTTCAAATGAATAAATTTTTCATCCTCTGATTGTTTTGGTTGTTACGTTTTGAAGCTATAAACCAAATTTAAATTTTTCTGCAAGCCAATTATATTACAAGAAAACTAGTGCTTAGTAATCTTGTTGGGGCCTGTTTCAGAGCCCTCAGCATCATATTTTTCTTCCATAATTTTCTGAGAAGAAGAAAAACTATTAAAAAAAAGAAAGAAAGCTACTGTCAGTAGATGTATGATATTATGCCATTTTGTTTTATTTATACATTTCTTGTAGTTGATCCATGAGCTTTGTCTGCTAACAAGTTTGTCAGACGACACCACACATTCGTGACACAAACCACCTGTTTCTTGAACTCCCCTTGTTGAAGGACAAATTGGAAGAATACATCAACAAAATGTCGGTGGCTGGATCTTGGAGCCAGAATGCTATTCAAACAACAAATGCCTGGCTTAAAGAAGGGCTGAATGATGTATTACCAGGGATCTGAAGTGGGGGGTTCCAGTTCCACTTGAGAGATTTAGTGATAAGGTTATTACTTGTTGATAGACGAACATGCTGAATTCATGCTAGCCTCTTCAAGTTTTATCTCAAATTTTGGCAAATTGACCTTTCTATTTACTTGTGGTGGATAGGTTTTCTATGTCTGGTTTGATGCGCCTGTTGTTGGATATGTTTCTATTACTGCTTGCCACACACCTGAATGGGAGAAGTGGTGGAAGAATCCTGAAGATGTAGAGTTGTATCAGTTTATGGGCAAGGACAATGTGCCCTTCCACACTGTAAGTGATTTTTTGTTAAAATTTTTTGATAACATTAAGAAGAGGGTAAGATACTAACTCAAAGTACTAAGATTAGTTAGAATGTTATATTTTGTTTTTTTGTCAGATATATGCTTATCAATGTTTTTCCCCCCAGCTGAGAAACTAAAGTTTAATTATTTTTTTAAAAAAAATCTGCTTATAGCCACACATCTATGTTATTCTTTTCCATGTTTTCAGTGTTTTGAGTTTTTGCCGGCTACTTCTAATTTTTCTTTTGTCTTTTTGGGTAGACATTTCCAGAAATGTACGTAGTCTTTGCATCTTGTAAATAACATACAATTTGTTATTGCATCTTAATATTTTTAAAAGTTTACAGTAACCATTGTATCTTTTAAATAACAATAACATACAAGAGTTATTGCATATAATTTTAGAACCTTGCGGCAGTCACTAAGTTGGTATGTTTTCTTCTGGGTCATAGGTAGGTGTAAATCTTGTCTCACCCTTATGAGGATTTATATCTTGTATCATTGTGCTAGTAAGGTCCCTGCGGGCAACAGTTGATTTGATAAACCAGTTACAGCATGACACCGTATCTCCATGCCCACTCTCCTCATGCCCCTTTATTGAAATAAAAGGTATTGCTCTCTCTCTCTCTCTCTCGTATGTCCGTTGCCTCTATCTTGTTCATCACACACTTGTGTTAATATGTATATTAATGTTTTACGTAAATTGAATATCCGTTGTATGCTTGCAAACTTTGGGAACTTCTATGCGGTACATGGGTATATCAGTTCAAAAGGAAGTTCATAATCCAGGTCAGTTGACTAAAATTTCATGAGTCTGATAGCCAATGAAGCCAAGTTAATATGTAGCATTTACATGTGTATAGGACACAAGATCTAACAAAATCACCTTAAAAAATAAACATAATTCTACTGTTGAACCCCTTAATCATGAAGTACAAGGTTGATTGTACTCTATTATTTACAATTTATTGAATTTAAGAATTTGGAAAATTAATTATGCAACTCCTGGAAATTGTATTAGAGTAGAACAAACAATGAATTTTTTGGAGTGAACTGAAGGTTCTCTTGGAAGATGCAAGATCTTGTTGATAATCTTCAAATGAAAGTTAAAAACTGAAATTTGGTTTTCAGATGCATGGAGTATGAGAAGGCCCATAAGTAGCTTGTGTTACATAATGGGTGGTTGCTTATTAAATGATCTGAATCAATGATTTTGCAGGATGTTAGCAGAAAATCTGCTGTGTAATCAGTATTTTTGATCAGCAAACTAGTGGATGGAATATGTTTGATAGGATAACATATAAAATAATAGACTGGCATTGTGTTTTTTCTTGGCCTGGATTCATACTTTAAATCAAATGCACAAACTTAGAAGTGGCAACACTAAACTGTTTAGAAGTCCTTCACTTTGGTCTGATAAAGTGGATCAAATGGCAAGATTTACCCCTTCATCGGTCAATTCTTATGCCTTAATGAATTTGCTTTTCTTAATTTGCAGGTATTTATAAGAAGCTGTGTACCATGTAGTGCAACCAATGACTGCAAATTAAATGTTCACCTACTGTAGTAGCTGTTCAAGAGAGTGAGTGCATGTTTTATTGGTCCCTTGACATATTATTCAACAACCTTCCCTCGTTCTCACAACTTCGTTCCTCAAAAGGTGTAACTATGTCTTTCTTTCCTCAAAAGTTGTAACTATATCGACAAATGCCCATGGGATTGCCTCTTGGTGAAGGAGTGGAAAAGAAAATTAGAATACATTCACTTTAGGGATGCATAGATATTTTTAGGTATTTCTTTGTAAATGCAGACTGAATTCCAATGAACAATCTAATTCAATCATTTTTCTGTAATTTGTGCAATTGAGTACCTTTTTTTTTAATGGGTGCAGCGGAAGCTGTGCACACAGCATTTTTTTATTGAATGGATGAAAGGTGAATACATCAATTTTTTACTTAAATGGATGGAAGGCTAATTAGACTGGCCTAAAGAAACTGCCAAGTTGCCAACTAGCAATAAAAACTAAAAAGAAAGCCAAGTTGCCAACTATTGCATATATTTTGCTACTTTGTTATGTTGATTGGCAACAATGAATGGGCTCAACAAATTCGGGTACTTTGCATATATAAAGGAGCAGGACCTTACTAACAATACTGTAAAAAATCAAGTTGATGATAATTGGCATGACCCAAGAACTTCGGGCCAATCCAGATTAGTACTCGAGCTTCAAAAACTCGGGTACTGTTCACAGTACTCGAGTACATGAAGCTCGAGTCTTACTCGGGCATAACCCACAGCAATTCCAGTGTCAATCCAGATTGGTACCCGAGTTCCCTAAACTCGAGTACCAGATCGTACAGTACTCGAGTTCCAGAGACTCGAGTACTAGGTGACATTTTTTAAAATCCAAAATGCCACGCTGGCATGCCACGGTGGACGTGTAAAATCCAGTACTCGAGTTCACCAAACTCGAGTACTGAAAAAAGTGGTATATCCCCAATTAGTTCGGAAACAGTGTTTTCTGCCTAAATTTTTTTAAAAATGGTGGTATTGGGCCGATTTGGCCTAAATTAGGTCCACCAAGACCCAAATTTAAAAGTCCACATTCCACAATCATTCAAAACAATATCTAAAAAGCTTGTATTGCTTGTATAATCCAAATTTAAAAGTTCATGTCTTTTTCTCAGGGTCCTATCATGAAGGACTAAGAAAAAGAAAAAGAACTATAATCCAAAATTAAATAGTTCATATGTCTGTTTTTCTTTTACCCAAAAAAAAAAAGTCTGTTTTTCAGGTCCCATGATGAAGACCAAATAATAATAAAAAAAAGAATAAGAACTATACTCCAAAGTTAAAAAGTTAATGACTTTGTAGAACTGGTAAAGTGGGGGAAATCATTTTACTTGTCAGTGGCTTTGAAGAGAGGAAAGAGATGAATGTGAACTGGGAACGGAGCATGTCACGCGCGGACTTCATTGACCAGACTAGGCTCTCACGTTTTTGAGATAGTGAATTGCATCGGATGCTTTGCTTACTGAAACAGCTAATGCATATAGAACTACCTTTTTAAATATTTTTTTAGTACTACTTCAAAATAAACACAAATTTGATCTAATATGAGATAACCATTTGAGAAAAATATTCAACAAATTAATAGAAAACTTGGTTTGGATTATAGGGAAAGAGCCAGAAATATTCAACAAAAACTATTCTTGATTATTTAATCTACAAATATCAAAGCAATAGCCAATACACTAGTCAACAATTATTTTAGGAAAAGTAATGTTACATTCATAGCAGTTTCATAACAAATCTTAGGTGGCAAATATTGATAAATAAAAAAATAATATAACCTAATTTAAAACTAATACTAACTTGTCACTTAAGATTTTGTTGTAAATTTATTGTGAAAATATTGTAGACTTACGTTACTCTTTTAGGAAACTATCATTCCAATCAATCTCTCAAAAAAACTCAATTTCTTTTAATCTTTTTAATGCCAGCTCATTCAACTTCACACTCTTTCTTGTCTCAAATATCAACAAACTAAATACTAAAACAATGAATTGGAGGAATATATATGAGTAGTCAAAAAAAATTATGAAAATGAAGAAAATTGAACATATAATCCAAAAAATACATTGTTGAAATTAAAGTTGACAAAGCCAATAACTCATTGGATAATATTTTATGACTCATACAAAATAAATATTCTACTTTTATTTTTGTTAGGGGCCAAAATCTTGAAGCATTTAATTTTGACAAAAAAAAAAAAAAACACATACAATTTTTTAAAGTATAAAATTTGGTTACAAACTTGGTTGTAGCTTAAGACTACAACTTCATTTAATTTATTTTTATTGAATATGAATTTTAATAAATTCACAATTGAAATATATTTTCTTCTTATATCTTCTATGTTTGCTAAATTTCCAAAATAATAAAGATCAATACTTATGTCATCAATCAATTGTTTAAATTGTAATTTTTTGTAATCTAAAATTATGCATAAAAAATTAGTTAAAGATCGTATGGTAAAATAACATCTAATTAACACAAAATTTGGCATGTAAGTTAAGAGCATAAAGAACATGCAATTTAACGATTGATTTTAAAAAATGTGTAGTAATTTTTTTTTTTTTTAATCAAAGTTATAGCCTTAACCTATAACCAAATTTGTAGTAAAATTTTGTCATTTGTTAAATATTATTGAGGTTAGCCCGCGGGCTAATATATATCTACTGCCCTAATTGAATATTCGATTTTATATGCATGCTATTATTACCATGGTCTACATAGTTGGCCACATGATTCTTTGTGCTGAGTTGTTAATTTAAAATTACTTTTTTTTTTCAAAATAAATTAAATTAAATTAAATCACACGTAAGTTTGCGGTGTTTGAACATCTAACTTTGAAGTTTTGAGTTTTTCATTTGGTACTTAGTAGATATTATCTTAGATAATTAGTTTGTGTCAAATTTATTCTTTTTGTCCATCATTCTTTAACATATATTATAATTTTTGGTGATTATGTGCCTTTTTTTTCTTTCAAAAATTAGAATCTTATAATACTCGGTTTTGATCCTACAATCCAATCCACATGGCCCTAATAATGAGTGAGATCTTGATCCTGATTATCATAGTGTGAATTGATGAGTACCACACAGACATTATTGACCAAAGACAGAGTCGGCCAAGCTTGGGATAATAGATTCCATTGAAAACTTTTACAGGACTACAATTATGGTGTTTTTGCCTTTCCACCTAATTTTTGTTCATTTTGCTTTGAATAAAGGCTAAAAGGATTCCACTTTTTTCATTATAGTTAATAATTTAACTATATTAAAAGCATGGTTTTTAAACCTGAGCCATTTAAAGAATTAGAAATAAAGAGGATTAAAGTTTTTAAGGTTGGACCGAAATTTGACCAAGTTCAAACCGTGATGATGTCATAATTAATTTAGTAATGAATTAAAATACAAAGAAAAGTATATTAAATTAATTAATTAAAATACAAATAAAAGAATATTAAATTTGTAAATATTAGCAAAATTGAGTAAAAGTACCTACAAAAATTGAAACAGACTTTCAAATAAATTTTCATGATAATATAAGATTAATAGCAAATAATAGAACATAAATAAGAATAAAAAAAACTTGTGTAATTATCCTTCAAGTAAAAATCATTTTGATTAAATAACAAAATCGCTTTTAATTTTTTTAGTAAATTCTCATTTAAATGAATTATTCTTAAATTACAAGTAAATTTAGCAAAGAAAAAAAAATTTAGTAATTTTTTTTTTAGTAATATTTAATAAAGTGAGAAAGAGGTGATATATTAAGAAGAAAAATAACAAATCATGTAAGTATAAAATAAATAGAATAATAGATCATAATCCAAGTGGTGTGTTGGTTACAATGCTAGTCTTTGTTCTTAATTGGGGGCAAGATCTCAAGTTGAAAACCATGGATCAAGGTAATATCAGTTTTAGAGTAGCTAATGCTAGTGCTCCTATAAACTTATTGATTTGGTTTTATTTATAGTTGTCTGGATTGTAAATTTATGATGTTCCAAGTGGACTTCATTGGAACGTGTAAGAGTGACCTAAAAGGAAATGTACGTGTTAATTACAAGTTGTAAGCCTAAATTTGGTCCACCAAGACCCAAATTTAAAAGTCCACAGTCATTCAAAACAATCTCTAAAACCTAAAAAGAAAAAAAAAAAAAAAAAAAAAAAAAAAAAAAACTCTAAAAGCTTATTGCTTTCGGCTTAAAGAGCACTGGGAGTAATTGCTATTTTACAAACCAAGCCACCCAAAACCCACTCCATCTGGATTTGTAAACTTAAAAAAAAATTCAATCTATGAGTTGTATGTAAAAAGAGAGAAAATAATACTTTATATTATTTTTTTAGGTAATTTATATTATTTTATTGAGTTATATGTAAAAATAATAGGATAAGTTATAAAATGAGTTAATAAAATAAGTAGTTATTAGGTAGTTTTTGCATCCCCGAATACTAATGCTCTAGAAGTGAAACGGGCTACTGCCCATTTTTCCACAATCGATAGCAATACTTTACAATCTCCAACAATATTAATTGGGCCCACAAAATGCCTGAAATGATCCCCAACAGTCTAAAGCCTATCATGAAAATGGTCAGACAAAAGTTTAATGAGTTTTCATTGTTCGTGAGTGTGAGATTATATTCATATATGTCTTTTTCTCAGGGTCCCATGATGAAGGACAAAGAAAAAGAAAAAGAACTATAATCCATAATTAAAATTAAAAAAAAAAAATTTCTGGTCTCATGATGAAGGACAAAGGAAAAAGAAAAATAACTTTAATCCAAAATTCAAGAGCCTATTTGATAGTAGAGTTTGAGTAATGTTGTTTATATTTTTTTGATATACGTGTGGGTGAAAAAGTATGTGAAAATACGTATAATATTGTTTAAAAACTGAAACATGTGTTTAAAATGCTTTACCAAACGGATCCAAAATGTTCAAACGTCTGTTTTTCAGGGTCCCATGATTAAGGACAAAGAAAAAGAAAAAGAACTATAGTCCAAAATTAAAAAGTTAATGAATTTTGTTTTAATAATAAAAAAGTTAATGATTTAGTAGTACTAGTAAAGTGGGGGAATTCATTTTGCTTGTCAGTGGGTTGAAGAGAAGAAGGGATGAATGTAGACTTGAACTGATCATGCCGCGCGTGGACTTCATTTTACTTGTTTTTGAGATAGTGAATTGCAATGGATGCTTTGCTTACTGAAACAGCTGCTGCATATAGGACTCCCTTTTACAATATTTTTTAGTACTACTTATATTGAAATAAAGTAAATATCCATTACCCATAAAATAAAATAAAAAGTAAATATCCATTACTTAAAAGTTAACACAAATTTGATCTAATTTGGAGTAAGAATAATTATGAGAAAACCATTTGAGAAAAATATTAAGCACATTAATAAAAAAAAAAACTTGGTTTGGACTTTGGACTTTTGATTAGGGAAAGTGCCAGAAATCTATTTTGGAGGAGCAACTTTGAGGACCAAGATGAAATCCAAAGCGTGCATGCACACACGCATGTTCACATGTGATTATATATGGGTCTGAAACTTTTCACCTCTTAACCATTTAAATTTAATTTCGAGCAAAATAACTTCATTTGCCAGTCTCAAAGAATTAGTTCACTTATCCCATGCATATATAATCATTATTTGACCTACAAATATCAAAATAACAGCCAATATACACCAATCAAGAATTATTTTAGGAGTTTATAAAAAAAATTATTTTAGGAAGGGTAATACTACGACATCTATAACAATTTCACAACAAATTCTACGTGGCAAACTATTATTGATGAGTAAAAAGTGATGTAAGTAGTGAGCCTAATTTAAAATAAAGAGAAATGCTATGTTCACAATATGTTTATAGTACTTTCACAGCAAATCCTAAATAATAGGTTGTTACAGATTGTTATTGGTGAGCAAATAAGTAATTTCAGTGGTAGGTTCAAATTAGAAATAATTACAACTTACTACCAATGATTTATTATAAAAGTGTTGTGAATGTAACACTTCTTTAAAACCAATGGTAGTTTATCACTTAGGATTTTTTTGTGAAAATGTTGTAGACTTAACATTACTCTTTTAGAAAACTATCATGAATTTGCTTAGAATGTGAATCTTGCAATATAAGTGATTTCCTCGTAAGAAATTTGTCCATAGTGCTAGCAAAAGAATTAATGGTAAACTTAAGTAGTGGATTACAGTGAATAAGCTTTTGAAATCTTTTCAATTTTCCGGGCTATAATTATGGTTTTTTTGCTATTTTCACTAATTGGTGTTGATTTTTCTTTTGAGTAAGGTTATGGATACCACCTTCTTTTTTTTTTTTCATATTATTATCTATGATTTTACACTTTAAAAAAAAATGTGAAGTAGAATTCTGCTATTCTCAATTCAATCTACAATTCGATCCATATGACTATCTCACCAATCTTACGTAGGACTTTTGATCTTAATAACGATGGTGTGAGCTGATGATATATCACATAGGTTTTATTAATCATAATTGGCCTTTAAGCTTAAGATGGTGGATTATAATGGATGATCGTGGGACTATGATTAGGTGTTTTTGCCTTTTTCACTAATTAATTGGTGTTGGTTTTGCTTTTGAGTAATGATAGAGATACCAATTTTTTTCATATGATCAAAGCAACATCATGTTCATAATGATCAGGATGAAAGAAAAGAACATGAGCTAGTCACGTGGATCATTAAAACAGCAAAAATATCATAATTTAATAACAAATATCACAACATTACATGCATAAAATAATGTTGAAATTGAAGGAAAAGCTAATAAATATATGTATTGAATGTTTGTCCATACTCCATACTTCTTTTTAACAATTACCTGCTATTTCAGTTTCTTCTTCTTGAATCATTTTCTAACTCCATTTCTTGTTTCTTGTATTGTCAATTGCAATTTCACTCTCCAAGCGAAATTCCTTCTAATCACAATTTCTTGTATTGTCCACAATGAGCGCTTTTCGATATTTTATCAAACAGACGGGATTGCAGACATTGTTTTTGCTCTTTAATTAATCTGGCATGAAATAATTCACATAGAACTAGTGAATAAATATTCGGCAGGCTGCTTGTAAATTTTAATATGATTTTATTTAGGAAATTTATATTATTGCTTCTGTAGGGGTGGAAAAGATCTATGTGTGAAACACTAACACTAATACATTTGAAACCAGGATGAATTTTCTTTTTTTGACAGAAAAGCGGTACAGGATGCATTTTCTACCGAAATGCAGAATTGCAGATCCACCTTTTAAAGTTGAACTGCGCAACAAAAGAGATGTTCAATTCAATTGAACCACCATTATATTTTCTGGTGCTCTCAATTTTTTTAATATATCTTTTTGACTCGTTGGTTAATCAAATGGTTTTGCTTTTGTAATTTTTCAATACCCACCGCATGTTATCTCTTAATTAAGTAACAGCATTTGCAGCAATGTAGCTAAATAGCTATATAACTATTTTAACACAGCCAATCAAAAATATATATGGCGTGAACTTCATTGAAAAGAGTAGGCCCTTAAACTTGAGGTAGTGTATTATAGTGAATAACATGGGTCTACCTTTGAAACCCTTGTTTTTCTGGCCGGCTACAATTATAGCGTAATTTTTCAATACGCACGACTTTTGTTTCTTATTATTATCGATTATTTTACTCTTTTTCTTAATGAAAAGTAGAATTCCATAATTCTCGACTTATTTTACAATCCAATACATATGACCATCTCACCAAGCCTATGCAGGACTCTAAATCTTAACAACCATGGTGTGAATTGATGATACACCACATGGGCTTTATTGATCATAATTGGCCCTTAAGCTTAAGATAGTGGATGAACAAAGGTTACTTTATTTATCGTGCTTTTTTCTTTTCCATTGATTGTTGTTGATCTTGCTTTTGAGTAATGATAGGGATACCAATTTTTTTCATATGATTGATGCAACATCTTGTTCACAAGGTCTGCCATTAATACCAATTTTATTATTCAATAATTACAACAGGCCACATTAATACCAAAACTTGTTTTGGTTTTTGTTTTTGTTATTTTTTTTATACAAGATAAAAATTCTATTTTAGCCTAATTTAAGTGTGTATGTGTGTAAAGCTCTCTTTTGGAATCTTGAACCCCAACCCTTTCCCCCCACACCCCACAAACACTAGACTTGTGGAGTGGCCAACATGCGAAGGGTGCGTAGTAGTACTTGTTTTGGTTTTATTACTATACTATTTTCTTATAAATGTCCTTTTAAAGTATTAGGTTTTTTTTTTTTTTTGGTTCAACTTATTACTTTACTATTTGATTATATACTTCCTTTTAAATAAGTAAATAAGTTTTTTAGCAAAGAAGTTATCTAAACCTTTCATTAATCAACTATTTAATCTTTACTCTGTTGTGTTATCAATCAAAATTACCATATTCATGTATAGCTCCAAAATGATTTTCTATTATCATGGAGCAAATTGGTTCAATCATTTATTTTTCACTTAAATGATAGAAACCACACAAATTGTTATCTGTTATGGACGTAAAGTTATGGTTCTTACATAACATTTATGTTAGCTATATTCTATGACAAAAAGTGTTTTAATTTCATTAATTTATTTCCTTGTATTTTGTAGGATTTAATTGTAATAGGTTTAGTCTTAAGTGGTGAAAAATTTGATTAAGATAGTTGAAGGTCAGATGAGGAGCACATGTCAGAAGCTGAAGAGTCAGTATATCTTGCGAGCAATCTCGCAACTTGGCCAACTTGCGAGATAACTTGTGAGATGCACTGATAGTTGAGATTTTAAGTGTGACTCTTATACCCTTCACTCATACTATATGTACTCTCATTACCTACAAAATTGTAAGGAGACTATTCTGAAGAAACCACTAGAGAGAGGTTTCCACAACACCCACTATTTTAGAGAGCGCTACTCTTCTTCAACTAAGAATTTTTTTTATAGTCTCTTCTCATTCCCCTCTTCTGTTATCATACCTTAAGAGGAGATTTGTACCCAAACACAACTCACACCTATTCAGAGTCTAAAGAGTATTTTGGAGCTTAGGAAGCATTGGGTCTTTGCCAAATTAAGCTGGTAAGGCTTGGTGGTTCAATCGGGAGGTCTGGGAAGCTAGTGAAGACATGACTTGTGAAGTCTGTTGGTAGTTGGAGCTTGGAAGACTCAAGTACTTGGAGTAGATTAGGCTTGGAGGGTCTTTTTAGTTATTCATTAGTGGATCATTTCAGCTTGGAAGGCTGTGGAGAGGTTTTTATGTCGAGTTCTTCAGTTTTTCTCTTCGATAACACATCGCCTTGTTATCTTCGGTTTGAGTCTCTTTTCCCTACTGCCCTTTACCTTTTATTATTGCACTTGATGGTGAACCAAAAATTGGACTATCTCCAGTTTGTCCATAGTGTCGTCCAAGTCTAGGAAGGTCATCCCAATACAAGAAGGTCGTCCAAGTGTAAGAAGGTTGTCTAGCATGGAGGCACCTGGACGACCTCCCAATACTTAGAAATTCTCAAGGTAAATTTATGTTAAAAAGCTTATAATTTGGACCATGTTTTACTATTCTAAAGTATGAGCAAAATCCTTATTCATTGCTCTAACTTCCTCCTAAGTTCTTAACTTCTGATAGCAGTTGTAGAAGTTAAGTCTGAACCTTCTAACTTCCATCCTCGTTGAGAAAGTTACTAAACAAGTAACCACTCCAAAGCTCACTATAAAAGGACTCATCCATATCAAATTAAGGTAAGTTTTCACCACTCCTAAAGTTAGAATTCTTGAGTTCTAAAGAGAAAACTAACTTAATTATCGGAGGGTTTTTGGCTAGTTCACCCCAGTCACCTTTGATCTTGTGTTTCTTTCTTTTCAGGCTTTCAAAGCAACCACTAACGTATTGAAGCCCGAAACATTCAGCCTACTGATTTTCTATTCATCATCAGCATTTATATGTTCATCCATGCAATTGTTGGGTGCTTTGATTAATTAATTTGATAATCACGTATATTTCGCATTAAGTATGTTTAGATTAAAATTAATCAAGTCGTAATTAAAATTAGGGGTCTAAACAAGCTCTAGCATTTGTAATATCGAGCTTTCAATAGATAACTGAAAATTCACGTGATTTAACAATTTCATTATGTTTTTTTATATATATAATTATGATTTACGAATGAGATGTTTGGAACAAGTAATTGATCTAAAAGATATTCTGTTATCTATATCTATATATATCTAAAAGCTAAAACAAAACATTTATTGTTGCTACACTCCTATTGAGCCACATCAACGGCAACATCATCCACTTTTTTTTTTATCTTTTTTTTTCTCTTTTTAAAATTTTCTTCTCCCTATTCTCAAAAAAAGAAAAGGTCTTCTTCTTCATATTAATTTACACCTATTGTTACACTTCTTCCAAGATTTCTCCTCCATTTTTGCATCTTTATTGCCCTACTATTCTCTACTTTACCGTTACATTTCCTTCATTATTTTCTCGTTCTTATATTTTGACTCTTCTTTTCCCCATTTTATTTTGTATAAATTTGATATCATTTTTTCCATTTAATCCATATTTTTACCAAAGATTGTGTTTTGATATAAGCACAAATTAATTTATTTTGGTGGATTTTTGTTTTTTCTTATAACTCCAATAAAGGTTTATGGGGTTTTTTTTAAAAAAATATATGTTTTGAAATTTTTTTTTTTTAAAAAAATTTCCCATCAGATTTTTTTTTCCTTTTATAGCTTTGGTTGAATTTTGGTTTGGGTTAATACTTAGTTTTTTTTTTTTGGAAATAGGAATTTGTGTTTATATCAATTTGTGTACATGACTCTGAATTTGAATATGCTTACCAATTGTTTGAGTAATAAATTATTATAAAGTCTAATTTTTATTCCTTTGGTTTTATTTTAATTTTGGTTAAGATAACATTGTAAATTTGTGATAAGTTTTGATTATGATAATTTCCTTATTCCTTAAGAGATGAGAAATTTGAAACTTATAAAGTTTAATTGCATATTAGGCAAATGTAACACATTACAACAAAAGTTAGAAGAATATGATTCACCTTAGAAAAATATTAATCAAATACACAAAAAATAATACTAGAATGATATGTTTGTAGAGAAAAAAAGATTTTAAAAAAAAAATACATGTAGAAATCTTTTTTTTTTTAATTAGACAATACTTGAAGTAATTTTTACTTTTTATATATTACACTCCATTATATAATATTTATATTCCCATACATCGCATGGGTTTGCAGCTAGTTACTCATAAGTTACAAGTAACTGATCCATTCTCTATTTTACAATCTGCATTCTTTATGTGTTATATATCCAATGCATGGATCTGGGCTAATCTCTATAAACTTTATAAAGAGTTGATGACTTTTTCAAATGTGGATAATAGCCAATAGGTTTAAATTCAATCTCTATTAGTCATTTAGATATAGGCTTAGGGCCTAAAAAAGAGAGTATCTCCTATTAATAATGGAGTAATGGGAGGAAATTTGTAAGATACTGTGAAAAAAAATTCCCAAATTTTCATTAACGACAACAGTTTAATGGCTTTATTGGGTTCAAATGTTCCTCTCTTATGTTAGAATCTCATTTTATCTCCTTTGTGTTAGAATCTCATTTTATCTCATTAATGAGCACATTTCGTTATATTAAAAAAATTCATATAGAACTAGTGAATAAACATTGGGCAGGCTGCTTGTAAATTTTAATATGATTTTGTTTAGGAAATTTATAGTATTGCTACTGTAGGAGTGGGAATGATTTTATGTGTGAAACACGCTAACACTAACACACGTACAATTAATACCGGGAAGAAATCTAAAGTTGATCTGCGCAAAAAGAAGATATAATCTAAAGTTTATATTATATATGGTGCTCTTGCCTTTTCAATATACTTTTTCATTCATAGTTTTTTCTATGATTTTGGCAAAATTTCTGATGCCCATATGATTTAAGGATATAACATATTTGCTTTACATATTCTTTTGTGCTAAATTAACTATGTTATCTAAATCTGGCTTGTTTTAACCAATGTCCCCAAACCCACTATGGGTTCTAATGTCTTTTCGTCAGGGTCCCATGCATCATGGAGGAAAAAGAAAAAGAACTACAGTACAAAAATGACCATTGGCCAGAGTAGGCCCTCAGGCTTGTCGGTGGGTTGAAGAAAAGCTAGGATCAGTGACTGTGAATTGTAAACTGATAATACACCGCGTGGACTTCATTGGCCAGAGTAGGCCCTCAGGCTTTTGAGATAGTGGATTCCAATGGGCAATGGATGCTTTTGTCACTGCATAGGGTACTTTTGCTTTTTCACTTGTTGTTTATAGGTGGGGCTTCAATTATTTTGAGTTTTACCCCACAAATTGTTAATAAGGAGGAATATATTCTATTTATTGGTTCATTGACGCTGTGAGTTTGTTATTTGGTTTTGAGTTTCTCCTTTCTGAATCACACTCTCTAATCAGCTATCTCCACTTCCTGTTTTTTGTATTGTCAATCGCAATTTCACTCTCCAACTATGGCTGAGGGACTTGTTACTGATCTCATTAATCAGTTGGGTTCAGTTGTTGTTCGGGAGGCAGAACAAGAGATAAGGTTGGTCGTTGGTGTCGAGAAAGAAATCGAAAAGCTTAAAGGCAATCTACGAACTGTGCAGGCGGTGCTCAACGATGCTGAGAAGAAACAAGTTACGGATGAAACTGTGAAGGCTTGGTTAGAAAAGCTGAACAATGTATGCTACGAGATAGAAGATGTGGTGGACGAGTGGAACACTAAATTGATCAAATCAGAAATCCAGAAAGGATTAGAAGAAAATGCTGATAATGCTCCTGTTTTGAAGAAGCAGGTATGCTCCTTTATCCCATCCCCTTCATGTTGTTTTGGTCAAGTTGATAGACTTACTAGGCGTCATGACATCGCTCACAAGATAAAAGAGCTTAATGGAATATTAGATGACATTACCAGAGAGAGAGTGAGCTATGGGTTTGAGTTTACTAATTACCCTGCCTTTAAAATAGTTGATAACAGCAAAAAAACTACTTCTCATGTTGATGTGTCTGATATTCTTGGTCGTGATAAGGTTAAGAATGATCTAGTGAGCATCCTATTGGGTGAGGGTACTGAAAAAGAAAAACACCCCCATGTCATCTCTTTGGTGGGCATGGGCGGTATTGGAAAAACTACTCTTGCCCAATTCGCCTACAATGATCAGGAGGTGCAAGCCCATTTTGATATAAAAGTGTGGGTTTGTGTTTCGGATCCTTTTGATCAGTGCAAGGTTGCCAAAGAAATCCTTGAATCTATTGAAGGTCAATCCACCAACTTGACTACATTGCAAAGTCTATTGGATAGAATTTGTGATAAAGTTGGGGGAAAGAAGTTTTTTCTTGTCTTTGATGACGTGTGGACTGAAGACTTTGCAAAGTGGGAGCGATTTAGAGATGCACTCAAAAATTGTGGTTCCCAAAGTAGTAAAGTTCTAGTCACAACACGCAAAGACGAAGTTGCATGGATGATGGAAAGTGCGAATATGATCAAGTTGGATGAATTGTCGGAGGAAGACTGTTGGTCGATGTTTAGTAAAATAGCATTTTTTGATAAGGATCCTCAGCAATGTGAGCAACTAGAAGACCTTGGCAGGCAAATATCAAAGAAGTGCAAAGGCTTGCCCCTTGCAGCAAAGACTCTAGGGAGTCTCATGCACTTAAAGAAAAGTGAAGACGATTGGAAGTATGTTTTGAATAGCAATTTATGGGAATTAGAATATGTTGAAAGAGGTCTTTTTGCACCGTTGTTACTGAGTTATTATGATTTATCCTCACCATTGAGGCGATGCTTCTCATTTTGTGCTGTTTTTTCAAAAGATTATGTCTTTTCTAGCGATGAGTTGGTATTTATGTGGATGGCACAAGGATATATCAAGTCGAAGAAAAATGTGGAGATAGAAATCATTGCTAGAGACTACTTTGAAAATTTAGTAGTGCGTTCTTTCTTCCAAGATTTTGAGAGAAATAAGAATGATGGCAAGATAAAAAAAGTGCAAAATGCATGACATAGTGCATGACTTTGCACAATTAATGTCAAAAGATGTGTGCTTCACAATCAATTATAACATAGGGTTGGAAACTGATTATAAAACTGCCCGCCATTTGGAGTTAGAAATTCCTGAAGAAGCCCAATTTCCTGAGTCCATTTATAGTGCAAAAAATTTGCGCACCCTCATTTATGCAAATCGAAGTTATTATATGTTGTCTACTTTATTTCAGCATTTTAGATGTTTACGAATATTAACTTTGAACGATTTTATACATGAGGATTTTCAAATTTGTATATTAAACAATCTTCCAGACGCCGTGGAAAATTTCATACATTTGAGGTATCTCAAATTAGTCTATTATTTTGGAGATACATTGCCTGAAACCATTTGTAATCTTTGCAATTTACAAATTTTGAAAGTTGAAATTTTTTGCGACTATTTTCAAAAATTGCCACAAGGAATGAGTAAACTAATTAACCTGAGACATTTTCTTTTGAGCTTCAGACGTATTTATTTAAATGTAAAGTTTCCAAGAGGGTTTGGGAGATTGACTTCTCTTAGAACATTATGTTCTTTCACCGTAAATGGTAAGGATGATAGCGAAAGATGTAAATTGGGAGAATTAAAAAATTTGAACCACCTTCAAGGGACTCTTGCAATATTGGGGTTGGGAAGGGAGGTAGATGAATGTGAGGCCATGAATGCACAACTGAAGAAGAAGATAAACCTTCATACTTTGAAGCTACTATTTAATGAATGGGATGGTGAGGAAATAATAAGGGAGAAAGATGCATTAGTTCTAAATGCCTTGGAGCCACCTCCTAACTCGGAATATTTACATATTGAATATTACAAGGCACCGATAATGTTTCCTAATTGGATGAAGTCCTTAACCAATTTTCAAGAACTTGGAATTAAGCGTTCATCTTTAGAGTGTTTGCCTCCTTTGGGGAAACTTCCATTCCTCGAATCATTAAAGATGCGGCATATTGAAAGATTAAAAAAGTTAGGGGTTGAATTTATGGGAATAGAAGAATCCGAAAAGGAGAAAGGCGATATAATAACAACACTATTCCCAAATTTGATATCTCTCTCATTTGAGGCTTTATTTGACTGGGAAGAATGGAATGGGATTGAAGAAGAAGAAGACTGTATCAAAAGATTCACTATAATGCCACGTCTTCAATATTTGGAAATTATCGGCTGCCAAGAGTTAAAGTCGCTGCCGAACTTCCTTCGTACAACTCCATTACAAAAATTGCAGATCGATTGTTGTCCAATTCTGAAGGAACACTGCAAAAGAGGGACAGGAAAGGAGTGGCCCAAGATTTCCCACATTCCTAAAATACAGATTGATTGGATCTATGTGAAAAGAGACGGTCAAGAATATAAGTCTGAGCCAGAGGTAACTTCTTCTAACGCTTCTTTATTTTGCAATATTTCAATATTATATTAATAAAATTTTTACTTGTCTGCCAAAATTTCCCACTGGGAAAAAAAAAAAAAAAAAAACGCTGCTTGATGAATTATTTGGTTCTCAATCATTTGAATTAGGTGATTTATTGTTTAGCTTGGGTTATTTTGTGATTTATCTAAAATTGCTTAATAAATATCCAAATGAATATCCTTAAAAATCTCATTCATATGGATATGTATAGACAGAAAACTGATCCAATGTCTACCTATATCTTTCTATTTCATTTACGGTTTCCTATTTATATGGTTTTCCTCATTTTTTTGATTTAAGGCTGTGGATATAAGACTAATCTCAAATAACCCATGTAGAAAGATGATGAACTAAAATGGTCCCTGTAATCTTTGTGTTTCTGAGTTCATTAGTTTTAGCTTCGAATAGAGATTTTTGGATGATGATGATGTTGAAAGATGATTTTTATCTATACTGTGTGTTGGCAAAGTCCATTCTTGGCTTGGTCAGTGTTTCAAGTCTAATCTAGTCCTTGGGGCATCTTCTTTTATTTTCCTAAATATATCAATGAATATTCTAATATACTGCCAAACAATCCCACAGATTAAAAATTTAATAACAACTTTAATTAGATTATGAGTAACTTGAATTAGGTGATTTGTCTGCCAAAATTTTACTAATGACCTATGGGTAACTTCTTGTTCATCTTCTTCCTTTATTTGACCAAAATTTTAATCTATTATGCTTTTCAAATCTCAAAAACTCCCTCAAAAAGATATTAATTACAACTTTGGTAGATAAATTTATCAGATTTTGGCAAAATTCACAAAGACGCTGACTCCAATGGCTCAATTTGTATGCCCACTGTGAATGTGTGGAAGATTCTCTATTTGAAAAGAAAAGGAAAGTACAAGAAATAATGTTACCGAAATTCTGGCATGCTGGCTTTCTTTAGTAGTCAATTTAATAACAACTTTAATTAGTAATTTGAATTAGGCAATTTGTATATTGCTGTATTCATATTGCAGTGTGTTGTACGCATTTCATGTTAGCTGCATTGATTTACTTTGTTATTTATAGATGGCACATGTCAAATGGTCAAGCTCCTTAGATTCAATTGAGGTGCCTGTTCCTATAGAGATGAGTGTCACCCCAAATCCATATGTTTATGAGTTTGTGTACAGGGTAGGTTGCAAGGTTAGAGTACCCAATGGATAATCTCTAGGTTGAATTAGCTTAGAATAGCTACATTTATTTTTTACCCAATGGATATTACAATGAACCTGAGGTTACTGGTTTGTATCTTTCCATCTTCCCTTAGGGCCATTCACCCTTTTTTTTAGCTAATGTGGGTATCCAGACTTCTTCGAGACTACATTTTTTTTTTTTAATTTTGAATTTATTGAAATGTGCACGCAATTACGCTCAAACCACGTTGGTGGTCTAGGGAAGTGAAACCGTAAGCAAGTTGGCGTCAAATGTTTGTGTACTAGGGGAAGGATAATCAAGTTGGAGTGAGCCTTTTCGTCATAAATTATGTGTAGGTAAAGAATTTAACAAAATCTATATGCTTGAAAATAATAATGTATGGAAAAGCTTATCTTTTTGTGGAATTTAGAAAACCATTGAGTGATATAAAGGCTAAGTTTGGATAAGGAGTCTGCGTCTGGCGTTCGCGTTTGAGATTTTTTTTTTTTTTTTTTTTCCTTCCTGCGCACATGTTCCAACAGAGACAGCATGTACTGTTCACCACTGTGCGTGAACAATAACCGCACAGTGGTAAACTGTTCATGTACTTTTCAGGTTTTTTAAAATTAAAAATGGGACCCACAATACTATTCACACATTTAAAAATTATTTTGCTACAGTGTTTTCAGTTTTCAGTTTTCAGTTTTCAGCTGTATCCAAACGGACCCAAAATCATTGATTTTCTTTCACTTATTACTTGTGCTAGTTCCCTGCTTTGTATACGCAAGGCTTGCTAATAAAAATTGGAATGAACAAGCCTCAATGAAGCTTGTACTACTAGTTTGACTAGGTTTTGTGATTACTAGTAAGCTTGTACTAGTAATCTTTACTTGGATTGGATTTAGGGGGAGATTTTGAATAAGCCTAGTAAGTATCCTATGAATTCATGCATAAGCTTATAATTTTATGGCTCAATGGAATTAATTTGGGGTTGAGTTTGAGCATTATGCTGAAGTAATTTATGTGAAATTGGTGCTGTAATATGTGTTTATGGCTTGCATTGTAACAGTTGCTCACATATTTTATTTGATATTTTTTTTAAATGTGAAAGATGTAGTATTTCTTGATAATTTATCCAAAGATGTAGGCGTATGTACTTATATGACTTCCTATGCTTCTAACAGTGATTAGTTTTTACCATTGATGACCATTTTAGTGCCCTTTTTTCAGAACTTATCTCCTAATTTGGTTTATTTTTTCAGGTAGGATCTGTCCCTTCACTGGTAAGAACGCGATCAGGGCCAATAAAGTTTCCTTCTCAAACCATAAGACAAAGAAGTTGCAGTTTTTGAACCTGCAGTAAACAAGGGTTTGGTATTGTTTTTGCATAGACATGATTATGTATTCAACCTTCCTATGTACTTGGACACCATTTCTTTTGGTATTTTATATTTTTTTGGACCATCTTGTCTATTTATTCAGCCTCCCCCCGCCCCCAATTTTGATTAAAGAAGATCCTCTGTTTTTGAGAGGAGTTGTCTCTTCATTGTGTGCTGCACACTAAGGAAGAGTTGGAGACTCTAGCACTTCATTGCTTTGCACCTTTAGAATCTGAGTAGTTTTGCAATTGGGAATAAGGAGTTGCGAGTTTGACATGTACTAATATTTTAAACCTTTTGAACAAGTTCTTTCTACACAAACTTTCATAAATACCAAATCTATCTTTCAAAATCCCTAACGACCTGAGCATATGCAAATGCCTATTCCAGTAGGCATTGGTTTGTATAATAAGCTATGTCTCAAATAACTCATATGGTTTTCTTTTGGGCGTGTAGATTCAGGAATATGATGAAGAGTTTGATGAAGAGTTTGTTGAGATGCTGTATTCAGCATTGCAAGATTGATAACGAGACTGAGCAAATACACGGTCGAGGTAACTTCTTTTGCCGCTTCTTCTTCTTCTCCTTGGGCTTTTTTTTTTTTTTTTTTGCAAAATATAAATATAAATTTAAAAAAAAAAAATCAACTAAACATGTGAACTGTCTGCCAAAATTTCACACAGAAAAAAGAAAAAAAAAACTCGCTGGTTGACGAATTTATCTTTTTTTTTTTTTTTTCTTTTATAGATAGGTTGATGAATTTATTTGGTTCTTAGTAATTTGAATTAGGCGATTTATATTATATATTGTTGTACTTTTACACATAACTAGCATGGATCTGGTTCCTTAGATTCGTTTAACTGCTCTATAGGTTCTATATATATTTTTACCTTAACATCCTTAAAATCTCCATCATTTCTATATATATAAAGAAAACACTTCAGTGTCTACCTCTTTCTCATTCATTTGCAGTTTTATTATTAGATAATAATGGTGAAAGATGATTTGGTCTGTTTGTGTGTTGGCAAAGTTCATTCTTTGCTTGATTTTGCAAATCTAATATAGTCCTTGGGTATCTTCTTTTATTTTGCCGAAAAAGAAAAAATTAAAGCACTTAAACATTCAACCGAATAAAAAAAAACTGTTGGTCGATGAATTTATCTGGTTCTTAGTAATTTGAATTAGCCGATTTATGTAGTGTTATGTACACATAACTAGCATATAAAGCAAGCTTGGTTATATTTTGATTTATCTAAAAAATTGCTTGATACCAGGATTAATAAATATCTACATTAATACCCTTAAAACTCTCACTCTTTTGCATATATATTTTTTTGATAAGTAATAAGCTTTATTGATATCAAAAAAAGGACACCCTAGTACACAAGGAGTGTACAGGGGTCAACAATCAAGAATTAAAATTACAAGAACTTGTATGGTTTATTGCATATATATTCATTTTCTTGATTTAGGCTTTGTATAAAGACTAATCTCAAATAACTTGTATGGTTTTCTTTTGGGCTCGTAAATTCAGTATTTTGAAGATGAGTCTGATGAAGATGAGGTTGATGAAGATGATTTATGTTTATGTAATATCTTCTTCATTGAAATTCATTCTCAACTAGATTTAGCTTTGCAATTCTGATCCATTCATGGGTAAATTCTTGTTCATCTTCTTCCTTTATTTGACCAAAATTTTTAATCTATTATCCAACTCAAATCTCAAAAATTCCCTCCAGAAGATATTAATTACAACTTTGGTAGATAAATTTATCAGATTTTGGCAAAAACTACAAAGACAGTGACACCAATGCTTCAATCTATATATATGCCCACTGTGAATGTGTGGAAGATTCACTGTTTGAAAAGATAAGAAAAATAGCAGAATTATAGTTACTGAAATTCTGTCATGCTGTCTTTCTTTAATGGTCAATTTGAGTTGGTGACACATGAAAAGATATCTAGGTAATGCTAGTCTTAAGAAGAAAGATAAGGGCCCTGAAAGCTTCAAAATGTTTGATTTAATTATCTCCTATAAAAAAAAAGTATTAAAGTTATAGGGTTAGGTAAATGCTATGTATCAACTTATAAAGCAATATTGTATGCTTGTTTCTTGTTTTATAGTCTGAAGAATTTTGTTACATGGAAGAGTGTGAAGTATAGGAGGCCTGTAACCAACTAACAAAGCCAAGGTATATCTTGATATTTTCTTCTTGATCATCTGTCAGTTTTTCCCTATCATTTCTCCATCCATAATAACCTCATGTTAAATAATTGATTCTCTTTGGGCTTCATTTGAACCAAACATTTGATTCTAATATCTAGGGAAGTATGGTTCGTGATGAATCAAATTTTCACACGTGGATGCACATTTGCCACAGAAGAAGGTCCTTTATCATTTCATAATGGAAGCAAGGATATGCATCATGGAGCATATCATGTGTAATCCATATCATACGGTGGCAAATGAATGGTGAGCTAGGTAATTAATCTGTTTTCAGCTCATGTAATTTCCAGCCTCATGTTTTAGGGTTTGAAATTAATTTAATAATTTTCATGGTTTAGCGTTATACATTTAGGCAATGATGAATACAAAGGCATACGGATTTCTTGTCTTATTGATTTTGCGTCATGGAAGAGGGGGAAGAGTGGGATGTTACCACCAGGAGTGGAGGGGATGAGATGAGAAATGCTTGCTTTTCTTTTTATCATTGGCAGTCGCCCAATTTGGAAATGACATTCAAAAATGGACATACAAGAATTAGTTTCCAAAATTTGCAAGGAAAAAAGAAAAAGAAAAAGAAAAAGGCAATCAAGCCATATTACTATTATTCACTTGGGGCAGTTCAATTCTGATTCACCTATAAGTAACTTTATATTCTTCTTTTTTTCTTTTCTTTGGTTGCTATTGCATTTGCTTTTTAAATCATGGTCAATAACCCTTAAGGGCCTGGGAATGTTTTGGTCTCATTCAATCTTAATATCATGCAAAAGGCATCATGTACAAAAGCCCCACTAATTATGAAAAACATGGTGCAAAAACCCCGTTATCACTTCAAAGATTCTGCAAACAAGCTTAACCTATAGTCTTGTTTTCTTTAGTAGTCCATTTGATTTTGTTGCGTCTGAAAATCTTTAATTTTGAATGCTTGAATCTTTTTTCTTTTCTTTTTTTTCATTCAACTGGTTAAAGAAAAAAGAGGAAAGACCCTATAGCTCAATCCTTTTTTTTCATTTATCTAGTATTTATGTCAAAGGGTCATTACTTGCTATTTATGATACAATAATTGGGAGAACAAGAGGTGTTAGTGGCACCTTTGAAACTTCCTACAGCATTCAGGATCCAGGACTCTACTAAAAAGATCTTCTCTGCCAAGTTAAGAACTAACTTTACAATTTTACATAGCTGCCTCTACCTTGCAAACTGCTCCAATATGTCTGTTTGATAAATTTTTAATTGAATTCTCATCGGTTTTGCTTAATGGGAGTGCACATTGCCCAAGAGCGGCTTTTGTGGTTTATGACGTGCCGCAATTTGATTTATCATTTTTTTTTTTTGTGTTATGGAGTTAAAGTTTGAGTTTTTTGAGTTCCCAAATTTTAAAAGGACTGGACTTTGTGATATCAAAAAGTTGCTACAAATTTATAATTTATACATTAAACTTGTGTTAAAGAGTACTCTTCTCTATAGGATATTTGGAGTATACACAAAAGCCTTTATGGCTGGACCTCCAAAAATCATTAACAATGTCATATCTAGCTTATCTCCAAGTGTAATCTATGATTAAATCTCAAAACAATCTTAATCTATTTGTCACCCATGATTCAGATCACAGACAAAGCCATTTAGATTTTACAATTATCATTATACCAACATATTAACATATACCATACAGACAGATTATTTATGATAGATGAGGAAGATCAATCTCAAAGAGAAAACCCATCAGGAAGGTCAAGGATCTAAGGAATGAAATGAGCATGAGGTCTTCACATTCACTCCCAAAGGAAAGTGAGGAAGATAAAGCCTCTCAAAATATCATATATGGTATATTTTTCCCTTAATTTTTTTTTTTGGATAAATATATTTTTCCCTGAACTTCTGTTTTGTTTGTTTGATTTTTGATTCCATAGTTACTGCTGCTTCTCATTTAAATAAAGTCTTTGTTATCTCTGTTTTATTATAGGAATTAAAATAATATTTTCTGGGTTATTTTTATGCTCCTAATCTTGCTTAGGAATTAAATGTGTTGCAATGCGTAGTAGTAAAGTTTACAGTATAATTGAAACTCTGCTGCAGGAAATAGTCTACTGCTAGTGATCCTAATTTTAAAAATAAATAAAAAATAAAAATAAAAAACCAAAAAAGAAAGAGTCATTCTTATTACTCTTTGATTTCTCATGTATTGCTCATAATGCTCATCCCTTGTTTAATGCTTATACCTTGAAATTCCTTTTAACATGTTATAGCTCCTTTCAATAGAGGTTAAGGCTACTATATATTTATTTTAGATTGTTAACGTTGTTGTTCATTGTGATTAAAAGTATTATAATTCTAATCATTTAAAAAAGTATGCTTTCTTTGCAAAGTTATTGCTTCTAATGATGTTTGTTACCCTGAATAATCCCTTAATCCCCGCCACTAGGAGACCTTGGAGGACGCAGAAAATATGTTCAGCAAGCACTTGGGGATGCAATCATGGATTTTGAACTACCAAAGGAAGTAAGTTTTCCCTTTTTACATAGATAGTACTATTGCCAATGACCAATTATTGCTCTATCTGGCATGCAAGTCTTAGTTTCTTATATCTTTCTCTTCATTAATTTGTGGGTATGGTTGTCATTCATGGGTCAGATCAAGATGAAGTTCGTTAAGCTAGCAGCCAGCTGGTGTTTAAAGTTCTAAGCATGGAGAATGGTGGTCTGCTACAGCCAATATTGTCCATTAAGGCCTCATGTACTTTATTTTGTCCTCGTCATCAGGCTTACATGGAAGGTTTTCATTTTTCCTTTCTCCCCCCCCCCCCCCCGCCCCCCACGTATTTAAGGTGCTTTTCTGTAGCTTTTCTAAGAAGACAGATTAGGACACTGGTCAGGTCCAGAACAAGGGTAAACTAACAATTGGTGTAGTATTTGCACTTAAATTTTTGAAGATGTATTGTCTTGTGGCCTACTGAATACTAATTTATGTTTTCCACTGGTACAACTCAAGTTCTATTTTTGGTTCACTTTCCATGGATTTGATTGAAACAGTTCAAAAGATTCGTTATAGTTTGCATAGAATTGATTATCAACATAGTGGCATGATCATTTTTATGTTGTTAGTTAATTTCCTGCTGGTGAAATGCTTGTTTGAAAGCTGCCGATGTGGTACCATTTGTTTAACATTATTTTCTGATCCTGTACAGTGCATATTCAAGTATCTGTTTTCTAGTTCCAACATGAATGTTGATGGTTAAAAAGGTGTTGGCCTCTTCATAATCATTGTTGTTGTGAGTTTACTCAGTTGGTACAGTAATCAATTTCAAGAAAAGCCAAGAAATCCCCCCCGCTCCCCCTTTTAGGGTATATTTTCGTATTGTTCTTCTTATTCTTGTGGAAATTGGGCTTTTCAATGTTCATTAGTGGCTAATCTTCACAACTTGTTGGTAATAGTAGTAAAATACTTGGATTATCCACTTCCGACATACCTAGCAGCCCAAGACATTTGGATATGGAATGCATTTTTATAAGCTTTTTTCCATTTCTAACATGCATCGCAGCCCTAGGACATTTTCCTCTGTTTTTGAGAAGGATCATACTTCAGCTTCTGCTTCATAGTTAGGCAGAGTTGGAGACTTTAGTACTTGATTGCATCTCACCTTTAACATCTTAGTAGATTTTGTAATTGGGAATTTACATAGGGAGTTGCAAATTTGACATGCACTAATATATTAAACCTTTCTGAACAAATTCTTTCTACACAAACTTTCATATATATTATATCTATCTTCAAAATCCTTTACGACCGAAGAATAAGCAAATGCCTATTCCCTCAGAATAAGCAAATTCTTCCAGGGATTGATAGCCTCCTTGTCAACATTGGCTTCAAGGTACTCTCATGGGACCTTGAGCAACATAATAACTTGAAACTATCATGGCCAACTCTTAAGACAGATATCAACATGCATTTGATGCTGCATATTCAACCCTTTGGAATTCGGATTCTTCCTTCCAGTTCAACTCAACTATCTCCCCTTATCTCTTTGGTCAATCTTGCACATTTTATTCATGTTATGATAACTCTCATGCCTAGTGATTAGGAATTTAATTATAAATTTCTGAAAAAATCATTATCAAGTGATACTATGTCACAAGATAATTGACCTTTTTTTTTATTGTGCTCTTTTAATGTAAGCTAAATCCTCATATTCTTATTAACCTTCTATCATAACATGCTTTTCCATATTGTTTTTTTGTGTATGTCAAACCCTCATGTTGTTATTATTTTTTTTTGGGTCAGATTTTAACTAGAACTCAAATTTTAGTATGTGGCAAAGAATATTTTGTATTTGAGCAAATTTTAACTCATGGATGCACTTGTGAGAAAGACCTACGAAAGAAACTCCTTCACCATTTCATAGTGGCATTGGAGCTTGCGTATCACATCACATGGTGAAACATGAAAGGTATGGTGGGTACTTGACCAAGTTCTCAGGTTTTGTGGTGAGATTATATTTTTTCCTAAAGAATTAATATTCTTGTATTTTCCCAATTTGTTGTGTACTCAAAGTTGTAAGCATAAACTTAAGTATTGTAATCTCTATTTTCCTTATAATAGATTGATCGGATTTCTCCCGTGGTTTTTCCCTCTACATTGAGGGTTTTCCACGTAAAATTTGGTGTGTATTTTGAGATTGATTGCTTGCATGATAACTTGATCAACTACAACCAATCTTACTAAACACAACAAATTTTCTTATCATCATTGATTAGTACATCAATCAACCAATTACTTGCAAAAGGTCATGCAAAAAATTACGGTTACCATGAAGTTTGGTATCAATGAACCAAGTAGCATTGCCAGATAATTTAAGTAGAAAAAATGTTGCATAGAAATACTAGAAAACCATATAAGCTAACCCTTAATTTCCAATAAGCTACATAAAATCAGCATATTCATGTTATAGCCCTTAATGATCTATGAAGAACCCAAAGCACATAAAATGGACTTGAAGACTCAGAACATCAGCAACAACAGATTTTGCAACAACAGCTTTAGGTTTTTCAAATGCCAAATGTTAGTGAATTCTATTAAAAGAAAAATTACACTTAGACCCAATAAATCTCCACACTGGGGATTCAAAATATGACTAAAACACTAACTCCTCATTTACTGCATAAAACTTCCATGTCTTTTCATTAAATTTACTAGTTTATTGTTTAAAATACTCTAATACCACAATGTCCTTATTTATGGCTCCATAGTGCGATGTAAACAAACCATTCAGCATCAAATATGTAAGGGCCAAACTATACAATTATATCCACCATTTTGGAATTTTCTGCAAGAGTGGTACAATATATAATCAAGTTCAACCATATATTCATAAGTTTTCACATTCACAAATACACTATGGCCTCACTAGAGACAATTTTGCAACCTTAGCTTATCAGTTCTGGAATCAAAAACTAAAAACTAGCAAAATGGGTCAATATCATGTAGTAGACTGAGGACAAAATTGCAACTACCATAAAGTTTGGTGTGAATGAAACAAGTAGCATTCCCAAATAATTGTAGTACAGCTAGGAATAAAGTCTAGCATAAAAGTATCAAGCAAATCTAATAAGCTGACCCATGATATCAAATCATTGGATATATGACAGTCACAAATATAACAGTTTCGTAGAAGAGATAGGGAACTTCACCTACAATTTACAACATGTCCATTATAAAACTTGATCTGTCACGCAACAAATCCCAAATATATAGTGTGTTTGTGAATAAGCTTTTCGAAGTTAGAATGTATAGAGTTACATACAACACAATATCTTAGCAAGGCAGTTTATAGACAATGCATGTTGTAATTTGAATTTCTAATGTTAACAATTCGTGTTATCTAAAATGTAAATACGTACACATAATTTTTTAACTTGATAAGTTTATAGTAGTTCTTATTACATTGAAGCAATATATTACTTGATAAATATGCGTACTACATTGAATCAACAATTACTTGCAAACTAAAGGGCTTGCAAGCAATGGACAACATCTCCATCCTCTACCTATGCTGGAATTTTAACTGTCCGATAAAGTATGAAAACAAGGATGCAAAAACAATGGGGAAGGCAATGAGAACAACTGCCACAATAGCTAACTGGTCATGGTGAGACCCGAAGTAATCTTCTAAGAATGCAACAACTGTTTTGGTTTCTCCAAATACCACAATCTTTTTATTTATATCTCCATATTGTGATGTAAGCATACCATTGAGTGACCAAGATGTAGGGGTCAGATAATACATCCAAATCCACCACTTTGGAATTTGCTGCAAGAGTAGAACAATATGATTAGTTCTACTATATCTGCTTTTTAAATCTTAGCGCCACACCTACTCTATGGCCAGAATAGAGAGGAGTTTTGTAGCCTTAACTCACCGGTTTAGGAATCAAAAAACCAGCAAAGAGGTTGAATGTTGTGTAGAAGGCTGAGGACAAAATTGCAGCTACCATGAAGTTTGGCGTCAATGACACAAGTAGCATTCCCAAATAGTTGTAGTAGAGCAAGGAACAAAATATTGTATAGAAGTACCAAAAAACCTTATAAGCTGACCCATAATATCCAATCATTGGATAGCTGATCGTCACAAAAATAGCAGTTTCGATGAAGAGATAAGGAATCTCCACTATCACCTACAAAATTAGTATCCACAACTACTAAGCATTGAATATAGCTAAAATTAAAAATAAATAAGAGAAGAAGAAGAAAGAAAGAGGTTCATATCAAGATATTAACTCCGCCTCTCTTTCACTCTCTTCCCTTTTTGGATCAAGCTAGCACAAGTAAACATGTATAAGTAGTTGGAATAGATGAGATAATTTTCTCATGCTATCTCTCTCGAAGATCTAGCAAGAATAAAAAGTACATCAAATTTACATCGTTTGAGATTACTCATAATGCCCTGAAAGCAGCCAATGATAAATTCAATTAGTTCCAAAGAAAATTATACCTGTGCAAGTGAATAAGCCCATGAGGAGTACATCCCTGCAAATATTTCCCGATACATAATAGTTCGCTCTGTTGCAACATATGGTAGAACTGTTGAGCAGTTATTTATGCCCAAGAAGAGCACGGCAACATACATGGAACCAAATATATTGAACAAATTCTGCTGGTTATTCCTAATGGATAAAATAAGAATCAAAATTAGATATTTGCATAACTACAACATCATGCAGAAAATTGTATATCTTATAGATGCAAAATCTTAAGCAAAGAAAATCTACAACCGTAAGAATAACGCTTATTAGACAAACACTTCATAAAAGAAATTTTGGTTCTACTATCACTTACAATGCGCAAGCTCAATTTAGCCAAGGTATCCGGTAGGTAAGACTAGAAACTTTTAAAATGTAATAAACATTCTATAAAGGTAGTAGAAATCTTAGACATTAAAACTTACAATTTTTTTCCTTCGTCCCAATAAAGAACCCCAAAAATTAAAGCTGTTACAAGGGTATGCATGATACGCATAAGGTTGTATGCAGGACTCCTCCAATAAGCCAAATGCTGTTTCCATAGGCAAGATTTTAATTGTCCCCAACCATTTTGTGAAAAGCGTGTAGGAAAATACAAATCTGTTGACCCAAGAGGTGGACTACTCAACTGCCTTACAAGCTCCATGTTTTTCCTGTAAATGGCATAATATTAGAAATCTCATCAAATTTTAAAATGCCAATGCAGGTCATATGTAGATCATTCATCTTAAGGACAATATTTTGTTCCACAAAATAGATGTTTTTAAGGGAGACTAGCACAACCTTGATACCTTATAACACTAAGGCCACATAAGGAAGGACAAACAAAACACAAGGCCATTCCCCCATGCATTTCAAGAAGGATGAAAAGCAAATGGTTTTTAATTTAATTATCTTTACGTCAAGAAGAAGCTATGGCAGAAATTCCATGGTATCAAAGTTACCAAGTAGAGACATTATTTCACATTATACAGCAACAAAACCAATGACAATTGTAGCTGAACTCAGCAACTCACTCGTATAAAACAGAATCCCTGTACTTCTGTGCAAAATCTACACCAAGTTCTGCTTCTGCGGATATAGAAGTGACCTCTAACATCCATGTTGCTGGATTGTAATTATTTCTAATCTTCGGAACTGCAGGGATACTCTGTCGAAGTAAAAGTTCAGTAACAAGAAGATCAATAAAATTAATTACTCAATAAATAGTATTACTTAAAGAAAATGAAAGTAGGGGGAAAAAAGCAATAGATAAAATGCGTTGCTACATCAAACTGACCTCAAAATATTCTATAACACAAGCCGAATGTTGTCCTAATGATCCCGAGTATATTACATGTCCACCACTTTTTAGAAGAATTAGCTGCATTAGCAAGAAAGGCATGAGATAAGTAACTATTCTAGATTCGATAACAAGAAAATTGTTGCTTATTATCCAACATTAGGGTCTCATATACTCTTTTTGGGTAGTAGGCTGGAATGCATCTCACAAATTTATAATCTGGTTGCTTCTCCTCAGAGTACAATATTTTCTCCATTTCAGTCAAATCTAAAAAACTCCTAGGCCTTTATTTATTCCCTCAGTACAAATGCATGTATTTCTGAGATTAATTAAACTCCTAGGACAAGGTAACAGCTTCTTGGTCTTACAATTTTACTTACCCTTACAATTATAAATTGTTAAAAAAAATTTACCTCATCAAATGCCTCAAATATGTCAATACTTGGCTGGTGGATGGTACAAACAATTGTTCTTCCTGTATCAGCTACATTCTTCACAGCTCGCATAACAATTGCAGCTGCTCTTGCATCCAAACCCGTTGTTGGTTCATCCATGAAGATAATAGACGGGTTAGAAACAAGCTCCACAGCTATTGTAAGCCTCTTGCGCTGCTCATTTGATAGACCATTAATGCCAGGTACGCCTACTAAGGCATCCTTTATTCCATCAAGCTCAATGGTCTCCAAGACTTCATTCACAAATTCCTGCATGACATGCCATAGTAGTTTTCACAAAATATTATCTCAATGATGAATATAAAATCAAACCTTTGATTCATGTCAGTACATAGAGAACTTACAGCTTTAGTTTTTGACTCTATCTGAGGAGGCAGTCGTAGCCAAGCAGAAAATATCACCGATTCTTCAACTGTGATTTGAGGAGAATGTATGTCTGTTTGTTCACAATAACCCGACACCCTAGCAAACGTCTCTTGAACCTTGGGATACCCTCCAATTTTTATGTGCCCTTCAATATAGCCACTGGTCTTTCTTCCGGCTAAGACATCGAGAAGAGTTGTTTTCCCAGCTCCACTGACACCCATCAATGCTGTAAGAACACCAGGCTTCAATGCACCCGTAATATCAGAAAGAATTTGAAGTTTTTTATTGGTGAATCCCTTTTCTCTCATTTCCTAGAAGCCAAAAAGGAAAAACAATGACAGGAATTAATATGATGTAATGTAAACAGCTATCAATCCAGCAGCAACCATAACCTTATATGAATTAAATGTAATTACCAATGGGATGTCAACATAGTATTGCACATCTTGAAACACTACTGTTAAGGGTGTAAATGGTAATACCATTCTACCTGTTAATTGATACAACACACTCGTTCAAATGTTGGAGAAATATATGTTTACAGTAATGATCTGAAAAATAAGCAGAAGAACAATAAAATTGATAAAACCTTTATTTGGTTCTATACTACTCTGTGCAGGAGAATTTCCAGACTCTTTTTCTAGACAGGAACCATCACGTGAATCTTCACTTCCCTGTATTTGGGAGAGCTTTTCATGCGAGATAACAGCACGAGATGATCCAGGAGCTAGATGTTTATCAAACGATGATGAATCAAAATCTAGCTATTGTTGCATTTCTGTTTAAGTTAAAATATAATAACAATCAAGAACACAAACTTACACTTCAAGAAAGTTAAGGCCAGGACATATCCAATGTTAAAAACAATTATAAATCCAAATAGGGCACTGAGTGATATCCAATAAAGATATCCATCAAAGTTCAGTCCACGGCTTTCGAGTATTTCTTGCCCTATGGTGGTGTTTGTGGTTAACATCTACAGACAAGAAAGGAAAACAAACTTAGCCAATAAGACCATATATATATTCTTGATGCTAATGAAAAAGTTATTTACAGAAATGGCAAGCTATTGACAGGTTTATACGAGGAGTATTAATGCACATGTCCTACAGCCAAATTAGTTGTTTAGTAGCATGTATAAGCAGACAATTTATTGTATACAATGTTTAATTGTAATTAGATTGTGCACTACTTAGTGCTTAGTGTTTGAAGCCAGCTAAGACATTAGAACTTCAGCTAAGATTCACTATTAAGCAAGAATATTGGTATTCAAGAAAAAACATATTGATCAGAGATGACTGTCTTTCAATGCCGATCTCTTTGGAGGAGCCATACAAATAGTAGGTCTGCCCCTTGCTCATAAGTAGCTGTATTAGCTAAAAATAGACAAAGGATTATTTGTTATGTAATGAGAGACTCACCTTTTGCCATCGTGGGGCAAGAAATTCATTTAAAGAAAGGCCCATTTCTCCATATGTGATAGGAGAAACCCAGAAACCCCACTTCAACCAAACAGGCATAGAAGCTGCAACCAGATGCACAGCTCAGCTCATCCTTTTAATTGATTATATTAGAATGAGATTGGAGAAGAGGTAAGATAACCTTACATTGAGTTATAATGAAGCCAGAGAATACTAACACTATTAATATTGCAAAACTACCAGCTGTCATGGAAGCATTATTGGTCTGGAAGACTGATGCCAGGAAACGGAACATGGATAATGAAGATAAATGCACTGCAAAAAGAAGAATGAACTGACGGAAGAACCTGAGCACACAGAAAACGATCAGAGATTCATAACTAAAGAAAATGAGACTTCTTGAGCAAAAGAAAGTACTAATATAAAATGCTTTTTTGAGGTTATAGCACTTGAGAAGCTTTGGATATGCAATTGCTAGTTGATGAACCAAAATAGGGGGAAATGCAATAATAAATCTACATATTTTCATGTCAACCTCACCTTTCGGCTTCAGGGCTATATCCAATAACATAATAAGTAAGACATGTCCAAACTAGAGATTCCACAAATGAAATTGGAACCTTTAAAATACTTGATGGAATTGCATATGCCCAAGCTGGGTAAAAACAAAATGTTTTTTGCTTGTAGAAGACTTCAAGCCTTTGAATAGTCATGGACAACTCTGGAATTCCATCAACAAGAAGGATGATAAGAGCATAAAACAGGGAACCCATATAGTAATTTGCATGAAGAATATCAATATCCATCCGGGTCCGTAAAAATACAGTCATCGTGATACATGCAGTGATGACAAGCTGCAGATAGAAAAGAAAAGGAAAACATATTTTCAGATTAATAGGTTTACCTCCCCACCAGGTGGCTGTCCAAAAGAAGAAAAAAAAAGAATGAGAAACAAACGCCAAAGTATGAATCTTCACCTGAGTTGTTTTGAATATATAGATGAAAGAATTCCTTTTCATGAGAAGATACTCCCTTGAAGCACATATTCTAAATAGTTCCCATTTAGAAAGAGAATACACACTAAAAGAAAGAGCATCTTGATGGCTTTGGGATTTATCATATGTTTCTGAAAGCTCTTCATCTAGCTTCTTTCCATAAGGAGATTCCTTGAACTTCCTAGAGAACATATCAACTGAAACATAACTGTAGGGTACTTCCATTTGATACCAGTACTGTGCTTGATCTTTCCTAGAGATAACCTGCATAAAGAAGGGATGAAGTAGTTCTTTCAAACAAACAAAATTTTTTTTTAAAAGACGAGTATAGGCTTCTATTCACTTGCCTCTTGGACAAACTCAGCAACCCCTTTCCTCTCAGGACACCTAAAACCACAATCCTCAAAAAAATTCAGAACATGATCACGTGGACCATGATACGCAATCTTCCCTTCTGACATTAAAATAAGGTCATCAAAAATATCAAAGGTTTCTGGTGCTGGCTGAAGAAGTGAAACAAGTACAGTAGCATCTGTGATATGCACCAGCTGCTGAAGACATGTAACAATTTGAAATGCAGTGGAACTGTCTAATCCATTCGTTATTTCATCCATAAACAAGGCTTTTGTAGGTCCTACAATCATCTCCCCTGCCAAAATTTAATTTGATTCCTGTGGTCAAAATTCTTATCGGAAACTGGGTTTAGTTCTCTCTATAACTAAAAACTACTAGATAGCAGAACAGCTATCAGTCTTCTATTCAAATTACCTGTTGTCAATCTCTTTTTCTGACCTCCAGAGATACCTCTTCTCATGGCATCTCCAACTAGAGTGTCGGCACAGATATCAAGTCCAAGGATCTGAGAAGCCACGGCAGCAACATATATAAACTGGTAAGGCAAATATCAATTACAGAATACATGTTTACTTTCAGCTCTGTTAAAAAAGAATGACCTTTAGTATATAGTCTGTTTGAAGGTTTCCTTTTAGTCCTTTGGCTGAAATTGCCTGTCAGAACAAATAGCATAATCAATATTACAACATCTAATCTCATGAATACCATTAAGAGTAGGAACAAAATAATATCAACATGACTGTGTAGTGAAGTATTAAATAGACTTGCATAAGAATTATAGTATTTCAAGTATTCCATTTGACATCAATCAATAAATATACAAAATATACTCTTCTGTACATTGATTTATATCAACTCACATTATAATGCACACATGTAACCCATGCTGCTATAGAACATATTCTAATGAAAACATTCAAATGCATTGAGTGAAAACTTTAAATTACCAACAACAAAAAAAATAGGCCTGTTGATTCTTATTTATAGTTTGATTTAAAATCCAAAATGAAAATCATAATAGAATTACATAGATCAGATGCGAAATACTCATAACATTATGAAGTAAGAATCTAAATTTAAAAGGAAACTAAATTGACGTCATATTTTTGTCATTCCAAAAGCAATATAATATTAGCACAATCAGAATCCTACACATTTCAATGTCTTTTGCTAATAATATGATTGTTTCCATCATTTTAGCAAAAATGTTTTCTCGTGTAGTTTTATGGGATTTGTTTCCAAGTTTGTTGTTAAAAACTAGGATAAGCAAGTTAACCTTTGATGTTGATTTTTCATGTAGCAAAATCAGTTGGCTTCTCCTTATAATACATATAGAGAACAAAAACTCAGCCATGCTACAGAAGTACATATGACTACACAAACATGAAGGAAAAGAAGACGGGAGATGCAACAGGTACCTTCATGTAAGTGTCTATATCTGGATCAGGAATAATTCCAGCTTCCTTCTCCCTTTTACTGACCTCCACCATAATATCTTCATTAGGCCAAAAACAAATGGTGCTGTTATTATTGTCACTGTTGTGCAGTGAAGGGACATCATAACTAAATCATCTATAATGTGAACACTAAGGAATGCTTACCTGCTCGGCTTCCAACACCCTGACAACGCGCTGAAAAATCTAGTATTTCCCTGACAGTCATGTCTGAAATGTGCTTGTCATTTTGACTAATATAAGCTGAAGTCTTTTGAGGGACAAACTCTTCTAGCTTGTATCCATTATAAGTAATCTCCCCAGTAATCTATTGGAAAAAAACAAATAGATAAATAATACAGCACTTGCGAACAGACTAAAGTACATCCCATCGAAAAAGTTAACAGCTCAAAAAATCTATTCATTTTTATGCGCATTTTTAATTTTAAGGCAAGGGGATAAGCATATTCAATTTTAAAAATAAAGTTTCCAGGATGTAGATAGGTTTAGCTTTGAGATTCTCTTGATTTTTATATCTTCATTCTGATGGTTTATATAGTCATTTTCAGTATTGTGAAAGTGTGAAACCTTGAGAGATTGGTTTAGAGTTCCTGACAGAGCCTTCAAAAGGGAGGTCTTCCCACAACCCGGGGGACCAAGCAGTAGAGTTATCCTGCAAGAAAGGTAAAACCATGTAAATACACTTCTTTCAACTTCTTTATTTCTATAAAAAAATTCCCATATGGCTTTTTATGAACAAGAACATGTCAATTGAGGAGGCAATAGAGTATGATTTTTAGATTGATAGAAAAGATTACAAAATTCCTGCCCAGATTAGTGTTGGAAGATTCATAACCGACCACAAAGTTTTGGGACTCTAATGTAGTTGTTATTGTTCTTGTTGTTTTATACAAGAAAGTGCAAATTGAAGGGATAATATTCCCAGTCCAAAGCATCATAAATTATGAGGGTAGTATATCAAAGAAGATCACAAATATCAAAGTATTATAACCTTCCCAAGTGAAAGTTCTGCAATGAAAATATCCAATTTTATCATTAAAATAAATACCATTTCGAAGATTTATGGACAAGCCAACAAAGTGATGAACCTAAATTTAAGTATATCTATAATTCTATTCATCCATGTGCTGATATGCACCATAGAAACAGTAAATACATATTTAACTTTTTTTTATCCAGTAAAAGAGATCCATTGGACTTTAACTATTGCAATTTCCTTAAACAAAAATCTTTCAGGTTTTTTTCCTTTTCAATTGATGATTATGTTTATTATGTATGTTAATGGGCATTCAAGAAAAAAATCAACTTGAAGTGCAGCTAAGATGAACAGGGTGACATGTACAAGAAATGATAGTACACAACATGACTGCATCCATGATAAGTTTGAGATAGCAATTAGCAGCAAGATGAAAGCTCAAAGACAATTGGTTCAGAGGGGAAAAAATGGGAATGAATACTAACGAGAAATGATATATCCAAGTTCAAGGGACTACAATGACAACTGAAAAGGCTGAAACATAATTTTGTTCTTAAAATGTTGGTTTAATTTTGATCTTTTTTCCCCCAAAATTTAGAAAGTTTCATCTTGCAAGTCCTTCGAAAATATATTTTAGCAGATTAAAAAAGGGTTTAGCTAACCAAACATTGTCAAGTATTAAATGTTCAAACTCAACTCATCAACAAAAGTAAAATGTTCAAACTTGGTTCAAGCTCAAACCAAGCCTATAAACAATGTTTGAACTTGAACTTGTCAAAATGTCTAAAAGCTTAAGCTCAACTTGTTCAACTTAATTCATTATTCAAGCCAATCTCAAGCTCAATATAAAGATCCTGAGCTTAAGATCCTACACAAATACATTATCACACCCATATTAAGCATATTCTCATGCCTATTTGATTTGGAAGAGTGTTCTCTCAACTCCCAATGAATGGAAAAACTTACTATGATATGAATCTATTTTTCAAGCCCATATAAAACTTATTAATAAGCCCACAAACGAGCCTAGGCACAACTTGTTTTTTATCAAGCCCTATTGGTCACGAGCCTATTCATTAACCCTTTTCTTTTTTTCTTTTTTTGCTTGGGCTCTGCTCATTTATAGCCCTACTGCCTAGTTTAAAGCTTACAAGGAAGACAAAAATGTATGTAAGGTGATAGAAGATAGCCATATCATATGCTTTATAAATTCCTTTTTCAATATGGCTATCAATTTATGGGACATGCGAACGAGTGCGCCTTTAGAACATTGGTTAACAATCTATTTTTAAAAAGTTTTGACACAATTTTTATGGGAAATGAAAAAACTGTCAAAATATTAATTGTTTTTTTTTTCTTTTTCCATAAAAATTTTCTTTGAATGGATTATTAACTAATGCCCTAAGGGCATCGTTAGCATTTCCCTTAATTTATTAGGTATAAGGTCTGTTTTTTTTTTTTTTTTTTTGAGATAAAAAAATTACTAGTTAAGTTTCAAGAAGGTTAAAATTCTAATCCAACTATAGTTTATTTCAGCTAAACTCTATTAGCTAAGTTTCAAAAAATTTAAAATTTTATTTCAATAAAATTTTGAGATTTTATAATAAAATTTAAAATTTGTTTCAATTATTTTGATAATTTATCATAATATTTTAATTTAATATAATATAATTTACATTAAATATCATCCTTATATCAAGTAGCTTAATATATGTTTGTATTTCGATAATTTAATCTAGATGAAACTCTATTTTAAAATTTCAAGTTACTCACTAAAATCTTGTTACTATTTTAAAATCAATTATCTTTTACATAGAATTTTTAACTAATCTATACACCGCACATATATACTACTAGTATATTGAATAAAAGACTATAAAACCTAAATCATAAAATTGACTAAAAAAAAGGCATAAAGTTACCTTCCAGGCTTTATGATACCACTAACTTCATTAATTATGCTTATCTTAGCCAGTCGTGACTTCGAACTTGGGAGTTTAGTGAATACCTATTAAGAAAGAAGGAAAGAAAAAATACTTGTTATAAAATAACTGGAAAAAATAAAGTAAAATTTTTTTAATTTTTTTTTTTTATATATAGTAGATAATATAAACATTTTATATCTGTTATAAATTATAGTTTATTCAATTCAAGAAGATTCTGAAAATCTAGGTTTCTCGGTTAGATTAATTGTCAACTGTCTTACCCCAAAAAAAAAAAAAAAAAAAATTGTCAAATGTCAGATAGCCACATCAGAGTACAGACAATTTGCATAATTGTATGCATTTTCCCGTGCATCTGCACTATTTTTTTTGCTCATCGGTCCTAACTCTTAATCCATTTTTCTTTGCTAATTGGCCATATTCATACTCTAGGTAGTCCAGAATCCATTGACAAAATAGTATCTGATCAAGCTCTAAATAGTAAATACTCTTAAAAAGAAAGTACTTACCGAAAGCATGTTTTTAAAAGAATTCCATAGAGTTGGTAATGGTTTGCCATGAACCACCTCACACTCTGCCTCCACACGCAGATTTTTGTATCTCACCTCCACAGTGGGCAATTCTACACCAACTCTGCAAATACAGTTCAGTTTCAACAAAATGAATCCTTCATATATACAAGAACAAAAGTATAAATGAATACATGAAAAAAAGTGCAATATATACATTAATTAGCTCGTTGAGCAATGAAAAATAATCCAAAGAGCAATTAATAGCAGCAATAATGAATAGTAGTATGAATGTTCGTATCTTGAAATGCAAGTTTTTTGTTTCTCTAATCTCTTTGTATGACTTACTATGGCATCAATTCCATTCAAATATGATTCTACCTACAAGTTTCTTGTATGTACTTGCACATGATTTTTACTAGGAAAAATAGCAGCATGATATACCAATTAATGTTCAAATACTGCATAGTACGAATGTTCATATTGCAATGCAAGTTTTTGTTTCTCTACATATGTTTGATTTACTATGGCATCAATTCCATTCACAATGATTCTACATTCATATCTTGCATGTATGATTTTTTACTAGAAAAAAGTAAACAAGAAAGTAGAAGGCTCAATTACTTGTCTATCCGGTTTCTAATTTTTCTCAATAAGCGAAGGTTGTCGTGCTCGATGTGCTTGATGAGCTTCTCTATGAAGACATGCCGTTCTTGAGCTCCAAGCTTGGTAACATCAATAACCCTTTTTTCTTTAGTATCATTAGCACCAACATCATCACCATCCTCATCAAATAAGGATGATCTGAGCCGCTCAAATGTTGGCAATCTCTCAATGGCAGCCCACTGCAATGCATATACAGCATCAGCATCAACATCACCACCCTTTGTAGAACTCAATCCTGAAGCACTGCTTCGGAAACTTGAGGAACGACGCTGAAAAGATGATCTAATGCTTCTTCCTATCTCTGCCAACTCAATTCTCAGTGATTCTATATCATCTGTACCAATCATCTGAGCCATTTTCGTTGAACTTGGAGAGCCTCAACTTGCAAGAAAAAGGGTAGAAAGAGCTGTGTATATATATGTATAAACTTTGCTTATGTTCAACTGATGAAGTCACACTTATTCATAATAGCAAGTAAATTAATACTTAACTTAATGCCGCAAACTATGGAGTTGACGTAGGCTAATTCTTTATCTTTTCCATCTGTATTACTATTGTCTTTTACAAATGTCAATTAATTATCCAATAAGGTGTGGAAAAAGAATCATTGTACGTATGTTTGTCCAAGTTTGATCCCAACACGATTTACTACTAAAATTTCATATATTTATGCTGTACCAAATTGTGTTGGGTATATCACTATGAGTGGCATCGTCATATAGGGTGTTAGTTCGTAGTTTGTGCTCTCTAACATGAGCTCTCATAGATGGCGTATGATTGATATACAAAGTAAAAAAGTCCATATGAAATTATATGGTAGTTAGTAAAGACTTGTTCTTGGCCCGAAAAGAGAATGGTGGTGAAACCCACAAAGAGGCAATAACTCACATTCAAAAGGAAGATTGTTGTGTGTGTGTGTGCGCGAGAGAGAGAGAGAGTAGAAGTCAAACTAAAGGAAAAGTAAAGATATTGAAAATTTGATATAACTTAGTTGGACTATAAATTAACGGAGCATCTCCAATAATCTAGCTAAACCCAAAATACTCTCTACAAGATAGAGTGAAACCATAAAACATTGCCCCAACAATCTCTCTAAGCATGAAGGGTTACTGCAGTTTAGCAATGAAGTTTTTTTTTTTCATTAGAAAATTCCAATAGCTAAATATTTTGTCAATACTTTCTCTTTCTTCTTTGATTTCATTCAAAGAAAGAATAAAGAATGAATGGAAAAAAAAATAATATTTGTATTAGAACGAGTAAGAATATTGATTATGTTAGAAAGTGTATTTAAAATATTCATTAGGTAAAAGATAAATGTAACTATTCATTCTTCAAATAATAAAAAAATTTGGAAAAACTGCTAAAAATGCTTAGGGGCACATAGGTTGATAAAATCATAATTATCCAAATTGTACCAAACCAACAATTAAACTCTCAAATTATAAACAATACAAAATTCAAGGTTGGTATGAAAAGAATATCGAATTTGCAAGGAAACCAATTAAACCATGAAAAATCGACAATTTTATAGAAAAATATCATTTCAATATATAAAATATTAAAATCTATCTTTAAATAAGTTTTTGAATAATAATATTCTATTAGTTTCAATATTTAGTATCCTTGCAAATTTATATTTTTTTAAATTGGACATCATCTCATAATTTATATTTTATTGTCTTTTTTAATGTATTTTTGAACTTATTTATGAATAAATTTTAAAAATATATTAATTATTAATCTCGTGATTGAACCAATGACCTAAAACCAGTAAATCAATAACTATTGATAAAAGCACATATGCCTTAGGATGCAACATTTCCAATGTTGAAGATTTGACTCTTTCTATGAGAACTAAGCAAAAGTAATATATATATATATATATATATATATATATATATATATATATATATATATATATATATATATTACGTCAAGGAATTTTCTCTCCTAGGCTAAAATAACTATTTGTCAACATAAAAATTAAATAATAATATAATCGTACTACATGGCGTGTCATTTAATTAAATAATTAAATAATAATATTGTTAGTCTCAACATGAGTAAACAAATATTACTTGCTTGACAAGATCCTTTTTATTCATTTTGCAACACTTAGTAGGTAAGGAAAATAGTATAATATTGGTCCAACTTCTCTCTAGTTTCCATCAAAAAAATAAAATAAAATAACTTCTCTCTAGTCATCTAGATTTTAGTGCCAATAACAATTTTGCAATGTTAATTCATGGGGGAAAATATATATATAATATGGCTAGTGATTGACACACAACTAAAGTTGTGATTAAGTCATATTTTCAAGTTTGAAATCTAGACTTCAAGTTCATATTTTTAGTTGTTGCATGTAGCGTCTGCACACGTACACACCGTGTGCAACAAGAATTACCCATAATAAATAGTCGTCATTTCACCAAAAAAGAAAACTATAAAGTATTGAGCAAAAGCAATAAGGTCAAGAATTGATTTATTTTATATACGAAGGTAAATATATAAAACATGCTAAAGTCACTTTTTCAAATTCAAAATCATGACTTCAAATCACGATTTTAGTTGTTGCATGTAATACGTGCATGTACAATTTTAGTTGTTACATGTAACTAGTCAACCCTGCGCATTGCGCGTAATAATATTATTAGAGTAGACTCATTAATTTTTTTTCTATTTAGACTAATTTAATAAATATTAATATAATTCATAATCATATTTTCATTTATTATAGAGATAATCACAAATGTAATATATATGATTTCTATCGTATCAAAACAAAAACAATACAATTTTTTAGGGTAGCAATTTTTGTTCGTGTGTTGGATTCGTGTTGTGTCAACTCGTGAGGATCTGACTATATGAGTCAACACTAACCCAACATATTAAATGAGTCAAGATTCCTCAACCTAACACAACCCATTTATTAAATGGGTCAGTTGTGTTGACATGTTTATCAAATTTTATCAAATGAAAAAATATATATTATGAAAAAAATATTTTTTTTTAATATAAAATTCAAAACTAACGAATAAATGTATCACAAATAATCATTCAACACTAAAGCATATCTCAACATCACAAATAATCAATCACAATATAGCAAAGAAAATAAACCACAACAACTAATAATTTTATATACCAAGAGTTTGAAGGGTATATTGGTAAAATGTCATTTAATCAAACAGGTCAAATAGGCTTCATATGTTGAACACTAACTCAACTCATTCATTAAATGAGTCAATCGTGTCAACCCGAATATGATACGAACCTATTAAATCTCAATCCATAATTTACTAATTTCATGTCGTGCCGGGTTTGCGGGTTGCATCCAATTTTGCCACCCTTACAATTTTTCTCAAGAATTCAAAAGGTAAGTTAGTGAAAATATTAATTTTTTAATAAAAGTTATTTATAATATTTTGTGTATCATTAAAAAGTATATAAAATTTAGAAAATATTCTTTTAGTTTTAAATTAACAAACTTGCTCTAACCCAATTTTTTCTACCATTCTATTAAAAACACAGAAAAACATATCTAAAATTTAATAAAACTTAACAAAACTAAAATTCAAAATAAAAAAAAGGGGAAATAAGAGATTGTAACTCTTTTTCCTTAAAAAAAACCAAGAGTACAATTCCAAAGGGGAGAACAGTAGAGAATTTTAAAAAAAAGAAGAAGTATTGTGTTAATGATGTTAATCTAATGTAATATCCAATCCAACATGTGAAAACTCAATAGATAAATAATAATTTTAAACACAAAATTAAATTTGCTTTCTTTAAAATCTCATAGAATGCACTAGTATGATAAGGAAGATGAAGAACAATATAAAATATTCGTAAATGCTTAAAAAAATTACTCAAGCATCTAAGAAAATCATATAATAAAGACATGATAATTTGCTACTAATTTGTTAAACAAAATATTTACAAACAGTAAAAGGAAACTGCACAAATACCATTATCTTCAACTGCACTGATTGTTCTACATCAACTTGTCTAGACTATCTTATTGTTTTCCAAATAAAGTAAAACCAGACAACAACACAAAATATGACATATTATAATATGAATTTTCCCCAAATCATATCAACAACAAACATCATTCATTAACAATATTTAGTGTTGCAAATAAAAAGATAAAACATTATTTTAAAAAAAAACTTGCATCAAGAAACACATATGAATTAGTCAATAATATGCCAATAAGAGTTACAAAGTACAAACCTCTAGTGGAAGATCCTCCTATGGTTAGTTATCAGGTTGTAACTTTTCTACCATCAAAGATTAAACAAGACATGTAAATGCCTTTTTATAGAAAAATTTTAAAACAATATTTTTTATTACTCATTGATTTCATTTTTCAATTATAAAAGACCAAAAGTAGAGTTTTAAAAAACACAAAAATTCATTAATCTAAGGTAGAGATGCAAGAAGAATAAAATAAAAACCTTCAAAAAATGAAAAAAAAAAATTTGAGAGAGAGAGAGATAACCTTTTTTGTATGGGAAAAATATGCTAGAATGGGAGAGAGTGGAAAATTTATATTAAAATGATGAGAATATGAAAATCCAAAATAAATGAAGATAAATGGGCAAAATAATATTTAAAGTTAAAATCACACAAGAGGAATATATATAGAAAACACTTTTGTATTGATTTTCAATTGATTTACTATTTATTTATAACATCAAAATTAAAGTAGATGAATATGTAAAGTTAAAATCGCCTAAAATGAATTTGTAAAACCAATATATTTATATATTTAATATTGTAAAAAAATAAATATGAAAAGGATGAGTGATGTGGCCAATGATATGGCAGATAAGGTAGCTCAATAAGAGCACAGCAACAGTAAATGTTATACTTCATCTTTTAGGAATATACTAATTAGGGGTGGCAATTTGTGTTCACAGGTCGGGTTCATGTCATGTCAAGCCATGAGTATTTGGCTAAATGGGTTGACCCAAACCCGACCTTTTTAGTAAACGTGTCAGGAATCCTCATCTCGAACACAACCTCGTTTATTAAACAGTCAACCCGACCTGATATGTTTAACTTGTTTAATTGACAAGTCATGTAAAAGTCAATACAAATAACTCGTTTAATAATCTATTTGATTAATAAGTCATACCCAACCTATATAATTTTTATCAAATTCTATATATCTAAAATTAAAATGTAATTACAACCATAAATATAGTAATAAACATATAAAAACAACCATAAATTAAGCAATAATATATATAAATAAATAAAAAATAAAAACCTAATAACTTAATAAACTAAAAAACTAATAACTTAATAAGCTAAACAGGTCAAGCAGGTTCACATGTTGAACACGAACCCGACCTATTTATTAAACGAGTTAGCCGTGTCAACCCAAATATGACCCAAACCCGTTTAGCCACAACCCATGACTTATTTATAAACAGGTTAGTCGTATCAAGTTCGCGAATTGTGTCAGATTTTGCCACCCCTAAATTACTAATATTATTCTCGTGCAATACACAGCTTAATTAAAATTATATATAAATGAATTGAAACTATACTAATAATTTGTGAGTCATTTTAAAATATATAAATAAAATTTTACTTAAAGTAAATTAACTGTCTCAAGGAGTCACATAACAAAACAAAATTAAAAGAAAGATATTTTAGTACCTTTCTTGAATAACTTCATTATCATCTCCACATATTTTAATTAGTAAAAATAAATATTTTGAAATTTTAGTAAAAATGATTAAGTCCATATATTAATAATAATAAAATAACAACAACAACAACAATAATAATAGTTTCACCAAAACTATTTATATCACCCTATTCTTAATTAATATTTTCCTTTTTTTTTCTAAAGGAGGCGTGTCACCATTTTGGGCATCCATTACTTTATGGATCTAACTTTTATAAATATATATATATATATATATATACACACACACATAGAGAGAGAGAGAGAGAGAGAGTGAGAGAGAGATGGTCTCTTTCTTTTAATTAATATATATAATTAGATGTTTTTCCACAAAAAAAACACACATAATTAGATAATTATAAAATGATTTTTTTAAAATAAAAAATAAAAAATAATAATTTCTGTGTGTTTCAAATGTAAGTGATTTTTAAAAAAAGATCATAATTATTTCAATTTTATAATTACATTGTTCATTATCAAATGGTAAAATGTGGAAAGTAAATAGCAATATATATATATATATATATATATATATATATAGATATATATATATTAGTAAATAACGTATACATGCACCATCACTTTTAAAAGTATTAAATAAAAAATATTGTAACATACCTTTAATTTAGGATTAAATATATTGCCGCATATTATGCCACAATCATTCTAAATAGATAGAAGATTATGCCACTTATCATCGTTGTGTGTATCTACTTACTATGGGATCCGACTTTTATATTATACTAGCAACGGGCCCGTGTGATGCGCAAATAATACCGTTAGCTACTATGTGAGAAGATTATATAGAATATTCAAAATATTTTATAGTAATAACATGACGTAGTGTTGTGAAAATATGAAGAGGTTTTTGTTTAATTAATAATGTAATACAAAATTAATGAGATGAAGAATTTAGAATATAGAGTAAATGTCATATTAATTAGATGTTAGTTATTATGTGGTGTAACTAATAGGTTGATTCTTTGTTTAATCATATTTTTTGTTTCTGTGATGCATTGGAGTTAGTATAAATTTTTTGTAATATCATATTAATGTTTAGTTGGCTTATGAAAATATCATAGAAGATTTATGATATGTCACTTTTATGTTATTGAAGTATGATAGTGGTGTCCAAGAACGAGCTACAGGTTTGGATTGAACCCATCCCTGAAGATATAGCTCCCCTTGTTACACAAGATTATATGTAATCTTTTCTAGTTTCTTATCATGGCCTCCGGGTGTGAATTCTCAAAAAAGAAAAAGAAAAAGAGGTATGATAGTGGTAGGTTAAACACTAAGTGAAAAAAATAATGTCCTAATAATAGAATTTTATTATAGTCCAAAATACGTAAAGAAGTGAAGTGGAAAGTTAAACAAACAATTACTCTAACAAATCACCACATAGTAGAACTGCATAATATCCCATATGAGATTTTTGCTTTCTTTTATAAATTGCTTTTATAAAAAAAACACATATAAAATACTTTTATATATATATATATATATATATATATATATATATATATATATAATTAGTGCATAGTTATAGATAATTAATGTGTATTTATTTCATTAACATATTTGATGAACTAAAAATTTGACATAAATGTACCACCGCACACCCTTGGTGCAATGGTTATTCCATAAGTATAAGTGCTTGTGGAGTGTGGGAGGCAAGAGTCGGGGTTCAAGTCTCCAGGAAGGAGCTTCACACATATATACACTTAAATTATGCTAGAGTAGAAATTCTATCTTGTATCAAAAAAAAAAAAATTGACATCAATGCAAACTTTGATGAAATGGAAACCTAAATGAGAGAGTCTCAAGGAATGTGCTAATTGGTAAAACTTCATGCTTTCACACATTAAATCTCTGCTTTATATATATATATATATATATATATATATTGCACTTACACATTGTGTGCAATAGAAATTGCCTATATAAAATAGTTATCATTTCTTGGCAGCCACCACCCTCCGGTTTGTACAAAATCAATTATGATGGTGCCACTTTCGATTCTGAGAATATATCGGGCTTTGGGGTTGTAGTCCATGACTCCCTGAGCTATCCCATAGCTGCAAGCCCGCAATTTCCCAGCAGCTCCCACGCAAATACCTGGCAGCAAAAATAGAGACCATGGCAACAACAAGAGCGATCGAATTTGCTTTGGAGATTGGCATAACAAATGCAGTGATGGAAGGGGACTATTTGCTCGTTACTCAAGCCTTGGTAGCTCATACAAACTCTCTGGCTGATGCAAAGTTTTTATCTAATAATTTTAACGAATTATACTACTCTCATGTGATGAGAGAGTAATAAGGTTACACATAGCCTTGCTAGGCATGCAAAACATATTGTGGACTTTGTTGTGTGGATGGAGATTGTTCCTCCACCCTCTTTTTCTGTTTTCCAGGCTGATTTAGCCTTAATACATTAATGCTATAGTCTCTGAGGCTTCTTTCTCAACAAAAAAAAAAAAGTATATATGACATGTTAACATAATGGCTGCCAATTATTAAAAATTAAAAAAATTAAAATAAAATAAAATATAAAAAAACATAATGGCTGCCAATTATTTGTTTTGCATCCATCATCATTAATATGACATTTGTGTCACCAGCAAATCATCAATCCTTGGGCTTTACGGATCTCGTTTGGTTAAAAAAAAGAACCATAATAATAAAATCCATCATAAGGTTTTGTTGCGAGTGAAATCTCATATTGAAAAAGAATAACAAAGGATAATGTTAATATAACATAATTGAATGTTTGGGCCCAAACTCATAGGTCTAAGTTTTTTGGGTTAAGTAGTATACTTATATGTTATATCCGTTCAATTGGAGGCTCTTTAAGGTATTATCTATTGGGGATTTCATCAAATCAAGCAGTATTAATGAAAGAACAAATGAAGACATCAAGTAAATAGAAATTAGTGATTGACTGGGAAGCACAATTGAATAGTATCCTTAGACAATGTTTGTCCCCATACACAAGCTGCTAAAGGGTTTCTACAAACTTGTCCCCAAGATACAACCAAGTTTATTAGGTTCTACAAATAGTAATTTTGGAGAATACCTACAGAATTTCTTGTGTTTCTTTGTAGCTTACTATTTTCTAATTTTCAAGTGAACATAAATCTCTATTTATTCCTATAAAGTTATAACCCTTCAAAAGGTACGTATAGAGAATTAAAATGTTTCATAAAACCATTCACAAAGCTTGAAACCTTTTCAAACGTTCAGAATAGTTATCAAAAAATTCTGTAAAAATTAGTTTTTCACGAGTCTCGATCGATCGAGAGAAATCGAGCATCAATCGAAGGCTCTTTTCAATCGATCAAACAAGAATTGAGCATCAATCGAGTAAGGCAAAAATCTTCAAATCAATTTTCTTGATCAATTCGATCGATCAAGCAAAAGTTTCGACCGATCGAACATCCTAAAACTTGAATTTCACAAAGAAATTCTAGATCTCAAAATACCATTTTATTCATTTTACAAATAAATACTCTTCAACCTTATATCATTATTACAACTTATCCTTGTATATATCTATATATACAACATTATCTCCCTAAATTCAGATCATAATATAATCATCACTCAACCTCCAAGAGCAACTACTCAATTTGAAGGGAAATTATCTCCCCAAATTCATATTAGAACACCCTTAACTAAGGCATATCTAATATAATCATCACTTAACCTTCAATTAGGGCTCTCTAGGTGGTTACAATTTTATAATAACTTTCAAAATATATGGTGCACACCTTAGTAAGTAAAGTCAAGAAAAATATGTTGTGTTTCATGACGGACAAAATGGTGATATACCCCTTTCGGCGAAAAGTTTCAGCAAAATGCCCTCTTTCTGAAACTATATAAGAATATGCCCATGTTTTGAAACTTAATTTTATCAAAATTGAGTTTTAGTGTGGAACTCGAGTTTCACAATTTTTTTTTTTTAGTTTAATTTGGCTATAACTCGATTTTTAGAAAATTGAGTTTCAAAACAAGAGCATATCCTGAATAGTTTCAGAATTTGGGTATTTTGTTGGAACTTTTCGCCGAAACGGTGAGAGCCCCATTTTGGCCGGGTCATCACCAAAAGTTCCCACCCAGCGAAATCGTCCCCCACATCAAAATATGAAACACAATTGTCTCAAGCCATGCATCTACATGTGGAAGAAACCAAGAATTACCAAAAACCTTTTTTAGTGAAATTATTAAAAAATTAATCTGATTCAATATATTAAGAACACTTAATCATAGAAATCCTTGTTAAAAATTCCTTTTTGCAGTGATGGGACTTTCTTTCTCTCTTTTTTCCCTATTCTTCCAAGAAAGTTGTTTGTTAGTCATATATTGAATTAATATGTGACTAACAAATGCATGTCAATTTATTGTGTTAAATTTACTCCTAATATGTAATTTATGTATCTCTAATAACAATTTAGGGGTTCAAATCTCACCTCCTAGGTTGTAACTAGGGAAATTTCAAGATGTTTCTTTTTTCTCAACAAATTCAAAATATTAGTTTACAAAAGCTTTTCTAAAATATTAAATTATTTTCAAGATTTATTGTTTTCTTTAATTTTTTTTCAATCCTCCTATACCTACTAGGCTTGACTGGTAGGTATGTTTCACATGAAATTGTAGGAATGTTAAAAGATTATTAACTTTAAGATTTGCACTGGTTTGGTGCATGGTAATACAGCCTCCTAAAAGCCTTTTGAGTCATAATATGTCTTTTATATGTTTGCATGTAGTGGCGTAGTGCACGAAAACTTAAACAACATGAGTTTTAATGGCACACACCAAATTTTGAATTCCCAATTACTGATCAATCAAACATTAGTCAAAGAGCTTGTTAAAAAGTCTTCTATCAATCGAGCGAGTAGTTGCCAAATAGCTGTTGAAAACACATGATCGATCAGTCAAAACATCGATGGAAGGGCAGTTAAAATCCTATATAATGTCTTCTTTTGAGCTGCATCATAGGCATTTTTTAACTTGGATTTTGATTTTTGACACTCATGCAAAGTCATGGAATTTGTCAGCTCTAAAACCTATTAGAATTATTTATCTTTATTATTTTCTTAAGAAAAAAAAAAGGCTCAAACTTCATATGGAGTAGCCTTCTCAATAGCACTACTTATAAATCACTTCCATAACTAAAAAAAACCAATCAATTGATAATTTGTTTTGGTATACATACAAAGAAAACATTTTGTTGCAGTTGCATGACTTTTAAGGGTCAAGTTAGACCCAATCCACTTTTCAGGTTACAACACTTACCTTCTTTCTTTATTTCTTTCTTTTTTTCTAAAAGTCTTACTTCTTTGGAATCATTAAGGAAATTTTTAAATAATTCCATTTAGGTCTGTCTTAGGGAGTTAATACTTTCAGATGTAATATTAATATATATTTGATACTGATTGATCTGTAATATAACTTAGTATATAAATTATAAATTAAACTATTGTTAGAGTATGCGCTCTGCACATGGAAACTTTTTAGTGATCATATATCTTAGTAGAAACCATGGTTGGCAGGCATGCAAGGGTTCCTTTCATTTTTTTTTTTTTTAATTTTTCTTGTTCTTGTGTGCCATCTACATGATTACAACAGAACTAAACAGGGCCTACCTTACCCTGTTACCCACTATGCATACCAGTCCTCAACCATGTTATGAGTTGGACAAAATCATTAATAAGTTAAATGTATGAAGCATCAGTGTCATAGTGTACTCATGAATGGGGAAAAGTCCAGGCATCAAATTCATGCCAGAGTATGGGCCACAAGGATGAGGTAATTTTATATTTTTGGGAGCTTCTCCTGGCAGCAACAACACCCTTGAACTCTTATCCAAAAAAAAAAAAAATCATCCTTGAACCAATCATAAAAGCAGTGCTTTTTGTTTTTGGTGGTAAAGCAGTTTGTATTTTCTTTTTAAACAGAAGGAACAGCATATTCCTCAAACAACTTTAAGATCTACCCAACTCTGTACACAACCCCATTGTTGTGGGATCTTCACACCACTTTCATACACAAACAATAATCTCTCCATCTACAAGAAACCAGAGTAAAAATGAAAAAATAAAAATTGAAGGACCACCTTTTTACTACCCCCACCAACCCCCTTTCTCTCCAATGCCCAGGTAGGCAAACCCAAGAATTCAATGAGTTGGAAAAATTGTAAGAATTACCCTCACTTCATATAATCCCTTTCGATCCCTTAAAATGATCACTTGTTTGATTATGTGCGCTGGTACCCTCTGCTGTTTGATCTTGAATCTGGATTATCACTCCGATCAGTGTCAGAAAATTCCTTTTGGGACTCGATCTCCATGCTACCCGCCTGATTTCTTCGGTGCCTTCGATCCTGAAAAGTGGAGGGACAACACTTTTAATTTAAAACTTGGTCAGGGACCATCTGTCTGATATAAAGTTTCCCCTTAACAAAGGGGGCCATGATAAACCATCAAGGAAAATCAGCATTGATCATATGAGCAGAGGAAAGTAAAATTATTTAAAGCAGCAGGGAACAAAATGTGAGATGAATAGAAAAGTGGTTGGTGTAGGTAGCTTGGCGACTTGAAATGTCAAAAAGAAGAGTGGCTGTCAACCATAGATTTATAGAGCGAAATTACATTTCCAAGGCCTTAAATTCAGACATATATAATTGATAACAATAATTGAAAAGAATTTGATGACTTCGATTCAACATAAAAAAGGGGGAAATTTTTAATAAATGGGAGGGGACAGAAATAGGGAGGAGTAATAAAAATAAAAAAAGAAGCAGCTTACTAGAAAGACAGAACTAGTCTGTTTGATCATGCAAAAAGAAAAGACTCAAACACTGGAAAATGTGTGCAGATTTCAACATAGGACTGCACCAGCAATCAAATCTGATATTACTAAAGTTACAAAAAGATATAAATATATCATTCATGCTATTGAGAAATTTCAGAAACTAACCTCTCTTGGTATGGGATACTCTTCAGATTCAAGCATGCGGACAACCTGGCTCATCTTAGGTCTTTTCTCAGAATCTGGATCAACACACCTCAAAGCAGTCAAAAGAGCACGTTTAAGGGCTCTTGTTGATGGCCTGGCTTCAATATTTGGGTCTACCACTTCTTCTGATCGCCTGCTTCCAACCATCATTTTCAGCCAATCAACCAGATTTACCTGCAAGTATTGCAACTCACGTCATATAGAGCGTCAAAATCTCATTGGACCAAATAAAAATTACAAGTAAGACAAATGTTTTTAAGCCCAAAGTAGACTGTTAACCTGTCCTAATTCAATTGACCTACTGACCCTTTGAACATTTGCTGAACCAGTTCAGGCCTTACGTTACCAACCCATTTCGTTTTCAAAACAAAATAGCATGAAGATGTAGAAAATGTTGACTCAGAGGATTGAATATCAACATTTGAGCAGAAGATTTTACATGCAAACAACTTTGTTTTTTTTAAGGACTAATGTTAGACATCAAGAACTTTTAAGTACACATCGCTCTTATAAAAGAAAAGCAGAAATCTAATAAATCCTTCCTTTAAAAGGCCAAAGAGATGCTTAGCAAAACTCTGTTCCATATTATCATACATAGAAGCTTTCTAATTGTCTTGAAGATAGGATCAAGGATGAAGACAATGATAAAACATCAAAAGATAGGCTGTTATGGTTTGTTGGAAGAAATGGGAGGAATTTTAAGGTTTATGACAAAGCATGTCACAGGCTTGATACAGTGTCATTAGCCTACGAGCCTGCATAGAATTTTAAGTGTCGCAAATAGGAAAGGTACTAAAGAGAGTCTTAAAAGCATAAAGTTGTATTACATGCAGACTCTTTTAATGGGATCCCCTTTCCATTTAAAATAATGGAAACTTTTGTATAGAAAGACAGTAATGGGGGAGGCATTGAGGTGCTTCCCATGGCTATAACAGCCTATTAACAGGCAATTCAAAATAATAGAAAGGGAGCAACACATTCACACCAGCAGTTGGAGGCCATGGTAGTTCCTGCAGTAGTTACAAGACAGGTGGGGGTCTTGCCAAGGCTGCATATGATAGAAACCATTTCCAGTATAACAACAATTGACTCCAATTGTGCAGGATTTATAATTGAACGCCAATGTGACTCTAAAAGGTTATCAAGTATAGAGATTATCCTCTTTGATAGAAACTCTAGTACACAGGTAGAAGAAAGTGTCTTGCTTTTTAACATTTAACATTTGAAAAATAAGAACTACAAGGAGTCATTCCACAGGCTGTGACTTTACTCTATAGGTCAACAAAATATAAGAATTAACCTTAGTTTTCCATGTCTACCAGCCCAGAAACAACAAGAACAACAACAAAAAACCAAAAAACAAAACAAAAACAGAATAAAAACAAAAAAAAACAAAACCAAAATGCAACATGGAGTTAAAACCAACTATAAGGAGACAGGTAAAAGAAGGCCTTAGGTTGCCCTGAGAACAAGTTGCATTCATGATATATAAAGAGAGATCCAAATCATGAAATCTCAACTTATAATTTATCACTATCCACAAATCAGTGACTAGTACTAAAAAGAAACATGAATCAAGCTCCTGTATGATTCCTGTATAAAACAATTCAGTCTTTTGAGCAGTTAAAACTTAAAAGACATATATACTAGTGAAAAATATTTCATTCCATACCTCATGGGTAGGACGACCATAGTCCACGGGATCTCTTCCAGTAATTGCTTCTAAGAGCAGAACCCGAAACTGTAAACATCACTCTTTTCATTCAAAAGGCCAGTATTTGCATATTCAGGAGCAACATATCTGCACAGTTTTTAGAGAAGCAGAGAAGGTGAGGAAACGAATACAAAAATGATTACTCCGACACGAACAGTCTAGAATTAAATTGAAAGATTCTTAATGAAATGGAAACAAGATTTTATGGACTTAAAGAATTATTTACCCAAAAGTTCCCATAACTCGAGTTGTGACATGACTTTTTCCAGCACCCAGCAACTTGGCCAGACCAAAATCAGATACCTTGGCATTGAATTCATCATCAATCAATATGTTGCTTGACTTGATATCTCGATGCACCACTTTTGGCTCAATGGCCTCATGCAAGTAGGCAAGACTGCAACAAGCACACCACATTAAATGGGAACTAGAATGCCTAAAAAGGATGTGAATGAATTGACTTACGCTTTAGCTGTGCCAAGAAGAACCTTCACTCGGGCCTCCCAAGTAAGATATCCATGTTGACGCATTGCTCCATGAAGCCACTGCTCTAAGTTTCCATTGTTGACATACTCATAAACCAACATCCTGAAATTTTACCAGTATGGATATATTAAATCCTTTGTTGAAGCTATCTCTCACATATCAAACCTACAAAAGATTTTTTTCTTTGCCTAATATCTAGTAACTAGTAGTTGAATATCTTACTTTTGTGGTAACTGATTTGGATTGCTGATAAAAATATTTAGGAAAAACTGAAACACAATGTAAAAGAAAACAGTACCTGTGAGTCCCTTCAATGCAGTACCCCAAAAGACGAACCAAATTCTTATGACGCACATGACCAATAGCTTCTACTTCCACTCTAAATTCTTTCTCTGCTTGGCCCCTGGAGTAAAGAAGTTTAAAGAGTTCAACTTTAGCCAAAGTCACATTAACAAGAAAAGAAATTCATAAATAAATCCAGGAAATCGATAATCATATTTAAACTCACAGATTGTTAAGGATCTTTTTAACTGCTACTGGAGTCCCATTAATCAACTGCCCTCGGTAAACAACTCCGTAACCCCCTCACCAAGAACGTTATCCTTAGCAAATCGGTTTGTAGCAAGATCAAGATCCCTTAACGTAAACCAGTGGCCCCAACCTAAGTGAGAGAACTCAGGCAAGCCAGATAGAGGGGAAGGAGCGGTTATAGGATACGATGAGGAAGGCTTATACACAGTAACCTTTGCCAGAATCGTCACCAGATTGAGACCCACCACCATCTTTCTCTAAATGATGAAATGAACCTGACTGGCTGCTATTGTCTCCATTCTTCACCTTCCCCATACCCAGATGGACTAAAACCTTATCTGATTCTTTCTCACTGGATTTATCATGAATTGTGAGAAGAATACCATCACGAGGAGCAAATTCTTCTGCTGATACTTGCTCCACTCGCACTTCCTTAATTTCCTTTGAAACAGTTGGGATTTGAGTAAGAGGAATCTTGTCCCTAGCTCTCCTCGATTTCTTCCTTGAAGTAAGACACATTGACAGCACAGAGAGGATAATTACGATAAATAACCCGACTGCAATCCCAATTACTTCCCAGACCTTAAGATCAAAAATGGCAGTTTTCTTTGATAATTCAGCATTAAGATCCGTGGTCATCTTTACAGATGTTCCAATGCCTACAGAATTTAACAAAAAGAGATATGACAAATGCGAAATTCATCAATGCAGAATCTCATTTTCAGATTGACTCTCTTCCACCATTTACATAACCAAATTAAAAGTTAAGACCTTGAAGTCCTTTGATATTCTTAGGCAATCATCTACAAGGTGATAAAGGCTATTAATCTTACCATGTCTTTGTTAGTATTTCAAGATATTTTTACTAATCCACACAAAACTAGTAATAAACAGAAGAGAACATGTTACAACCACAGAAAAAAACAAGAATCCGAAGGATCATGAAGAACAAACATCAAAATAACAACCTGAATTGATGCATTTCAATCAACAAATTCTTAGATCATAGTCTACAATGCAAACAGAAGATATAACAATGATTAGACCACTTCTAACATCACACAATTAGACAACTTCAAGCATATAAACAGAAACTTTTTTCCAACTTTTACAGCCACAAACAGCAACAATCACAAAATAGAATGAGTAGCAGAGCATTTCAAGTTCTTACCTTCCTATGATGGAAGGGAAGTAAACACCAAATGCCAGCTTCAAAAAAGTTCAGATCTTTGAAACCCCTTCACCATATTTTTGTAACCCAACAAATCTCAGATCTCTGACCGAGCAAACCCCAATCAAGTAGAACCCATATAGTAAAAACCCAGATCAACCCAATTACCAAAAAAACCAGTTATATAGCCCAATTGAGTTTATTTCCTATCTGGGTTTTTTTCTTTGTGGAAGCAAAAATGTGAATTTAAGCTGAAATGGAGCTTTCTGACACCAGCAGCACAGAGAAGCTTTCTTTTATAATATTAAACACAATTAGAAGAGTGACAAAGAAAATGTCCTCTGCTCTGCTGCTTGTTGTTGCAGAGAGTAGAGTAAAAGGACATGAAGAAAATTCAGAAAAAAAAAGTGGATTGGGGGATAATAAGAATAAGAAGAAGAAGAAGGGGGTGGTGTTATCAGTGGTAGGTGATGGAGTTTAGATGCCCTTCCAACACATATACATACAGTAAAAGAGAAGCATGGAATTCTGTAAGTGTAAGGTCATCTTGATTTGTTATGAAACATGACTTATTATCAGTAATTAAATTGACTACTCTCTTTTTCTGTTTTTTTAGTCTTTTTTTTTTTAACTTTTTGTTTTTTGGTTTTTTATAGTTTTGGGTAGAAGTGTAATCTAGTGAAAGAAATATTGACAATTGTAAACACTTCTATTGGTAACTTGTTCATTTAGTTGGGGGGGTTTTCTTTTTTTCTTTTTTTTTCTTTTCTTTGCTTTTGTTCTTTTTTAATTTTGTGGGGAATAAAGGTTTGTGTGGAGTAGAATTTTTAATGTATTAGTTGGTCAAACATCCTAATTAAGACAAACAAAGTGATGATTACGATGTAGAAGGGGTTAGTAATGTGGGATTAGTGGAATTTTAGAAGAGAGGTTTGTACTAATTAGAGTGGTCAAATGAACAAAGATGATTACAGATTACAATGTGACTTTGTGGAGAATTACAATACAAATTTTTTAATGTCATTGGGAGATGAAACTGTGGTTTTTTTGAACTTTTTAAGACTTTTTAAATTCTTTCACACATAGTAGTGATTAGCTCATCAAGAATTTTTGTCCCAGAAAAACAAAAAAACCCTTTGGTGAAGTTTAAGTGTTCTTCACTCACATGTGATTAAGAGAGTTTTTTTTTTTTTTTTTTTTTGAATAAGAGTGATTTTAAATTATTATAGAGCATGAGGCACAAGTTTTAAAAATCTTTTAGTTTTAGTAGTTTGGTTTTACTTGTAGAAAAAATTACCCCTTAAAATCAGCAAAAGTTCACATCACCAATTTTAAAGTAATAGAAAGTGCCCCAAATTTAATTGTCTGAAATAGTCCTTCTAACTCAAATCAACTTGGCAAAGAAAAAATGGATCCCTTTTAATAAAGGGTAGCATTGGTTAATGACTTACTATTATTCGAATTTAAATTCAGTGAACTTTATTTGAGAAAAGGGAAAATAAAAAGGCAAATTGGATGAAGAAATAATAATAAATGTATATGTTCAACCAAGCCAACCTCTACTGCAATTGATCCACATCCACTTATATGAGAATAATAACATATTGGGAATTGGGTAAAACCATATTGGTGGTGACGAATGCTTTAACACTCACTAGATTTTTTTTTTTTTTTTTTTTTTTTTTAGGAAAAGGAAAAGAAAAAATCCATGCAAATTGGGCAATTAAATGTCATACAACTAAGCCAACCTCTAGTACAACTGGTCCACTTTTACAACTGTATCATGGTACATAAGACCCTTTTTGTTGATGACGATTAACCAGTAAGGGCTACAGGTAACTGGACTGCTGAGTAAATACAGACAAACCCCTATCCCAAAACAAAAAAAAATCTATTGCCACAATAATTACACACTTCTTTGTCATAATTGTAATGTGATAAAGTATGATCGATCGAAAAAAAAAATAGTAAATTTATGTATAAATTATAAACAATTAATTATAGTCTGTTACATCATAATTGTAACAAAAATTTGTGGAATAATTTATAGTCTTATAACTAGTAAATTAAAATTAGATTTCACTGAAAAAATTATTAAATATTAACATAGAAATACAATAAATACGTCCAGGTTTCACTTAACATTAAATGGTGGGTTCGTTACATCCTTCTGTCAAACTTTTGGTTTCGCCTTCAACACCAAATTGGGTAAAGTACCTTTAAATTAAATTGAATGAAGCCTATCTCACTCTATAAATGGATATGATTACTGACTCAGCAAGTATTACCAAGGGTTATTTTTGCTATGCAGTAAGTTTACACTTTTTACACAGTCAAACAGCCAATAACATTTTTTATATGTCTGTGTGTGTAGAGCACATTAAATTAAAGTGAATTTTTTTTTTTGAGAAGGAAAGTGAATGTTATTGGCTAACGTAACTAGCAAGTATAATCAAGTACTACTATGTTTTTGCCAACTGTATATATACTCGACTAGCCAATAACATAGTTACCATTTGCTTTATACTCTCGTGGTAACATAGAGGGGGATAGAATTCAATGGAAACTATCAATGCCTTAAAAAGTTGATGAAGCAAACTACTAGCAACAGGGTTATACTGAAGATGTCTAGATGAAGTCTTATCCAGTATCCACTCAAAATTATGTTGTTGAATGCCTTTTGGCGTTCAATGTTTGAAGTCAGCACATGAGCACAGTACAAGAATTTCTCAAACTAAATGTCACATAGAAAGTTCAAAGTTCAGACAGATTAGTATTAGGAGCTCCTTCACAATATCAAAAAAAAAATAAAATATATATATATATATATATATAAAATTTCGAAACTTACGATTAATGCATTTCTTGATAATTGTCCTGATTTATTATTTGAGGGTAAAACTACAATCAATTTTTTGTATAAAAAATTATTGAGCA